>NC_040906.2:103170304-103850878 GCF_004126475.2 Phyllostomus discolor | reverse complement strand
TTTTCATGTATCATCCACTTAATATGCTCAACAACCTAACAGGTAACAAACTTCTCAACTCCTTTCAAAGGCAACCTTGTTCCCTCTTCTGAGGAACATGCCTCTTACCTATTTGCTATTTCAGACACCCACCAATTTATATGTAATAACTGGTTTCATAGAACATGCAGCAAATGTACTGGACGGACCAACTCAGTCTAACTTGGGAAGTCTGAGGTTCCTGGAGTGCCAAAGACCTCCATAATACAATCAACAAAGGTTCTTTCATCTGCTGTTTAAGCAGAGGTATAGCTAAAGATATTTGTCATCTTTGCAAAAACGTCCAAATGGCGTCAAGCTTCTCCAGTCAGCACTTTAGGTTTGATGTGGCTCATGACCAATCATGTTGCCCATCACAGCAACTCATCTGACCATGTGCTATTTTGGATCTTTTTCCAAGAAATCCAGCAAACAATGAATGAACCACATCTCTAAACAAAGCCTGTTGGACCTCTTATAATTTTATAATAAACAAGTAAGACTGTAAGTTAGAAGCATTCATACTCCAGAAGTCACAGTGTAGAGTAGCTGCATTTATTCATCATTTCTTCCCAAGGGCCACATGTGGAAGACTAATAATGACATAATAATAATGACAGAAAAAGGAGAGAAATTTACAGAGCAGGAAAGACACAAACTATGTTATGTGGGTTCTGTATGACTCCACTGAAAGAGCAACATTTGAATTGTGTTCTCATTAATTTGCCATAAAACACCTCTAAAGCATAATTAACACTGGGGCTTACCTCTGCAGCTACAACTAATCAGATCTAGAGTGATTTCAGTGAATTAATGAAGCAATAATGGGATGCATGGCTTTGTTATTGCTTGTGTCTCCTTGATGTGGATCTTCAGTCTAGGCTTCAGTTGTCCCTGAGGAGCCCTGAAACATGGGGGTGCACAGTTTTGCTGAGGCTTGGGCAAGAATGGGATGCCCACCTGGATTATGGCTGATTGACAAGAGGGAAACACCTCAGTGACTGGTTGAGTAGACAGAAGCCAACTGGGAAAATCTTTTTTAAAAAGAGCTCATTGACTTATTTTTAGAAAAAAGGGAAGGGAGGGAGAAAGAGAGAAAAAGAAACATTGATGTGAGAGAAACATCAATTGCCTCCCATACACACCCTGAATGGACCAAACCTGCAATACAGGCATGGACTCTGATGGGGAATCGAACCAGCCCACGCCAGGCCCCTTAGTCTAGAGTTCTAGTGCCAGGAAGATATGTCCCCACAACTTCTGGCTGCAAAAGCCAGTGGGGACTGAGTTGGTGGAAGAAACTTCTGGAGCCCCAAGCAGTTCCTCTTAAAGATCCCAATACAGACTCACCTACTCAGACTAACTCCCTCTGAGCTCCAGCTCCAGGGTAGCAGCTTGAAAGGCACCAGTGGTATACAGGGAGAAACTGAAGCATCTGGCATGAAGGCAAGTAGAAGCCATTGTCCCTTTTCTAAACCCTCCACCACAGAACCAACAAGCTGGTGCCATATCTAAGACTTCATCAACCTGGCTAACACTGTCTGACCAGCCTTGGGAATCCCCAGAGGCTCTGCCCCACCCAACTTATGAGCACACCCAAGCTGCTTTTCCATGTGAATGGCTGGTCTTGGCTCATGCTCCACAACTTCCTAAATCCTCTCAAACAGCAATAGCCGGCCTCAGTGAGCTCCAGGTCGGGCACTAGCAGCAGCCATCTTAGATTCACAGCTTGGCTTTGCCTGGAAATCTCCAAGCCCAGCACAAGTAGCAGCATTCTCAGCATGCTTTATAGCTCATGCAAGGTGGCTCCAGGCAGAACACAGGTAGGGGCTGAACTTGGTGTGCACCCACCCTGGAAACTCTAGGGCCAGCAGACTCAGTGGACAGCTACAGACCACATCAGAGCACCACCACTCTGCCCCTGCACAGCTGATCCTCCACAGAGGGCAGAGGTTGGTAATAAGTGGTCACAGCCAATTTTGCAAGTGACTGGCTTGGGTAAATCCCTCCCACTGATCTGCCAACAGCAACCAAGTCTCAACTACAAGAGGAAGGTATACTGAGCCCACACAAAGGGCACACCTCAAGTATGCAGCTTGGCAATAGGGGAGGCTGTGTCACTGGACCCCACAGGACAACTACTACATTAGGCCACACTACCTAGTCACGGAGTCAAAGCAGCTCTACCTAATACAGAGAAACAAACACAGGGAGACTGCCAAAATGAAGAGACAAAGAAGCATGCCCAAATGAAAGAACAGATCAAAACTTCAGAAAAAGAACTAAACAAAATTGAGATAAGAAATCTATCAGATGCAGAGTTCAAAACACTGGTTATAAGGATGATCAAGAACTGAGTGAGTACTTCAATAGCATAAAAAAAGACCCAGTCAGAAACAAAGGATACACTAATTGAAATAAAGAGCAACATATAAGGGAATAACAGTACAGTAGATGAAACTAAGAATCCAATCAATGATTTGGAACATAAGTATGCAAAAAATCAAGCAATCAGAAGAGCAAGAAGAAGAAAACATCCATCCAAAAAAATGAGGATAGTATAAGCAGCCTCTGGGACAACTTCAACAGGTCCAACATTCTCATCATAGGGGTACCAAAGGATAAGAGAAATAGCAAGAAATTAGAACTGTATTTGGAAAAAATAATGAAAGAAAACTTCCCTAATTTGGTGAAAGAAATAGACATGCAAGTCCAGGAAGCACAGAGTCCCAAGCAAGATGGATGCAAAGAAGCCCACTCCAAGACTCATCATAATTAAAATGCCAAAGGTTAAAGATAAAGAGAAAATCTTAAAATTCTCTTGAATGTAGTAAGAGAAAGGGAGTTAATGACCTACAAGGGAGCTCCCATAAAACTATCAGCTGATTTCTCAAAAGAAATTTTGCAGACTAGAAGGAGTTGCCAGGAAATATTCAAAGTCATAAAGAGCAGGGACATATAGCCAAGATTGTTTTACCCAGAAAAGATATCATTTAGAATCAAAAGGAGGATATAGAGGTTCCCAGACAAGAAAAAACTAAAGGAGTTCATCATCACCAAACCATTATTATAAGAAGTGTTAAAGGCACTGATTAAAAAAAAAGACACTCAAAACTATGAACAATAACATGGCAATAAATATATATTTATTGAATCAAAAAACAAACTAAGCAAACAAGAAGAACAGAGACAGAACCATGGATACAGAGGGCATTTTGTGGGTGGCTAGATGGGAGGGAGTGTGGAGGAATTCATGAAGAGGTGAGGGGATTAAGAAGTACAAGCATGTACTTACAGAATAGCCATGGGGATGTAAAGTACAATATAGGACATGGAGTAGCCAAAGAACTTACACACATGGTCCATGGACATGAACAATGGTGGGGAGATTGTCTGAGGGAGTGGGGATGCTGGGTGGAGGAGGGCAAAGGGGGAAATCAGGACAACTGTAATAGCATAATCAATAAAATATAATTCAAAAAAGAAGTAATGAAGCCCTGGCTGGCTAGCTCAGTGGATTTAGCGCAGGCTGCAAACCAAAGCATCGCAGGTTCAATTCCCAGTCAGGGCACATGCCTGGGTTGCAGGCCACAGCCCCCAGCAACTGCACATTGATGTTTCTCTCTCTCTCTTTCTCCCTCCCTTTCCTCTCTAAAAAAAAATCTTAAAAATTTTTTCTTAAAAAAAAAGTAATGAAAATGTGAAGAATTCTGAGAAAGTAATAGTTTTTAGGAATTATTAATTGGGGTAAATCTTGATGGTAGCCCACTTTTCTTCATCTATAATGAATGCAGATATTTGAAAAGATTTCTGAGAAACCATTTCAGGCAGCTCAGAAATGTCTCCCAGAGTAAGACACTAAACAAGTGCAAGTAGGAATGGCAGCTCACTAGCAGTTAGAACATAAATAAGAAGCAGCAGCCTTTCAACACAAATATAATTGAAAATGCTCCAGAAAGTCTGGATAATGTTTGTGTATCATCTCATTTGGAGACAGACAAACATTTCTGGTGCTTTTTGGTGAAGGTCATGAGTCTGTTCTCCTTTTGGCAAGCCTGGCCAATGAGTAAATACACAGCAGTCTCCCTTTCTTTTCAGTGTCCCTCATCCAAAACACTACAAATGGATTCTGGAGTTTGAAAAGTTCTGAGCTCCCTGTTACAAGATGTCTTGAGAGAGGAGGGCTGGTAAAAATAGCCAGCATGCTAAGCACAGGGCCCCCTCCTCAATGGGAAAGGCGTCTGACTCATCTTCCAAGGGCTCACCCTCTCCTTACATACACATTGTCTAGCACTGTATACTCAACCTCCCCTCCCTTCCTACTTGATGTATTATTTTACTCTTATTTAACAACATCCAGATTTATGTTTAGTTCTTTCTTGTAACTATCAACATCCTTTTGGATATGTTTGGTGTATACAAATATAACAGTAACTACCAAGTATTATAATGATACTAATAGTTATATCATAGCTATACCATACTAGATATAATATATGTATTTATATATATAAATATATATGTAGGGTAAGTGGAGGCAGTCTGGCTTCCTCACCCAGGTGTCTGGGTAGCTAAAGGAAGCAGTGTTCCCATAGCCTTGGAGGGGCCTGATAACCAGTGTTCTCATGGCCTTGAGACTGGGTCCGATAAGCTGTTCCCATAACGCGAAGTGGGCTCACCTGCATAGAATTATGTTATGTTATATAATTTCTGGCATCTTGCTGGCTCTTCCCCTTTAGTACTTAAACAGGTAGGGACTCCCTGCTGCGGGGGATGGTGATGAGAGACACGTACAAGGGGACAGGTGCCACAGTGGGTGCCACACAGGGGAGCAAGGGCCATGATGTGAGACATGCAGATATACACGCAGCCTGCAGCATGTGTGGCTTGCCCACCTGTGCGTAAAGGCACGTCAAACATCCCAACGGCTCCATGGATATATCTCCACCTGCACGAATACCATGGACCTACCCAGCCTTGAAGAGTCTCAACACAATTGGCTTGGTATTGGAGCCAGCGTCCCCTGAGGGGAGTCTTGCAGTGGCTGATCACCAGCAGGTAGTATTCGGTGGCAGAGCTCCAGGCAGGTGGGCATCCCACCCCATGACTGTCCCTACATTAGTGGCACACTTGACAGAGTGAAGAAAGCCCTGTGGGTGGAGGGGAAGGCCCTAGAAAAGCTCAGTGCCTCTGTGGCCGTGGGGGCCATGGACTAGGTGTTTCTTTCAGCTTTGCTAGCTGAGACTATGCTTTGAGACAGTGAAGTTCCAAGAGCTCCAGAGGCAGCGGAAGCCCTGAAGGCTGAAGACAGACTGCACTTCCTGATGTGGCAAAGTTACTGTGAACAGAGGTAGGAAAAAAAAAAGCCTTGAAGGCTCGTGTCTACCCCCTGGTAAAAAGCCTCCGAGCAGCTGAGCTGCTGTAATCCCCCTCCCCTCTCATAGTGAGTGATTCAGGGGAAAAGTGTGGTGGAAAGGAACTCAGTTCCCTGAGAGCAGCAGCCTGTGGCACCTGGGAAAGTTTGGGTCTGGGAATCCCCTTCCCTCCCCTGCCCCACAGACGTGGAACACAGTTGCTGAGAGTGACCTGCCAGAGGGCCAGACTGGCCGGGTGCTCTGGCAACAGTAGCTCCAGCACCCAGAAAGCTCTGCTCCCAACACGCTGATCAGAAGAGGCGGTGACCCCAGCCAGTGAGCAGCATAGACTGCTATGCCTGTGGGTCAAGGTCGAGCTCTGGGCGCTGAGCTTTGCAGAAGTGCTCCAGGAGGAGGGGCGACTGTAGGAGCTCTTGGAGGGGGTGGCCTAACCCGGGAGTCTTTGAGAAAGTAGGCTGGAGCTGGTGCAAGACAGGAAAGCAGGCCCTGACACCCGGAAAGCTCTCTGATAGGGCGGGGGACCAGAGAGCTGCCGTGGCAGCGCCTGTCAGAGGCCCCAGGAGTTGACAGTGGCACCTGGAGCCACAGAGACAAGAGCCGCTGGAGTCACAGAAACAGCGGCCTGGTGACCCGAGGGATGCAGTGGCAGCACCAACAGCTGGCGCCTACCCAGGCAGCCATGCACCAGTGCTGCGCAAGTGCAGCTCCTGGTGCCGGTAAACCGGCATCTGGTGCAGACCAGAATTATCTGTCCAAACCCCGGGGTGTGATCCAAAGAGGCTCATCCTGTGTGTCTAATGGGACATTTGGCTGTGCCAAGCTCCCAAGAAGAGGGAATATCCCATTAGACCCTGTAAGGTAGATGTGCATGTGACACAGGAAGGCTTTGGGCAGGGGTCTGTGGCAGCTAAGGGAACAGCTATGTCAACCCTTGGGTTTCTGGTCCAAACTAGGGCAGGGAGCAGAGGTACAGTCTCCTTGATTGAAAAGCAGTTGGCTGCTGTGTATGCTGCCCTATTGGCCATAGAGGCCATAACAGGAAATGCCCCTGTCACAGTTAGGACCATCTATCCCACTGCAGGGTGGGTCCTGGACTGGATGACCAAGCTTCATAGTGGGACCGCTCAAACACCCATGCTGGCTGAGTGAGGGGTTTATCTGCAACAAAGGAGTACTCTGTCCATTAGCCCTTTGTGGGCTGAGCTATAGGAAGTGTTAAGTCCAGTTTTTTATGTAGATGAGAAGTCTACTGTTCCCATCCCTATAGAAGAGATGGAAGCTAGCTCCTTCCAGGAAAGGTAGATGCCTATTTCCTCAGACACATGGTACACTGATGGGCCCACCGGGGCCAGCCTGCAGTGTGGACCACTGCAGCAGTTCAACCAGAGACAGAGACGATCTTGTTCGACACTAGCATGGGGCAAAGCAGTCAATAGGCTGAACTCCATGCCATCTGGCTCGCGGCAATCAGTGAAACCCCATCCCTGACTATTTGCACAGAGAGTCGGGCAGTGTACCTGGGCTAGCATTATGGTTCTCTATCTGGCATACAAATAAATGGATGGTTATGCATAGACCATTGTGGGGACAGGCTTTGTGGCAAGACTTATGGGAGTTAGGCCACCAGAAACAAATCACTGTGTATCATGTCACTGGACATGCACCTCTTGCTTCCCCTGGGAATAATGAGGCTGATACTGTAGCCAAGGTGCAATGGCTAGAAACAGTACCTGCCAGTCCCTCAGGAAGGGAAGTAGCCCAGCGGCTACACAGTCGCTTCTTACATGCTGGGCAGAAGACAATGTGGTCCACTATCAAAACTTGGGGGTCACCTGTCACATTGATAGAAGCATAGGGAGCTTGTGAGACCTGTGTTGTCTGCTCCCAAGAACATCCCCGAAGTCCTGTGGGAACTACTGGACAGGGAGTCGGGGACCGGTACTGCTGACCTGGTGGCAGATGAATGTAATTGGGCCCCTACCTAGTTCAATGGGATATAAGTAGGCTATTACAGATGTGGATACAGCCACAGGACTTTTAGCTGCTTATCCCACATGGCACCAAGATCAGAAAGCAGTAATTGCTGCTCTGGAGTGGTTAGATGTTGCTTATGGGTGACCCCTAATCATTGAAAGTGATTAGAGAACTCATTTTACTGGGGCCTTGGTACAACAGTGGGCTCAGAACTTGCAGATTGAGTAGAAATTTCATGCGGCCTATCACCCCCAAGCTGCTGGAATGATTGAACAGCACAATGGTCTCTTAAAGCAGGGCCTGTGAGCTGCAGCTGCCACCCCTACGCTGGGGGGTTGGACAAAATACTTGTGGGCTGTTCTTCAGACTCTAAACGAGAGGAGTCAGAGGGAGGGGGCAGCTCTGGTGGAAGCACTGCTCCACCGGACCGCTGCTCCAGTTCAGCTGCAGGTACAGACTAAGCATGCCTTGCTGAAACCAGGCATGGGAAAACGGGAATATTCTCTTGCCCACCCCTGAGGGCCTGGGGTAAGGGAAAACAGCCACTTGGATGGGGCCTTGGGAAGTAAAAGCCCCCCACAAGCGCTAGGTGGTTCTTATTGCCCCTTGGGGCCACAGGGTGGAGAGAAACTAACAAATAGTGCCCTGGGTAATTGGGGCGTGGCCCCTAGCCTTAAAGGTGACATATCCAGGGCCAGCAGACCGTGAAATGCTTCTTCGTGGCACCTTTGTGATTTCCCTATGGCCCATTATGATTTCTCCACCGTTATTCCAAGTAGATGCTGAATCCCCAGTTGAGGCACGAAGATCGGGTATCAACACCCAGGAAGACCCCCTCTGCCAGCCACTGACTTACCAGCTGACCAGAAGCTTGCTTGTATTGCCTGAGGATCCTAACTTGTCTTTACTGATACCTATAACTGCTCTGTCTTTTTGCCCTTAGGGTGCAAAGTAACACCTTAGTGGACAGGGTTCATACCTATGCTTCAGTGGCTGACCAACCAGCATGCTGGGTCTGCACTCAACTCCCCGTGAGCACGTTGACCGGCCAGCCTCCCATGGTGCATCTCTCCTGCTTCTGTCTCAAACTAGACTTGGCTTCAGAAGCAGTGGAACAGCAAACATCCCTTGTGGAATGCTACCTGGACTGACATCTATGCTGGGGCCAAGCAGTGATATGACCAGCCCAGGCCATTAAGCGGCTACTCTGTATGGGATGGCTCGGGGTAGCTCACAGCTGAGGCTGTGGAGCTGGCTGGACCAGCGCCCTTTTGCACTGAGAACTCCAAAGGACAAGCCTAGGTGGGCTGGACTCCGACAGGTCTGTGTCAAACCCATATTCCTGGACATTGCTGGGAGGCACAGAATGGTGCATGGGCTGCAGTTCCCACTGGGACCCTCTGGGTGGGTGGCCTACATGAGTGGTCTTACTTGCATGGAAATTGGACTGGCCGTTATGACTAGGGATGGCCCAATTAACTGTGTTTTGGCTGTGTGCTGTTAAAGCTTGTACTGCTGTTGCATCAGTGCTTGTGTTTTGCTTGCTTGTTGCTGTAGCCTGTACTGCTGTTTGGATTATGGGTGCAGGGCTCTGCCCTCCTCACCAAGGGACCTTGTGGAAGACATCCTTGTGTAGATTGTAAGGTGAGGAACCCAGAAGGGGTAGATTGTAGGGTAAGTGGAGGCGGTCTGGCTTCCTCACCCAGGTGTCTGGGTAACTAAGGGGAGCAGCGTTCCCATAGCCTCGGAGGGGCCTGATAACCAGTGTTCTCATAGCCTTGAGACTGGGTCCGATAAACTGTTCCCATAATACAAAGTGGGCTCACATGCACAGAACTATGTTATGTTATATAATGTTCTAACGATTTTCTGGCTTTGTTCCCCTCTAGTAGTTAAACAGGTGGACTCCCTGCTGGGAGACACACCCAAGGGGACAGATGCCACAATGGATGACATGCTGGGGAGTAGGGACCACAACGTAAGGTAGACACACAACTTGCAGCATGCATGGCTTGCCCGCCCATGAATAAATGCATGCCAGACATTCCAATGACTCTGTGAATGTTTTTCCATCTGCACGAATACCATGAACCTGCCCAGCCTTGAAGAGTGGCAACACAATATAGTACTGTACTGCATACTTAATGCTATCGAACATATAATATGTGTACAATTTATATAATAGTTATACAATAGTAATAGTTCTAGTATTAATGTTAGAGCATGCTATAATATTTGATTTACAATACATACTCGCACGTTGTCTTTTATCTTCACAATGCTGGGAGATAGAATTTATTAAAAACAAGGCACCAGAAAGGTGGGCAACTCATTCTGACTCTCATAGCTAGTAAGTGGTAGACTCGGGGTCCAACCCCAAGTGGAAAGGAATGTAGGTCAGGTCAGTTGCCCCTAATGCTCTCTTCCCTATCATTAATCAGAGCACCAGTAGTTTTATGAAAACTATTTGCCAACTTGAGCTAAAGAACACTTAGCTCCCCTTCCCTACACACACACAACCCCTTTGTTCAGCCACATTGCTTCATCCTTTCAGCTAACACTGTTTGCCTCCCCAGCCGGACACTGGCTCTAGCACACAACTCAAGCTGCCCCTGCCTCATCTAGCCTTCACTCCTGCTCATGACACCTTGTAGTACACCCTGCACTTTGCTTCCTAATCCCTTTGATTACTTCCCCGTGTCCTTCATCCCATTGTCCTGTGACCTCCAATGGGGGCAAAATGGCTGTCCTATTCGTTGTGTGTCCAGTGTCTGGGGTAGCTCCTGGCCCCTAAGAGAAACTTAGTGACTATTTGTTGAATGAATGGAGGTGACTCAGCCGTGGAAGCAGACTCTCAGAGGTTAGAGAAGGTGGTGCCTCAAGCAATGTTAACCTGATTATCAGTTTCTGTGCCACTGGGTACCAACTTCTGCATAACAGAAAAATGGGACTCTCTGAGTTTAAGCTTCCTTCTGTTTGCAAACATCTTCTGGTGTCCACCTTGCCAGTGAGTTCTGCCTGTGCCCACCTGGTCTGGAAGCCATACCAGGGGGTGGAAGGGCTAGTTAATCCCAAATGTCACATCACTCTCACAGTTCTTGCCTGTGTACACCTGTCCAGTCTGGACGTTTAGAGCCAACAACACTGGGAACAAATGACAAGACCCCACTCCATCCCTCACTGGATGGGGGTCACATGAAGACAATGTCTTTCTGATTGTTTCCTGTACAACACGGTAGTAACACCTGGTAGTAAATGTGGTCTCTAAAAGAGGTGGGCATTCGGGTGGCCGGCAGGCAGAGGTGAGGTGGGTGCTCAGGGAGGACCTGGAACTCAGAAAGGGAGCCTTAATCAGGCAGGGGTAGAAACATCCATGTGTCTAACCTTCTCCCCTCACACTCAGGAGTTTCTACTCGAGGGAGGTGGCAAACCAGGAGGGAAGAACAGTCCCTGCCATTGCCTGCAGGCTGGAAAAAGGCCAGCTGCATCTGGAGAAGAACCAGCTGCGTCTTGTGAGTCAGATTATCTGTTACCTGCTGCTCAATGCTTTGTTTCCTTTTCTCCACTAGGCCCTTAGGGAAGTCTGACAGATGGCTTCAGCTGCAACTGGAACAGGGACAGCTCTTAACGTGGCAGAGCTGGAAAGTCCCTTCCCTACCCATGAAGACACTCCCTCCCACGCCCCAACCCAAGACGCACCTCTTATTTTATCATGGGAGGTAGCTGTTTGCGTATCTCAACTAACCGAGGAAGGCCCTTAACTCTAGTCAAGTTACGTGACTCAAAGCACCCAGATTCTGGGGAGTTAGGCCCCTGGACTTAGAGCTGTCCAGTTCAGCACAAAGCCCTGTAGCCCTGAGTACCTGGCAGGTATGGGGGTCAGGAGTGTGGTCCACCAACTGCCTCCCACCCCAGACCTCAAGGCTCAAAGTTATCTTTCCTTCCACTGATGAGAACTCCCCTCTTCTGTGTTGTGCAGTGGCCCCACCCCATCCAGGGCCTTTTCTAGTTTCCACATGAATTGAATCTCTTCTTCCATTTGCTTTGAAAGAAAAGAACAGTAATGAGAAGCCACAGACCCTCCCTCAAAATCCCCTATGATTAAACACATTGGTACTTTGTTTATTATGAATATCAATATTCCACATCCTCTTTTCTCTGGAACATGTGCACACAATTCATTTTCAACAGACATCTTTCCTTCCTAGGTCTGCAGCTAAAAGAGTCTTTGACCCCTGGGGGCAGACACGTAGTCCTCAGCAGTCACTCAGGGCCTCAACATTAATGCTAAGTTAGGGGCATTTAGAAACCAGAGGTGAGTACAGTCACAGTGGCGTGCTGGTAAACCACACAGTGGGTTGGTAACAGGGGAAATCCCAGATCTGTAGAGGTCATGAATTTCCACTGTTTAAATACTCCCTCTCACCATTACCGATTTCCAGCTACAACGGTTTTTGCAACCAACTTGCAAATTCCTGAATATTTTCCAGTTACTCTCACCATTATATCTGAGCTGGCTGTAGCACACACACAGGTTCAGGGGGAATCCCTGGAGCAGATCATCCCTGGGCCCCCAGATGTGGTGACAAAATGGAGCAACAGACCCAGTAGAAGTAAAGGGAGGGAGGGGTCCTCGTCTGCTATTTCTGATATGGTTCTTTTGGCTCAGAAATACCGGGAAGAAGATAGACTTCAGGGAAGTCAGGGAAGCTCTGGGTTCAAATCCTTGTGTGACTCGGGCAAGTTTCAAGTTTCCAGCTCTGCAGATGGGATTGATAAAAACCCATCACAGGGACTATTTTAGGATGAAATGAGATGCCTAAAATAAAACACCAAATATGTAACTAACTCTCAATAAATGTTCTTGTTTTTGCCACCACCCTTGTCTTAGTTTTTCCAGTAATATTTCCCAAAGCACCCAACAGGGGGAAGCCCCAATTCATCACTGTCACAGTGGGGGCTGGTACTTCAACTTTCACCACAGTTTTGGGCTTTAACTTCAGAAACTTGGGAGGAGCACAGTTCTTTTTCTCCTTTTCTTTTTTGCTCAGAAACTTCTCCCTTGTCCTAATCCTCAAAGAGGTGAATCCATAAAAATGGCCTAGAATGGGGTTTTCCCACCTGGCTCCACTCTCCTGTGAGATGGTAAGCGGTACCTGAATCAGACCACAGTCCACAAAGGGAGCACCACAATTGGGACCAGAAGGAGGCATACTCCTACAACTGTTGCCTCTTACACGGTGCAGCAACCAAGATTTCCCATGCTCCCAGACACTTCTCCATGTCCAACCAGGTCCACAATAAAAGGTCACACCAACACTCATGAGATTTATGGTAAACTGTGCAGCAGGAGGCTGTGATCAGATAATCTAGAACTTTCCAACTATAAAACCACCATAGAAGAGAGTGGAGTATTTGTCTCTGCAGCTGGGAAGAGTAAGGGGGGTGTGGGGAGTCAGAAGAGACATGTGGTTCCTTAGATTTGGGAAGCCTGGCTGTTCACAAACAATGGAATCCTTGGATGACACAAGGAGAGGCTATAATGCAGCTTTGAGGAAATCTGATTTCATGTGGTATGAGCTTTGGGACCTGAAAAAGTTCACAGCACAAAAAATTTAGTTAGAAATAAATGAAGAGCCTTGGCTTTGAGCTATGTCTGGCTACTTTCCAGCTGATTGACCTATGCAAGTTATTTAACTCTCTGAGTCTCAGTGCCTCATGGATCCTTCACTCGGCCTGGTTTACTGAGCATTTGGCATGTGTCAGTCTTTGGCTTAAGTGAATCCTGTGGAAAGCATGGGAACAAAACCAGGCACAGTGCTTTTTTACATCATGATGCTGACAATTTCTCCTCTGTGAAAACACAACTAATGCTAGGTGCAGTTCCGTTGGGATGGACAATGATGGAACAACAATGATGTGAATGTACTTAATACCATTGAACTATATGCTCAAAAATGGCTAAAATGGGCCCTGGCTGGTGTTCCTCAGTGGACTGAGTGCTGGCCTGCAAACCAAAGGGTGTCTGGTTTGATTCCCAGTCAGGGTACATGTCTGGGTTGCAGACCAGGTCCCCAGGGGGGTACACGAGAAACAACCACACATCAATGTTTCTCTCCCTCTCTTTCCCCCCCTTCCCCTCTCTCTAAAAATAATAAATGAAATTTTTTAATGGTTAAAATGGTAATTTTTTTAGGCCAGGTTTGTGTATATTCTGTAACTTATTTCCTTGCATCATGAATGGTGAGGTGTATTTCTCTGTCGTTCTTTTCATGGGCTACTTCCAGGGCCTGGTCACAATATACCACCACAGTGGGGGCGTCACCTTCCTTTCAGGCAGGGCACAAAGCCTCAGTATTAAGACCACCATACACGTGGTCTCTGCGCTGCTTGACCACTCACTCCCGCTTCCCCTCTGCAGTTTTTTCCACTGCTCTTGGCAAAGATACCAGGAGTCTGACAGACATCTTGCTCTACTTGTTATCTCTCAGAGGAGGTGGCCAGGACAGTCAGGAGAGATGATGGCCATGGGTACTAACTGTCCCAAATTATTCCTCTGGCTGCCTCAGCAGCTAGCAACCTTTACCAAATCCTTTTGTTGC
This sequence comes from Phyllostomus discolor, assembly GCF_004126475.2. Taxonomy (NCBI): domain Eukaryota; kingdom Metazoa; phylum Chordata; class Mammalia; order Chiroptera; family Phyllostomidae; genus Phyllostomus; species Phyllostomus discolor. The sequence goes on along the minus strand of NC_040906.2, from coordinate 103,836,909 downwards.
TACGTTCATCAAACCGACTCTCATCAAACCAGGAAAGGACCTGTGTTTGCCCCAGTGGATACATCCCAATTCCGGCCCAGCACCCACTGATGAAGCTGCAGCGCTGTCTGCTTTGGGACAGGTAGGCTGCTGTCATGACCAGAATGCCACCGCAATGGCCCGCCTCACTTCATGGCCTCCAGGGCTCCCTGATATGGTAAATTTTGTGTTATATGTTTTACCACAATTTAAAAATGTAAGGTGTAACACATAGTTTTATCTCATAGGATCGTTGTGAGGATTAAATGATGGATGCTGGCTGAAGGAGCGGCTGAAGTGCCTAACTTCATTTGTGAAGCAGGCCCGGGAGTGGGGCTGGGGCTGGGGCTGGGGATGGGGCTGGGGATGGGACTGGGGCTGGGGCCGGGGCTCTTTACCTTCCTGCTCTAATTCATTGTCTATGGTTTAGATTCTTCTATGGCTGGTATACTTTTCTAATTGAAAAAAATAAAGAAGCCCTGGCTGGCGTAGCTCAGTGGATTGAGCGCGGGCTGGGAACCAAAGTGTCCCAGGTTCGATTCCCAGCCAGGGTACATTCCTGGGTTGCAGGCCAGAACCCCCAGCAACCGATAGCGACATTGATGGATCGCTCTCTCCTTCCCTCTCTAAAAATAAATAAATAAAATCTAAAAAAATAAAAATAAAAAAAATAAAGAAAATGAGGACGGCTTATAGTCCCTATGTTACCAGTTTTTCATGACTCAGTATCCACAGAAAGCTCACGAGGATTGGGATCAACATTCTATTCTTGGCCCATTTTTTAACCTCTGTGTTTTCAACTTTACGTTGTAATTTTTCCAGATTTCCTCAGGTTTGCTTACTTTTCTCCTCCTCTACCTCCAATTACCTTAACTTTGTTCGGTCACAAATCTTAAACCTCCCCAGTCTGATTCCTCACCCAAAGAGAGACCCTCAGCCCCAGGTCAGGGGCTCCCTCGCTGGTCCAGCCAGAATCCTTGGAATTCCTCTTCCCCATTCTTACACTCCTTCTTTACAGTTAAACCTTCCCTGAGGTCTGATTTCAGTCTCTCACTTTGCAAATGGAGAGGCCTCCTCTCCAGGAGGCCGCAGATGGCGGGCAGCCCGGCCGGAAGTCTGCTTCCTGCGCCAGAGACACTGGCAGGAATCCAGAGCCAGCTGACGTCACCCAGTCCCGGAGGCGGAAGCCATTGCCAATAGTGGGAACTGGTGCCAACAAACATTTCCCTGTGACTGTCTCCCTCAGTTCAGAAAAGCAGTTTCCTAGACAGGAAGAGGCTGAGTAGGCTTGGAGTGGCTGCTTGTGCACCACACAACATGTCAAGCGTGAGGCTGGCCATCGGTGCCCACTGACAACTGAATGTACCCCTGACACTGGGCTCGGGTCAGAAGACACAAGGCTGAGTCAGAGCTCTGACACCTGACTTCTGACCTTTAACAAACCATTTGATTTTCTTCATCAGTTTTCTTGGCTATGAATAACATGTACTTCCCCAAGAAGGTATTGTTCAAGGCTGAAATGGGTCATCTCTGTGAAAGATTTCCTACCTTGAAGCAGAATGCCAATGCAAAATTCTGCTTCTGCAAGAGCCTTCCTATGAACTGCAGACCTGGATGACAGTGGTCTTTGGCTGGGACACATAACTTAACCTCTCTGTGCCCAATTACCTTGACGTCAAAATAGGGTTAAGAATTCCCTTGCACCTGGGTTGTCCTGAGGAGGAAGTAGTTACTCCACACAGATCACACGGAGCCCTGTCTCTGCTAGGCAGTCAGCCCAATCCCAAGAGATCTCATAAAAAGAAACCGTGTCCCAGTCTTCTGTTCACACAGCAGGCACAACAATTTAGCTAAAATATGACCACGTCACTTCTCTGTGTAACTGCCCAAATCTGCCTTAGCCCACCCAGTGAAAGACATAGAGCCCCTGTGATAGGCCCTTGGGTCCCTCTCCAGCTTCACCTCCTGATGCCCACTGCCTCGCACGAGGGCTCCAGCTACCCCAGACCACCAGGAGCTTCTCACCCTCCACTACCTGGCTCCTGTTGTCCCTCTGCCCAGCATGCCCTGCTTATCTACCTCTGCTAACTCCTACAGACCCTTCAAGACCAGCAGACTCCTGTCTTCCAGAAAGCCCTTCTGATCCTCCTGAGCAGGCCTGGTTCCCCTTCTCCTCCCTTAGTTTCTTGAAAGCACCTCCATTGTCACCCAGGCCAAACTGGGGATCCTAGAAGGCAGAGGCCAGCACTGGGTCCTGTTCATCTCCATAAATTCAGGTGCTCAGTAAATTTTGGGATGGAAAGACTAATGGACAACCCAGCTGAGAGAGCCCAAGCCAGGTTTGTTCGGCTACTACAGCAGATGGTGTTGCTTGACTCTCAAACTGATACAATTACTATTTGCCTCAATCATTGTTTTTCTTTTTCTTTTAATCCTCACCAGAGGACAGTTTCATTGTTTTCAGAGAAAGGGGCCCTGGCTGGCGTAGCTCAGTGGATTGAGTGCAGGCTGTGAACCAAAGTGTTGTCATTTCGACTCCCAGTCAGGGCACATGCCTGGGTTGCAGCCCAGGTCCCCAGTGGGGGCCTTGTGAGAGGCAATCACACATTGATACGTCTCTCCCTCTCTTTCTCCCTCCCTTCCCCTCTCTAAAAATAAATGAAATCTTAAAAAAAAAAAAGAAAGAAAGACAAGGAAAGAAAGAAAAGGGGAAGGTGGGGCGTCGGGGGAGAGAGAGATCAGTTGATTGTCTTATCATACCCCCCGCAACTGGGATCAAACCAGCAATCTGGGTATGTACCCTAACAGGGAGTCAAAACCACAACCCTTTGGTGTATGGGTTGACCTCCAATCCATGGAGCTGCACTGGGCCAACAGTTGCAACAGTTGCTTTTCTTAGACCCCTCTGTGTCTGTGTCTCAGGTACCTTCTGTACCTCCCTTCTTCCTGTTTTTATATTGTACTTTATCTCTCCTTCTTTATTACTTTGTTTCTCTTCCTTACTCTGTGCATATTTCTGTACCCTTTGTTTCTTTGTGTCCTTTCTTCTTTCTTTTCAGGCTGAGTTGTCTGTCTGTTCTCATATTTTCCTTATCAAGTCTTTCTAGGAGTGATAAGAGTTTCCCTCAGGTTCGTGGACTCCTCAGAAAGAAAGGAGATCGTGAAAGGAAGGAAATCAAGCCTTATTATTCCCAGAAGTTCCATATACTTTATCTCATATAATCTTGGTAATATCAATAATGTAGTATATCATCCAAACTAGGTTATGTTTCTGTAACAAATGACTTCAAAACCTCAATGGCCCTATGCAAAAAAACGGTTTATTTATTGCTCCTGCCACATATTGATGGTGGGTTGGCTGAGGTTCTGCTTTGAGCCATAGTTGTCCTAATACCAGGACCCAGGCTGGCAGAGCAGCCAAGATCTGGAACATCACTTGTTGCCATAGTAGAAGGAGGAGAGAATGTAGGGAAATGTGTGCTGGCTTTTAAAACTTGCACGTGTTTCCATTGGTCACTCTAAGTTACCCAGTCATGCCAGGGTTAATTGTTGAGTCAAAGGGGTGGCAAAATACAACCTTCCTAGGTGCCTGAAAGGAGACAGAGATTCCATATCTGTGAACAGGCCTGATAACCACAGCAAACATGGCTGTTTCTGCTTTACAGATGAGGAGGCTGAGGCTCAAACTTGTATGGTTTGTTCAAGATCATGCATAAATGTCAGAGCCGGAGGCTGTACCCATGCCTTGTGATTCCTGGGGCTTTGCCCTTCCCATGTCACAGAATTTGTAGGGTGCATAGACCTTTTCTTCCATTTTCTGCGAAGTTTTTGGACCATAGTATGAAATGTGGCTTGCTAGCATGCCAGAAGTAAGATGTTAAGAAGCCTAGCTTTGCTCACTGGCTTCTACACCCCCATCCGGTGGAGTCTTTGCAATCTATTTCCAAGGTAGGGGGTTTTGGGACTCACAATATCCAAGACAAAACCAAGTAGGTCACAAAACTTGGAGCACAGTCATTAGAAACCTTCTAGGCAAAACTAATCTATGATGATAGAAGTCAGAATAGCACTTATTTCAGAAGGGGTAGAAAAGGGCTCAAGAGAACCTTCTTTGGGGGGGGGATGCTGTCTTGATCAGGGTGGCAGTTAAATGAATAAATACAAATGAAATGATTAATCAAACTATAAAGTTAAGATGTGTACACCTTGTTGTATGTCAATTATACCTCAATAAAATAAGTAATATAAAGAAATACTTCTTGGAAAGGGAGTTAACAGAGACACTGCTGTGAGCACCATTCCCTCCTGTTCATCCCTAGGGAAGGAAAACTTGAACATTCCACCACGGAAACTATTTGGATGATTCAGAAGGTCTTAGCTATGAGCAACTGGTGATTGGCAGCTTCATCACAACAATCACCTATTCATGCATCACGTCTCGTGCAAAGTGTTTTGGCAAAACATCAAATCACCCAGGTGACTCAGCGTGGCCCCCCATCCCACACACATACAGCTCAGATTTGGTGCCCTGTGACTTCTGGCTTTTCCCAAAACTAAAATCGCCTTTGAAAGGGAAGAGATTTCAGACTGTCGATGAGATTTGGGGAAATATGATGGGGCAGCTCATGGCTATTGGGAGAACTGTATGAGGTCCCAAGGTGCCTACTTTGAAGGGGACTGAGATGTCATTGATTGTCCTATCTATAATGTTTCTTGTATCTTCTTTAATAAATGTCTTTACTTTTCACATTACATGGCCATATACCTTCTGGACAGACCTCATATTTTTAGAGAGAGGGGAAGGGAAGGAAAGAGAGGGAGCAAAACATTGATGTGTGAGAGAAACATCGATTGCTTGCCTCTCGCATGCCCCCAACCGGTGACTGGCCTGTAACCCAGGGATGTGCCCTGATGGAAAATGAACCCAGAGATCTTTTGCTTTGTGGGATGATGCTCAACCAACTGAGCCATGCCAGTCAGTGTGGTTTGGCAATTTCTTATAAAATGAATACACTTACCATATAACTCAACAATCCCCCTGAGTGAAATAAAAATGTATTCATACAGCCCTGGCCAGCATGGCCCAGTTGTGTGGAGCATGGTCCCAAAACCGAAAGGCTGTAGATTTTGTTCTTGCTCAGGGCACACACCCTGGTTACAGGTCCCATCCCCAGTCCAGATGTGTGCCACCCACAGCCCAGGCACATTCAGGAGACAACCAACTGATGCTTCTCTCTCAATGTTTCTATCTCTCCCTTCCTCTGTCTAAAAAAGCAATGAAAAAAATGTCTTCAGGTGAGCATTAAAAAATTTAAAATGTGTTCATACAAAATCCTTTACACTAAGTGTTACAGCTTCAATTGTACAATAATTACTCAAAACTGGGTTGAAAAGTGTCAATGCAGTATCCATACCATGGAATACTATCCCAAAACAAAAAAAGAAATAAATTATTGATACATGCAACAATCTGGATGAACCTCAAAGGCATTTTGCTGAGTGAAAAAATCTGGTCTCAAAAGATTACAGACTATATTATTCCATTAACATGACATTTTGGACAGATAAAACTGTGGTGATGGAGAATAGATCAGAATAGCGAGGGAGCTGTGGGGGTGGGCCGGGGAGCGTGACTACAGAACAGCACGAGGGACACTGGGCCACGGGAAGGCTCTCTGTCTTGATTGTGGTGGTGATTGCATGAGTTTTTAGTTGTGTTAACTGTGATGTGGAAGCACACATTTAAAAAGTTAATTTTACTATACGTTAATTTTCAAAATAAAGTTTTTAACTAAGAAAATGTCTTCTTAGATTAAAATGAAACTTTCTAGTTCCTCATACAGCAAAGAGGAGACCCTGAGAGGAGGTGCTTACGACCTAGATGCCCTGAAAAAGGCACAGTGTCTTCCTGTACCCTAACCCGGTCCCTGCCCTGGGCCTTGGAGGCACCATACCCCCCACTCCTTGTTTTCCTGCTGGAACATTGGGGCCCACATGTATGCTCCTCTAGACTCCAGGTCCAGGGCCCAAGGGGCCCAGTCTGCTATGTTTGCTCCCGTGTCTTTGGTTCCCACAAGTTAGGGAAGAGGTATGTGCTCATTGACAAAATGAAGGAATGTTCTAGCACCAGCCCTGATCCACCCTGGCATACTTCACAGCTTACTCTATATTTAGCATCCTCTCTGCAGCCCAGTGAACACACCACAGCTGGACGGCATCACTGGTCCCTCCCACAGCAAAGGCCTGGGACCCACCACTCACCCTTCCTGGGAAGCAGTCCCCAGCTGTCCTATACTTTGAAATGGGAAGATATTATCAATCTGATGAGTTTATTGTTGTCATTTTAATTTCCGAAGTATATATTTATTATAAAAATAACATCTGTTCAGTGTTTTTAAAAACTCAGTAAAAAAAAAAAAAAGAAGACGGAACTCTGCTTCCTAGAAGCCATCACTGTTACTAGTTCCTTCTCTGCCTGTTTGGAAACACTGGCATGCACACAAGCATGAGTTCCACACATGAAACAGGTATGAAGGAATCAGTCACCGATTCATAGCCCTCAGGTCTCAAGGGATGTCCTGTGTCTTGCTGGACTCACTCATGTCAAATTGGGCTTCAGCCCTGACCGTCACTGACTGGATTTGAGTGTCTGGCAGTGTTCAGACTATTCCTCTTGGGTCACAGAAGGAAGGAATGTGGAAACATCTGCAGTCCTGTGGAAACAGTGGAAAGTCTGCTCCTGGACCCTCACCCTGCTCCCTACCCATGTCTGACGGGTCCATTAGAAATCAGGCCACTCAGCTGATCTGGGCAGTCCCTGATCACCCAAGTATGGCAACAGCAAAGCCAGGGGAGAAAAAAACAACCAACTCTCAAAATAATTTTACATTTAAGAAGGAGGAGGACAAGGAAGAGAAGGAGAGAGGGGAGAACATCAAAGTAGTTACACACCTAGAAAAAAAATTCACAAATCTATATATATATCCCCAAAGCTGGTTTTGGTTTCATATAGTGCTTTTTTTTTTTCCACATTGGGGATGGGGCACTGTGATATTTTTAGTGCTTCTCTATAGCCTTGCCTGGGGCCTAGGGGACATTTGGCAAGGCTCTGGAAATGCCCTATCCAGAGCACCCCAGCCCAGTTCTCACAGGCCTGGCAGCCAGTACCACCTAAGAGGCTGCTCTGGGAGAGGCCTGGAGAAACTGCATCCCCTCTGCCTTGTGTTTGCTTGTCTTCAAGTCTCAGCTCTCAAAAGAGCAGGTGGTTCAAAAAGAGGTCCAAAACATGTTGTATGATGTCATAGTGGACTCAAGGCAAAAGGGGGAAAATCATCATATTGCTGAATATTGTTGCAGCAAGTGAAGCAACCATATTCACTTGCTTGCAAAGAGCAAATAGGAGTAGGGCAGGCAGAGGAAGAAGGGAATGTGATGGAGGGATCAGAGTTGTAAGAGATCTGGATATTTCAAGGAAGCAAGAGAAATTCGAGATATAGGAGCAGAGGGAAGTGAAGCTTAGAAGAGGCTGGTAAGGTGGGCTAGGTCAAGGGAGGCCTAGTAGACCATGTGCTATGGACTGAATTGTATCCCCCAAGTTCATATACTAAACCCCTAACTCCCAATGTGACTCTATTTGGAAACAGGGTCTGTAGGAGTTAATTAAGGTCCAATGAGGTCTGATGGGATTGGGGTCCTTGTAAGAGGAAGAAGAGACACTAAGAGCTCCCTCTCCTTGTGTATGCACAGAGAAAGAGTCACAGAAACACATGGGGAAACAGCAGCCATTTACAAGCCAAGAGAAGAGGCCTCAGAATTAAACCTACCTTGCTGGCGTCTTGATTTTGGACTTCCAGCCTCCAGAACTGTGAGAAATAAGTCTCTGTTGTTTAAGCCACTACTCTATGGTATTTTGATCTTATTTCTAGAAGCCTGATGGGAAGCCACTGGGGCTTTAATCTGAGGATAGATATGCTCACATTTAGATCTGTGAAGGATCACTCTAGCTGTAAAGTGAAGAAGAGATCTCAGCAGGGCAAGAGAAAAACAGAGAAACAGATAGCAGGCTGGAAATGATGGAAGGTTGGAGCGTGTTGACATGGAGACCAGGATAAGTGGACAGACCTGAGAGATCTCCCTGAGGGAAAATCAACAGAACTTGGGATTAATAGAATGAGAGGAAGAGAGAGAAGGGGACTAAGGAACACGGGGAAGAGCACTGGGCTGGGAGTCTCATCACACAGGATCTAAGCCCAGGTCTGCCACCAATAAATTACCCAATGGCTTTGGCCAAGTCCCCTTTAGTTTCCTCGTCTTACAGGAAGAGATGGGCCTGTTGATCTTGTGATCCAATCCAGTTTTATTATCCTATGGTTCTATGAACTAAATGCATTAATCAAGACAAATGAAAACAACAGGCTAGGTTAGGGACTTCCTCTATGCTTTACTTAACACTAATGAGCACTACACACTTAAGGATGAGTTGGATGCTCCACTTACACACAGGTCTCCCTCAAAGGACAGAGGGTTCCTCGAGGGAAAGAACCAGGTGTCCTGAATGAGGAGGGAGGGGAACATCTGAAATACTATCAACAATAAAAATGAAGAAAAAACTGGATCTCCTGTACCTGGGACCATATCAGACAGATGGTAATTGATTAATTTTATTAATCAATTAGTTCCAAGTGCTAGATAGAAGACATGCTTATTCTAGGAAGGCATCTTGGTGTGATGTGTTTTCTGTACACAAGGCACTGTGGTAGACGAGAGGCTCAGTAGAATAAACAAAGCTAGTTGTGGACTTTTAGTCAAGTAGCTAAGACTAACAGTTAACACATAGGATCAAAAAGGATGGTTCATTTCTAGTCGTGGCGACTGTAAGAGGAAAAGTACTGGCATTGTGAGTGTGTAATTGGGAGGACTAACTCAGGGGTAGATGAAGGGTTTCTCTGAGACAATGACCTTTATGAAAATAAGGATGAGTTGATTTACTCACAGAATGGTGAGGGAAGAGAGGAAGAGAGGGGGAGACTTTTAGACAGAAGAAAAATAAACATGGGCAGGAAGGGTCCTGGTGAGAATACTGGAAGGAAACCCACCAGAATGGTAGTGTTGGCTGTATTTGGGCTGTGGAATTACGGCAACTTTTAATCTTGTTTTGTATATAATTAGTATTTTACAGATTTTTCCACAAACATCTATTATTTTAAACACCAGAGGGAGAAAATAACTTTGTTAGTTTAAACAAAATAGTAAAGGATGTAGGGCGAATGGATGTCATGGGGGGCACATTCCAGAAGGGCTAGTGACATGAACAGTGAGTAATTCCTGCGTGGGGGGAGCACTAAGCACACTGGTAGGGCTGGAACAGAGCAGCGAGGGTGACTCACAAGTGACACAGTGGGAGCTGGTCCACCACGGTCCATGAAGGTGAGCCCAGGGTTGGGAGGTAATGTAAGTCACAGTGAGCCACTTGCAGAGGGCATGAGCAGCAAGAATAAGCATTTAACAGAGGGGAGTGGATGGTCCCTGGCGGCTGGGGCTGGAGTGCAGGGCCCACTCTGTCACTTTCCAGGCATCAAGGGGTTAGGCTGCCCATGCCTCCTGTCCCCATAGCGGAAGTGGAAAATGTGGTTTCAAAAGATCCTTCCTGATCTGCAAACTCTGAGAAAGAGACTGTTAGGCCAGGGACAATTCTAAAGAGACAGATAAGCAAAGATTGGTATGATGAGAGGGTGGCAGGATACAGGCAGAATTTGGAAAATTGAGGCCTGATGCATGTTCTAAGTTCTGCTCCCAACCAGTGCTGGTCCAGACAAGCACACTGCCTCCCACACCAGACTCTTTGGCAGGATTTTCCTGAGACTGTGAAGAATTTGGGGGCTGTGAAATGAGTTAGCAAGGGGTCATATATTGGCTCTCCTTTCCCCGTGGAGCTGGACCCTCAGAAACTGCCTCAATCACGTTTCTTGTAAGCCATGGCTCTTGTAGGTGGTCCTTCTTCTTGAAGTTACTGTCTAATTGCTCCACCTGAATTTTCCTGGTGTCTCCCAGTCATCTCACCATCCCACCCTCCCCTCAATGCAGGTGTTGCCTGCTTGTGTCCTGCACAAAGAGAACCTCATTCTGGCCTCCTACCTAGCCCAGATGCTGGATAAGCATGAGGGATACTGTCCTGGCTCTCACCTGTTCCCACAGGAAAAGAGGTAAATCATGTTAAACCATCATATTAAACCTGCATATCAAATGCAGGACCAGCCAGTAAGTGCCTGAGGGATCTCTGCCCACAGCCCTGTGGTTGGCCTGTGCTGCTTGCTCTGTGAATAGAGGGGCAGGGCCTTGAAGAAACAATACCAGCCCTGATGAATTTTGTTTGCTGTTTAGAGGTATTTAGCTCTTCTTAAAAGCAACTTCAGCCCAGAAGACCTGGATTTGTGTCACGCTGAGCTCCTGCTAGCAGGGTCATCTGGGGCAGCCCACTAACCCTCTAAGCCTCAGTGTCTTCAACCGTGAAATGGTCATGAGAGCTAGTATAGGATCAAATGATGCAACGTGTGTGAAAAACAGGTGACAGATTTTGAAAGTTCTTCCTTCCATAGGCATCTGTGTGGGACAATGCATTACTGTGCAAAAGTCCCAGGCTTGATCCTGCCCCCAGGAAGCTACTCAAGCCATTGTTATCATTGATGATTGTTGAACACTGGGGCCACTAGTAAGAAGCAAATGGAGAGCTCTGACAGAGTTTGGCAGGTCACATCTCCAGAAATGAGTGCCCCTCTCCTACACTCTTCTTACCAAGTGACTGACACTTCAGGGTGTGGTCATTTTCCTCCTCTTGAATTAGGTGGCACTGTGACCAGTGGAGAATGGAGGAAACAATGTAGATCATTAAAAAAAAAAAACCCTCTCGGTAAGTCCATGCCTCTCAGTAACCCAGTCACTACGACAGAGAAGCCTACTCTAGACCAGAAGCAGAGGATCAAAGGAACCCAGCAAACAGCCAGTATCCCCTGCCAGACCTGAGTGGTGGGTCCCGCAGACAAGTCCAGACCCAGGTCTCAAGTCTTCCATCTGCAACCCTGGACATTGTACAGCAGAGACAAGCCAACCCCACTGTTCTCTGTACAAATTCCTGACCCACAGAAACGATGAACATAACAGAAGTGTTTCGTGCTCTAAGTCTTGGGATGATGTGTTCGGTAACATCAGGTAACCCAAACACAGAGTAAATTTAAAACAAGCAAGACTGAACAACGTATGAACTGAAGCAGAAAGTGCCCTAGAGGAAGTGGGACTTAGCCAGAATGAAAGGCCATCAAATATGGAAAGCCCATCTAGCCCTCACCAAGTACTTTCTAATCCTGTCCTGCTGTGAGCCTTCCCTCAAAGGCCAAAACAACCTCCCAACTGAAAAACAAACAAACAAACAAACAAACAAACAAAAAACCTCAACCTTTTCTCTGCACTCATTCCCCTTCCACTTCTTCTCTTCACTTCCAGATGTACTATAAAGTCAACTACTACTGTAACACGCTTTTCTTCTCATCTCTCCTCTGCTTTACTCACAAACCCCTCATCTCCCACCCACCTTCCTGCTAGGTGTAGCCAAGCTTCTGAAGACAGCTTCCCTCTCTCTACTGGTGGCCCGTGAAGAGCTCATTCCTTCGAGTTGAAACTCATCTGTGTACCTATCTCTCCTCCAAAACCTGCATAGCTAGTTCTATTCTCCCACTTGAACCCCTACCTTGTATCTCCAGTTACTCACTAGTTATGTGTCACTACCTTATGTCTTTGCCACCTCAAATCCAGCACACCCAAAATAGACCCACTATAAAGGATGCTGCCTGGCTCTCGCCCAGGCCCTCTCCCAGCTGCTGGGCATACTGTCTAATAGCCACACACAGTTGTCCCCTTTTCTGGAAAATTGCCCTGTACCAAAGGGGAGCTAAGCCATCCCCCTCACGCATACTCTGAGCAGACCTGTGCTGATGACTGACTGATGCAGGGCCGCAAAACACCAGGCCCTTTCCCTCAGGATGGAGCCAAATGGTGCCATTTGTGCCAGGAGCCTCTATATGGCCTCAGAATTTGGCTTAGCCCATACCCTTGAGTAGCTTCTTCCCCTTTGCCATCCTGTTGGCCTCACAACCTTCTCCTCCCCCCATCAATCCCATGAACAAAAGTCCCATGCCAGTCTCTGCTCTCAGGTGACCCAATATAAAACACCTCCCAAAGTGTTTTGTCCTGTTTACCCATCTCTAATCCTGTCTCTGGGGCCCCAGCCTGAAACTCTCTTTTAGGCCATCCAGCCATCCCAACACCAATTGTCTAGCAAAAGTCTCTCTGATTTATTTCTTCCTTTTTATTCCCAATGCCCCCGTATCATCACCTCACACCTGGATTGTGAAATCAAGCCTCCTTTTCCAACTTCCTGCCCCTTCCTGTTTTCCCTCCCTCCATCAACATGTCTAGCCATTAAGAACCAGATTAAAAACTCTTAAATGCTTCTGATGGTGCAGCTCCACTACCCCAAAATTCAGTGCCTCCTATTTCTAATGGCATTAGATAGAGATTCTTTGGCCTGCTTTTCTGGACCCTCACTGAGATCTGGCTTCCACCTCATTTTTTAAAAATTTAACTCAAGTCTCACAGAGTTCCACAAAGCACACTCATTTCCATCAGACCAGCACCAGTGTCCCCTCTCCCATACTTTCGTAAGTTGTACCTCTTAGCAGGAGATGCTGCTGGCTGTCTCCTGGTATCCACAGCCATCTCCCGCTATCCAGAGCTGTCTCCCAATATCCACATCCATCACTCAGTATCCACAGCTGTCTCCCACTATCCACAGCTATCTTCAGCTACCCACAGCCACCTTCCAGTATCCACAACCATCTCCCAGTACTGACAGCCATTGCCCAGGATCCAGAGCCATTTCCTGCTTCCAACTGGTGTTTCCCAGTATCCACAGCCATATCAGTTTCCAGCTGGACCCACAGCTGCCTGGATCCAAGTTTTGTTTACAGATAGATATGATTAAGTGACTTTACTTTGACCTATTTCATAAGAGCAGAAATGTGGTGTGCTACCTCTGTCAATGGACTTAATAGGAAGTGATGTGTATTTCTCTGCCCTTTTTTCCCCTACTGGCTGGAATGCGGAGCTTGAGCAGTGATCTTACATCTTGAAGTAAAAGCCTTATATTCAGAACGACTAGCCAAGCAGAGCGACTAGCCAAGTCCAAAGTGCCAATCTAATGCAGATTTTGTTTCCATCAGAGAGAATGGACTTATGTCTATCTAGTAAACCTCTGTTTGCTTGCTCTTTTTTTGTCACTCACAGCTGAAGGTAACCCTTAGTGACATGCAGTCTTTCACATCTCTGAGGTGCGGCATGCTCATGGATGCTTAATAACTGCTGAGCTGATGGGCATGGGGGTCCTGATCTGCAACACTGCCAGTTTCCGTGATGTAAATATCCCCAGTCAGGTCAACTTCACGCTTCCAATACCATGTCAGTTGGCCACAGAATTCCTGAAAATACAATAATCAGCTTTTACAGTCAGGGATGAGCTGGCTCCAGCACACCTTCAGGAAGGGCTGGAATGTGATGACAGTTAATAAACCTGCCACCTGCCAGGCACTGTACCAGGCATTTTGTATACATTATCTTCTTTAATCCTTTTACTCAGTGATGAGGGGTAAGGCCAAACTTCCCTCTGGAAAAAATGCAGTATGAATGGATTTATTTTTATATATGTTTTCTATAAACCTGGAAGGTATGTTTGTCACTCCTATTCTGGATAATTAGGAAAAGTAAAAGGATGGAGGTTAGGAAGAGAAATGGAGTCTTGTGTATATTCTCCAGGCTTTGACCACCCAGCTTCCACCCTCTCAGCTCTGAGAACAGTTGTTGGGTTCTTCACAGAATTACCTATATGCAGTCCTAATGAGCTGTTTGTTAAGGTGTCCTTTCTTCCCCTGGCCCCTAGTAAACCAGGCTAGTTAAACTCTCTCTGCTGAGGCTTAAGATAATGGACATGAATAGGAAGAAGGGAAAAACTAATTGTCACTCATTCATTTCAGCAGGTAGCAAAGGCAAGACTTTATTCTTGCCACCAAATCCCCTGCAGCTGCCTTGGTTTCTATGTTCCATGAGCCTGATTCTCTAACCTTCCTTAGATTTTGTGAGCTAACCAGTATCTTCCTAATACACAACTTTTCTGTTTAAATTAACCATAATGAGTTTCTATGGCTTGAAACCAAAGAAATCCAAATGCTAAGGAAGAAACGTAGAAGGGTTAGAAGAATTTAAGGAAGCTGAGGCACAGTGCACAAAGGTTTAGAAAGACATTCGTAGACCACTCCTGGCCAGTAAAGAGCTACAGCTACATAAGGAGAAGATGGGCAAGCCCAGTCAGACTGGAGAGCTGGACTTCACCATGTCTCTGCTGCAGGAGTTGTGGGCAGAGTTGACGCTGTGTGAGCTTGAGCGTTCAGTAATAAGGTGTTTGACATACAGCATTGGGTGCTCATCACAGAGTTATGAAAGACAACTCAAATAATTTTTCCTCTAGAATTACTGTGTTTCTAGAGTCACTATAAAATGCATTCAGGTTGGGTTCTTTTCTGCTTTTGGTTTTTAGTATGTTTTAGTTTTTTAGTATGTGGATGGAGGACCACAGATAAAATACTAAGTACTCTTAGTCAGCATTTATCAGAGAGCAGAGACTGGATGGTCAAAGCCCAGAAATATCCACTAAGTTGCATTTTATCTTCCAGATGTACAATGAATTCACAACAGTTTCATTCAGAAAGTACAAGCAACGGAGAGGTCTGGCAGGTTTCTAGCAGGGAAGCCAGGAGTTGTACTTGGGTTTGTGTAACTGCCCAGAGTTCCTGCTCATTCTGTGCCTCAATCAAAGCTTCCCATAACCCATTACTCCATAACCTGACCCTGCTCTGAATTCCTCAAATGCTTGCTTTCTGTATCAACATTCCATTAATTTGACATTCAACTCAGTGATTTGCTGGGTCCTTGTATGAGGAAAAGTGCTTTTTAAGTTCTAATATGCCAAACAAATATTAGTTATTATGTTATTATATGTAAGTGCATACACATAGTGCATATAAATAGATACATATAAGTACATACATAGATGTGTGTATATGTTCAGTTATAGCTATATAGTTATTATGTGTTTGTTTCTTATTTTCCCTTCACTATGTTAGAAACTTCTTGAGGCCTATATTTTATCCATCTTTCTGCTTTCCACTGTTCTTTGTTTGGGGACCAGCCTCCAGCATTTTATAAGCCTGAGACTTTCAGCCTCTTATTTTCACAGCCTTTCTGTATCCTACAGAGCTGTCAAAACGACTGAGTGAGATTATGAGTACAAAGCACCCTGGATTCGTTAGTTCCATGTGGCCTATGACAGAAGGACTTGGTGGCTTTAGTTCCCCCTTCATCCTACTGGTTTCTTTTTCACAGAAGTTTTGGTCATGGATGTGATCAGAAACATGCTTCCCTTTTTCAATGAAGATTTCTAAAGAACTGGTTTCCAGACCTCTGAATGGGTAGTATGTGACATAATGTAATGAGAGAGGACTGATTTCAACTGTTCCTGAGGTGTTAACAGCAAATTAAAAACATCAGCCTACAATAAGTGTTTTTGCAATATAGAATTCTGCCTTCTCTCACTCCATCCATCACCTGGTCCAGTGCTGTCTAACAGAACTTTCTGTATGATGGAGACGCTCTATCTGTGCTTTCTAATGTGGTAACTACCAGCCACAGATGGTTATTGTGCTCTTAAAATGTGACTGATGCAAATAAGGAACTGAATTTTACATTTTATTATATTTAATTAAATTTTAATTAACTAAAATTTAAAAAGCCACATGCTACCACATGGAATAGCACAGAGCTAAATTAAGAGAATCTGGGTCTCTTTATTCAATCATTCGCTCATTCAACCAAAATCTACTGAGTATCAAATATATGTCAGTTGCAGTTACTAAGCACTGACAGTAGGTTCAATGATTAGACTCTCATCTGAGGACCTCAGCATTTGGTCAGGGAAACAAATGATCTTTTGAGATGACCTCAAGGCCTTAATGTGTCTTCTGGCTACATAATGTTCTCTTAAGAAGAGTAGCTGGAGAAGATTTCTGTTTGTTTGTTTGTTTGTTTGTTTGTTTGTTTTTAGAGAGAAGGGAAGGGAGAAAGAGAGGGAGAGAAGCATCAACATGTGAGAGACACATCGACTGGTTGTCACTTGGCCCACAGCCCAGGCACGCACCCTGACTGGGAACCAAACCAGCCACACTTTGGTTCGCAGGCCAGCACTCAGCCCACTGAGCCACACCAGCCAGGGCTGGAGAAGATTTCTTAATCATAGGTCACCCTGCAGATGACCTTGCTTCCTCGGTTTCACTGCTGGATTAGGATCCTTGCCTGAGCTAGAGGCAGTTCCCGAGGGCTGGCAAGAGGCCAACTATTTAGCCAGAAGTAGGGCTACCCAACTAGGTTATTCTACCCTGAAGTGTGTGTGCACAACCCATTCAGAGTTTGAAAGTAAAACCTGCAAGGATACAAACATCACAGCAGTGTAAAATGGCCAAGTCACAAACAGCTTGGGGCAGTGAGCTGAATACCAATAGTGAGGATTGCTGAGACTCAGGAAAACAGAGAGGTTGGCAGCTCTGTCTCTGGATCCTGGACACCAGCTCCGCCCCTCTCCTGCTGTGTAAAGCCTCTGCCTAGGAAGTAAATGATATAAAGGCCCTCTTCTCAGAAGCTTTCTGTGAAAATTAGACAAATTAGAACACTGAAGTGACACTGAAGTGGACCGGCTCCAGCATCCCGTCTCTGAGCAATGAGCTACACAGCTGGATTTGGGAGTGGGATAGACCAGGGTTCTAACCTAACTCCTATCTTGAGAAAGTGAGCCCTATCATCAAACCTCTGGTTTTCCTCATCTGTAAAATAAGGATGCGGATAATAATAAGAGAGGGCTTTGTGAAGACTTATTGAATTGACTCATGTAGACCACCCAGAACAGTGCCTACCAGGCACTACATGAATCCAGGCAGTGTGGGCTAGCTCTTCCTCACTCTATGCCATGCGACCTGGCCAAACCACACAGTGGACACTGAGACTAGCACACAAAGACACAGAGCCACAGGGAGGTTTGGGCAGGGACGGCTGTACTCCTGGAGCTACCTCTGGGTCCTTGAAACTGCTGAGGACATGCCTGTTCTTCAACTTCAGGGATGACTTCATCCCAGCCCATCCCTGCCCCCTGATGAAACCTGCAGGCAAACCTGTTCTCTGACAAAGAAAACACTTTGACTTGGCAGACTGATGCAGGAATTTATTAATACCGGAACATTCTGATGCAGCCTCCTTAAAACAGACCTGTCAGAGTGTAAACCACTTTAGAAAACAGCATGGCCATTTCTTATAAAGATAAATATATACTGAGTTATACTATTCCTAGAAATTCACTCAAGAAAGAGTTGTGTATGAATTTCATAGCAGCTTTATTTATAATAGTCAAAAACATGAATATCCATCAATGTGAATGAATAAATCAACTGTAGTATATTTAAACAATGGAATATTACTCAGAAATCAAAAGGAAAGAACTATTGGTTAAAGAACATGGGTGAATCACAGAAATATAATGAAAGGAGAGTCAGAGACAAGATGAGCACAACAATGAGTTGAGAATATCTGGTTTATACATTTCTTACTGGTTTTCTTTAAATGCTGATAATTTAATAACTTTTTTTGGCCTTGTCGAAAAGTCCCTGGCATCAAGATGTCTGCATCACAATGTCATGTGCACATCCAGGCAATCAGAGAGATCAACAGACAGATGACTATAATATGCTGCATTTGGTGCTTCAAGAGATTTATGTACAAAGTAATGAACTAATCTTCATGGGGGGTGGAGGGGGTCCCAGGAGGAAAAGGAAGAAAAAGGAAACAACTTGTGTGAAGGGTCTGACAAGTAAGAGTTCGGCCTGTGTGAGAAAGAACATAAAATTAGACAGATGCCCCATCTCAGGAGTAGGGAAAGCAATGGGTTGGAAGAGAAGTCTGTGAAGCTTCCTGGCCTCAGTTTGTGAGGCCAGTACAGGCCCCACGGAGAGTCGGGAAGTGTGGGAGAAGCCAGCACTGACATGGTCAAGTCCGTCTTTGAACAAGAAAGCTCTGGGGAAGGCATAGAAGACCCACTGAAGGGAGAAGGACCCATCCTGGTCATCACTTTCATTGAAATAAAAGGTGCCTTTCTGCTAACAGATTGCTCTGAACATAAAAAGTATTACATAAGTAAGTCTCAACTAGATAGAGCAGCCCTGAGGGTAGCTCAGCTGCTTGCCCTTTGGGGCCCTCTGCTTCTTTCATGAATTGGGGAACCCTGGCTTCGAAACAACCCATTGACGCAGGCTCCCAAGGTTAGCGCAACTGGTCTGTTTCAGAGATGCAAGATTCCAGGAGCAAACCCAAATATTCATGGTCCACGGTGGAGGAGGCCAACAGAGCCAAGGGGAAACGATGATATTTCCAGCCTTCTCTAGTGAGCAATCCCTCTATGCTGGGCAGGATTTCCAAAAGGGAAACCACTGAGCAGTCATCTAAGGAGGGAGAGTGTCATAAAAGGGCCAGGGCCACCCAGAGCCAGGATTATAGCAACAAAAGGTCCAGACACTCTAGCAAGTTTATGAGGCCATGGAAAGAAAACAGGAGGGAAAGCAGGGCTACTGCCCACCCCACCCAGCTTCCTCTTTCATGAGCTCATGGTCAAAGCCAGGCTGGCGGGAGGGTGCCAGAGATTGAGTGAGCTTGTTTTTTCCCTAACTTGGTTCTGAGTCACACAGGGCATCTTCTCTTCCCAGAAAACTGGGCAGAGATACCCCCCTGGTAGCTGGTCAACCCCAGTCCTCCCAGCCCACTCAGCAGGCCAGGAGCTGGAGGTGGTCTAGCCAAGGGTACCTGCCCCACCCCACAGGCCTAACTGGGAGGATGGGACCTGGGCCCTCCCAACCTTCAAAGAAAAGGGCCAGTGACAGCACTTTGGAAGTAGGAGGGAGGCAGGTCTGACTTTTAAGCAAGATGAGAGTTGCTGCTGAATCCTGGGCTTTCAGAGGCGAAAGCCTCATTAGAGAGGCTTTAATCTAAGTCCTTGACTTACAGATCAATTCATCCAGTAAATACAGGACATCTGAAAAATGCAGGACAATGGCTGAGACTTGCTTACTTTATTTGTTGCACTTTCCTCCCATGATCATACTTGGAATTAAATCTCAGTCATATTCTCCAATGCTGATATCAGAGTGGTCTTCAGAGAGATGCAGTCTGCTTCCCTAAGGAACTACAGAGCCCTCCATTTCTAGCCTTCTCAGGCAGCCTGCACTGAGAGGCACAGTTCCAGACACTGAAAACAGAGCAGCAAGTAAAATGGATGAAGTCCTGCTCTCACTGAGTTGTAAATAGGCCAGGAAGAAGAGGTGCAACCCTGGGGCCCTAGAAAACCAGTGTTGGTACAAGAACAGGGGTGCTGGGTCCTCCTCCCAGCTCCCTACTCTCAGCAGTCCCCAGGGAACTGTGGCTAAATTGGGCTGTGCTACATCCTAGGGGAGGAACACCATGTTCTTTTGTGACCTTGTCTTAGTGCTCCAGGCACTCTTGCTACTCTTTTGTGGCCTGGTCTTGGCTCTCCTAAAGCCCAAAAGAGGCTTCAAGGGTCATTTATTAACTCGCTGCCAAGAACTCACCAGCTGCCCTACTGCCACACCTCTGGATAGAACTGTCCTGGCCAGCAGGTGTGTGCTTGAGGGCAGGGGAGGGTTTTTAAAAGAACAGGCACTGGCTGAACCAGAGCTAAGAGTGCAGGAGTCTCTGCTCCTCCAGAAAAGAGAAACAGCCTCAGGGCTTTTTACCCACCCTGAGATGGAAAAAAAAGGAAGGTGGGGGTGGAGGGTACAGAAAAGAAATCCTATCTCTTGTTGGTTTTAGCACTTGGAGGCTATTTTTTCATCCCTGCCTCCTACTCCTGGGTTGACTCAGAGAAGTCCACGTCTGCTCCAAAGCAGCCCCTCTTCCCAGGATCATAGTAATGGCCACCACAGAGGAAGCATCCACTATGTTCATAGAAGCAGTGTGTTCATATTCTTAATCCTCGAAATAACTAACCTTAAGTCCAATTGCCCACTTTTCAATTTGAAGAAACACTCAGAGAAGTTAAATAGCTGGCCTGCTGTCACGAGTTTAATAAGTAGAAGAGCTGGAATTTAAACCCCATTTCTTCTAACACCAAGAGATGATAATATGTTCCTTTTGCCAACCTGTGTCTCCTTCCTATCTCAAACCCATCTCAAGTCAACAAAGAGTTCCTGGGCTTCTCCTAAAGGCTAGATGAGGCTAAGAGCTGTCAGTTTTCCTTCTGTGACCCCAAGATCCTATTGGGGACACATCCCTGTGTCCCTGCTTCCCTTTCTCAGAAGATCCCACTTCCAATTATCATACCCCGCTCCCCACAGGCTGCCTCCTTCCAAGTACCTTTGTCCCCCATTCTAGCCTGAGCTCCTGGTGGGATGCAGGTGTAAGTTCTAAGGGACTTAGAAAGTGAGGGTCAGAACTTTGCCACCCTTGCATGCACAGTTCTTCCCAATCCAGGCATATCACCCTGAGCCTCAGTTGAGCATCTTGCAACCTGACCTTTGAAGAGGGAGTATGGGGTCCTCTGAACGGTCACAGCTATATAAAGAGATGCCTCTGGGGCTGAGTGTAGCTCCTAAAAGGAGAAGGATTGAAGAATTTATAAAGCCCCAAATGTAAGCCCCAAATGGTGAAAGGCCTAGTACTGGAGATATCACAAAGATATTGTGAGGAAAAGGGCAGATGTGGGCCTGTAGCCTCTACTCACATGGAGATTATATTCCAGTGGGGACACACATAACAAAAATTACACAGATATATAAAAGGACTACCCATGGTGATGAATGTTATAAACAAACAAACAAACAAACAAGGGGCTAGGAAAGAGGTGAGCGGGAGGTCAAGCAGCAGAATGAAGGAACATGGTGATCCTGGGAAGCTGGGGAGGAAGTGAGGAGAGCTAGAAATGGAAGAGCCCAAGGACCTGCTTACCTAGGATTAGGGCGGTGAGAACCAGTCCAGCTCCTGATCTCAGCCCCTGGCTCTTTCTGGCCTTAACTCAGCCCTCACTTCTGAACCCTCTCATTGGCTTAATGATTCACTCTCCACCTTTCCCTAGCTTCCTGTGTGGAGGGGTGGGGTGGATCAGGCAGAGCCCTGAGTCTCTGAGGGTAGCAGGAATGGGGATGGCATTGGTTAAGAGGCAATGGCAAGCTCTCAGATTCTCTGCTTCTTTTCTTTGTCCCATTCTGGTCTTGCCACAAAGAAAGGTCTGTCTGTGTCAAAAGGACAGTGAGAATAACTAGGCCCAGCTGGAGATCCTGATTCCAGAGGTAGAAGGTAGTGGCCAGGCAAGAACTTGACATCCTCCCTTAATTCCCGTCACCTGCCTAGTATGCACTCCTGATGTGGGGTGCCACCCCCAATTTACAGCTGTGAGTGCGTGGGCTGGTTCACACATGCCATTAGTCATGCACTTATGTTGGGAGTTGTGTAGTGGGCACCTGCCAACATAAAGGTTGCCTGGAATAAAGGTTAGGAAGGTGTGTAGGCTCACTGTGCTTGGATATAGGTGTAACTATGATGGCAAATGTGAAAGGCAGGTGTGGGAAAGTATGGGTCTTTGTTAAGGAGGTGTGTTTTATGCCTGTCAGGAAGAAGTGTGTAATGCTAAAGGAGTTCCATGTGTTTAGACAGAAATAATGGGTGTAAAGTAATGTTACATATAGCCCCAGGAAGCAATTGTATACACAGCAGTAAAGTATCGATTTCTAGCCCAATTGTGGGGCTGTCCACTTATTTACATCCCCACACCATCTTGGTTGAGAAATGCCCTTAGGTGTTCCTTGTTTGGTGTCTGTGTAAGAATTGTCCCAGCTTTTTTTAAGATGCTGTTCATGTAGGGGTGGGGGTTGTTTTGTTTTGGTTTGGTTTTTTTAGAGTTCAGCTTTTTATTGAATGTGTTACAAAAGAGATTTAGTCAAAAAGACCAAAGCCCATGTCATCATCAGACTCCTCAGATTCTTCTTTCTTTGCTTCCACTTTCTTTTCCTCAGCTGGAGCCACATCAGTTGAGGGGGCAGGACCTCCTGCTGGTGAAGCACTACTGCTGGGGCTGGTCCACCAACCCCTACATTGCAGATTAGGGTACCAATGTTGACATTGGCCAGAGCCTTTGCAAACAAGCCTGGCCAGAAAGGTTCAACATTTACACCAGCTGCTTTAATGAGGACATGGATCTTATCCTTCATCACCATCACCTCAGCGTTGTGCAGGATAAGGGCTGAGTAGATGCAGGCAAGCTCCAAGACAGAGGCCATGATGTGGGCAAACGCTGGGTGAGTGCTGCCAGGAGTGGGGCTGTTACAGAACAGGGCCAAGGGGGGTGTATGGTATACTATTAGCGAAAGGACCACCCCACTAGGTTCGCTATGCCTGCCACCAGAGGAAAGACATCTCTCAATGCCAGAGATTTGTGAAAAGGAAAGGAAATGTTTATTTAAAGCTATACAAAAGTAGTGACCTAATGTCTTCATTAAAATATTAAAGTCCTTTAGAATACCCACAGATGCACATAGTCCTTCCTTCTCCCTCTGCCCTAATCTGGGATACTGTATCTCAGGAAAAAGGAGTAGAAGTCCATGATTCAGACTCCTGGTACCATCAGCTGTGTCACCGCCAGGATCTCCAGTTAATCCAGAACCATGTGGCACCTTCTTATGGCCCACCAGCAAGAGTCCTTTCACCCCCTTTCTTCCAGGCAAAGTCTCTCCTGCTTCCTAAGCCACATGGCAAAAGGGAGCACTCCAAAGCCACGTTGTCCTCACTTTTGCCAAACCTGCCGGGGGTCCCCACTCTGCCAAAGCCTCGTGGTTCTCCCCTCGCATGGCTAACAAGTCTGGGTTTAAATCCCCATGACAACCTTCCTCTGCACCCCCATTTCCAACTCCTCCTACAATCAGTTACACCCGCCAGCATTCCTGTATTATTCCAGGTTTACTGGGCTGCCATGGTGAGTCTGGGTAGGCATGGCCCCATGGCATGGAACCAATCTTCTCCAAGCTCTCACACAGGCACTGTAACCAGGGGCAGTTGCCTCTCAGTTACACCTTGGGTGGAAGTCACTTCCATCCCCCTGGCTCAAAGCATGGCCACAGCTATTTAACATATTTATGCAACCAGTTAAAGGCTATAGATATGTTAAATGACCAAGCCAGAGATTAGCTGCAGAGCCCATGCTGTACAAAATAGCTCTGCCATGTTCCTGCTCCATGTGTCCCTTCCCCTGACTCACAACTGTGGTGGGGAGGGCATCCTATATATCTTTCTAATAGTTCTGGACAACTTGGGTTCTGGACCCCATTCCAAATCCCTATTTGGGGCCCCCCTCTTGGCTGCAACCTGTTACAGGGCTAGTTGGCAGATGAAGTGTGGGCCTCATCCCAACACAGACTTAGCTTCCTCAGAAGGACTGAGCACCTTAGTAGCAGCTGAGGAAAGGGTCAATGTAGAGAGTTTGAAGGAATGTATCTATTTCTCAAAAACTTGGAGTGACCCAATAAGTGTGTGTGTTTTCAGTTCTGCATTTTCATCTTTCGTTTATCAAGATTATTGAGCCCTGGCTGGTGTAGCTCAGTGGCCTGAATGCCAGCTTGCAAACCAAAGGGTTGCCAGTTCGATTCCCAGTCAGGGCACATGCCTGGGTTGTGGGCCAAGTCCCCAGTAGGGGGTATGCAAGAGGCAACCACACATTGATGTTTCTCTCCCTCTCTTTCCCCGTCCCTTCCCCTCTCTCTAGAAATAAATAAATAAAATCTTTTTTAAAAAAGGTTCTTGAGCAACTACTACGTGCAAGGCACTGTGCTGCATTCTATGACAAACACAAAGACATGTGACATAGTCTCTAACGGGAGACTTCTGACATATACTCACCATGTCCCAAGGTATCCTAGGATCTACTATAAAGATCTGAGCCTGACATTTCAAATCTTTGGAGTCACCTTTGCTCCCTTTATTCTCCACTGTCAGCACCCCCACTCTTCCTGCTCCCTGACACTAATGAGACCCATCTTAACTGTTACATTCTTGTGATTTCATGCTAGGAATGTCTCTTAGAGCCACCTCTCCTCTTGGTCCCTCTGCCATGGCCCATTTCAAGCCCTAATTACCTTCTACCTGCACTTCTGTAACAGCCTCCAGCCCAGTCTCAGCACCCAGAACATTCTCCTCACCTACTCAGTTCCCAGCTTTAACTGTCTTCTTGTTATGTCACCCTATGCCCCACAAGCTCCACAGTCTGGTCACACCCAGATTCCTGACCTGGCAGCTAAGCTGTCCCCACTCTGCCCGACTGCTTCCCAGCCCTTGTGACTTCCCATTACTCCCTTATAGGAACTTAGTCCAGGATTGTTTTCTTTGTGGTTCCCCAAACACATGCTGTATTTTTCCAGCTCAAGGCCGACTCTATTCTCTTTCTCACAGTCATCTTCCACATCTGACTTTGTGGTAGTCCACCCACTATTCAAGGTCATCTCACATGCCATTCTTCCAGGAAGCCTGGCCTGATTGTGAACACTAGTGAATACTAGCTTAAAAAAAAAGGATTTTATTTATTTATTTATTTATTTATTTATGGGAAAGGGATGGAGAAAGAGAGGAAGAGAAACATCAGTGCGAAAGAGAAACATTGATCAGCTGTCTCCCATAAGCACCCCACCAGAACCCGCAATCCAGTCATGTGCCCTAACCAGGAATTGAACTGGCAATCTTTCACTTTCTGGGACAGCACCCAACCAGCTGAGCCCCACCAGTCAGGACTGAACACTAGCTTTTGGGGATTTCCTTACATCTGCTTCCATTTTCTTAGGACCCTCAAGGAGTTCTTCTGGGCAGGCCCAACCTGAGGTATCCACTGTATCTGGCTTGCCTCACTCTGCAGTACACACACTGAACCTAGCCTCAGTGCTCTCAACAGTACCTTTAACAGTGTGCCTGGCGCCTGTGAATACCCAGTGAATGTGTCCATGAGCAGCTGTCTCTAAGGCACTTATGAAAATGTGTCAATTCTTTCTTGAGTTATTACCACTACCACACATTTGCATACTTTAAAATGTTCTTCACGTGAATTTTACTTGATCCACAGGCTAAGGGGCAAATCTGGAAGACTGCTAACTGCCTACCTTTGTATTTAGTGATCTTCTGCCCTAGCTTCATACAAACATCCAAGTAGGTAAGTGCTGGGTTGTCCCTGTGTAGCCTTCACCTTTGCTCTGTGGCGTGTGTGTGTGTAATGTGCATGTTGAAGGGGGCAGAATATGCCACCTCAAAATGTGCCACTTTGCATGTGTTTTGCTTTGAACTGAAGGCCAGCAAGACCCAGCAGACACAGGAAAAGCTTTTGACCTCTTGTAACTGCCTAAAGGAATTTGTTAGGGGCCTGTACCAGGAAGAGAGCTATTACCAGAGAGGACCTTTTTATCCGAAAGACTTGCCTGCTCGTCAGGGCAAACATCTGACTGCCAAGCATCTGCTCTTCCCATCTCCTGTGCATTGCCCTGCTCCCCAGTGAACCCGCAGCTCCCACTCCTTAGGACAGCACAGAAGCCTCAGTCACTTGAGCACCTTTGAGTCTCAGGTCTTCATGGGCTCCAGTTAAGTATGTAATTAAATTTGTTTTTCCCCTGTTAATGTCTTACATCAATTCAATGATTAGACCAACCAAAGGATCTAGAAGGAAGAAAGGAAAATTTTTCCACCCCTCCAGCATGGTGTGTGTGTTTGTATGTGTGTTTCCTGTATGCTCACAACGGCAGGGCTGGGTCTATGTGAGCTGAGTTCATTTTTTCTTCCTGTACTTGGCTATTTCCATTACGATTTCCCTCTTGGGGTGTGTGTTTTCTATGTGTATCCACAAGTCTGTGAAGATATGTGTGTAACTGTGGTTCCTTGACTTTGCTGGGTCAGTATTCTAGCAGGGTAGCCAGACTTCCTTATGTACATCCTGCTGCCTCCCCAGAGATGAGGAGGCTGTGGCTGAACCATCTCCTAAAGCTGTCTGTGGGCCCTTTTCCAGCTGCCACATGTCCCGACATGTGCCTGTAGCTCGGGATCTTGCCCAACTCCGCTCACAACTCACACACAATACAAACTTGAGCAACTACAGCTGCAAGGGCCTTGGAAGTCTCCACCCCCCTCCCTTTGCTTAATCTTCGGAATTTCCAGCTGGCTACTGCCCAGCGCTCCCAGCCGGGTGGAGTTGAGAAGGGCCCGCCCACTCCTGGGCTGCACTTAAACTAGTTCTGGGAGGCTGCGGGGCCGCATTCGTCATTGCTTTCCGCTCGGCTGCCATGTGTCATTCTCGCAGTTCCCTCCCCACCATGACCATCTTGCGGGCCCCGACCCCAGTACCCTCCACGAGCCCAGGACCCCGGCGGGGCTCCGGTCCTGAGATCTTCACGTTCGACCCTCTCCCGGAGCCGGCAGTGGCCCCTGCCGCGCGCACCAGCGCCTCCCGCGGACACCGAAAGCGGAGCCGTAGGGTCCTCTACCCACGACTGGTGAGTGTCCCGAAGTGGGTGGCTGGGGGGAGTGACGGGGGGATGGCCAGGCGTCGGGGTCCCGAGTGACCCGTTCCTTTGCTGTCTTCGCTCAGGTCCGGCGCCAGCTGCCCGTCGAGGACCCGAATCCTGCCAAAAGGCTCCTTTTTCTCCTGCTCACCATCGTCTTCTGCCAGATCCTGATGGCTGAAGAAGGTGTGCCAGCGCCCTTGGCCCCGGAGGACGCCCCCAGCGCTGCGTCCCCCGCGCCCACCCCTGCGCCCCCAGCCCTCGAGCCACTTAATCTGACCTCAGAGCCCTCGGACTACTCTCTGGACCTCAACACTTTTCTCCAACAACAACCAGCCGCCTTCTAACCGTGACTCTCCGCACTCCCCAACAAGAATCTGAAAAGGCAAAGAAACACCAGGCGTATCTGGTGTTCGAGAGAGTATCCCAAACTGGGACTCACGAGGCAACTCGCACTCAACACTGCAGGGGAGCCGCCACCGACACGCCGGGCAAGGCCCGGCGGGGAAGAAGGGCGGCGTTAACTTAAGTCTCATTGCTCCTAATTAATATTTATGTGTATTTATGTCTGTCCCCTAGGTGACAGGGGGATGGGTTAATATTTATTTAACTTATACGAGGGTGCGAGACGTGCCCGTTGCTGCACATGCAGGTCTCTATATTGAGCTTGGTGGGACTGACGCTCGGCGCCCTGGCGGTGGGTGGTGGGTTTAGTGGTGACACTCTCCGTCCTCCAGCATCTGAACCCCCTGGGTCTCCTCCGTGAGGCTTCGGCGGACCGTTGGTTATATGGTCCTTGGCTTTCGGTCTCCTCGAAGTTGTCGCCAAGGAGTGGCTACGTGGTGAGGGGTCGGGGCTGTTAGGGGGCGGCTGTGGGGTCGCCCGTATGTTCTGTGAACACAAATAAACTCGATTTACTGTCGGCAGCCGTTTGAGTGTATCCTTGCTGGCGGCGATTCCCCTCCCCCGGCGCCAGAGACCGGCGGCCACGGCCCCTCCTCCCCGGCCACTGCAGCCAGCATCCGCTGAGCCGGCGCACACTCCGGTTTCCCAGTCTGCGGCTTTTCCGGAGTGCCCGCGGGGAACAGCCGAAAGGAAGCAACGTCCCCCGCCCCCGCCCGGGGCTTCGGGCTCTCGGAGGGCACGTCACGGCGCGCCCGGGGCGGAGCAGGAAGCTGCCGGGCGCGGCGGGGGTGTGAGGGAGCCAAGCCCAGCGCGCGGGCGGGGAAGTCGGGGGCGGGGAAGCCGGGGGCGGGGGTGGGGGCGGGGGCGGGCTGGCGGGCCTCGGAGAAGGGCCTGCCGGGAGTGAGGGGCGGGCCCAGCGCAGCCCGCGTGAGGTCACCGCTGGGGGCGGGGTTGCGTTGCCACCGCCCTAGGGTGCGGCTGGGTCGGAGAGGGCGCGTCGAGGGGGGCGGGCAGCGAGTCGGGCTTCCAGCGGGGTCGGGCGTGAGTGGCCGGGGCTTCGTTCCCAGGCTCCCCCCACCACCGCCCTCATCCGAGAAGGTAGGAGGGGGGTAGAAGATGGAGTCGGGTTGGCGCGGGAGAGCTTTATCAGATCTGGGGGAAACCTTGCTCAGCTGGAGGCGGGAACGCGGGCAGTGGCCGTAAGCAGACGAGAGGGAGTCGCTGGGGGTCTGCAGGATTTCACAGGGGAAATGCTTAGCAGACTCCGGAGTGCAGAGGGCCTGGGCGGTGGTGGCTGCAGGATGGGCGGGACTGACGGGAAAAGGGAACAGTTATTCCGGTGGACTCCACAGCGCCCCAGCCCCCTCCGCAAAGGCTTTCTTTCCTCTCCTCCAGCTCCTGCTTGAGCCATGTTTTTCACCTGTGGCCCAAATGAGGCCATGGTGGTCTCCGGTAAGTATACTTCTGTTCTTAGACCCCCAAACACCTGCAAGCCTGGCCTCCGCCCTTACCCGCCTCCTTACCAGCTCTGCAGTGCTAATATCTCGCTCTACCAACCCGGGGCTGCAAGGTTGTGATTTCCAGACGCTACCCTTGTCAGGCCCAGGCTGCTTCCCCTCCAGCTCCCAGATTCTTGTGGGGATTGACCCCCGTTCTTCTCCCAGTTCTGTAGTCTTCCACATTCCAAAGCTCCACCCCCACCACCACAGCTCACTGGACCCTTCATCTTTCAGGTTTCTGCCGGAGCCCCCCAGTCATGGTGGCTGGGGGTCGAGTGTTTGTCCTGCCTTGCATCCAGCAGATTCAGAGGTGGGCAAGAAGAGAGCCAGGGAAGGGGACCCTAGTTTGCTCTCTTATCTCCTTTTCTCACTGTCCACCCTTCTTTTGCCCTGTAGGATCTCTCTCAACACATTGACCCTCAATGTCAAGAGTGAAAAGGTTTACACTCGCCATGGGGTCCCCATCTCAGTCACTGGCATTGCCCAGGTGAGGCTTTTAGAGCCTTTTCCCCAGAGTTCACTCCCCTATCATCTTCTCTGGCCCCAGACTTTAGGGATCTTGTGACCCTGCCCTTCCCAGCCTCAACTTGGGGAGAAATTCTCTTTGTAGTCTCACCTTCTCCAGGGCACTTGGCTCCTCCTCTCTTGTCTCCCTGCTTCCTCCCTGGCTTCCTGAGACCTCCACCTAACTCTTCCCCACCCTTCTTCTGGCTACAGGTGAAAATCCAGGGGCAGAACAAAGAAATGTTGGCAGCTGCCTGCCAGATGTTCCTGGGGAAGACTGAGGCTGAGATTGCCCAAATTGCACTGGAGACACTGGAGGGCCACCAGAGGGCTATCATGGCCCACATGACTGTGGAGGTGGGCCTGATGGCAGGGAAACATCTTGAAGGGATTCCAGAGGGGGGCCTAAGGACTGAACTAGTCTGTGGGAGACAGTGGCCAGAGGATTTGAGAGCTTACGTTCCTCCTTCCCACCATCCCATGGTCCTAGGAAATCTATAAGGACCGGCAGAAATTCTCAGAGCAGGTTTTCAAAGTGGCCTCCTCAGACCTCGTGAACATGGGCATCAGTGTGGTCAGCTACACCCTGAAAGACATTCACGATGATCAGGTAAACCTAGTCAGTTGATCCCCTCTGTTTACCTGCTCCCTTCTCTTAAACCTCCCAAGGCCTCTGATTTCTACATCCCTCCCACAGGACTATTTGCACTCGTTGGGAAAGGCTCGAACTGCTCAAGTCCAGAAAGATGCTCGGATTGGGGAAGCGGAGGCCAAGAGAGATGCTGGAATTCGAGTGAGAGAGGGGGGGGGTCACTTAGACACTGTGGACTTATTGGGCACTTGATGGGAGGGGTACAAATGACTTGGGGCTGGTGGAAATGGGTTGGGAGAAGAAACAGATGAGACCAGGGCTGGGGCAAAGGCAGAGAAGCCTGGTGTAGAACAGGCTATCCCCCTGGAGCCTTTACCTCCCGGTTCTGACTCCCTAACTGATCTCTGTATGGACAGGAGGCCAAAGCCAAGCAGGAGAAGGTGTCTGCTCAATACCTGAGTGAGATTGAGATGGCCAAAGCACAGAGGGACTATGAGCTGAAGAAGGCCGCATACGACATTGAGGTCAACACCCGCCGGGCACAGGCAGACCTGGCCTATCAGCTTCAGGTCAGAGCCACCACACTGGGCAGATGGCTAGGCTGGGCCTTGCCTCTGCACCATTCCTCTCAGGCTACCACTCTCTCATATTCTAACTCTGATCCCCATATCTGACTCTCCATTTCTGACTGAACTCCTCCATATGAGGAAGGTTTAAAAGACAAGCATTTCAGCTGAAGAGCAAACAAAAGGTCAAGAACTTATATGATCAGGAGGGCTGGTCATGTGTTTGGAGTAGGTTGTGCTCTGTGCAGTGGCACCTGGATGGGCAGGTGAACCAGAGCTGAGGTTCAGCCCATGTCCCACTTGGCAAACTATGTATTCTGACATGAGCCAGTGGGTCTGCATCCACCCAGAGGAAGAGGTGCCTTTTACTTGTTTGCACAAGGCAGCCCTGGTGATCGAAGAAGGGTGTGAGGAAGAAAACAGAGTTGGGCTTTGAATCCTGAAAAGTAGGCTAAGGACAGCCCTGGGTATTGCAAGGAAATATAGTCAATCGTCATTACTTGCAGATTCCGTATTGAAAATGTGCCTAATCACTAAAATTTATTGGTAACTCCGAAGTCAGTACTTGTAGCACTTTTGTGATCATTTGCAGACATGCACAGAGAGGTGAAAATCTGAGCTACCTGCTGCCCAGTTCCCACTTGATGTTGAACAAAATGTTCTGCCTTCTTTCAGCTGTTATACTGTAGACAGTGTTGTCTTCATAGTACATTCCTGCTACGTTTTTCACATTTTTGTTTTCTTGGCTGGTGATTTCACATCTGTGAAGTACCTACTATGTGCTAGACACTGTTTAGGAAGAAAGGATGTAAGTATGAGAGACACAAAAGATTCCTTCTCTCGTTGAGTTTACATTATAACACAGAACACAGCTAACAAGCAAGTCAGTGAACTTCACAAGTACCTCATATAAGTGCGATGAAGGAAATACACAGGGACATGAAAGCGATGGGGGGTGCTAGGTTAGGTCAGAGGTAGTCAGAGAAAGCTGTGAGCAAATATGGGAAATAGAACCTGAAGACAAGAAAGAACCAGCAATGTAAAGAGTTGTGGGGTAAGAGTATTCTAAACCAGGAATGTTCAAATAGAAGTTCTAGTGATGGAGATGTTCTGTACTTTGCTGTAATGTTGAACATTTGAAATGTGGCTAGTGAAATTGTGATTGAGGAACCAAATTTTAAATCTTATTTAATATTAAATAATTTAAATTTAAATAGCCATATGTGGCTAGGAGGGGGACCAGCACATGCAAAGGCCCTATGGTAGGAAAGAGCTTGACGTGTCCCAGAAACAGAAAGGAGGTTTCTGGTCTGGTATGCTTAGCGTGCTGTAAGAAGGAGAGGCAGCAAGGCCAGGTCACATAGAGTTCAGGTAGCCATGATAGAGACTTAGAAGAGAATTCAAAGTACAATGGAAAGCCATTAGAGAACTTTAAGCAGGGAGGTGCTGTGGTCCAATTTATGTTTGTACAAGGATCAGTCTGGCTGCTGTGTAGAGAATTGATTGTCAGAGAAGGGCAGCAGAGAGACAAGTTGGAAGCTTTTTCAAAGATGATGGATTGAGTAAATACAGCTAAAACCTCATTAAAACTACATAGAGTGATTTAAAAGAGAGATTGACAGAATGGGAACAGAAGGAATAGGAACCATAGCATCACTTTGAAAGCTGGAAAGCCATGGTAATTGACTAAGCATGTCTAAGACAGCTGAAAACAAAGGTGTCAAGGAGAAAACAGTGGCATGATCTGACATTCAGGAGCTGGCACATAATTGGGCCTGGAGCTGTGATGAAGACCGTTGAAGTCGGGAAGAACAGGTGAAGCATGACTTCTCAGTTAGATTCTGTTGCTGACTCCCTGCCTCTGGATCTCTTCTCTGCCCCAGTGTTACCAAACCCAGTCAGTGTGTGTGTGTGTATGGCAGGGGCATCCTGCCATTCACCGGCTATCGGGCAAAACTCCAAAGACAGAGTTTGGTGGAAAAGAAAGAACTCTTTTATTTAACAATCAAAAAAGGCTATTTAAATATTTATCATTACAACTACTACATAGATTCAAGAACTGAAAATAATGCAAGAACAAAAACGTGTAACTGAATAAGGCACATAAACTTTAGTCTAAGACACCCAAAGAAAAATCACCCTGTAACCCTCTGCCAGCTCAGTTCAAGGTGCTCCAGGGAACCTCTTCTCCAACCCAAAACTATTATAAAAGTAGTTGGCTTAGCTGCTCTCCAGTCAGTGTCTAGCTTCAGTCATCTTTCACTCTGTGCCTCCAGGCCTCTTACTTCAGGTGCATTGTGCTCTTCCTAGAGCTGCTCAGCATACACCTGCCCAGAGGAAGGGTCAGGGCTTATAGCCATTGACAGGGCTTGGGGGGCATGCCCTTGCTGGACAAGTTCCTGAATAGGAGGGTTATGGCAGGGGTCTGCCACTGATAGGACTAAGCCTCCTCCCTTCCCCTCTTACTGTCCCTAATGTCTGGGGCCCAGGGCCTCCAGCCCCCACCACTGGGAAGGAAGGGAGATCCAGAAAAGGGGGCCCTGGTTTCCAAGTGCTCCTTTTTAAATATTGTCCCCCAGAATCTCTTGCGCAGCCCAGTGGGAGTTGCTCTGGTTGCCAGGCAACTCACACATGTGCAGCTCAACTCCTCCCCCATTTCTGGAGGCTGGGTCTTGGGTACACCAGTACACATCTGGAGGTTTATTGTCTGCTGAGAATAAACCAGAGGATGTGACCTGGGGCTAGCCCAACACGGCTGAGCACCTGGTATTTCACCAGTAATGGGGACATGAACTGACTGTGCACTTATTTAAAGCTCAATGTTGATAGCCTCCCCTCAGCCCTCACCTCACTTGGCTCTCAGAATCTCCATCTTCCAAAACATAGATCAGAAAACTGCTCAGGGAACATGACCAATTCAAAAGGAAAGACTTAAAGATCTAGAATCAGAAGTTTCTCAGCAAAGGGCCTGCCCAGATCACCCTAGAGAGAAGCTCTAAGTCCACAAGCCTCCCCCACAACCCAGAGCTTCTGCTCAGTGTTTTAGACCCTGTTCACTATGAGCAGACAGCCAAGGATTAACTGACCTATAAAGGGGCCCCACAACATGGAAGACCGATCAGAGCCATGTGAAGGACACAGGCTATGCAAGGAGAAGAAAGCTTTTAAAAAACTAATATGCTCAGTGAGAGAAGAATCCATATCCAGGAAGTCAGAATATAGAACAGAAAACAAAAAAAGCTCTTAGAAATTAAGAAGATGGCAGAAATTTTTTAAAAATCACTTTGGGCTCTGGCTGCTGTGGCTTAGTGGAGTGCCAACCTGCAAACCAAAGCATCTCTGGTTCAATTCCCACTCAGGGCACATGCCTGGGTTGCCAGCCAGGTCCCCAGTAGGGGCCATGCGAGGGGCAAGCACACACTTATGTTTCTGTTCCTCTCTTCTTCCTTCCCCCTCTAAAAATGAATAAAATCTTTAAATAAAAATTTAAAAAATGACTTTGGAAGAGAAATTCTAATAAGTCTCCCAGAAAAATAGACCAGAGCAGATGGGGGAGTGGACCTGGAGATAAAAATACTAGAGGCCAGGCCAGTACCTCCAACAGACCAAAGAAAATAGGAGGAAATAACCAAATGAAAAATTGCAAAGTGTTTGTCCTGAAGGATGTTAGTTTCTAGATTGAAACAACCCACCAAGTGCCCAACACAATTAATGGAAAACATCTACGCTGAAACACATCGCTGAAATTTCAGAACACTGAGAAAAGATCTAGAAGCTTCCAGGGAGAAAAATATCTCAAAGCATCAGGCATCAAAATGATTTCAGATTTCTTAAGAAGGTAGAAAACCATAGAACAATGCCTTTAAAATTCTGATAAAATGAATTTCAACATAGTAGCCTGTACTCAACATAACTATAATTCAGTTAGAAGGGTAGAATAAAAATCTCAGACAAGATCTCAGAAAAGTTACTGCCCACATACTCTTTCCAGGAAAGCTGGTGGAGGTTGAGTTTGACCCAAAAGGTAGCATGAGAGTTGGAAGGCACTCCAGCATAGGAGAGATGATCCAGTGTACTGCAGTGGGGAGCATCTAGTCCAGTTTGGAACACGCTTGATATTTCCAGGTTAGAGACAGTACAGGATGCTATATCCAGAAGCACTCTTCCTCTGGAGTGAACACGTGGGCCCAGTGAAGGCTGGGACATCCCCTCGTGTTGATGACACCCACAGGGATGGTGCATGGCTGAGTGGGAGCAATGAGAGAAGGAAGTGTGCTCCTCCCCGTACATCTCCTCACCAACATCCTGGCAAGAGTCCTCTTCCTGTACTCTACAAGAAATAAGAAAATGAACTCTGCCTAAGTAAGAGGCATTCTATATGCACATTCTTGTAAATGTTTGTAGAGTGACTCTGGAAGGGTACACAAGAAGTGGTCACAGTGGTTGTTTCTGGGGAAGGGAAATATGGAGGCCTACTTCCCACTGTGTATCTCCTTTTGTATTGTCTCCTGTGTATTTGTGTCATATACAAAAATAAAAATGAAAGAGAGAGACACACACATACACCCAGTCCCCTAAAAAGAAAGTAGGAGGCTATTGCAGTAGTTGGGTCTGGAATTGAGGGCAGCTTGCACTAAGGTTATAGTAGCACAGATGGAGAGCCAAGGGGATAGATTTGAACTACACTGGAGGAAGGTAGATGGCATAGTTGTGCTCAATGTCCTCCAGGTGCTCACATGCTACAGGAAGACACAGTGGAGAAATATAATGGGAGTTCATATAGGGACCCTATGTCTGGCCTGAGAGAGACAGGGACTGTGGTCATAGGCCTATCCATGTCAGACACTGAGGCTGCCTGTGTAAGTCCTGATGGTTGATACTGGCTCTGATCAGGTGTTGCCTTGGAGCTGTACCAGAAATGGACCCCACTGGGCTGGCAGAGCTGACCAGGGACCACTCCCTGTACCCCCTCTATTTTTATATCCCACTCTGGAGCCCTGCCCTGACTTCTCTGTGGTTCCTGGGCACTTGTCCTCCAGCTCTGATGCTGAGCATCTCTCCTTCGCAGGTGGCCAAAACGAAGCAGCAAATCGAGGAGCAAAGGGTACAAGTGCAGGTGGTAGAGCGGTCCCAGCAGGTGGCAGTACAGGAGCAGGAGATAGCCCGCAGAGAAAAGGAGTTGGAGGCCCGTGTTCGGAAGCCTGCGGAAGCTGAGCGCTACAAGCTGGAACGCCTGGCAGAGGCAGAGAAGTAAACGCCCCCTCCCGGGTTCCTCCGGGCTCCTTCTCCACCTGGGTGCCCCCAGATGAAGAGCTGAGGCCTTCAATACCTGGACTCCTCCTGTGGTAGGAGCCTCTACTGCCAGCACGGGACCTTTCTCTCAGAAGCAAGGGCCTCAACTTCTTCCTCCACTCCCCTTGTTTGCCCAGGTCCCAGCTGATTATGCAGGCAGAGGCAGAAGCTGAGTCTGTGAGGGTGAGTTAGGAGGTGGCTCTCTCTGGTTTGTGGGGAGTGGGCGTTGCTGATGAGCTGCTGGGGTTTCTTGCCCTTAACTGCTGCCATTAGTATCACAGTATCCTGTATCCTCCTTAGATGCGGGGGGAGGCTGAGGCCTTCGCCATTGGGGCCCGGGCCCGGGCTGAGGCGGAGCAGATGGCCAAGAAGGCAGAAGCATTCCAGCTATACCAGGAGGCTGCTCAGCTGGACATGCTGCTAGAGAAGCTGCCCCAGGTCTGGGGTTTGTGTGCTGGGTGCCAGAACCAGGGCAGGGAACCATAAACTAGGGGTGGGAATTATAAACCAGTGACCAAAGCAAGGAAGAATGATCAGTAGGATGGAGGTCTGTAAAAACCCGAGGTAAGTAAGGCATTTTAGGAGGGGTGTGACGGATCTCAGGTGCTAAGTGGCTGTCTCACTTCCCAGGTGGCAGAGGAGATCAGTGGTCCTTTGACCTCTGCCAAAAAGATCACACTGGTGTCCAGTGGAAGTGGGGCCATGGGGGCAGCCAAAGTGACCGGGGAAGTCCTGGACATCCTGAGCCACCTGCCAGAGACTGTAGAAAGACTCACTGGTGTCAGCATCTCCCAGGTGAGGGTCTCCAGGGTCGGGGCTGTGGAGCAGAACCACTGGGTTCCTGGGATATGCGATGCAGTACAAAGAAACTGAACTCCAACATGTTAAGTACCTTAGTTCATGTCATACAGCCAGGGAACCTCAGCTTCCAAAACCCAGGCTGACTGTCTAGTACCAGGAACTAGCAGCGGTGTGTTGACAATTCCAAGGCATACCATGGATTTTCTTGGTGCCTATTTATTCACCTGAAAGTTATGGTAGTCAGACAGCAGGCTCTGAAACCAGACTGTTTTGGTGTGAATCCTGACTCCAGTGCGTACTATGACCTCAGAAATTCTCAACTTCTCTATACCTGTCTCCTCACAGGTTAATAATAGCAACTAAATGAGTCATATTTGCAAAGTGTTTAGAACACTGCCTGGCATATAGTGTGTACCATAGAAGAGGGTGTTAAATTTTTAAAAAGAAATACACATGCACACGTATTGGACCATTTCGTTGACCTTCAAGCTGGGTTCCTTGGGCTTCTTTGAGGCCTGTAGTGGACTATGAGCTATGGAGGGTCTGTTCCAGAAAAATTAGCAGATTCCTCACTGTGCTGTACACCAGAAACCAATACAAATAATAAATGTAAACTATACTTGGTGGGGAGGGGGAACTGGAAGACTCCTGGTTGTGCATGTCCTCCATGCAACCCTTTTATCCAGTTGGAGCCTGGGAGAACATGGCATCTGATTTCCATGTCATCCACTGTTTTTTTTTTTTTTTTGCCAGGTAAACCACAAGCCTTTGCGAACAGCCTGAGCCCTCAACCTTTGCAGACACCTAGCTTCATGGTTCAAGTTGCCTGAATGGTCCCCATATTGCATGCACTTCAACTTGCCTCCCAGAGCATGTCCTTTAACAGAGGGATTCCACCTTTCATCTCTCCTTGCCAAATAGCCTGTGCCTTGCCTTGGAAGAGAAGGGTTGCTCCCCTTCCCAGGCCCACACCAAGACTGCCATCCCAAGAGTTCCATGCCAGCATTCTAATAACCCCACCCCACCCCAACTTCTGAATTAAACTACACTGAGCCTGTTGTCTGGAATTATTTTCTGACCAAGACAGGGATAGCTGGAGGTTCTCAACTTGTCGGATAAGTTGCTGTTAAGTATTTATACTTGAACAATTAAGTTAAAACAGAACTCATTCAAAATGAATGCTAGAATATAGCTTGCTCCTTCCAGTCAGCTTTTAATGGGAGTTACATGTACAGTTAAGAGTTGTAGATTGAATTCCTCCCCCAACAAAGTTGATTTAGTCCTCATGGACAGAAAGCATGCTGATGTGAAAGGAATGTGAGAATTCCATTAGTCCCTAGAATTACTGAAAATATGGCCAAGAGAAACTGGACTTAAATTTCCTGGGTTGCTTTGAGACATCTTGTGCAATTTGAAAGCATGAGATAGAGTAAGTGTATTGTGTTTAAAATGGGATCATAATGTGGCATCCCATACTAATTACCTTGACCTTATATTGACAGAAACCCCACATGGTTTACAGAAGCAAAATACTCAGGAATCCTGGCCGTGCTCTGCATTAGCAGTGAAGCAATAGTGGCCTCTAACAGCATTCATGAGATTCTTCAGGAACAGCTAAGACTGCTGGGATCCAGCATGGTTTTGGTTCAGTACATTGCATGAGGCCTGAGAACCTGCAATTCTATAGGTTCCAAGGTGCTACTGATTTAGGACTACATATGCACCATTTCACATTCACAATTCTTCCTCAATTCCTAGATCCTGCATCTGAGCTCCGTCTATCTCAGCTAAGACTGCTAATGATGCTCAAGCCAGTGTGGCTCAGTTGGTTGGGCATTATCCTGCAAACCAAAAGGTCTTGGGATCAGTTCTTGGTCAGGGCACATACCTACGTTGTGGGTTAGGTTTGGTCCCCAGTCAGGGCACATAGAGGGGCAACCAATCTATGTTTCTCTGTTCCCCTCTTTGAAGGAGACTGGTACTGGTGGGGGTGGGGGTGGGCCTGGTTAGGTACCAGGGATTAAGACATGAGGATCAATTAAGTACTAAGGATATTCTTAATCAATTCATGGAGAATACAGTATATGTGTAAGTGAACCAGCCACCTAAACGAGGACAAGTCTTGCAATTTTTTTCAGTTTCCATTTATTTTTGGCCCTTGATGCAATGTCATTTTTTCAATATGAAAAAAAAGCAAGTTCAAGACTAAACAAATTTGAAGTATAGGATGGGCCCACATCAAGAAGGGTAGGAGCAATAGCAAAAGAAATGAGACTTTGCCAAAAGACAGGGGGTGTCCTGTCCCCTCTCCTCCAGGGAATAACTCCAACATTTAGGTGGCAGTACATACCTATTCACACATATACCAGACTGCTATTTCTTAAAAGGGTAAGAAATGGTCAAGATGGGGAGGGCCTTTCTGGAGGCTTAGGGATCAAGGCTAGTCACTCTTCCCCCTTTACCTCCTCTATCCAGAGAAAGGATGCAATTAATGTGAGAGGTAAAGTGGAAGAGGAAAGACAGACTGTTCTCCGTCAAGTGGACAGAGAACCCCTACAAAGGAAATAACTCAGAACAAAGCTTAAGAGACTGAAAATTGAGTTAATACTGTTCATACCTTTCCCAACGCTGAGGGCGGAGGAGCAGGGAATAATACCTAGAAACTATAACAGCCCAAATCCCTCTCCAAAACTGCTCTAGAATGGGAAACCCCACCCCTTGCCTGTAAGGGACTTCTACCTGCTAGAGTTAGCACCAGTCCCTTTCCGCTCAGCAACCACATGGGCTTAGGATGGTATTTTTCAGCACACAGTCCTAAATGGGATCTGGATGAGATTCAGTTTCTTGGAGAATTATCTTGAAGAGAGGAGAATATTAACTGGACAGATGGGAGGAATGGGTACCAGAAAGAAATACAAGATTACCCAAAATGGCAGAAATGTAAGTTTCCCAGAGTGGAAAGAGAGAGGAGACATTCAACAAGCAACGAATATTTATTGAGTGCCTATGATGTGCCAAGCACTGTTCTAGAACACCCCTAAAAGAATAAAAGAGGCAGAAGATGCAAATTCTGAGGGAGAGTAAAGGGGCAGTTGAGGACAAAGGCTAAAGGAATTGAGAAGCCTGAGTGATGGATGTGGCCTTAAGCCTCCTCTTCCGCCTCCTCACCGAAATCCTCCTCCTCTTCTGCGGTGGCGTCCTGGTATTGCTGGTACTCGGAGACAAGGTCATTCATGTTGCTCTCAGCCTCGGTGAACTCCATCTCGTCCATGCCTTCACCCGTGTACCAGTGCAGGAAAGCCTTCCGGCGGAACATGGCTGTGAACTGCTCTGAGATGCGCTTGAACAGCTCCTGGATAGCCGTGCTGTTGCCAATGAAGGTGACTGCCATCTTCAGGCCACGGGGTGGGATATCGCAGACAGCTGTCTTGACATTGTTGGGGATCCACTCCACAAAGTAGCTGCTATTCTTGTTTTGCACATTGAGCATCTGCTCATCCACCTCCTTCATGGACATCCGCCCACGGAAGACAGCAGCCACGGTGAGGTACCGGCCATGGCGGGGGTCACAGGCAGCCATCATGTTCTTGGCATCAAATACCTGCTGGGTGAGTTCTGGTACAGTGAGAGCCCGATACTGCTGGCTTCCACGGCTGGTTAGAGGGGCAAAGCCAGGCATGAAGAAGTGGAGGCGTGGGAAGGGGACCATGTTGACTGCCAGCTTACGAAGGTCAGCATTGAGCTGGCCAGGGAAGCGGAGGCAGGTGGTGACCCCACTCATGGTGGCCGAGACAAGGTGGTTCAGATCCCCATAGGTTGGCGTGGTCAGCTTGAGGGTGCGGAAGCAGATGTCATAAAGAGCCTCATTATCAATGCAGTAGGTCTCATCAGTATTCTCTACCAACTGATGGACAGAGAGGGTGGCGTTGTAGGGCTCAACCACAGTGTCAGACACTTTGGGTGAAGGTACAACACTGAAGGTGTTCATAATGCGATCAGGATACTCCTCACGGATCTTGCTGATGAGCAAGGTGCCCATTCCAGAGCCTGTGCCCCCACCCAGTGAGTGGGTCAGCTGGAAGCCCTGCAGGCAGTCACAGCTCTCAGCCTCCTTCCGCACCACATCCAGGACTGAGTCAACCAGCTCAGCCCCCTCTGTATAGTGGCCCTTGGCCCAGTTGTTGCCTGCCCCAGACTGACCTGGAATGAGGTCGGGAGGCAAGCTTGGTTAGTAAAGGGGTACATACACAATCACCTTTCAACTCTTGGAATAATACCCATGGATCTATTTTCATTTTCTTCCTCACCTGTGATATATACCCCCACCCGAAGTTTACCATGTAAGGCAGTCACTCCCGCAACCCTCCATTAGAGATTTCAAGACATGGCCCTATAAAAACTCTCCAATACAATAATCATTTTCTAACTCTATCTGTCCTCACATAAATCGAATATGATGGTTAGCTACAAATATCTATATAACTTACCAAAAACAAAGTTGTCTGGTCTGAAGATCTGGCCAAAAGGACCTGAGCGAACAGAGTCCATGGTACCAGGTTCTAAATCCACCAAGATAGCTCGAGGAACATATTTTCCACCTACAGGTAAGTAAAGTAGTGAAAATTAGCAGAAGGTAAATAAATTGGGACTAGGTAACAGCCAAGAACCCAAATTTGTTATTCCAGGTGCTGCTGCTAGGTGGCAGCAGAGCTAGTCTTTGGCCCCCATGGTGAGAAATTAAACAGAAGTCTCCAAAGGGAAAGGATGGATTCATCCGAGGAGGATAAAGGGTTCCCTAGGAATGGAAAGAGACTGCAAAAGTAGGAGAGATGGGACCTGATCTTCCCAGGCTCATTCCCTCACCTGTGGCTTCATTGTAATACACGGAGATTCGATCCAGCTGCAGGTCGCTGTCCCCGTGGTAGGTGCCAGTAGGGTCAATGCCATGTTCATCACTGATCACCTCCCAGAACTGTGGGGAAAGCGAAATAAATCCTCACTGCTCAGATCTCAGCCAATTATGCCCCTGATTCCATCACTTTAATTCCAGACACACTGTTCTAGGATCTGGCATCCCCTCGAACTGCCTGCCACGCCCCTCCCCTAAAAACCCCTACCTCCCGGAAAGCCGACTTGGGATGTGAAATGACGTCCAGCTGGAAGGGCCCTGCAATTTCTGGCACTGGTGGGGTGGACTGAGGCAGCCCACCTGATTACGTAGGCTCACCTACGCAGGGCATATAGGGCAAGTAGTAACCAGCTGCCGTAATTGCCCACCCCAAACCTCCAGGCGACTTCAGCACTAGAGCGCGCGCAAAGCCTCTGACAAAAGGGAGGCGTCGTGTGTGGGCGGGGCCAAGGCGCGAAATCACCTCGGGAGGGACCCGGCCTAGCTCGAGCTAGCGCGCCCCCTAGTTGCCCGCAGGGCTGCAGTGTCTGCCTGGCGGGGGCCTGCCTCTGTTGCGACGAAGTGGCCGCACTTCCTCCACCCCCTAACCCCACCCTGCTACATTGTAGCCGCGCGCGCGGGGAGGAAGAAAAAAAAAACTTCGCCCCGGAATATTATTCCTTGGCTAGCTTTCACTCTCCTCTTCCTTTAAATGAGGATTCTCTTCCTTTCTCCCACTATTATTTAGTCTCAAGAGATCCTTTAAAGAAAAGGACCCCTTTTTCTATCTTATTCAAGCCCCTAAAAGGGTCTCTTTAAGGGGAAATAAAGGCCGCAAAATGAATCCAGCTTATATTAGTTTTCCATCCACAAAAAACTATTGGCCCGCCACTCGAGCATCATGGGGTTCAGCGGAGACCCTCGTCTTTTGTGAAGGTAGCGCACAGTGCCCCACACACTGGCGCACTGCGTCCGCAGCTCTGCAGCTGCTCCCCCAGCCTCAACCCTTCCCCCACTGGCTTGGCCTAGGAAACCCCGCCAAGGGTTTCCACATGTAGGAACCTCGCCTTGCTTTGTCTCAGCCAGTTTCGGCATCTCCCTCTCTCCCCAGCCCTCGGACCGTTAGGAGACTCCCTTTAAGTAAAACCTTCAGAATCTGGGTCTTCCCGCCCCACAAACCTCAAGAGTGCTATCGATACCTTCCCTAAAATGACTCTGCCAAGAAAAATAATTCCCACTTTTCAAAAGCAAATTCTAGCTATAACTGTATTGCACATATAAAATTTCTTTTTGGCAAAGTTTGGTTAAGGCTGGAGAGTGCAAACAGCCCACAACCATTCTTCATAGTTTATCTGGGTGTTTTTCTTTTCAAAAAGAAATATATTTAAAAGAGGTTTAAAATCCTTACCTTGGCACCGATCTGGTTGCCACACTGACCCGCCTGGATGTGCACGATTTCCCTCATGGTTCAAATTAAAAATTTTTGCTCGCCTCAAAAACAATGGGGCAAGAAAAAATGTAATTTTTTTTCTCTGCTGCTGCTCACAGGCTGGTAGAATAACACTTGCCCCGGAGGCTGGAGCAGCGCGGTCTAAACGCAGCGACAGGAAGGTTCTGAGAGGGAGAAAGGAGAGGGCAGGGCTCGGGAGGGAAGGCGAGCAGGGCGGGGCGCGCGTGCGCCGGCGGGGAGGCGGGAGACGGGCCCGCGCAGCGCTCCTAGACAAAGCCTCGGTGAGGCTGGCCCTGATTAGTCGACGCCGGTCAGGTAGCCGACGATCATTGGTCTTTGCTCGGGTAAACTAGTACAGTCCTCTCTGGGAGTTGTAGTCCTCCATTGTTGAACACAAGGCAAAAATGAAGGGAGGAATGAATAGTTTGGGGATTTTGGTTATTGGCGTTGTATGAAAATGACCTTACCCAAGATAACTTTCCTCTAAGCCTGAGGTTTTTTGTGTTGGTTTTTTTTTTTTTTTAATGCAAAAAGGCAGTCGTTTTCGGGGCTGCAGGAATTGGGAACCTTAGGGTGCCAGGCTTTGGCAAGTAGAGTGGCCACGCCCTGAAAGCTTCCCTCTGCGGTAGCTCTAGGGAAAGATTAGACTGCTTAGCTCAGCGAAAACTGGGGAGAAACGTGGCACACAGCTCCGCTATCTAACAACTGGCCTTTTGGTAATGGAAGGCATGAACACTAAACCGCTGCTCCCCAGATACCTCAGGAAGAAGAGGTTACCTTCCTGCTATTTCCTTGGGAGTTTTCTCATGATAATATTTAGAAAGAGAAACAAAATTGCAGAAGGACATTGCAGAATAGAGATGTAATTGTGTGGATTGTATGTTCAAAGAATAAATGGAATGGTTTAGAGAAGCTGATATCTGGGACCTGTGAAGCCGGAAATCTCTGTGTCTGTAGATCTGGACCTTAGAGCAGCATTGAAGAATCTGGTTTTGTCAAACAGAACTATGGGATGAGATCACTTGCTAGAATCTCATTGTATTTCCAGCATGCCTTCAGACACTTTGATAAAGTCACTAGTTTTTCAGTTCGCTGATTTTACTTAATGGCTGGCAATTGCAACCTTTCAAGAGCCCCGGGATTTAAATTTTATAATGGGTGAGGGGGTATTCATGGGATGAAATTGGATGGGCTCGAATCAAAGTGGCACTTTTTTTCTCTGGGATTAATTCACTTGATATTGAGTGTCCTGCAAAAGAGGAGCTAGGGATACAAAAATGATTATGAATTAGCTCCCTGGCCTCCAAGACCTTGCAGTTTGATGAAAAGTGTATGAACAATGGAG
Source organism: Phyllostomus discolor (assembly GCF_004126475.2). Lineage (NCBI taxonomy): Eukaryota > Metazoa > Chordata > Mammalia > Chiroptera > Phyllostomidae > Phyllostomus > Phyllostomus discolor. Next base: position 103,792,823 of record NC_040906.2, on the reverse strand, counting down.
TGTGGTAAGCACTGTAATAGAGGACATATTAAGGTCTTCACTGTTAGTTCACATTGGATTCAATATACATCTCTCAGTCATCTTATAAATAAAAGAACATTAGACCCCGGCTGGTGTGGCTCAGTGGATTAAGTGCTGGCCTGAAAACCAAAAGGTTGCCAGCTCCATTCACACACCTGGGTTGCAGCCCAGGTCCCCAGCTGAGGGCATGGGAGAGGCAACCAATAGATATTTCTCTCCCTCTTTCCCTTTCCCCTCTATAAAAATGTATAAATAGCCCTGGCTGGCGTAGCTCAGTGGATTGAGCACGGGCTGTGAACCAAAGCATCGCACTTTTGATTCCCAGTCAGGGCACATGCGTGGGTTGCAGGCCACAGCCCCCAGCAACCACACATTGATGTTTCTCTCTCTCTTTTTCTCCCTCCCTTCCCTCTCTAAAAATAAATAAATAAAATCTTTTTAAAAAGTGTATAAATAAGCCCTGCCTGGTGTTGGCTCAGTGGATTGAGTGCCAGCCTGTGAACCAAAAGGTCGCTGGTTCAATTCCCAGTCTAGGGCACATGTCTAGGTTGCAGGTTAGGTACCCAGTGGGGATGGTGCATGAGGCAGTCACACGGTGTTTCTCTCCCTTTTTTAGAAAGAAAAATGTATAAATAAAACCTTTAAAAAACATTAAGTTGTGTAAGAAGACCCCTCTCCCCACTATAAAATGGAATTTTAAAAAATGTTTTAGGGCATGATCACAATGCAAGTTATTTCTGTGGCAGTGAAGTTTAGAATTTAGAATCAAAGGACTTGTCTCTATTTGTCTCTACTGAACCTAGCAAAGTCACTTAACTTAGCAGAGCTTCATTTACCTCTGTAAAAATCTACTTCTGAAACCAGAAAAGACACCAGCGTTCGGTCTGCCTGTCACTATCAAACCCAATAAGCAATGACAGCGATTGAATCTTTATAGGCGCTTTATTCAGAAGGCCAGTGATCTGAGAAGATGGCGGGTTCATACCCTAACAGACCATCTTCCCTTTTCTTTCCAGGCCAAGATTTTTATAGCAGGCAATAAACAAGGTACAATGAGAGGTTTTGAAATTCGGGGAGGGCCAGGTAGAAGAAACTGCAACATTCCTGTCCTAGGCAGTTAGCTGTTTTCAGGGGTGGATGGTTGTCTGTCTCTCCCTGAAACACAAAGGCCCAGATGCCTCCACTTGTCCCCAGGCAGTAATCTTTAGCAGTGCCCCATGAGGTCAGCTGTTTTTCCAAGACCCAGGATGGGCCTGATCTGTAGTTTCTGAAACAAAAACTTTAACATATACATTACTTGCTAGGCTTATAACTATTTACCTTAAATTAAAGTTTTCCAACTCTTAAGTCCCCTATCACTCCTACCTATTGGATTTTTTTTTGTCAGAATGAAGTGAGGTAGTGAATGAAAAAAGAACTCTACATTATACACAAGTCAAATTGTTACTATTCTTTTCTTGTCTTAGTATGACATAACAAAATAGATTATTTTATCCTTCCTTCACTTCTTGAAAGAACTCGATCAGCCTTTAAGAAGGCTAGGGATCTTGGCTTTAGGAAAACGACCTCAAAATATCCATCAGGGCTGTATTCTCAGGGAGGAAGTGACATGAAAAACAAATCAAAGGAAATGAACTTCCCACTGCAATGGGTCCTCAAACGCCACGCCTGCGGGCTGTTCTCCAAAATACAGCCTCCCGCCACGACAGCAATCTGCAAGCCATTTTCATTTCCGTGACTCAGCAACCACCATATTTGGAAAAACCTAGGAAGGGCACTCTGGACGTACCAGAAACTTCGGGCGACTACTATGGTAAGCCCCTCTAAGCGCCGCCTGCAGCGAGACTCTCTGGTCGCGGATTGGATATCTGCGCGGGAAGTGAGCAGTGGGTCCTGGGTGGATCCTTGGAGCTGTCCAATCGAGTTACGCTATTATGTGCGCACACGGCGACCGCTGCCTCTCTCAATCCGTCTCAGGCACGCGAGGAGCTGCCCCTTTGAGCTGTAGGGGGCGGGGCGGGGAAGGGGTATTGGCTGTTGGCTGGGCCTCCGCATTGTCGGCTTGCCGCGGAACTGTGAAAGACAGCGACTGGAACCAATCAGCGAGTCAGCTCTGACCAAGGCTGGCGCGCTCGCGCCAAAGGGTCGCGGCCGTTAGTAGTGGCGCGCGCAGAGACTCAAAGTAGGTGACTTCTGGGGGTCCGCGCCCGCGCTGCTGGGGTGCCATCTTGTTTCTCTGGGGGTGGGAGGGGCATGCCTTGGGTGCGACTGGGTGGAGGAGATTTGGAAGTCTCTTCTCGGATTATAATACTCATCCTCACTTGACGCCCCGCCCCGAGTTTAGGTATGAGGACACTTGGGAGACCGTTGGGCCCGGAGGGAACCTACCATGTTGGGGATCAAAGGTGGTGGCCTATTGGGTTGGAGCCAAGGGTCTTGCGCACCCGCAGAGTTCGCCAGTCATAAGGACAGAGTTAGCACTATCTCCGTTGGAGGCCTCCCAATTTCCCAATCAACGGTTTCTCCCTAGGGTGTCATCTTTCTAAGTGAATTCCAACCATAATTCCTATTACGAGTTTTTATCCACTTCCATTGGTTCTTTCATCAATAGGGTCGGTGATGTAACCTCCAGGAGGGCAGGGTTAATTTTATGTTTGGTTCGTGAATGTGTCTCTAATACTTTGAACGGTACCAGGTGCGGAATAACTACTGTTGAGCGAACATGATGGGCCGTACAGGAAAAGACACAGTTCTGCGGGTCCAGTTCTCCAGGGGATATGTGAAGGCAGAAATGGTTACAATATGGTGAGAAGTGTCGGGATAGATACAAATCCATTGACTACGGTGGAACACATGAATACATTAGGAACACCAGAAAGTGCGGAAGACTCCAGGAAAGGCTTTGCCGAGGAAGTGACCTTTGAACTGAGTGGTAAAGAATAGGTAGGAGTTAGACCGAAAACTAGGAGCCAAGGGCCAAGGAGCTGGCCGAAGGCATGAGATGTGGGGCAATGAGGACAGTGTGTTCAGAGATTGAGAAGGCGGCCCATGTGGCTTTTGGGGGTGGGAGAGGGCGAAGAATGCACTGAGGTCATCAAGTTCAGATCATGTTGGCTCTTGCTAAGGAGTTTAAATTTTATTTTATTCTGAGAGCATGGAAAGCCATCGAAGAATATTAAACAGAGGAGAGACGTTATCTGGATGATCTTGGGCGAGGTGCTTAACCTATCTGTGTTGCAGTTTCTTTAGCAAAAAAATAGAACATAATAATACTTTACAGGGTTCTTTAGATAATTAATTGAGTCAGTTTATTCTGATCACACTGGGATTGCCTAAAGTGTAAGAAGCATGGACTTTGAAGCCAAAAGCACATTTATTCCTGCCCTTTACATTTACTTGCTGTTTTACTGTGAGCAAATACTATTTTTAGACTTAGTTTCCTAAATGCTGGCCTCATATGGCTATTATGCCTGACACATAACGCCATTACCAACACATAGTTGATGCTTGGCAAAAGTTACCTTCCTTTAAACTGGTGTTTTTCAAACTATGAGTTGCAATCCAATAGTGAATATTGAAATCAATTTAGTGGGAAGCAAATCAGCATGTAAAAATAGAAAATAGAAAAAAAAACAATGAAAATTATCACATATAGTAAGGCTAACCACTGTTTCTCAAAATGTCTATATAAATGTGTTTGTTAAGTGTGTTTATTGATTATGCTATTACAGTTGTCCTATTTTTTTTCTTCCATTTATCCCCCTCCACCAGCATTCCCCCTCTCTTATTCATGTCCATGGGGGGTACATGGACCATTTCCCATACTATCCTTAACCTCCCCCTGTCTATTTTGTACCTGTCATTTATGCTTCTTATTCCCTGTACCTTTTCACCCATTCTCCTACCTCCCCCTCCCCGGATAACCCTCCATATGATCTCCATTTCTGTGACTCGGTTCCTGTTCTAGTTGTTTGCTTAGTTTGTTTTTGTTTTATGTTCAGTTGTTGATAGTTGTGAGTTTGTCACCATTTTACTGTTCATAGTTTTGATCTTCTTTTTCTTAGATCAGTCCCTTGAACATTTCATAAAATAAGGGCTTGGTGATGACGAACTCCTTTAACTTGACCTTATCTGGGAAACGTTTTATCTACCCTTCCATTCTAAATGATAGCTTTGCTGGATAGATATTTGTTGGATAGAACCCTAGGTTGTGCAGTCTGTCTTGCTTTCCAGTTATTCTTCCTGGCTTATCTGCATGAGAAGGTGGGACCCCCTGTCCACCAGCTGCCACCTTGGTGCACATCCTCTCCACCCCAGCTGCCTCTCTCCACCTTCCCTACCAGTCTGAATGAATGTTTCTTCTTTAACTCCTTGGTTGTCGGACTTCCATACAGTTCAATTTTCTGGCAGTTCTAGTTATTCTTTGTTTTTAAATTGGTTGTCGTCTTTCTTTTGGTTGTGCAAAGAAGCAAAGCATGTCTGTGTATATCTCCATCTTGGCCAGAACCCCAGTATATGTGTGTGGTTTGTTGTTTTTTTGTTTTTAAGATTTTGTGTATTTATTTTTAGAGAGGGGAATGGAGGGAGAAAGAGAGAGAAACATCAATTTGTGGTTGCCTCTGTGTACCCTCTACTGGGGACCTAGCCTGCAACCCAGGCATGTGCCCTGACTGGGAATTGGACCAGTGACCCTTTGGTTTGCTGGGTGGCACTCAATCCACTGAGCCACACCAGCCAGGGCAATATGTGCATTTTTATATACAGGTATTCTTCAGGCTGTGATGTTTTGACTTTACAGTATTGCAAAAGTGGTATACATAATAAATTACATGAGATACTCAACCATTTATTATCAAATAGTGTTTGTGTTAGATGATTTTGCTCAACTGTAGGCTGATGTAAGTGTTCTGAGCACCTTTAAGGTAGGCTAAGCTAAGCTACGATGTTGGGTAGGTTAGGTGTATTAAATGCATTTTCAGTTTATGGTTTTAGCAGGATATAACTGTAAGTTGAGGAACATCTACTTGTAAACTTGGGACTTTATGATTTTTTTATTCTGTGTCATAGTCAAAAATGTTTTTTCAATGCTTTAGAAGGTTAACAACAGAATGCTTGGCATAACAAGAAGCATCAAACTCTGTAACTATCCAGGTCTACCCCCAGTTGTGGGTCTCCTTGCTAAGACTGTGTGAGCCAATGATAGAAATGATGGCAGTGTGTTTCCTTCCCAGATCATGGAGGATACTCAGGCTATTAACTGGGAGGTTGAAGAAGAGGAGGAGACAGAGAGACCCAGTGACTCATTGGGGAGTAGCCTGGAGCCCTTAGGGCGACTGCGTATCTTCAGTAGTGTCCACGGACCAGAAAAAGGTCAGGGGGTATGGATACTGCTATAGGCCTCTTATTTTTGTGGGGAGGTAGTTGGAGGGTTGTAAGAAGTTTGTATATGTTTCACAGGTATCTGAAAAAACTTTTTACTGGGAATAGAGAAGAGGGGGCTGATTGACTTGACTGTTCCAGGCAAGGTCTCTGGACTCACTGGGGGTGATTTTACTGTACACTTAAAAATGGTTAAAATGCTTTATTTTATGTATGTTTTATAACAATAGAAAATCTATATGGATGGGCGGGTGTTAAATATGAATAATATATATATTCTTCAATACTTAAATGTCCTAGGGCCTTTTATTTTTCTAATGCATGTGGGAACTTTGAATGGGTAGCTGGATACTTAACCAGAATTTTCCCAATAACAGGCCAGGAATGTGGCCTTGGAACATACCTGTCTCTCTAATTCTTAGATTTCCCACTATACCTCGGGAAGAATGTGGTAGGCCGAATGCCTGATTGCACTGTGGCCCTGCCCTTTTCAACCATCTCTAAACAACATGCAGTGATTGAAATCTTGGCCGGGAACAAGGCACCCATTCTCCGGGATTGTGGGAGCCTCAATGGTACGCAAATCCTGAGGCCTCCTAAGTTTCTGAGCCCTGGGGTGAGTCATCGTCTGAGGGACCAGGAGTTGGTTGTCTTTGCTGACTTGCCCTGCCAGTACCATCGCCTGGATGTCTCCCTGCCCTATGTGTCCTGGGGCCCCCTAACTGTACAGGAGACACCCAGGGTACAAGGAGGAACTCAGCCTTGGGGGAATCTGTTGGCTGAGGACTCAGAAGAGGAAGTAGGTAAGTGTGTGTATTGGGAGGGTGGGCAAAGAGATAAGGATGGTGAAAAACTGTCAATTTACTCCTTTCTACCCTTGGCAGATCCTCTTTCTGAAAGGTACATGGTGAAAGAACCAAGGACCACATTCCCCCTTTTGGCAACAGTTGTTCCAGAGAGGTAATTGCTGAAGGGCCAGATACCTGAGTCTTCCAAAAGAGGAGGAACCCCAGACTAAAGGATCCATCTCTAAGAGAGAGAACTATCATGGAAGTGAGGGCTGGGGAGCTACACATACTCTTTCACTAGCTGAATTTCCATTAAACACGTCTGATGTGCCAAATGGAAAACTAATTGCTAGAGATAGAAAAACAAATACTACCTTGTCTCTGCCCTCCAGGAGCTCACAGTGGAGTCAGGCATCCCTTCCTGGGAAATAGATTCGATAAACTCTTTTTTCTTCTCTTCCCTTCATAGTGATGAAGAGGGGCCTTCTTCTGCCCCACATGGCCCTGAGCCACCTTGTGCCTTCAACCTTGACAGTGACACAGATGAGGAAGAAAGTCCACAACCAGTAGCAGGGGAGGCCTGCTCAGCTGCTACAAGAGATGCCGCTGCAGAGACAGAGCAGCCTAAAGCTGTCGCAACTGAAATCCAGTGTGAAATGAATCAGTATTCAGGGAAGGAAAGGAACAATGACACAAGAGCCAAGAGGGATACAAGCAATGGGGTGGTTCCAGTTGGGATGATTCTTGAGAGAAGCCAACCTGCTAGAGAGGACAGTGAAACAGATGTGGAAGATGAGAGCAGGCCTCCAGGAAGGCCAGCTGAGGTTCATCTAGAAAGGGCCCAGCCTTGTGGCTTCATAGACAGTGATACTGACGTGGAAGAAGAAGAGATTCCTGCGACCCCAGCTGTGGTTCCTGTGAAGAAGAGGCAAATCTTCCATGGTGTTAGTACAGAGAGCCTTGGGGGACCTGACCTGGCACATCTTCAAGAGAGCCTGGCTGGTAGTGACACAGATGTGGAGACTGAGGCCCCACTCACAGTCCCTTTGGGGCGCAGCCAAGCCTCCATGGTGATTAACAGCAATACAGATGATGAGGAAGAAGTGTCAGCAGCACTCACTTTGGCACGTCTGAAAGAAAGCCATGCTGCTATGTGGAACAGAGATATAGATACAGAAGAGGACCAGGCCCAACCTCTGGCTTTGCTTGAGCAAAGCCAAACCTCTTCTGGGAGAGACGGTGACACAGAAGTGGAGAAGGAGAAGTTCCCAGTAGAAAAGAGAGAATATGTTCCCAAGGGTCACACAGACAAAGTGCATTCAGAAAAGAGCCAACCTCCTTTCAGGGCCAGTGTTAAAGAAGTGGAAGAAGATAAGAGCTCACCTGGAGTCCGCCTGGAAATAAGCCAAGCCTCTGCCCAAGTGGGCATCAGCACACGAGTGGAAGAGGAAATCCCCCCAGGATCAGCTGTTATACTTCCAGAGAAGCATCAGGTGCCTGTTGCATGGACAAATCAAACAAATGTGGAAGCAGAAAGGGGTCCAGCAAAGCTACCTGTGATGCATCTAGAGGAAGCCCGGCCTCCTCCAGGTGGGGACAGTGAAGCAGATGCTGATGTAAGAAAGAGTCAGTTTCCAACAGAAGGGGTTGCTGGGACAGAGTGGGTTTGTATCTGTTCTTCAGCAGGAGGGAGCTCTTGAGGCAGGGGCCCAGGGTGAGCCACCTTTAGCACAAGTAGAGCAGGGCCATCTTGTCTCAAGGGAGAAAGTAACAGATCTCTTGGTAGACACAGGTACTCCAGGAGAACCCACCCAGCCACAGAGAAAGAGAGCCCAGCCCCCCAGAGAAAGAGGGAGAGAACCACATGTGGACACGACCAAGGACTCTGAAGACAACCATGATGGTAAGTGCTGGCCTTTCCTCTTCCCTTGACCCCTAAGATAAAGAAAGTTTATAGGGGGACTTAGTCCATTCAGGCTGCTATAAACAATACCACAGAATGGATGGCTTATAGACAATAAACCTTTATTTCTCATGGTTCTAATGGCTGGACAGTGCATGATCCAAGCAACAACAGATTCATTATCTTAGTGAGGGTTCACTTCCTTGTTCACTGGTTGCCTGCTTCTCACTGTGTCCTTAAATGCCAGAAGGGCACAAGGGCGCTCTTTGGGGTCTCTTTTATTAGGGTACTAATCCCATTCATAAGGTTTCCACCCTGAGGACCCAATTCACTTCCCAAGTACCCTACCTCCTAATGCTATCACATTGTGGTATTAGAATAAGAATGTGGAGTGGCTGTCCTGGCTGGTGTAGCTCAGTGGATTGAGAATAGGCTGTGAACCAAAGGGTCACTAGTTTGATTCCTAGTCAGGGCACATGCCTGGGTTGCAGGCCAGGTCCCCAGTGGGGGCCACATGAGGCAACCACACATCGATGTTTCTCTCCCTCTCTTTCTCCCTCCCTTCCTCTCTCTCTAAAAATAAACAAAATCTTAAAAAAAAAAAAGAATGTGGAGTGGTATCTTCCTGAAAGCAGCCAGAAGTGACCTCTAAAAAGCAGTTTACTATTCACATGACCCAGAAAACCCCACAAAATCATGCAAATCAAGAGGTTCAACTCTTCATGTTCACTTTAAGTGAACCTGGTATGAACCTGGTATGAAACTACCCGGCCATCAAGGGTATGTGTATTCAGAAAGCCACCAAGTATGTGAAAGATGTAACTTTAAAGAAGCAATACGTCCCATTCTTTTGATACAATGGTGGAGTTGATAGTTGTGCCCAGGCCAGACAGTGGGGATTGACACAGGGCGAGTGGCCCCAAAAGCTAAATTTTTGCTGCATGTGTTTAAAAATACAGAGAGTAATGCTATACTTAAGAGTTTAGGTGTAGATTTTTTTTTTTTACTTATTTTTTAGAGAGGGGAAAGGAAGGAGAAAGAGAAGGAGAGAAGCATCAATGTGTGGTTACCCCTCGCATGCCCCCAACTGGAGACCTGGCCTGCAACCCAGGCATGTGCCCTGACTGGGAATCAAACCCATGATCTTTTGGGTCGTAGGCCTGTGCTCAATCCACTGAGCTACACCAGCCAGGGCTAGATATAGATTTTTTGGTCATTGAGCACATCCTGGTGAATGAAGCTCCCAAGGTGCAGTGCAGAACTTACAGAGCTCGTGGGCGGGTTAACTCAGGCATGAGCTCTCCCTGTCACACTGAGATGATCTTACTGAAAAAGAGCAGATTGTTACTAAACCAAAAGGGAGTTTGCATGGGAGAAAAAGATACCCCAGGAGAAACTGAAGAAACAAAAACTTATGGCTGGGGAGTAAATTCAGCATAAAATAAATACTAATAATTTTTTTTTAATTTTAAAGAATGTGGGGTGGGACACACATATTCAGTCCATTGCATAGAGGTTTGATTTGGGAAGATAAAAAATAGAGAAAAAGTAAGGTGTTATGGGTCAGATATGATTTTCTTAAATCCTGTCTTTCTCCCCCACCAGATTCTGAAAATCTGGACCTGCAAGCTACCCAGTGCTTTGTGGAGAGAGAGAATCAGAGCATGGAAGGTGAGAACGTCTGTGTCATGGGGATGCTGGTACATGAGCAGGAGCTGGGTGATTAGACAGGTGGCCTTTGAATGGTGTGGAAGCTGGCACAGGCAGGGCAGGAGATTGGAGTTCTCTGGAGGAGCTATGCTCAGCCTGTCTTTCCTTGTGCAGCAGCCCAGAGCATGGAGGGTGAATCCACCTAGGCCTTCCCCTTTACCCCAGAAGCCTGCCCCTTCCCATGGAGGCTTCCAGGCCCCAGGTATAAGAAGCTGCCCTCCTCTGTGCCCTTAACTTCACATCATTGTTCCTTCCTCTATGTGTTTCTTTCATATTCTTTATTTGCCGATGTTTCTCCATTTTATTAGGAAAAAAAGTCATTAATTTAGAGACCCATAGAGCAATTTGTCTAGCATAATTTTTAAGAGGCTGCTGTGAGCGCTTTTATATGAAAGTATGGCCTCACTTTTTAAAAAAAAATTTTTTTAAAGATTTTACTTATTTATTTTTAGAGAGAGGAGAAAGGTGAGAGAAAGAGAGGGAGAGAAACGTGTGTGGCTGCCTCTCATGTGGCCCCCCACTGGGGACCTGGTCTGCAACCCAGGCATGTGCCCTGACTGGGAATCAAACCAGCTACCCTTTGGTTCACTGACCAGCACTTAATCCACTGAGCCACACCAGACAGGGCTATGGTCTTACTTTTGGAGGCAAACATTAAATGTTACAGATATCCTTCTTATTCCCAGCTTTTCTTTAATAGCTCATAGATTTAATATTCATGAATTTATCTTAATCCTTTCTTAATCTGTTAACCTTCTCAACCTTTCTCCCTCTCTCTGACTCTACTTCCAGGTGCCCTGGATGAACCATGGGAGGTCTTGGCTACACAGCCATTCTATCTAAGAGAGTCTGAGGCCTCAGATACCCAGCCTATTGCTGCCCACCTTGAGGCCCATGGCTCTTGCCCCTTTTCACCTAGGGCAACACCTCAAGACCAACATCCAGAAAGCCCATTTCACGCAGAGCCATTGGAGATTCAAGGCAGAGGGTTGCAGACTGCAGAGAAAGGCATGAGTATACCAAGAGAATCAGCAGAGAGGGTGACTCTGGAGGGAGGGTCATTAGGGAGGGAAACCAAAAAACTGCCACTGGAAGGATTGAGAGAAAATGTGATGGGAGAGGAAGAATTAGCCAGGGTGATGAAGGACAGAGAACAAAAACAGGTGTTAGCTAGAGACACTCAGAGACAAGAGTCCAATACAATGGTGAAAAGGGATATGGAGAGGTTGAAGGTAGAAATTGAAACACCCAAGGAATTACAAGAGATGGTAAAGCAGGCTCTTGCAAAAGAAGCATTTGAGAGAGAAGCAGAGAAACCAGCACCAGAGAAAAAGTGTGAGCCAGGTGGATTAGAAGTCAGCATACCCAAAGTAATACTGGAAGGAGGTACACAGAGACTGGAGACAAACAGAGGGAGCATGAACCAGAAAGGGCAGGCCACCAGCCCAACACTGGAGCCTGCAGAAGGGGCAGGGGACCTTATGGGACTCTCTTCAGCCCTGATAGCTTCTGGGAGCCAGTCAGGTGGGAGAAGGGGAGCCCCATTAAGCCACGAGAGGTGGCAGAGAGGTAAGTGAAAGCAGAGGGGGGACCCAAGGTGCCACATAGCCCTTATGGTAAACCCTAAGTAACTGTCGGTTTGAACCTCAGCTACACTTGTTTTTACTTTCTGTCTAGGCCACTTGAGTTGCAAGATGACACCTGCAGAGAGGCTCTCTAGGGTAAGAGCTGCTTTCTCTATCTCCCCGCCACTTTGCTTTCATTTGTTCTTCTCCAACTTCTCCACTATTGTCATTTTCCATTCCTTAGTGTTGTCATCTGTCTCTTTACCTTGGCACCTGTTATTTTCCATATACCTGTTTCCCAGTTCTGTCTCCCTCAGCCTGATTCAGAATATCCCTTTCTTCATGCCCCTTCCTTCTTCCCAACTATCCATCATCCATATGCTGACAACACTGTATTGGTCTTATGGGAAAGGTTCGTCAGGAAGGAGACCGCTTCCTACTTAGGAAGTTCCCAGACTAATGGAAGATAATCAGAGACAGAGAAAAGCCAGTGAGCATACTCTCACTGTAACAAGCATCAAGAATAGTGTCTAGTCCTATCTCTCTTCCCTCTGCCTCTTGCTCTCTCACTTGCTTCTATTTCTCCCCAGGGTGATCCAGAATCCCTAGATGCTTGTGTGCCTCCGACAGTATCTGAAGCCTCAGCCCCAGGCCAAAACCCCCTCATCTGTCAGAACCAAAAACATCCTGCTCCTCAGCCCCTCTTTGCTCCCTCTCTACCTTTTTTAGAACCACCCATTCCCAGAAGCAGGCAAAATGGGAGCCGGGAAATTTTAGAGAATCCCTTGTCTTCAGAGTTGGACACTCTTCATGACAAACCCGAAGTCAGGCCTCGGGGGTGCTCTAGGATGGCATCCTCTCCAGTTTCTTCTATATCCTCAGAATCCCACCCTCCTGCCTCCAAAGACCAGCCTGCCACCCCTGAGCCCACATCTCGGGCCACTCGGAGCAGGACACAGAGGTCCTCTGTCAAGACCCCTGAACCATTTGTCCCCACAGCCTCTGAGCTCCAGCCTTCCACCTCCAAAGACCAGCCTGTCACCCCTGAGCCCACATCTCGGGCCACTCGGAGCAGGACACAGAGGTCCTCTGTCAAGACCCCTGAACCATTTGTCCCCACAACCTCTGAGCTCCAGCCTTCCACCTCCAAAGACCAGCCTGTCACCCCTGGGCCCACATCTCGGGCCACTCGGAGCAGGACACAGAGGTCCTCTGTCAAGACCCCTGAGCCAGTTGTCCCCACAGCCTCTGAGTGCCAGCCTTCCACCTCCAAAGACCAGCCTGCCACCCCTGAGCCCACATCTCGGGCCACTCGGAGCAGGACACAGAGGTCCTCTGTCAAGACCCCTGAACCATTTGTCCCCACAGCCTCTGAGCTCCAGCCTTCCACCTCCAAAGACCAGCCTGTCACCCCTGAGCCCACATCTCGGGCCACTCGGAGCAGGACACAGAGGTCCTCTGTCAAGACCCCTGAACCATTTGTCCCCACAACCTCTGAGCTCCAGCCTTCCACCTCCAAAGACCAACCTATCACCTCCAAGGTCATAGCTCAGAGTGGTCGGAGCAGGACACTGAGGACAGGAAGTGCTGTGCCAGTTCCTGCCACCACTGAATTCCAGTCTCCTGACCCCACAGACCAGCCTATTTCCCCTGAGTCCATCCCTCAAGCCAATTGCAGCAGGAGGCCAAAAGCCTCTAGGAAGAATGGGTCCCTCACAACTCCCATCGTCTCTGAACCCTGTTCTGCACCCCTTGAACCTAACTTCCCATTCTCAAGGAACCAAAGAAGGGGAGCAGTAAGAGTAGCCAAGTCCCTTGCGGCCATCCCTAAGCCTGCCTTTGCCCAGCTTCCTGAGGCACCCACTCATGTTTCCGAGATCCAAAAGGCAGAGGCAGGAGGTAGATATGAGGTCACTTCAAAGACCCATCCTAAGGCCTTTCAAAACCGCAAGAGGCCTTTCAGTGCTGTGGATTCACCCCCGCTTCGAAAACGGCTCCAAAGAGGGGAAGTCCACCAGAAGACAGTATTCCTCAAGGAAGAGGAAGATTCTGCAGAAAAGGAAGAGGTGAGGGGAGGGCTGGGGGCACAGAGCTGGGAAAGGCTTGGGGATTCAGAAATCCTCACAAAGATCCTTCTCAATCCCAGGATGTAGTCATTCCAGGACCAGGCAAGAGAAAGAGAGACCAAGCTGAGGAGCCCAAAGGAGTGCCAGGCCATCGCCTCCGTCGGACCAAACCTAAACATGAGTCCACAGCCCCCAAAGTAGGAGAGAAGGGGCCTCATGCTTTGTGGGTTCAGAAGTGGGTGGATGGGAGGAAAGCCAGGGGATTTGGGAGATAAGCACTGATGCATGGGTTGCTGTGACCAATTTGGGCCAATCCCTTCCACAGGTGCTCTTCACAGGAGTGGTAGATGCCCGAGGAGAGCAGGCAGTGTTGGCCCTGGGGGGGAGTCTGGCCAGCTCAGTAACAGAAGCTTCCCACCTGGTAACTGATCGAATCTGCCGGACAGTCAAGTTCCTGTGTGCCCTGGGGCGGGGGATCCCTATCCTCTCCCTGGATTGGCTGCACCAGGTGAGAGGCCAGGGAATGAGGACAGACCAGTAGAGAAAGTGACAGTAGAAGACTGCTCACATAGCACTCAAGGGAGGGGGTGCAGGAACACAAGGGTGAGTCAGGTGGGAGACTTCATTCAGAAACACTTTGTGAGCTCCCTGTAATTGCTAGGCAGCAGGACTAGGTGACAGGCTGGCCTGAGCTTTGATACTGACTGCTACCACCCTTAGTCCCACAAGGCTGGTTGTTTCTTGCCCCCGGATGAATATGTGGTGACTGATTCTGAGCAGGAAAAGAACTTTGGCTTCAGCCTCCGTGACTCTCTGAGCCGGGCTCGTGAGCGAAGGCTGCTAGAGGTGAGAGACTGTCTTCTCCCCAACAGTGCACAGCTTCTTGGTATGCTCTCCACTGTCTCCACCATTTTTTTCCTCTTAGGGCTATGAGATTCATGTGACCCCTGGAGTCCAGCCACCTCCACCTCAGATGGCAGAGATCATCAGTTGCTGTGGAGGCACTGTCCTACCCAGTATGCCCCGGTCCTACAAGGTAAGGGTGGATGGGGAGTGTTCTAGATCTGGGGAAGTGCACATGGGAACACAGTAGTGAGAGGGTTTGGGAAGAATAGCACAGAAAGGGATAGGAATGAGAGAGGAGCTCTGCTGATATCAATGAGACTTAGTTTTATTTTGTATTTTAAAGAATTTCAGATATACACAAAAAGAAAAATGCAGTGGGCCTCGATATACCAGTCACTGAGGTTAATTTAGATGTTGCTACATTTACTCTATCCCTTTTTCTCCCCATCTTCTTTACTAAAGTATTTTAAAGAAAACTGCAAACATATTTCCACTTACATACCTAAAGTACATATCTCTAAGAAATATGTACATTTTCTTTTTTTTTTTTCCTTTAGTATGTAGGGATTTTTTTGTTGTTATTTACTTTTACCAGGGAGTGGGAGAGGGAGAGAAACATCAATCAGTTAATTGCCTATCACATGCCCCCAGCTGGGGACCTGGACCACAGCTCAGGCATGCGCTCTGACTGGGAATCAACCATCAGCCCCTTGGTTCACAGGCCAGCGCTCAATCCACTGATCCACAGCATCCAGGGCCCACCCAGGCTTTTTTAAGCCACTGACTTCCTACAGAAACTAGGTCAATTGTCCTTTAGAATGTTCCTCAGTCTGGACTTTCAGTTTCACTTTTTGCTCCCTGATTGTATCATTTATCTTGTTCTCCTATCTTCTATATTTCCTGTAAATTATAGTTAATTTTAAAAGCTTGAATAAATTCTGGTTCAACTTTTCTGATAAGAGTACTCCATAGACAATGCAGTATGCTTCACATGGCATCATATCAGAAGGTACTGTTTTAGTAATGCTTAGACTGATGAATGGGTCCTAAACCTATTTCTAGGATTCTTTCTCCACCTGACTTTCTATATGTACTGTCTGTCTTCCCAGCCCCAGAGAGTTGTGATCACATGCTCCCAGGATGTTCCTCGATGCAACATTCCAATTCGGGTTGGGCTGCCCATCCTCTCACCTGAGTTCCTGCTGACAGGAGTGCTGAAGCAGGAAGCCAAGCCAGAGGCTTTTGTTCTCTCCACTTTGGAAATGTCATGCACCTGAAAACCCACCCCAGTACCCTTTTCCCTCCCAGAACAATAAATACTTAGAAAATATTTGGAGAGAGAATTTAGGGCTTTAAAAGGATTGGGGTATACCAGTCTGATTTGTCGTGAAACATGGGTGGGGCTGAACAGGCTTATGGGGAAAACAAAGATAGGGAGATTGGGAGGAGATTTTCTTAAATGGTCATTTATTTGGCTAATCTCATGCTAGATATTTTAGTGGCTGTCATCTTTAGGTGGACTGATGTGCTTATTGCTTGGTGTCCTGCCTCCCTTTTGGAAGTATCTCTCTTTTTCTTTTTCTACTGGGGTTCTTGTTTATCCTCCAAAACATAGTGGAAACAATTTTAATATCAGGAACTTGAAAGGATGCTTGGAGTGAGTAAATTTGAAGATGTAGTTATAAAATGTTACTAAAATATTTTCTTCTCTTCTGGCCCCATCTTGTTAGAAGCATCCTTTAGCTTTGACTTAGAGCAAGTCTCTGCACTTTTCTGGCCTGGTTTTCCAGCATCTATAAAATTAGAGCTTCAGCTTAACCTCTATGATAAATAAATATTCACTCTGTGCCTTATAGTGTAGTGCATTTTTTAAGTTTATGCTTTTTTAAAATTTAAGTTTTAAAGGTTGGTTGATTTTAGGATATGGAGAAATTGGAAATTGGAACCCTTACTCATTGCTGATAGGAAGGAAGAATGGTTCAGCCCTTGTGGTAAACAGCTTTATGGTTTCTCAAAAAGTTGAACATAATTGCCAAATGACCCAGCAATTCCACTTGTAGGTATATACCTGAAAGAATTAAAACAGTTCACAAACAAGTGTAGACACTTGTTCATATAAACACTTTTCACAGGAACCAAAGGAGAGAAATGTGTTTCAAAATGTGACATGCCCATACCAGTGATTATTATTCAGCCATAAAAAGGCATAAAATACTACTGATTTATGCTACAGTATGTTGAGACTGAACCTTAAAACCATTATCCTAAGAAGCCAGACACAAAAGGTCACATTGTCTGATTCCACTTACAAAATAACCCAGAATAGGTAAATCCATAGAGATAGAGAGTAGATTGGTGGTTGCAGTGGCCTGAGTGGGGGGAAATAGGTACAGCGTTTTATTTTGGGGAGATGAAAATGTTTTGGAACTAGATAGAGGTAGTGCTTGCACACATTATGAATGTACTAAATGCCACTGGATTGTTGTCTTTGAAATGCTTAATTTTATGTTATGTGATTTTCACTTTAATAAGAAAAACTTCGTTGATTAATTCTGTGCATTTTCCTGAGGTAGGTTCTACCTAAGTTTGGAGAACTTTGGTATAGTAGAAATAGCATGAGCTTCGCCACTGTGCTGGCTTTTAACTATTTCTAATCTCTTAATATAGTATATTAAGCATGGCCATTGTGGGTATAGCACATGGTAGGACCCAAATAAATGATAGTCCCATTGCACAACTCAAAGCCTCATTTGTGTGAAACTGTCCATGTTTTTTGAGGTCATGGAATTCCTTCTAGTGCTTGTCTCCATAGCCCCATTTAGCATTCCCACTTCATGACTGGTATCATTTAAGTGCCTCAATGTAAACCTCTAGAGAATAGGAATTTTTTTCTTACATTTCCAATGAATCCCACAGTTTGTAGCAAGTTGTGTCATGTATCAGTCAGGGTCCTGGCAAGAAACAATGGCACAGTCAAATTAGAATAATTTGGGGGGAGTTTAATAAAGTGAAAATTACAAGTAGGCAGAGATGAAACACAACATTGCAGTACCCCAGTATGCACAGATCTGTGTTGATCACCTCTAAGTCCAAAAAGATGAGATGAGGGAGTTCTATAGGGAGAGCTCCCTCCATAAAAACTGACTTGCGTTGATGTAGTACATGCAGGACATCTTCCTGAAGCAGAAAGGGTGGAGGAGAGTAAATCTGGAAGGAAAAAAGAAAATGTATGTTACCGTATACAATAGTGTTGATTCAGAAGATGGGAGATCTGAGCCTTGGGCAAAGAGAAAGAATGTATAGAGTGCATGAGATACTGTTTGGCAATTTTCTCATCTCTGAGCCCACAAGATAGCAGCTCCTTAAAATTCTCTTGGAAAATTTATCTCTTTGGGACTATTTATTCTATAATTAAGGGAATTAGCTTAATGATGTCTAAGGTCTTTACTATGTTGATAGCTGCTGTGACTAGATTCCTTTTTTAATCACAAACAATTTTTTTTAATGTTTTTATTTCTTGATTTTTTTTTAAGAGAGAAACATCAATTTGTTGTTCCACTTACTGATGTATTCATTGGTTGTTTCTGGTATGTACCCTACCAGAGATCAAACCTGCAACCTTGGCAACATCAGGAAGACACTCTAACCAACTGAGCTGCATGGCCAGGGCCCACAAGTAGTATTTTTTATTTGTCACCATTAAAAGTCTGAATTAAACAAGATTCTTGGACTGGGGTCTGATATCTGTCAGCTCATTAAGCCTTGGAACCCGTTTCATCCCCAGCAGCTTTTCCAGAACTGCTACCTTCACCATGAAGCCTCCATGGTTTTCCCAATTCAAAACTTGGGCTTCTTCAGCATTTTGACTTTTCTAACAGAGACATCATGGAGTGGGACAAATAGACTGGCAAGCCTTTTCAAAGCTTTCTGGAATCAATTTATTGACCACTTCTTCAAGTCATTTGTCTACACCTCACAGGTCATGATTTCCATAATCTTCCTTCTACATTTGGTGGACCTGATGAGCATAAGAAGTTTATCCAAATCTAATTTTTTTTAACAGACTAGATAAAACAAATAACCATTGGTAGTCTTGAAAATCAACATCAACTCAGTCATAGTCTGCCATATGTTTATTGGTTTTATTTTTTAATATATTTTGTTGATTATGCTATACAGTTGTCCCATTTTTTTCTCCCCTCTATTCCCCTCCACCCTGCACCCTCACCCACCAGCATTACCCCACCTTAGTTTCATATCCATGGGTCACACATATAAGTTCTTTGGCTTCTCCATTCCCAACTATTCCTAACCACCAAAATGGCCTATTTTGTACCTACCATTTATACTTTTTATTCCCTATAACTTTCCCCCCATTTCCCCCCCTCCTTCTACCCACCAGTAACTCTCCATGTGATCTCTATTTTTGTAATTCGATTCCTGTTCTAGTTGTTTTCTTAGTTTGGTGTTTTTTTGTTTTGTTTTGTTTTTTTTAGGTTCAGTTGTTGACAGTTGTGAGTTTGTTGTCATTTTACTGTTCACAGTTTTGATCTTCTTTTTCTTAGATAAGTCCCTTTAATGTTTCATATGATAAGGGCTTAGTGATGATGAACTCTTTTAACCTCACCTTATCTGGGAAGCACTTTATCTGCCCTTCCATTCTAAATGATAGCTTTGCTGGATAGAGTAATCTTGTATGTAAGTCCTTGCCTTTAATGACTTGGAATACTTTCCAGCCCCTTTTTGCCTGTAAGGTCTCTTTTGAGAAATCAGCTGATTGTCTTATGGGAACTCCCTTGAAGGTAACTGTCTCCTTTTCTCTTGCTGCTTTTAAGATTCTCTCCTTACCTTTAATCTTGGGTGATTTATTTTATTTTTTAAAATATTTTATTTACTTATTTTTAGGCAAAAGGGAGCGGGGAGAAAGAGGGAGAGAAACATCAATGTGTGGTTGCCTCTCCTGCACCTCCCACCAGGGACCTGGCCTGCAAACAAGGAGGCATGTGTCCTGACTGGGAATTGAACCAGCAACCCATTGGTTCACAGGCCAGTGCTCAATCCTCTGAGCCACTCCAGCCAGGGCTAATCCTGGGTGGTTTAATTATAATGTGTCTCGGTGTGGCCCTCTTTGGGTCCAACTTCTTTGGTACTCTCTAAGCTTCCTGGACTTCCTGGAAGTCTATTTCCTTTGCCAGATTTGGGAAGTTCTCCTTCGTTATTTTTTCAAAGCAGTTTTCAGTTTCTTGCTCTTTCTCTTCTTCTTCTGGCACCCCTATGATTCGGGTGTTGGAATGTTTAAAGATATCCTGGAGGTTCCTTAGCCTCTCCTCATTTTTTTGAATTCTTGTTTCTTCATTCTTTTCTGGTTGAATGTTTCTTTCTCCTTCTAGTCCACACTGTTGATTTGAGTCCCACTTTCCTTCCATCACTATTGGTTCCCTGTACATTTTCCTTTATTCATTTAGCATAGCTTCCACTTTTTCCTCTATTTTGCAACCATACTCAACCATTTCTGTGAACATCCTGACTACCAGTGTTTTGAAACTCTGCATCTGATAGGTTGGCTATTCTTCACTGCCTATTTTTGGAGCTTTGATCTGTTCTTTTATTTGGGCCATATTTCTTTGTCTCGGCATACCTGTTATGTAGTAACAGGGCAGTCCTTCGGTATTCACCAGGGCAGGACAACTCACATTGCTGCATTGTGGCACTGTATGTGGGGGAGGGGCCAGAGGGAACAGTGCCACTTGCTCAGCTCTCACCTGGCTTTCAGTTACCTCCCCTGCTACCCACAAGCAAATCGGGCCCTTCTGGTGCTGATTCATGGGTGGGTGGGTCAGTTTGTGCACATTCTAGGACCCTGTGGGTCTCTTCAACGAACTCTCCTGTGAGGCTGAAAGTTTCTCTTGCTACCAAAACCCTCACAGGCCTGTACAGTTAGAGGTTTTGAGACTATTGCCTTCACTGGAATCCTGGCCTATGGGTCTGTCTTGCTCCCCAGTTGTTTGTCCCAGTTTATCCACACACAAATGTGGGACCCGCCCAGTCTCACATTGCCATGATTCCTCTCCACCCCAGCTGCCTGTCTCCATCCCTTCTACCAGTCTGGATGAATGTTTCTTTAACTCCTTGGTTGTCAGGCTTCCATACAGTTCGATTTTCTGAAAGTTCTGGTTTTTTGTTTTTAAATGTGTTATCTTTCTGATTGTGTAAGGAGGCGAAGTATATCTCCCTACTCCTCCATCTTAGCCAGAAGTCCATCAAGGTCTGTTTATTGGTTTTAGAGAGAAAGAGGGAGAAACACTGATGTGAGAAACATTGATTTATTGCCTCCCATATTCACCCCAACTGGGGATCAATCACACAATATAGGTATGTGCCCTAACTGAGGATTGAACCCCCAACCTTTTGTGTATGGGATGACTCTCAATCAACGGACCACACTGGCAAGGGATATTCTTCTAAGATTTTATTTATTATTTTAGGAGAGGGGGGAAAGGGAGGGAGAAAGATAAGGAGAAAATCATTGATTGGTGGCCTCTCGCATGCCCCCAACCCGGGACCTGCCCATAACCCAGGCATGTGTCCTGACAAGTAATCAAATGGGCATCCTTTCAGTTCACAGGCTGGCGCTCAACCCACTGAGCCACACCAGCCAGAGCAACAAGGGCTATTTTTTGACCAGGGAGCACATTTTGTCACAGGTAAGATCCATTACAGAATTTGGCAGCTTTTGCTGTGAACATCCTCAGTAATAAGCTACAGTTTTTCCAGATGCATTCATCATTCAGCAGTTCAGTGTGAGGTGCACTCACAAACACAACTCTTCTTTTTTTTTTAAGATTTATTTATTTTTAGAGAGGGAAGTGAGGGAGAAAGAGAGAGAAACATCCAATGTGTGGTTGCTGGGGCCCTGGCCTGCAACCCAGGCATGTGCCCTGACTGGGAATTGAACCTGCAACACTGGTTCACAGCCCGCGCTCCAATCCACTGAGCTACGCCAGCCAGGGCCCAAACACAACTCTTAAGATCATCAGATGTAATTTTGGTTCTTGAATTCTTGTGACTAGTGTTTTTCCACATTTCTTATACTGAACATAGCTGGTGCTTTGACACCATCCCAATCTTCCTCAGAAAAATTGATCAATCACTTTCTTCTTGGCTCCCTTTTTGTCACCTTTCATAAGGCGAATGTTTGTGCCCATTGCCATGGTGCTGCTCAGAAAGCCAAAAGGCTGTAAGTAGGTTCTTAACTACATGAGTTTTAAATCTGATGGAGACTTCTGGTCAACATGGTGGCATAGGTAAACACGGCTCACCTCCTCACACAACCACATCAAAATTACAACTAAACTGTGGGACAACCATCACTCAGAATCATCAGAAATTGTGTTGATTGGAAGTCTGAGAATTAAAGAAACCATATCCACCTAATCTGGTAGGAGGGGCAGAAATGCAGAATGGACTGGTCCCACATCCACATGTGGATAAAAATTTGGGAGGGATATCTCAGGAGCAAGGAGTCCCAACCCTACACCAGGCCCACCAACTAGGGAGTTCTAATGCTAGGAAGATAAGTCCCCATAATTTCTGACTGCATAAACCAGCTGGAACTGAGTCGGTGGAAGAAAGTGTTACAGTCCCAAGCAATTTCTCTTAAAGAACACACGGACTTACTCAGACTCACTCCCTCTGCGTTCCAGCACTGAGGTATCAGCTTAAAAGGCACCAGTGGCATACAGGGAGAAACTGAAGTGTCTGACATCAAAGTGAGAGCTGAGGGACAGCTTCCTCCCAGACAGAAAGTTGGACAGAGGCCATTGGCTCTTTTCTGAACCCTCCTCTCACAGAGCCACAGAGCTGGCAGGGAGGTACCATAGCTGAGACTCCATCACCTGCCTAACACTGTTTGCCCTGCCCTGGAGATCCCCTGAGACTCTGTCTTACCCAACTTACTGGCCCACCCAAGCTGTTAACAGTGGCTTTTCCATATGAATAGCTGGTCTTGGATCAGGCTTCAAACTTCCTAAATCCTCTCAAACAAGCAATAGGCAGCCTCAATGAGCTTCCAGCCCTATATTCCTGCTAAGTGGCCCCAGGCTGGGCACTAGCAGCAGCCAGTTTATCACAGCTTGGCTTGACCTAGGAAATCTCCAAGCACAGCACAAGTAGTAGCCATCTCAGATTGCTTTACAGCTCAGGCAAGGTGACCCCAGGAAAAACACAGGTGGGGGATGATCTTGGCTTGCACTTCCCTGGGGAAACCCCAGGGCCTATTCACCCAGTGGACAGCTATAGACCACATCAGAGCACTACCGCCCTGCACCTGCACAGCTGATCCTCTACAGGTGGCCAAGGTTGATGATCAGTAGTCACAGACAGTCCTTGTAGCTGACTGGCCTGGGTAAATCTCTCCCATTGATATGTCAACAGCAATCAAGTCTCAACTCCAAGAGGATGACTCAGCCCACACAAAGGGTACACCTTGAGTACCCAGCTTGGATGACAGGGAGGCTGTGCCACTGGACCCTATAGGACACCTAATACATTAGGCCACACCATCAAGACAGGGAGTCAAAGCAGCTCTACCTAATAGAAACAAACACAGGGAGTCTGCCAAAATGAGGAGACAGAGAAACATGGCTCAACTGAAAGAACAGATCAAAACTTCAGAAAAAGAACCTAAACAAAAGGGAGTTAAGCAGCCCTGACTGTATAGCTAAGTGGATTTAGCATGGGTGTGTAAACCAAAGGGTGCAAGTTTGATTTCCAGTCAGGGCACATGTCTGGGTGTCAGGCTAGGTCCCCAGTAGGGGGGTGTGCAAGAGACAATCACCACATTGATATTTCTCTCCCTCTCTTTCTCCCTCCCATCCCCTCTCTCTAAAATAAGGAAATACAATTTTTTTTTTTTTAAAAAGGAGATAACCATTCTATTAGATGCAGACTTCAAACACTGGTTATAAGGATGTTCAAGGAACTGAATGAGGACCTGAGCAGCATAAAAAAAGATCCAGTCAGAAACGAAGGATACATTAATTGAGATAAAGAACAATTTATAGGGAACAATGGTAGAGTGGATGAAGCCGAGACTCAATCACTGATTTAGAATATAAGAAGCAAAAACAACCAATCAGAACAACAAAAAGAAAAAAAGAATCCAAAAAGTAGGATAGTATAAGCAGCCGCTGGGACAACTTCAAGTGTTCAAACATAGGGCTGCCAGAAGAGAAAGAGCAAGAAATTGGAAATCTGTTGAAAATAATGGAAAGGAAACTTCCCTAATTTGGGAAGGAAATACACATGCAAGTGCAGGAAGCACAGGGTCCCAAACAAAATGGGTGCAAAGAGGGCCCATTCAAAGACATATCATAATTAAAATGCCAAAGGTTTAAACATAAAGAGAGAATCCTAAAAGCAAGAAGAGAAAGCAGGTAGTTACCTACAGGGAGTTCCATAAGACTGTCAGCTGATTTCTCAAAAAAGCTTTGCAGGCTAAAAGGAATTGCCAAAAAATATTCAAGTCATGGAAAAGCAGGGACCTACAGTCAAGATTGCTCTATGCAGGAAAGATATCATTTAGGATCAAAGGGCAGATAAAGAGCTTCCAGGCATGTAAAAGCTAAGAGTTCATCATCACCAAACCATTATTATATGAATGTTAAGGGACTTATGTAAGAAAAATGAGATCAAAACTATGAACAAATGGCAAGAAATATGTATCTATCAACAATTGAATCTAAAAAACAAACTAAGCACACAAGAACAGAAACAGAATCATGGACATGGAGAATGTTTTGATAGTTGTCAGATGTGAGGGGTGTGGGGGGATGGGTGAAGAGGTGAGGGGATTAAGAAATACAAGTAGGTAGTTACAGAATAGCCATGGGGATGTAAAGTACATAGGAAATGGACGTAGCCAAAGCACTGATAGGCATGACCCATGGACACTAACAATGGTGAAGGGATTGCCTGAGGGAGTGGGGGTTGCTGGTTAGAAGGGGATAAAGGGGGAAAAAATGGGAAAACTCTAATAGCATAATCATAAAAAATATAATTTTAAAAAATCTGAGAAAATCTTACTTTTAGTTTCTTTTTAGATATGAATGTTAGTCTGTATTACAAACAGGTCTGTAAAAGAAAATATGTTAACATAAAAGACCTTAATGATTTCTGAGTAATAAGTGGAGTCCAGCTAAAGAGGTTTGCAGAGTAGTCATATAGTTAATTAGAGGCTTGGATAAAATTTTCCAACTGCAGCATTTGCAACTGTAATCAACAAAGCTTTCTACCACAAATATTTTAACATTGTTACTCTCATGGTTACAAATTAACAGCTTTTGGCTAAATCTTGCCCTAGTAGTCTTAAGAAGTTGGTTAGACCATCATCCTGATACCCCAAGGCTCGAGGTTCAATCCCTGGTCAGGGCACATAAAAGAATAAACCAATGGATACATAAATAAATGGAACAACAAATCCATGTCTTTCTCCCTCTCGCTTTTCCTCTCTCAAGTCAGTAAAATTAAATTAACAAAAAAACCCCTACAAATCTTGTATTACAGAGAGTTCTCTGCCCTTCTTAGCAAGTAGAGAAGCAACTCAATTTTTTAATAAGTTACAGAATAATGATTAAGTTATTTTGTGGTAAAATAGTCACTAACTTTTTTCAATCTAACGAGATGTTGTGCCTCACAGCTTTGGTTTCTCAGCCGTGTTCTCATCCTTCATTGTTTTAATCGAGGCTTTAGAACCTCTAATTCTGGGTATGTTTTCCACCCAGGACTGCTAAAGGGGCGTTCTATCGCTGTTTCCCCAAGAACCCTCTAAAAGAGGAGCTGTATTTTAGACGGGAGAGAAATAGCCAAGGTAGGATTCAACCCACGTGAGTGTTGCAGAACTACTGCCCTTTCACCTCTGACTGGGGATTCTAACCTTCTCTCTGCCACACGGAGAGGAAGACTCTGGAGATGCAGCAGTCAGATCGGGATTAGGCCCTCGAGATACGCCACGGAAAAGCAGCACGGCTGGCCTAGGAGGGGCGGGCGCGGAGGGAGCGGGAACCCCAGCGCCAGCCACCAGCGGTTGGCGCGCAGAAGCCCCGCCTCCTGAGCTCGATCCCTTCAGGAGGTGGGGCCGGGGGCTGGGTCTCCGGCCGCGGGAATCCTGAGCCCGCCTCTTCCCCACCCATCTGTTTCTAGCCATGGCCCCTGCACTTCTCGTAGTCCCTGCTGCCCTCGCCTCTTTCATCCTGGCCTTTGGCACGGGAGTGGAGTTCGTGCGTTTTACCTCCCTTCGGCCTCTTCTTGGAGGGATGCCGGAGTCTGGAGGTCCAGGTGAGATCGGGGATGAGCTCCGGGGTAGGGAGGTGGAGCCAGAGGAGAGGGAGCAAGGCGGGGCTTGTTAGACAGGAAAAGTCCGGGAGAGGGATCTACAACCGAGAAGGTTCTGAGAAGCTGCAGGAGAAACTGAGTTAGCAAGTCAGGGATTAGCCCTTTGGAGAGTCGGGATGGTTAGGATTGAGATCAAGGGAAAGGGCGCTAAACAGAGCATGTTAAGGAAAGTGCTTTGTAGACAGGACTATGGAGAGATTGATTAAAAAGGTAACATCTGGAGAAGTAAAATGAGAGGGGCAAGGGTGGCCTCTTCTGCTATGCCTTTGTCACTACCCAACAGGAATCGTCTTCCATAGCTCTAAAGGATGCCTAGGAAAGAGGAAAGAAACAGAATGGGAAAGCGAGTTGGGCAAAGACTACAGAGGAAGTTACTTAAAGTTCTTGAAAGCATTACGAGACATGGCCTGGGACTCCAAGAGATGAGGGTAGAGGGTCCTATTCTTTTCACTCTCCAACTCCCCTAGATGCCTACCAGGGATGGCTGGCTGCCTTTCAGGACCGCAGCATTCTTGCTCCTCTGGCCTGGGATCTGGGGCTCCTGCTACTATTTGTGGCACAGCACAGCCTCATGGCAACTGAGACAGTGAAAGTGTGGATGTCCCGGTACTTTGGGGTTCTTCAGAGGTCACTGTACGTGGCGTGCACCGCCCTGGCCTTGCAGGTATGAGGCCCTGGAAGCTAAGTCCCTAAGAGAAACAGTCTGGGAAGGATGCCCTAGATAGCAGGAGCAGGGACCTTAGACTTCTGATAAAAGTGTGAGTTTAGGAGATCTCAGGGTGTTCATGACTCTCATCTCAGATTCCATTCCCTCACAGCACACACCCTACTTTTATCAAGAAGAGTGCACTGGTTGTCATTCCCCAAGCATGCAGGCCATGTGCATTCTCACCTCTGCACTTGTGTACTGCTTGAGAGTCTCTTCGTAACTCTTCCTAAGCCCTACCCTTTCTTCAAAACCAAGAGAAGGCTTCCTAGTTAATATTCATCTGTCTTCTCAGTGGGGGCTACTGTGCACCTCTCTGGTCACCCATCCATTCTGTAACTCCTCTGGGTAGAGACGGATCATCCTTACATCCTTTGGACCCCATCCAGCACCCTCCACATGCTAAATATCTGTTGGTGATGCTCACGGTAAAGGTGGGGAGAGCTGCAAGCCAGTCATGGGTGGGGGCAGCCTCTGGGTCTAGGTCTCCCAGCCCCTCATCCTTCCCCAGCTGGTGATGCGATACTGGGAACCTGTTCCCAGAGGCCCTGTGTTGTGGGCAGCTCGAGCAGAGCCATGGGCCACCTGGGTGCCCCTCCTGTGCTTTGTGCTTCACGTCATTTCCTGGCTCCTCATCTTCAGCATCCTTCTCGTCTTTGACTACGCAGAGCTCATGGGCCTCAAACAGGTGAGGCTCCCAGATCCCTACCTTTGATCCTTTCAAGAACACCTCTTGGCTTTCCAAAGATTTTTCCCCCCTCCCCCTCCCATGCTTTTCTACCTTGCTCTTGCTTTCAGCTCCCTCACCTGCCTTTCTTGTATGAGTCTCACCTCAGCCCTTCTTCAAAAGGCCAAACATCATGGGCCTCCTAAGCCTGTGGAAGGTTCATGGCCTGAAGATGAGGGTCAGGGGCCCAAGATTTAGAAGGGGTGGTTCCTGGGCCTGAGTTATAACAGGAGGGTGCCTGGAAGGGGAAGAAAAGGTGGCTAAGTTATGAAAGGGGCTTGACTTTCTAAGCTGTTCTCCCACTCCTAGGTGTACTACCATGTGCTGGGGCTAGGGGAGCCTCTGGCCCTGAAGTCTCCCGGGCTCTGAGACTCTTCTCCCACCTGCGCCACCCAGTGTGTGTGGAGCTGCTGACAGTGCTGTGGGTGGTGCCCACCTTGGGCACTGATCGGCTCCTCCTTGCTCTCCTCCTTACCCTGTACCTGGGCCTGGCTCACGGACTTGACCAGCAAGACCTATGCTACCTCCGGGCCCAGCTACAAAGAAAACTCCACCTGCTTTCCCGGCCCCAGGAGGGTGAGGCCTATTGAGGAGCTAACCTTGGTTTCAAGCCCTGTACTTCGTGTCCCCCTCAGAATTCAAATCCGTTGACATACAGGTCTTGGCTGCTTCAGACCAGAGGGCCAAATCCATGGACTGAAGGAACTGTCTCATCCACTCCACTCCCTGGGTCCATCTCCATAACCTAAATTTTATTTTGTGGTAAAATAGTCACTCAGTTTCAGGGCTTCAAGGTCCACTTCTCACCAGCCAGGAAGAAGGGGTGGGGGACTTACAGGTCTTCTCAGTTTAGGGCTTGACAGTCCCTCCCAACCTCCTCAAAAGGAGAAGGGTCCAGCCTGAGCACTCCCCTGGCAGAGTTACTCATCTCTGCACTGCAAAGATCCCCTTCTCCAAGGCTAGGTTGCGCTTCTAGGCGCTCTACTAGGCTCTGCAAGTTTGACAGTAGTGGCTGCCCCTTCAGGTTCCACACCTCCTCATTCCCACTGGCTGGCCTCTTCAGCTCCTTAGGCCCCGCCCCAGGGTTCCGTCCTTGAACTTAGTTGAGAGGATTCTCCAGCTCTTAATTCCAGTGATTAAGGCCTCTCTGCTCTCCCGAGTAACACGCATAGCAGAAAATAAATTTCAGCCTGGTTTTTTCTACATATGGTGGCAGTCTATCAATGTATCTTAAGCTGCAGGGCGGAGTTTGGGAAGACGGGGAGCCGAGCCTGGGCGCGCCAAACTCGAGCCTGAACAGCCACCGCGCCCTCTGGCGACCGTTGGGCGGCGGCCACCGCCGCCCCCCCTC
Organism: Phyllostomus discolor; assembly: GCF_004126475.2. NCBI lineage: Eukaryota > Metazoa > Chordata > Mammalia > Chiroptera > Phyllostomidae > Phyllostomus > Phyllostomus discolor. The sequence continues at coordinate 103,764,370 of NC_040906.2, read as the reverse complement.
CCCACCTTCCCGGAGCAGCCCAGTTCTCCTTCCCCCCGTCCCCCTTCGTCCCCGAAGACCGTGGAACTCATGGGAGACTGGAGCTAAAAAAAAAAGTGGACAGTAGCTCCAGAAGGCGAGCGAGCTTCCACAGCTGTTGGCTTCCGAGTGCCTCTCCTGCCGTCCCGGTCCCCATGGACCCCCCTCCCGCCCCCCACTGCCTGACAGCGACCAAAGGCTGGCCCCCGAGGCCAAAACGTGGGGAGGAGCAGCAGCAGAGGACGGGAAGGGCGGGTCCAGCTCGGAGCTGCCGCTGCTTCCTCCCCACGTCCCTTGAGGGGCCTGAGTCACCGGCCGCCGCCCTGGGTCGGCGGGATGGGGGTGGCGGGTGTCTGGACACCTGGGTTTTCCAAGGCTGCGGGGCAGGAGAGAGGTGAGGGGCCCGGGGGGGGGGGGGGCTCAGAGCGGAGGGTCAGGGGTGACGGCCGGAAAAGCGGAGCCGGGAGCGAAGCCCCACACGTGGTAGGCGGGAGCGAGGCCCCGCCCCTCCTCGGGCTCCGCCCCGCGCCCCCTCCTCTCCCCATTGTCCTCAGACAAAGCGGTCGCCGCCGCCCCCCGCCCCCCCCACCAAGGTCTCTGTCTCCGTCCCTCCTTCAGAGCTCCCACTTTCACTCCTCCTCTCCCTCCTCCCCTCCCGCCTGTCTCTGGATCTCCCCGGATCCCTCTCTCGTCCTCCTCCTCCTCTCGCTTCCTCTATCCGGACGCCGGGCTCCTCCGCACCCCCTCCCCTGCGCGCCCCGCAGCGTGTGAGTTGCCTGAGGGGCTTCAGACTCGGGGAGGGCTTTCTCCTCGCTCCGTCCTCACTCCTGCCGCTGGCCGGGACTTGGGGCTAACGCCTCTTTGTGCTGAGGCTGTCTGTGCGGCCAGCGCGGGGCGGGGATGGGGAGCAGTGTCAGGGTTCCTTGAGAGCCAAGACCCCCGCACAGGACGCGAAGGCTCCGGATAGAAGAGGCGCGGAGCCGGCTCTCCGCGCCGCGGGGTCCCGGGCACAGGAGGTCGGGGAGGCAGGCCAGGCAGGCCATGGTGACGCGCCGGGGTCGGGGTGGACGTCAGGGTTCTGGGAACGCGCTGGCAGCCCCGGCGCCCGGGTTCTGAAAGTCCCCGGGGAAGGGTATTTCCCTGACCCGCCCTGGGGCGGAAGGGGGGCAGAAGGCGGGGCCCACGCACAGCTGGAAGGGGAGCCCGGACCTCCGGAGCCAGAGCAGAGACGCGCCCGGCGGCATCCGCGGAGCTTCCTTTACCCTCTGACCCCCGTTTCCCCTGCTCCCCTAGACCTTTCCACTCTCCGCCCCTCCTCACCACCCTGACATCCGTTCAGGTCCCGTTGCCCCCCTCCTCGAGGGATTCCCTGACCACCGTCCCCACTTTCACTGCTCCCGGGGTAGCAGTGAGGCCACCTCTCCTGAATCTTGTCCCCCTCACCTGCAGCCTTACTTTCCTCTCTTCCCCCTCACACCAACTTCTCTTTTCGCCCTTCTCTCTTCTCACGTCCTTGGACTGTCTCTGACTTTGATTAACCCTGAGCTGCCATATCTGAATCTCCACTCTTCCTTTACTTCTTCCCCTTCCTCCTATCAACTTGACCCATAGCCTTTTCTTCACTTTCTTGGTTTTCCCCGTTCTCTGTCCTGCCTCTTCTCCCTCTTCCCCTTTACCCTCCTCCCCTCAGCTCCTCTGCCGTTCTCTGTCCCACCTCTCCCCTCCACTTCCTGTCCTCCCATCCCCAGCCTCACCCCTGGGCCTCTCAGTAGCATCTCCTTTCTGTTCTCAGCCCCCAGTACTTCCCACCCTCAAGGCGACCATGGCCACCATCCCAGACTGGAAGCTACAGCTGCTGGCCCGGCGCCGGCAGGAGGAAGCAGCCATTCGGGGCCGGGAGAAGGCGGAGAGGGAGCGTCTATCCCAGATGCCAGCTTGGAAGCGGGGGCTCCTGGAGCGCCGCCGGGCGAAGTTTGGTCTGTCTCCTGGGGAACCCAGCTCTGAATCTGGGACTACAGAGGCTGGACCTCCAGACCAAGACAAGTCAGCCGTCCTCCTGGAGGCCATCGGCCCAGTGCACCAGAACCGATTCATTCGGCAGGAGCGCCAGCAGCAGCAGCAGCAGCAGCAGCAGCAGCAGCAGCACCGGAGTGACGAGCTGCTTGCAGAAAGAAGGCCTGGGCCTTTGGAGGCCAGGGAGTGGAGACGGAGCCCTGGAGAGATGAGGGATCCAAGCCCCAAGGAAAGAGATTCTAAGGAAGAGCAGCTCAGTCCCAAAGAAGCCAGAGAGAGGAGGCTGGGGGTAGGGGGAGCTGGAGAGTCAAGTCCCAGACCTTCAGGAGCTCGGGACTGGAGGCAGAGCCCCGGAGAGGATGGAGACAGGATCTCCAGGCTGTCAGAGGTGCGGAAATGGAGGCTGAGTCCCAGAGAAACGCCGGACTGGAGTCTGAGATTGGCAGAGCCTCAGGAACAAAGCCCTAAGAGAAAAGAGATGGTGGAAAGTAGACTGAGCCCAGCAGATTCTGACAGTCAGCAGCTGGGCCTGATGGAGGCCCATAAATGGAGGCCTGACCCCATAGAGTCTCAGGAACAAAGTTTGATACAACTGGAGGCAATCAGAAATGGAAGGCTGGGCTTCGGAGGAAGAAAGAAAAGGACAGCTTCAGAGGGATGTGGGGAGAAGAGATAGGACCAGCTCCAAGGATGGCTCCGGAAGAGATTACCGGGCTGTCTGAGACCCTGACACGGAGGGCTCCGGACAGCAGCTCTGGAGTACAGGCAGCAGAGCAGGGACCCAGCCCTGTGGAAGATGGTGGGGGGGACTTGAGGCTGACAGAAGGGTGGAGATGGACCCTGTACTCTGGGAAGGTCCGAGAATGGACACCCAGGGACACAGAGACTCAAAACTCAGAAGCCAGCCCTTCCAGAGTCTGCTGAGAAGCATCTGGGGCCTCTTGATGCAGAGGCTGGAGAAGGGGAGGCTGAAAAGGAGAAGGCAGGAGCTCAAGGCAGGTCTCTGAGCACCCTGCAGAACTGCTGTTCTGTGCCCTGCCCCCTCCCACCAGAGGACGCTGGGACTGGAGGCTCTAGACAGCAGGAAGAGGAAGCTGGGGAACTCCGGCCCCCACCCGCAGCCCCTCTGTCTCCTTCACCCCCAACCCACCTGCCCCCCAGTTCCCTGGGGATCCCTCATGAGCCGGCTGTTCTATGGGGGTGAAGGCAGGGCCAGGGGTAGGGCCCCCCCGCCGCAGTGGACACACCTTCACAGTCAACCCAAGGCGGTCTGTCCCCGCTGCAGCCCCTGCCACTCCAGGCACCACTGATGCTGCCGCTCCCTGGTGCTGGGAAGAAGCGGGTACCCAACTGCTGAGGAAATCTCGGTCCTTGGGGGCTATCTCCGCCTCAGTCGCAGCTGCCTTGTCAAGGGGTCCCCTGAAAGGCACCACAAACAGGTACGGAGCAGCCAAGCCAGACTTCTTAGAAGCCTACTCATCTGTTCCTTCTGGGCTTTGAACTCATCTTTTTTATACTCCTGTATTCTGGTCTTCCTCTATTGTTAATTCCTGCTGCCACCCCCTTCTCCTCTGAAACACCCTTCCTTCATGTAACTCTCCTGTTTCATTCATTTCCAATCCCCAAGGATCCTGCCCACAGCCTAGTGCTGTCCTGGGTGTGTCCTTCTCAGGGTGTGTGTCCAGGCTGCTTACCCTCCACTCCATCAGGCTCTGAGGTCCCGCCCCATTTCTTTCCTTCTTTTCCTCTGAGTCTGTGACCCAACTCAGCCCATTTAGTGGGAGACAGGCCAACAACCTTAAATCTGTAATAGCAAGGTCACCAGAGTAAAAGCCCTTACAGCTTTCCAGGGAGAGAATGTGGGGACAGGAAGCCTGGGGAGAAATGGAGGGCAGACATGAGTGGAGGAAGGTCTCACAGTCCAAGGAAGAGGGAAACAGCTGAGTGGGGACATCCTAGGATGGGGGGAGCAGGGAATGGAACAGGGCTGACCAAAGAGCAAGTCTGCCCCACGGGAGAGTCCCACACAGAGGCCATTTAAAATGGGTGACCTTGGGGTGCACACCACCAGCTGGGCCACTGCTTCAGACAGTGCTCCCTTCTCTCGGGACAAGAAAAGCCTTCTCCACTTCCAATATATGCCCTCCCTGTCTTTCTCCCTGGCCTTCCCCTCCCTCCTCAGGACTGGCTTACCCCCTCACTCCATTTTCCCCTCTCTCCCGGCAACCCGGGCCTCTCCCTCATCTTGGGGTAGAAAAAAAGAGAAGTAAATTTGGAGGCACTACTGAGAACAGAGTCCAATGGGAGTTGAGGACTGGGGCGAGGGCTGAGGCCAGCAGACAGTCAAAGGTTAAACTGGAATTAGGTTGTACAGAAAAGTGGGAGAAGCTGGGCTGACAGCTCCCCTGGCCTGGTCCCACTCCTACCTCTTGCCTAATCCCTTCCCTTCATACCAGTCTATTTCCAGCTTGGAAAGGAAGGAGAGCCCCCTGCACCTCACACATGTGCCCAGAGACAGGGAAGCCCTTCCTAGTCTCCAGTCCTCATCCCACATGTGACATCCTCAGATCTAGTTTCTCTGTCCTCAGTTTCAGCGGGAAACCACAGGGTCAAAACACCTAGATTAAGCATGGGGTCATTTGATACCCCCATTCATCATCACAAGAAGCTTAAGCTCCTATCCCCAAGCAGTATCCCAAGCCCTCTGACCAAGCAAGGAGGTAGATCAGGAACAGCCAGGATAAAGTGTTCAGAAAAGTCACTTCCTACTGAGTTAGTTGGCTTGTGCTTTTCCTGTTGAAAGAGCAGAGGAAAGCATAAGGTTTGGGACCCAGAGCCCGGTGGCTATTGGGTGTGGGACAGAACCTGTGATGTGAGCATACCTAGGTTAGGGAGCTGGGGAGCCGGAAGCAGATCACCCAAACAGGAAGCCTGGGGTGGGGGCCGGAAGGCTGGTGGGGCTGAGTGGGGAACACTGGGCTCTGGCCTTCCAGAACTGCTCAGGATGTGGTGAGAAGAAGGAAGCAGAGCTTGGGGTGGGGGTGGGAAAGAAGCAGCAGAGTTCTCTAGACCCATGCGCTTCCCTCTCTGCCCTCTTGCAGTATTAGCTCATGAGGGGCTGGTGTGCCCTGTCCCAGCTCTGCCCAACCCCCTGGCTCAGGGATAGGAGGACCCGATCCCCCACTCCTGCCTTCCCTAAATAACTCATTTGCAGGCTAATTCCATCAGTCTTATTCAGAGAAATCCCAGGCCTGGCACCGGAGGCCAGAGTATGGATGGGCTGTGGCTGGTGCCCTTCCCCAGAGGCCTCTCAGCTGAGACACCAGCCCTTCCCCTCTCCAGCCCCCTTGTGACCTTATATAGCTGATGAGAGGAGCCAGTGAGTCACCCACTCTGTACCCTCCCCCCACCCCTTCCAGACTGTTCATTCCTGGGAAGCCCAGTCAGAAGTTGCCGGGGTGGGGGGAGAGTCAAACATGGACTGAAAGCAAATAAAATGAGTCCTTTTTCAGAGTGGCTAATAAACTACAGAGCTTGTTATCCTGAAAGGGGATATGAAAGGACAATAGAAATGAGTCCTCAGAAGTTCGGGCACATCTATCAGTAACAGAACCAGAAGTGGCCCCTTTTGAGAAGTTGGGAGGTAAGGCATCTGGTTGCTGTCACCTGATTCTATCAGCCATTTCACAGACTGGGGTCAACTGTATACAGTCTGGGCACCCCCCCCCCCCCCCCCCCCCCCCCGCTGCCAACATTTCTTCCTCAGCTTTGGTCCTAGGTAGGGACCTCATCTAGGGTCTGGACGAGCCCTTCCTTACCTAGTAAAGCTGTTCCCATGCTCTTGTTGACAGCAGATACAAGGATAATGAGTTCTCTGATAGGTTAGGAGGTGTTAATGGGGGGGGGGGGACAGACAAGAAATAAGAGGAAGCTAGAGGGCCAGGGTGTGAGGGAATGAATGTGATAACTTTATAATCGAGTGACTGGGAGAGAAGGATCTATGGGGATATTTGGGGGAACAGTGTTCCAGGCAGAGGGGAAACAGCCAGTGCAAAGGCCCTGAGGTGGAGTGCCCCAGTGGGCTGGTGTAGCTGGAGTGGAGAGTGCCCAAGAAGTGAGAGGGTGGCACCATCCTGAGGATTTGGTCAGGCTCTGGCTTTTGCTCCCAGTGAGATGGGGAGCTGATGCAGGGTTTGGAGCCAAGGAGTTACAGTCCATCAGTTCCAGCCTTCTGTGTTGATGCATTTATTAGCAACCACCTGTCCAGCCACCCTCCAGGCTTCTCACATCCCAGTCCATTTTGAGATGAGGTAGCAGGGAACCAGCCCCAAGTTTCTCAAAACAGATGCCAGGGAAGGCCTCAGTAGATCATCTGGACCTTTCTAAGTAATTCACATGGAATTCTCCTGTTTGTCTCCGATGTGGCTTTGGCTCCAGGGTTAATCCCACCCTACCTCTTCCCCACTGAGTTTAGGAGGGCAAAGAACAGCAGTGAGAACAGTTGGGCTCGGCTCCTTGTGTTTAGGAAGGAGTTTCTATAGTTTCCAGATCCCCTGCCTGGTGTTTTGCCTCCGCCTCTGATGTCCCTTCCGGTGTACGCTCTACCCCCACTCTATGTTTTCACTGGGCTTTCCTCTCTGCCCTTGTCACCTCTCCCAGCTGCACCTTCAAGGGCTTATCTTCCTCTGTGTTGGGGAAGAGTCTCTGTTTCCTCTGGGCCTTACTGTGGGTCTGCCCTGTTTTTGCCTGGGACTTCCCTCCCCAGCCATCTCAAATTTCACCTCTGGGTAGCCTTCCTGATTGCCCCAGGGCTCCCAAAAACTCAGTTGTGATCGCAGGACTTGTTTTTGTTTCCATGTTTTTAGTTTCTACTCACCCTTCTGCCTGACACACTCTAAAGTTAGGAACCTTGGTCCTGGATTACTCGCCTCTGCCACCCAGGCCCCTGCCAAAGCTCAGGCCAAAGTCTCATCTCTTGAAATGATGTGATTGAAAAGGGAATACTTGGGACTGCAGGATCTGCATTAAAAAACAAAACAAAACAAAACAAAAAAACAACTGGGCCCGGCAGTGGGCCCAGAGGGCAAAGTCAGCGGGGTGGTCATATCCAGCCCTTCGCCCCAGGTTGCACTTGCGGGGCTGAGGGCCGTCTGACCTGCCTCCTCGCTGCTTTCCCGCCCTCCCATCTGTAGCTCAAGATATCCTTCAGCGAGACAGCCCTAGAGACCACGTACCAATACCCCTCCGAGAGCTCAGTACTGGAGGAGCTGGGTCCGGATCCCGAGGCCCTCGGTGCTCCCAGCGCTCCAGCGGCCCAGCCTGACGAAGATGAGGAGGAGGAGGAGGAGCTGCAGCCGGAGCTCCAGGGCAGGCTGCGCCACAAGGCGCTGATAGTAGGTGAGCGGAGGCGCCGCCTGGTGTTCAGAGCTGGCACTGCGGTCCCGAAGGAAAGGGGAGGACAATGTGGCGCTTGAAGGGCTTGCCAGGTCCTTGGTCCAACCTGCTTTAACAAACGAGGAAACCAAGGTTCTGGGAAGCGAAGGGTAGGTCGGGTCTCCAGATTTTAAAACTAGGGCTCTTTCTGAGCGCTCTAGTGTAGTTTAAAACACAGGGTTTGGGTCAGTCAGGCCTGAGTTTGAATTCTATCTTTTATGGTTGTGACCTTAGGGAAATAACCTAACCATTGGCCTCAGTTTATTATTTGTGAAATGAGATTAATGATAACTACCTCCTGGAGTTGTTGAGAGGGTTAAGTAATTGTTATGAAGCACCTAAAACCATGGCTGGGCATTAAATTACTTAGCCTCACCTGGAGTTTTTGTGAGATTAAACAAGTGATAAGATACCTGGCATAGAATATGAGCTAAATCAGTATGGCTGCTGTTACTGGTAGTAACAAGCACTCAAGATGTGGAAGATACTCTGTTAGGTAACTTCTCTGACTTCCATGGTGAAGGTCAACTAGCCTTCACTAAGGGGAGTCAATGGGAAGGCAGGAGGCAGAGGCCGTTATTCATTTTCTCATTATTGCCTCCTCTCTCACAGATGAGTCCTGCCGAAGGTGACCCTCTTCCAACACAGGGACATACCTCCCTTCTTCTCAGAACTAAAGGTCCTGAATTCCAGAAGATTCAGAGCAGATAACCCTGAAAATGAACCTGGCAGGGAAGGGCAACCAACTTGCTTTCCTCATCCTGTTTTTGGAGACAGAGCCCAAATTCCACCCTCACCCAAAATCCCCAGTGTGAATGCATCAGGCATGCTCGTGTACCCTAGGTGACCCAAGTCCCAAGGGAAGAGGACAGAGCTCATTTGGGGTGGAGGTGGAGAACCTTGCTCTTTCCTCAGCCTCTGTTGGGCTCTCAGGATTTAAGCACTCATCTCCCTGGGAGGCTGGCCCTCAGTCCTTTCATAGGCATGTGTTCCTCCTGTTCCTTAGGTCACTGTCCCTTTGTTTTAGCTCCTGCCTCCTTTCTTGATCACAGCCTGGTTTACAAACATCCCCAGCTCCCATCGCACTCCCAAAAGTCCCAGGTTTATAAGTCACACCTATGTTCCATGTCCATGTGAAATCCTCTTGTCTTCCAGCGCCCCCGCAAGTCATCTCATTGGGAATGACCTGTAGGTGTGGCTTCCTCCATCTTTGCTCGTGTTACTAGGCCTCAGTTTTCCCCAAGAGAAAAGTCAAGGAATCTTAACTCCATAACCCTATCTGGTGATTTAAGTGGCTCACAAATGAATTAAATTGCAAAGGTGTAGCGTGACTAATGAAGTACCTCAACTCTCCTCCCCTATTTCTCCTTTCTTATCAATTGCCTGTTTTAGGAAAAAAGATAAAAACAACTTTTCATAATAAAGTGGAGTTCTTTCCAACTTTCCTGTTGCTTCTCCTTTAGAAAAAAAAAAGTGTATGTGGGGGGATGTTCTGGATTCCTCCTTCCAAGCTTCTGCCGTCTCCTATTGGCCAGGAAAGGAATTGGCCATGGCTGTGGGAGGGGAGAACGATGGAGATGAACCAACAACTCAGCACTGATGTGTAGAAACAGTTTTGAGAGAGCCCTGCACTTGTTTCTCAAAGGGCTGGTTTGAGGAAGGGCATTTGAAGTATCTACTAAACATGGGTGGTGCCATGAGAATAGACTTGTTGGTTGTATGCCTGGCACCTAGTAGATAAAAAAGTTATTTCTAGAATGAATGTTTCAACAAATAAGTCAGTAAATGGAAAGAGCTAAGAAATTGGAAGCAGGGGATACTCTGAACTGATAGATTCCAGTGTTTGGAAGCCTACTAAACGCAAGCAGCCAGGTGTTGTTTGACACTAGTTAATCCAGGGTCATTAACTCCAAGACTCAGGACCACTCAATAATCTGAAAAATACAGTTGTATGTACAGAGGTGCAATGACTTGGAAAAGGGTCTCCTCTGACAGACAACAGGTTTTCTGAAAGGTTTAAGATCCATTGGTTTATTGCCCAAGTGTAGTTGATACTGAGAGATTTTCCCATTTCAAAGGATTTCTATCTTCTACAAATGTGGAAGACCTATCTTTTACTTACCAGGTCAATTTTTTTATTTCTCCAGGCTACTAAAGATATGGTTGAGAAGTTACAGTCTTATAACTAGAGGATGCTTCTCTCAGCCTAATCAGAGTAGGCTCTCCTTTACTAAAAACAAAATATGTTAGACATATTGATCTAAACATATGCCACAGGTCTTTAATTTACTAGCAGGGGAACAAGCTTGATGCCGAAAGAATGAGCCAGTTCACAGAGGGTGTGAGTATGGAGGGTAGCAAAATTCTTATGTTAGCAGCTAATTAGGTAAGTTCCTCATCTGTTTTGACCCAAGAAAGTAGAGGCAGGAAGCCCAGAGATGCCAGGGTTGCCCATGGTCCATCTCAGAAACAGAAAAAAAAATGCATCCAAGACATCAATGATATGGAATTACCAGTAGCTGTTAATTGAAATAATAATTTTTCATTTCTCAACAGTAGTGTCTGAAGTCCAATTAATCATAAAAGTATTAAGCAGGGTCATACAGGTCAGACAGCAGAAAGCCAATTAACAAGTTCTGCTTAGTTTTATTTCTTTATAGATTTAAAAAATATTTTTATGTATTGATCTGAGAGTGCAAGGGAAACATTGGTCCATTGTTTCATTTATCTATGCATTCATTGGTTGACCCTTGTATGTGCACTGATTAGAGATCGAACCCACAACCTTGGCATGCCAGGGCGTTCTGCTTTTTTTTTTTTAAACAGGCATAATTCACTTTATTTTCCTTGTATAAAATTATGTAGTAGCCACAGCTGAGGCCTGGGCTCTCTGCACAGACACTCTGGGGCGGGTCTTTACAAAACGGTCAGTGAGTTCCTGACAGGGAGACTTGGTGAATATGGTTCTTTCCAGAGGTCGGGGGTGAGAGAGCTGCAGTCTTAGAGATGGCATGGAAGGTGGCCCTGGTGAAGTTGCCCAGGGTGGCACCACAGTTGATGCCAGCCATCATCAGCAGCTTTTTGGGCACAGAGGCTGAGACGATGCTGGTGCCCCTGGATGCAGGCACACCAGCACGGAGCTGCAGTGCCCAGTATCCTCACAATGGATGGTGTGGGGCTTGCTGACCTTGTTCTCCCAGTAGCCTCACCGCACAGGGACAATAGAGAGCTTGGCCAGGATCATGGCCCCACAGATATCAGTGACTACTTCTTTTTGATAGGGGACTCAAGAGTTGGAAAATTTTAGTTTAAGGTAAATAGTTAATAAGCCTAGTAGGTAATGCATATGTTAAAGCTATTGTTTCAGGAACTGCAGGTATGGCTCACGCGCCCAAGAGAGACAGTCGACCTCCTGGGGCACAGCTAAAGATCACCGCCTGGGGCGCAGCTGGAGACATCAGAGCCTTTGTGTTCCAGGGAGAGATGTGACCGCCCAAGCCCCCAGGGATAGCTAACTACCCAGGGGGAGAACTCTGCAGTTTTTTTTATCTAATTTTCCCTGAATTTCAAAACCCCTGGCAGTATTCTGTTCACTGGTTAAAAAAAGGCCAGCATGAAAGGAAATCTAAGATCCTTAGGATACAAACCCACTGTCTTCTCAGAAAGTCAGACATCCGAATAAAGTGCCCATAAAGATTCAATCTCTGTCTCTGCTTATTGGGTCTGGTATGCGACAGACAGCACTAACACAGTCTTTTCCAGTTTCAATTTGAGCACTTGACACCCAGACCAACATGTCCATTGTAGTCCCCAACAATGGCGACAAATGCCTTGAACCAGGTCCTCTGGCCTGCACAGGTCTGCTTTTGTGCCCGCATAATTTTCAAAACTTTGTTCTTGAGAGATGAACCCCCCAAAAAGTCAATGATCTCAGATTCCTTGATGGGCAGAGAAAAGAGATAGATCTCTCGGGACTTCATTTTCATGTCCTTGACCAGCTGGCTAGCCAAGCTTGGTGAAGGGGATGTGCTCCTTGTCCTCATTCTTGCCTCTGGGAGCTCCACCGCCTTGACCCCGACCCTGGCCACTACCTCGGCCTGGGATGCTGCTGCCAAATCCTTCACCAGAGCCTGCTGAGGCCATCCATTCTGGGGCCCCTGAAGACTCTGGGCCCTTCCTCAGCACTGGCATCATCTGCCATTTGGTGTTTCTTGGGGGGGAAAGCTACTTATTTCTAAACAAGCTGCCACCAGTACATTTCTCTAGCTATTAGCAAAAATACAGAACACAATTCGCACATTCCTTGGTTTGGAGATCTTTTAAAATTGCTTTCTGAGATAGCATCAAGAAAAGCAAAGCACCTTTGATTTTTTCCCCAGATCCCAACTTCCTTCCTGCCGGGAGGCCCTAGTTTATGCCTAACCTGTATTCACTCCCGCTGCAGGGACGGGTCCTAGCAAAAGATGCTTCTAATTGGTATGAGCTAATCTTTAATAGATTTGGTCTGATTTGCATATACTTGGATTTGGTCTGATTTGCATATACCTTGCCTTGTGCAGGGGGGGGGGGGCTCCATAGACCTTACAGAACTTACAAGTCTTATTTATTATGCATTTTATCTGCCCCCTCAAATATAAGTCCACTAAGGGAGTTTTAAAATTTTTTTTAAAGATTGTATTTATTTACTTTCAGAGAGAGAGGCGGGTGGGGGTGGGGGGAGAGAGAGAGAGACATAATGTGCAAGAGAAACAGTGATTGGTTGCCTCTCTCATGCCCCGACCTGGGGGCCTGGCCCACAACCCAGGCAAGTGCCCTGACTGGGAATCAAACTGACAACTTTCGGTCCATACCCCTTGTTCAGTCCACTGAGCCACACTAGCCAGGGCAGGCATTGTTGTCTGATTTGTTCTTTGCTCTATCCCCAGTGACTAAAATTGTATCTAGCACACATTAGGCACTCAGCATTTTTTAAAATAATATATTTTATTGATTATGCTATTACCGTTGTCCCATTTTCTCCCCTTTACTCCCCTCCACCCTGCACACCCCCCCCCCCACTTTAGTTCATGTCCATGGGTTGTACATATAAGTTCTTTGGCTTCTACATTTCCTATACTATTCTTAACCTCCCCCTGTCTGTTTTCTACCTACCATTTATGCTACTTAATATCTGTACCCTTTTCCCCTCTCTCCCACTCCCACTCCCCTGTTGCTAACCCTCCATGTGATCTCCATTTCTGTGGTTCTGTTCCTGTTCTGGTTGTTTGCTTAGTTTCTTTTGGTTTTGCTTTAGGTGTGGTTGTTAATAATTGTGAGTTTGCTGTCATTTTACTGTTCACATTTTTTATCTTCTTTTTCTTAGATAGGTCCCTTTAACATTTCATAAAATAATGGCTTGGTGATGATGAACTCCTTTAACTTGACCTTATCTGAGAAGCATTTTATCTGCCCTTCCATTTTAAATGAAAGCTTTGCTGGATAGAGCAACCTTGGATGTAGGTCCTTGCCTTTCATGACTTGGAATACTTCTTTCCAGCCCCTTCTTGCCTTCAAGGTCTCTTTTGAGAAATCAGCTGACAGTCTGATGGGAACTCCTTTGTAGGTGACTGTCTCCTTATCTCTTGCTGCTTCTGGGATTCTCTCCTTCATTTTACTCTTAGCTAATGTAATTATGATGTGCCTTGGCGTGTTCCTCCTTGGGTCCAACTTCTTTGGGACTCTCTGAGCTTCCTGGACTTCCTGGAAGTCTATTTTCTTTGTCAGATGGGGGAAGTCCTCCTTCATTATTTGTTCAAACAACTTTTCCACTCGTTGCTCTCCCTCTTCTCCTTCTGGTACCTTTATAATTTGGATGTTGGAATGTTTAAAGACCTACACGAGGAGAGACCTAAGGCCCTCCTCATTTTGAATTCCTATTTCTTCATTCTTTTCTGGTTGGATGTTTCTTTCTTCCTTCTGGTCCACACCATTGATCTGAGTCCCAGTTTCCTTCCCATCACTGTGGGATCCCTGTACATTTTCCTTTATTTCACTCAGCATGGCCTTCATTTTTTCATTTAATTTGTGACCAAACTCAACCAATTCTGTGAGCATCCTGATCATCAGTGTTTTGAACTGTGCATCTGATAGGTTGGCTATCTCTTTGTCGCTTAATTGTATTTTTTTTCTGGAACTTTGATCTGCTCTTCCATTTGGGCCATTTTTTTTTTTTTTTTTTGTCTTGGCTCACCTGACCTAAGAAAGGTTAAGTGCCTAAGGCAGTTTCTGCTGAAAGGACTGATGCACCCGACTCACTCTAGTGACTCAGAACGCTCAGGTAAAAATGCTGGAGTAACTCGTCCCAGTGTAAAAAGTCTACCCGCATCCACACAACTATGGTTTCTTAGAAGAAAGTATGTTTGTAGAGGAAGGGATCACAGATCTTTTCTTTCCAAGTTTTCCATCTGACGCATTCCTTCCCTCTTAGGGCGTTGTCCAGCATTGTTGAATGAATGGGCGAATGAAGCGCCCACAGGCTGACCAACAGGGGGCGACAGATACTCTAGGGAGGAAACGAAAAAATTTTTCATTTCGAACCCATACTGTTTAGCAAGGTTTGAACTCGCTCGGCCACCGTAGTGCTCAGGCCGGAAAAGTGCGGCCGCTTCCGGCCTTCGCGGTCCAGGAAGACGGCTTTGGGCTGTTGGAAACGCAACTCTTAAGGACCTGAGGCGGTTCTTTTGGGGAGCTGAGGCTCCGGCCCGGGGCTCCAGGCCTCCGATCTTCCCGGCCGACAGTGAGGCTACTAGAGACCTTTTCGGGCTGGGCCCAGGGAGTGTGGGTCGCCATGATGACGCCGGCCGGGTTGGAGCGCTGGGTGCAAGACGAGCTGCACTCAGTGCTGGGACTAAGCGAGCGGCACGTGGCTCAGTTCCTGATCGGTACCGCGCAGCGTTGCGGCTCGGCGGAGGAGTTCGTGCAGCGCCTGCGAGACACAGATACCCTGGACGTTAGCGGGCCCGCCCGCGACTTCGCGCTGAGACTCTGGAACAAGGTCTGGAGGGGAGGGAAGCAACAGGGGCGGGCCGGCGTGGGAGAGGCGGGAGAGGAGGTGAAGCAGGGGAGGCGGCCCTAGGTTATTCGTCCAGGTGTGGCGGTGCTAACGGTGCTTTCGGGAATTAAGTAATAAGCTCAGTTCACAAGCACTGAGCCGTTGTCTTTCTGTTGCCTGAGCACTGTGCTAGGTGTTGGACGTCCAGCTCAATGAAGATCGAGGAGGGCCAAGTGTGTTTTCTCGAACTTTAACGTACAATATATTCATCCAGAGCCCTTGTTAAAGGGCAGATTCCGACTCGGTAGGCCTGGGATGCGTGGGGTGTCTTAGTTTCTATATTTCTAACAGATCTAACAAGTTTTCCAGGTGATGCTTGTGGTCCAAGGACCACACTTTGAGTAATGAGGCTATGGAAGTGAGGCGTGGGAAGTGCTGTGGGAGCATGGAAGGTGGGCGTGGTGATCAGGAAAAGCAAGTTCAAAGATACTCTGTAATTGTCACATAGAGAAGGGGGTAGGAGTAAAGGTGTAAAAGGTGAGATCCTGAAGGACAGGACTATGTATATCTTGTCTTTGTATTCCTACCACCTAATAGCGCACCTTACAGAATAGGTACTCAGAAGGTATAGTAAGAGTGCAAGTGTTCAGCATGTTCAGAGAATGGTAAATAGTCTAAGTGGCTGTTCCATCATGTGTTTATCGAGAGATGAGTTTAGAATGTAAGTGATACGAGGTAGGAACTTTACATTAATCCCTTCACCGGTGAATCCCTGAAGTCTGGTACAATGCCAGGCCTGTGACAGTCCTCTGCAAAACAGTTCTTGTAGCATGTCACTTCTTGTGTGGCACTGACTCAGTCATTGAGAATAACAGGCTGAGCAATTGAAAATTGGGTTTGAGAATGTAAACTCCATCACAGTAGGGATTTTTGTCTCTTTTGTTTATTCCTGTACTCTAGTACCTAATAAATCCTAGGACAGGCTTCAATGAATGTTTGTTAAATTAGTGATAGGAAGTTTAGAAGCTGAGAGTTCCTATTCAGGCTGATGAACATAGTGTGAAGGGAGGCAAGTTGAATATCAAGTCATTCCTTAAATTAGGAACAGGGATGCGTGGGGTGTCTTAGTTTCTATATTTCTAACAGATCTAACAAGTTTTCCAGGTGATGCTTGTGGTCCAAGGACCACAAGGGCAAAGTGGGTAGAGTTCAGTTGTTCACATCTCCTCTGTTGACAGGTACCACGGAAGACGGTGGTAGAAAAGCCAGCTCGGGCAGCTGAGCGAGAGGCCCGAGCCCTCCTAGAGAAGAACCAGTCTTATAAGTTGCTGGAAGACAGTGAGGAGAGCAGTGAGGAGACTGTGGGTAGGGCTGGGAACAGTCTCCAGAAGAAGCGTAAAAAACGGAAACACCTCAGGAAAAAATGCCAGGAGGAGGAAGAGGAAGATGAGGAAGAGGTTTCTGAGAAAGGGAAGAAGACAGGGTAAGTCAGAAGTAGGGTGAGAGAGGATGGGGCAGGTAGCTGATAGGATGATAAACCTTCAGGTTGCCCTCATTTAATCCTCTGGGCTGGACTGCAGGGGGAGCAAACAGCAGACGGAGAAGCCGGAGTCCGAGGATGAATGGGAGCGGACAGAACGAGAGCGCCTTCAGGACCTGGAGGAACGTGATGCCTTCGCAGAGCGGGTTCGGCAGCGGGATAAGGATCGGACTCGCAATGTCCTGGAGCGGTCAGACAAGAAGGTGCATAGGAACAGCATGTTCTATAATTCCCAGGAAGATATCTGGGTCAAATCCGGAGGTGGTGTGATTGCAGAGATGGTAATATTCTGGAAGACAAGGGAATGCCTCTAATGGAGTGTTCACTTTTGTGGTGGGAGGATCCCTGTGGGTCCTCTAGCTAAGAACCGTCCTCTGCTGAACCTATAATGGTAGAGATTCCTATCTAAGAAGGGGCATTTCTGCCCTGGCTGGCGTAGCTCAGTGGATTGAGCACAGGCTGTGAACCAAAGTGTCGCAGGTTTGATTCCCAGTCAGGGTACATGCCTGGATTGCAGGCCATGAACCCCAGCAACCACACATTGATGTTTCTCTCTCTCTCTCTTTCTCCCTCCCTTTCCTCTCTGAAAATAAATAAATAAAATCTTTTTAAAATTAAAAAAAAAAAGAAGCAGCATTTCTTTTTCTCTATTTTTCTAATCTTCACTTTAGAATATGTTTATTGATTTTAGAGAGAGAGAAACATTAATGTGAGAGAAAAACATGTATCAGTTGCCTCCCACACATTCCCTGACCAGGGATCAAACCTGCAACCTAGGTATGTGCCCTGACTGGGAATCAAACCCGCAACATTTTGGTATACAGGATGATGCTCCAACCACCTGAGCCACCTGGCCAGGGCGCGAGGGTACGTTTCTTTGTGCTAGGGAACATCTGAATGATCATTGTGATTTTGGAGGAGGAATGGCTGTGGCTGTGGGGAATTTTGGCCTCATACCCCTCCATTCTTGGTTTCTTCTCCTAGGCTTATGAAGAGGCTCAGAAGCGCCTCAAGATGGCTGAGGAAGACCGGAAAGCCATGGTGAGTGTCTGTGCCCAGGAAGCCAAGATCAGAAGGCAGAAGGAAAGACTTTCTGATGGCATGGTTAGGGGTAGGGAGAAGAGATACAAAGGAAGTGCAGTGAGATTGCTGATGGAGTGTTGTGGTCTCTGGAGGAGAGGGCTTGGTTGGCAGGAGTCTGCCTGCTAAGGATGGACTTTTAAGTTGTAGAGGGAAAGAAGCTACTCAAAAATTTTCCTTGACTCTTTTGGCTCAAATCATCCTGTGTGTTAGTGAGAGAAATATGAAACTTAACAAGATGTAAGGCAGCTGGAAGGTGGGGTAGGATAGCTGTCCCACTGCCCAGAGATACACTGACCATTCAGCCTGTGTGCATCATGTCCAAATACCTTCCTGCCACGTCACCCTCCGACACCGCATGTGGCCTTGTGACCTCCCTTTGGTTTCCTGGGTGGTTCTTCCCACTGCACAGGAACAGAGCCCTTGTAATGGATGAATTGGACTTGTTCTCATGTGTGGCTGGGTAGGGCAGGCAGTTTTTCAAAGGCCTAGTCTTTCCAAGTAAGCTCACACTTGGATTTACCAAAAGAATTTTGAGACTCTTGGTGTCCTAAGAATGGCCTAGTGGCCATCAGGTCTCCTGACTGACCAACCCATGTCATTCCTTACACCACAAAATGACTATGGTCAGGGAGGGACTTCTGACACATCGCTTAGTACTGGTGCAGTGTTTTTATTTGCCTGAATTAATTTTTTTTAGGAAAAAAATAGGAAAGTTGAATAGTATAATGAACGCTCATACAGACTATTTGGATTAAAAAATTGTATGATAGTTGCAATGTCTATGTACATGTGGGCTTCCCCCCTGCTTTTTGAACTATTTTGAAAAGTTTTAGACATCATAGCATTTTATCTCATCATCATGTACCTTTTAAAGATAAAAGCATTCTCCCCTAAAACATAGTGCCATTGTCACACCCAAGAAGATGAATAGAAATTCTCACATATAAACCAAGAACCCATCTGTAATCACATTCCCCCACATACCCCAAAATGTCTTTAATTGTTCTTTCCAAAGCAGAACCCAGTAGAAGTCATGGGTTGCATTTGGTTGTTAGGTCTCTTAAGTTTGTTTCATTTTCTCTCTTTCTGTCTCATCTTGTACCACGTCCTGTGTTCTGGGTTTATCTCATCCTTATCTTGTGGTGGTAAATTCTTCTATGCCCTGTGCTTTCTTTAAAGTGGAAATTGGGTTTAAAGTTTGTCCAGACTCAGATTAAACAGTTGTGGCAGCGACACCTCTTGAGTGGTGCTGTGCATTCCCCTTGAGTCCTGTCCAGGGGCCATGCTACCCAGTCATGCATCTCATCGTACATGTCTTTTCTCCTGCATTCTTTCATCCAGTGGGTCTAGCAACCACTGCTGACCCTTTTCTGAATCAGTTATTTCACTGGGAATTGTAAAATAGAGATTTTTGGATCCTTTTTTTATGTAAACAGCTTTTCCTCAAGAACTAAAAATGAGCTACAGTTCCTTCTTAACAGGCAGGGTAATTTGTCTGTTTCCTCTTAATTACTAATTTTCAGAGTAAGAAGTTAGGCGTAATAGTCACCTCACTGGTTGAGGGACAGAAATTTTTTTCCCATTCTTAGTGTGTGCAGGTGTCACACTCTACTCATGAATTTTTATTTTTCAGTATTTCACAGTTGCATATCATAGTTCTTTTTGGTACACAATTGCCATGGTTTTCTGCCCATATTTTGTGTTATTTTTTAAAATTTTACTTACTTATTTTTAGAGAGAGGGGAAGGAAGGGAGAAAGAGAGGGAGAGACATCTATACTCCTGTCCTGTAGGCACCTATATATGCCCTGACCGGGGACTGAACCCACAACCCCAGCATGTGCCCTGACTGGGAATTGAATTGAGGATCTTTCATTTTGTGGGATGACGCCCAGCCAACTGAATCACACCGGTCAGAGCGTATGCCCATATTTTAAAAAGACATCTGTCTGTCGCACCCATCAGGCTGAAGGAGTATTTGATAGTGGTACTCAAATTAGGTCATGAGCATAAACTCCGTTTTAAGTCTCCATAGAACAAACAAGAAAAGCCCAGCAATTAAACAGAACCAGAACCCTCAGGGGCAGCTATGGCAGGTTTTTGCCACCGCAGTAGAAAAGCTTGTCTCCATCCAGGATGAGGACTGAGAAAGGCCTTAAGGGTATGACGGTCTTCTGCCATCTACAGTGTGTCCTGAAAAGTGTGTATCAAAGGAAATGGGTAGAAGCCAAATGACACATGGCATGAAGGGAGGTTGTCCCAGACAGCTCAGCATTCCGATTGCATCTTGCTTCACAGAGCCATTCTCTGATGCTGTTCTTCCCCTTCCCCAAATTATAGTCATTCACATTACAATCAGGGAACATCTATCTGGGGTGAAGATGACTTACTGCTGGTGCCTCTGTTGGTTTCCATTTGTCTCACTTGTTTTCAGTTTGAGACCTATGCTTCTAAATACTGGTATGAGCCCTTTTGTTTTCCCTCTTTTCAATAACTCAAATAAAATAGAAGAGTAATGTATGAAATATTCAAATAGTTTCCCTAGTACATGTACATTGACAAAGGTGGTAAAGCTGCTTCAGAGGACCTTCTGGCTGGATACTGCTGCTGGAAGGCGGTGTGTGGGGTCTGCATCAGGCCTTCATAGGCCCTGCTTGGGCCATGCCATTAGTCAGGTTGCACATTGCAGAGGAAAGATGTAGGACTGGTATTCAGGTTCTCGTTCCAGTCTGTCAGAGTCTGTCAGTTCAAGTAGGTAGGGGAAGGGGTTGCTCTTCTAGCAGGATGACGATTTGACTATCCATGCTGACCAGGTCCCGGAGCTGCGGAAGAAATCTCGCCGAGAGTACCTAGCTAAGCGGGAGCGAGAGAAGCTTGAGGACCTGGAGGCTGAACTGGCGGATGAGGAGTTCCTTTTCGGGGATGTGGAGCTGAGCCAACATGAGCAGCGGGAGCTCAAATACAAGCGGCGAGTGCGGGATCTGGCCCGGGAGTACCGAGCAGCGGGAGAGCAGGAGAAGCTGGAGGCCACCAATCGCTACCACATGCCAGAGGAGACCCGAGGACAGGTGAGGCAAAGAGGCATCCGCCTTAGTCCTGGTCCCTGAGCTGAGGGAGGGCAGGTGTTGGGGTGTTGGGCTGGCCCCTTCCTTGTCTTCCCTTTCCCAGTAGGGCAGGGTCCTAATGGGGAAGGAGGGGAGTGGGTAGAGAGGGCAGCTTGTGTCTTCATGTGTCCTTCTCTGCACAGCCAGCACGAGCTGTGGATCTGGTGGAGGAGGAATCAGGCGCCCCTGGGGAGGAGCAGCGGCGCTGGGAGGAGGCCCGACTGGGGGCTGCCTCCCTGAAGTTTGGGGCCCGAGATGCTGCTTCCCAGGAGCCCAAGTATCAGTTGGTGCTAGAGGAAGAGGAGACCATCGAGTTTGTCCAGGCCACTCAGCTCCAGGGTGATGAGGTGAGGCAGAGCTCTGGGACTTTGTGAAGAAGATGAGAAACTGGTCTTGAAGCTCATGCCCCTCTTTCTCCTTCTCAGGAGCCATCAGCTCCACCTGCTTCTACCCAGGCCCAACAGAAGGAGTCCATCCAGGCCATCCGCCGAAGCCTTCCTGTGTTCCCGTTCCGCGAGGATCTCCTGGCTGCTATTGCTAATCATCAGGTCCTCATCATCGAGGGCGAAACGGGCTCGGGAAAGACCACCCAAATCCCACAGTATCTCTTTGAGGAGGTATGTCACCCTCCAGGCTGCTGGGGTCTTACCCATTGACAAGTACAGTCCTGTCAGAGCTCCTTTTCCCTGATAGTTTTAGGAGTTACTCACCTCCATTTTAGTCATTTTCCACTAACGGTAAATGGTGAGGTTCTTGAGAACATGGACTATCCTTTTCACGTTTCTATTTTCACTTCCTGTCACAGTGCCTCTGACTGGTAGGCATTCTCTGTGTTCATACTGGAAGAGAGTGTAGACACAAGATGGTGGGGGGGGTGTGAACATGGACCCCTTACTCCTATCCAGCTTGGCCTCTGCTCCTCTGCAGGGTCCAAACATAAGGAGTGAAAGGATTTGTTTTCCTTCCTTTGTGCCTTCCTTTGCTTCCCATCGCTTCTGAGTCTGCCGCACCCGTTCTGTCCTTTCCCAGCTCAAATTGGTCTGACCCCAGAACTTGATTCCCCAAAGGGCTGGGACTGCCAGGGATGGGTAAGGACCCTTTTGAGGGTCCTGGGTCTGCCATTCTATCCATTTTCCCTCCATGTCTGGATTTCAGCATCAGTCTGTTCCCTCCTTTCCACCTGCCCTGCATTTACAACTTTTTTATCTGAATTGTCCTGGGCCCCAGGGCCATATTTAGCAAGGGAGACCTTTCTCCTGTCATTCAGGGTTATACCAAGAATGGTATGAAGATTGCCTGCACTCAGCCCAGAAGAGTGGCTGCCATGAGTGTGGCTGCCCGAGTGGCCCGGGAGATGGGTGTAAAGCTTGGGAATGAGGTGAGGTCTGGGGTGACTGATGGGTGGGGGGAGCCCCATGGGTCTAGAATTCTGCCCACACTGCCCTCAGGGTCCCACACCACAGTCCAGGCAGTGGCCCCTTGTCCTCTAGCTCTGCATTCTCTTTAGGGAACACCAGCCTACTTTCCATCACTAATGGCCTCCTCAACAGGTTGGCTACAGCATCCGCTTTGAGGACTGCACATCAGAGCGAACAGTCCTCCGCTATATGACAGATGGGATGCTTCTCCGAGAGTTCCTCTCTGAGCCTGACCTTGCAAGTTACAGGTATAGACAGGGTCTAGTGTCCCACAAGAGAGCCACCCACTTTCTCCTCCCACAGGGTCTCCTCCCCCTTTGTGCCTTCCCATCTGTCCTTAGCTTTGACCTTTCTCTCCTTTCTGCTCCAACCTTCAGTCAGTTGGGCCATTGTCTTTAGATGAACCCACCAGTTCTTGCATCTTTGTGATCCTGGCAGTCCTAGAGCTGGTCTCCGGTCACCATAGAGATGGGGCTGGAGGGCAGAAGATAAAGAGAGAAAGTCCCTCCTTACCTTGCCAGTTGTTTCTAGAATGGTAGGGTAGAGCAGCAGGGACTTGAACAGCCATGTGAAGACTACCTGAAGAAACTTAAAATGTTCAGCTTACAGGGGAGAAATTCAAGGGAGACAACCTGGTTCCCTCTAGAAATGTAATGGGTTCTTACATGGAAAGGGGGTCAGACTTGTTTTATGTGACCCCACAGGGCACATCTAGGAACCAGTGTTACAGGGAGATGAATTTCAGCTCAATACCAAGAAGCTGTAGAGTGGGAGACTGCGGGTCTGTGAATGGTGAATTCTCAGTGTTGCATTGACCCAGTGGAAGTTGGATGATGAGCATGTGTTTAGGAGAGAAGTCATCGTGAGGGGATATGAGCATTGTGTTGAGGGGTTAGGCCAACTGAGTAGGAGCTGTGAATTTCTGGTCCCAAAAGATCAGAGTGCAGCCATAGGACAAATAGGATTTGACCTTTCACAGCACTTCCAAAAGTCTCTGAGAACCCATGGAAAGCTAGCCGATGCAAGAGTATTTAGGGTATAGGACTTTCCCACCAACCCCAGACTTAAACATCTGGGAGCTTCACTGTCGGGGACAGGGTTAGGCACAAAGTGTTGAGGTTGGCTGCAAGGTCCTACAGGCTTGGCTGCTACCAAAAATACAAAGACTAAAGCAAGGAGAAAGAAGGTGCATACATACAACTAATTTCGAAGACCAGCCTGCAGAAGTTTCTAAGGTTGGGCTAGGAAGGCTTATGAGTCCTCTCTCTGTAAAAGAGCAGGCCCAACAGTAATGCGCAGCAGCAGCCCCGCAGGGGCCTGGGAGCTTCTGGGCTGTTCTGATGGCACAGGTCCATCTGTCCATCCCCCACCAGACTGGGGGCCAGCCTTACTGAAAGGGGCCTTTTCCTCACTTTTTCCCCGTTAAAACAGATACTCTTACTTCTACTGACCCTAGCAGACTCTTGGCTCTGATCCTGAGGGGTGTCTGATTTGTCTTGGCTTCAATTTCCATCCTCCCGATATTGGCAGCTGTTGTTTGCCCAAGCTGAGAGTCTGCAGACCTGATCTTCTCCACCTTTCTGTTGGTCTTACTCAACTGGGGTCATTGGCTTCTTTTAGAGCCCCTTGCTCCCATATTCACCCTTGGACTCTTTGCCTCCACCTGTACCTTCCTTCGGGGAACTAAATTGTTCAGCTCTCCTTACTCACTGCTCCCTGTTCCTTCCCCAGCGTGGTGATGGTGGATGAGGCTCATGAACGGACCTTGCACACAGACATCCTCTTTGGATTGATCAAAGATGTTGCTCGTTTCCGACCAGAGCTGAAAGTTCTGGTGGCTTCAGCCACACTGGACACTGCCCGTTTTTCCACCTTCTTTGATGATGCTCCAGTCTTCAGAATCCCTGGACGGAGGTTTCCAGTTGACATCTTCTATACCAAGGTGTCCTGCTCAGGGAGGATTGGCTTAAGTGTGAGGTGTGAAGCTGGGGGAGGTTGTCCCAAGGAGGGCAGGGTGGAGTGGAGAGTCCAAAGGGGACCTGGCATAAAGTGTGTGTGGAGCTGGGAGGAAAGGAAGAGGCTTGCCTGAGCAAGTGGCTTTCCTGAGCCCTCTCCTCCACCCCAGGCTCCAGAGGCTGACTACCTGGAAGCCTGTGTAGTGTCTGTGCTACAGATTCATGTGACCCAGCCCCCTGGGGATGTCCTAGTGTTCCTGACAGGACAGGTGAGTGAGGTGGGGGAGGGGCAATGATGTTTGTGTCCCAGGGGAAGATGAGGCTGGCAGGTTGAGCTCTGTGATTCTGGGTTCCTGCTGCTCTTTCCACCCCAAATCCAGGAGGAGATTGAGGCTGCCTGTGAGATGCTTCAGGATCGCTGCCGCCGCCTGGGCTCCAAAATTAGGGAGCTGCTGGTGCTGCCCATTTATGCCAACCTGCCTTCTGACATGCAGGCTCGAATTTTCCAGCCCACGCCACAGGGGGCACGGAAGGTAAATTGCAGAAACCTTTCTTCACTCCTATAGTTCCACAAATAGCAGTGAGAAAGAGTGTATCTGCCTTGTGCAGTGTGTATCCTGGGCATTAGTGCAGCCACAGGCTCAGGAGCAGTCAGTCACTCGCCTCTGGAGAGAGAGGATGGATACAGCATGGACTGAGAGGTAGCCGAATGCATGAGGAAAAGGGGTGCCTTTGGTGAACTGGGAGGTGGAGTTTGATTTGCACCTTTAAGAAAAATGGCAAGGCCCTGGCTGGCGTGGCTCAGTGGATTGAGTGCCAGCCTGCAAACCAAAGGGTCACCGGTTCGATTCCCAATCGGGGCCCATGCCTGGGTTGCAGCCCAGGTCCCCAGTAGGGAGTGCTTGAAAGGCAATTACACATTGATATTTCTCTCCCTCTCTTTCTCCCTTCCTTTCCTCTCTTTAAAAAATAAATAAATAAAGTCTTAAAAAAAAAAGAAAAATGGCAAGGATGTCAGAGGAAACCATAAGATGTGTTTGAGGTCAGAGCACGAGGTTCAGTGGAAGGTTCATGTGGTAAAGCAGTGGGAGACAAGCTAAAACCAACTTCAGACTAGATTAAGGAGGGCCCTGGGTGGCAGGTAGAAGAATTTGGACTTTAGACAATTGAATGGCAGTCAAAGGATTTTTGAACAAAGGTGTAACTTTCATCAACCAATAGTGTCTGGGTTCCTCCCAGGCACTGTTTTGGGGGATGGGGATACAGTGATGAACAAAACAAAGTTCCTGGCCTTGCAGAGCTTCCTGTCTAGTGTAAAGTAGGAGACAGTGGGCATTTCAGTACATAATGTCCATTTGTGAGAAGTGCTATCAAGAGATACAGTGCAGCCTAGGAAGATGGAGGCTAACTCTTAGTGGGACTGAAACATGGCAGGGAGGAATTTTCCTGGGAGTGCAGGGAAGCCCTCTCCCTCTCCAATAAAGTGAAAGTGAAGCAGAAACCTTAACTTGGTGAAGGAGGGAGCCAGGCTGGTATCCTGGAGAGGAGTGCACCCAGCAGAGGGACGGGCTCTTGCAAAGGACCTGAACGTGGAGTGAGGAGTGTGCTTTGCCTGGCCAGGGAACATGGTTCTGGGGAATGCAGAAAGGCAGCCGAGGGCTAGAGGACTCAGCACCTGAACAGGTTTAGATAAAATGTCATGTAGGATGGGGAGCCACTGGAAGATAGTGGAGTAATGTGACAGGTGTACATTTTATTTCATTTTTTAAAAGAGGGGAAGGGAAGGAGAAAGAAAGGGAGAGAAACATCGATGTGCAAGAGAAACATCAGTCAGTTGCCTCCTGCACACCCCCAACTGGGGAACTGGCTCACAACCCAGGCACGTGTCGTGACAAGGAATCAATGAGCAACCTTTTGGTTTGTGGGACGATGCCCAATCCACTGAGCCATACCAGCCAGGGCATGGGTGTACATTTTAAAAGGACCATTTTGGATGCCACGTAACCCAGGCAGGAGTAGAAGCAGGAAGGCTTGTTGGGAGACTTTTGCAGGCAGTACTATGTGAAGGTGACTATAAAGTGCTGGTAGAGAAGGTGGGGGCAGGAACCCAGATAGCCTTGTATCCCATCTCTGAAAATCCCATTGACCCTCTTCTCTATTTCCTTTCCCATTGTGTTCCTTCTGAGCCTTGTTTCTCTCACCCTTCTCCTGGCTTATCCCCCTCTGACGTTGGACACTAACCCCTGTAGCTCCTGCCTTTTAATTGCTCCTGCTTGTCTACTCCACAGCTTCCAGGATTACTTTTTCTACATAACTAGGAGGTTGGGTTCTCTGAGTGACCCCATATCTTCTCAGGTGGTTGTGGCAACGAACATTGCCGAGACTTCACTCACCATTGAGGGCATCATTTACGTGCTGGATCCAGGATTCTGTAAGCAGAAGAGCTACAACCCCCGCACAGGCATGGAATCACTCACAGTCACACCCTGCAGCAAGGTCAGCCTGGGCTCCAGTAGGGGTCTCCATGGGGGAGTGGGAGGTAGAATGAGCCCACAGGAAGGTCCCACTCAGAAGCCTGTGGGGGGGGGTTGTTAGAGGATGGAATCACACCCTCCTAGATTTCTTGTATAAATACTGCCTTTTCTCTTTTCCTCACCCAGTTGTCAGCCAGCCTGCCTCTCTTTCTTTCCAGGCTTCGGCCAATCAGCGAGCTGGTCGGGCAGGCCGGGTGGCTGCTGGGAAGTGCTTCCGCCTGTATACCGCCTGGGCCTATCAGCACGAGCTGGAGGAGACCACGGTGCCAGAGATCCAAAGGACCAGCTTAGGCAATGTTGTGTTGCTGCTTAAGAGCTTAGGTGAGTAGGGTCCCCCAGTTCTGAGAGAGGGAGATGGGGCTGGAGTCACTGGTCTTTGTAAAGGGACTCTGTTTTAATCCCTTGTATCTCTCTGCAGGGATCCATGACCTCATGCACTTTGATTTCCTGGACCCCCCACCGTATGAGACACTGCTGCTGGCTTTGGAGCAGCTGTATGCTCTGGGAGCCCTCAACCACCTTGGGGAGCTCACCACGGTGAGGTGGGAGGGCAGTGGGCTGGGGTAAGATAAAGGGGTCAGGGTGACCCCTTGAGTGGTGGGAGGACACCTGAGATAGGACTGGCTTCAACCCTATCTCTTTTTAGTCTGGTCGAAAGATGGCAGAGCTGCCAGTGGACCCCATGCTGTCTAAAATGATCCTGGCCTCCGAGAAGTAAGTTCCCCACTCCAACTGGGCGCTCAGCCCACAAACTGGCCATTGCTCCTCCTGTGTTTGGGGCCGTCTTTGTTTTCTTGCTTTTTTTCTCTATACCATATTATTCTTTAACAAATGACAAGTTATTAGGGCCAGTAAGACACTGTGTTATCCTTGATCATGATATTAAATGGGAAACACATAGAAAATTCGGGGGTATGAATGGAAGTGAAAGAGTTTCCATCTGTGAAGAGTCCTGAGTGAGGGCTGGTACGGGGACTTACTTACTCATTCCTAAGGCTGCAGACTGGAACATTTAGATATGGCTGTGGAGGGACCACCTTTAAATGCCGTAGTTGAAGTCAGAAGTTACCACATGAATTTAAAGGAACTGGGCTTTCCCCAGTGCACTTAATGCACACCTGCCTACTGTGGACTGCTCAGAGGTCCCAGTCCTTTCCTTTGTAACTCGGTCATCTGCAGCCCTGCCTCCTTGACCCCTATGCTATTGCTGCTGCCACCAAATCTGGTCTCTGATTTGTAGCCATTATCCTAATCAGCAGTCCACACATGAGGACACGTCCATCACACGTCAGTCACTTTCCCCCACTGTGTCTATTCTTATGGCTTGCTTTGAATTCACATGCTTTTTCCCTTTCTGACCCAGGTACAGCTGTTCAGAGGAGATCCTGACAGTGGCTGCCATGCTGTCTGTCAACAACTCCATCTTCTACCGACCCAAGGACAAGGTCGTCCATGCTGACAATGCCCGTGTCAACTTCTTCCTCCCTGGTGGGGACCACTTGGTTTTGCTAAACGTTTATACACAGGTCACTGGGCTTGGGTAAATGGGAATGAGGGAGACATGGGGGACTCTTGTTCTACTATATACTTAACCCTGCTTTTGAAACCTCTTCACAGTGGGCTGAGAGTGGTTACTCTTCCCAATGGTGCTATGAGAACTTTGTCCAGTTCAGATCTATGCGCCGAGCACGGGATGTACGGGAACAGCTGGAGGGACTCTTGGAGCGTGTGGAAGTTGGTCTCAGTTCCTGCCAGGGGGACTACATCCGTGTACGAAAGGTTAGCATTTTTTTAATCCTCACTCGAGGATGTATTTACCGATTTTTAGAGAGGGGAAGTGGGGGGAGAGAGAAACATTGATCGATTGCTTCCCTTATGTACCCTAACCAGCATTGAACCCGCAACCTTTTGATATATGGGACAATGCTCCAACTCAGGTCAGTTATCCGGTCAACACAAAGTTAGCATTTTTAATCTACCCAGGGTCTCCCAAGGAGCAAGCTTCCCTCTGCGACCTTGGTAGCCCCTCTAGCCTGAGATTGTGCCCTCTTCTCCTTGTGGAAGGAGTCTTCTCCTATGCTTTATGCCCAGACTACTGCAGGTTTTTTCTCAGTGGGTTCTTCATGCATGCCTTACCTTTCTAGTTCTCCAGAAGCCTGAACTAAAAACAGATAGTGCTGAGGGTTCCTGAGTGTGTGGCTTTTCCATTGACATTCTTTCCTACCTGCTCCTTAGGCCATCACTGCTGGTTACTTTTACCACACAGCACGGTTGACTCGCAGTGGCTACCGCACAGTGAAGCAACAACAGACAGTGTTCATTCACCCCAACTCCTCACTCTTTGAGGAACAGCCTCGCTGGCTGCTCTACCATGAACTTGTCTTGACCACCAAGGAGTTCATGAGACAGGTGAGGGGACCATCCCCTGCCCAGGCAGGTGGAAATTGTAGGGACAGGTGGTATCCTGGCAAGCTAAAATCCCAGGTTCGAGTTGCTGGGACTGACAGAGAACCTGGAAAACATACTGGTTTAAGTTAGGATAAAACAGAAACACACCCTAACAGCTGACTCAGCATCTTCTAATATCTGATCATTGTTTATTTATTCAGTGAATATTTGAATGGCTGTTGTCAGTGTTCAGGTGTTGGGGTGATAACCTGAGTGTACTTTATAGTCTTTGTTTTTTTTTTTTTTTTTAGGCATAGCCTACTTGGAATCCTGAATAATACGTAGAAATGTGACAGCCATTGGGGTGTATAAGTGGGTACACAAAAAGACCTGGAGTTCAGTTATAAAAAATTGTGTATTTATTCTTACGTGTTTAAACTTTAGTCACCTTCAAAGTACTCTCCATTTAATGCAATATATCTATCGAGATGTGTTTTTCCATTGCTCAGAAGTTTTTGAACTCATCGATTTTGATGCCTTTTAGTGCTTCTGCGATTTTTTGTTTCACCTCTTCCACATCAGCAGAATGAGGACTTTTCATCCAGGGAAACAAAAAAAAGTTGACTTTTTCCATCTGGGGAAGCAAACAAAATAAAAGTTGCTCCGGGTGAATTGGGTGTATCAGGAAGGGAGGGGGACAGGGGTCATCACCTGCAGAACACTGAGTGTGGTGTGGGCAGTTGTCCTCGTTAAGTCACTGGGCATGAAATGGGCAAATGCGTTGACAATCTTCGAAAAAAAAATTCAGTGAAGCCAAACACAGCCTCTAACAATGCCAGCTGGCACAATGGCAGTGGTTGGGTGCCCAGAACATTCACCTAGTGGGGGAAGCCTGTACTACAAGGTGCCCACCCTGCAGAAGATAATTTGTGTGTGTGCAGGGGGTGGTTGGGTCCCCCTCATACAGTATTAGAGCCCTGCACCTTTCCCCTAGTCCTACAGTAAGAGGGGAAGAATTTCTTTTGAACATATACAAATTAGAATCTAGGTTGGAAAGACAGGAACTCTTTTTTCTTCCCTTCTAGGTATTGGAGATTGAGAGCAGTTGGCTTCTGGAGGTGGCACCCCACTATTATAAGGCTAAGGAACTAGAAGATCCCCACGCTAAGAAAATGCCCAAAAAAACAGGCAAGACACGTGAAGAACTAGGGTAAAGAAAAGGGGACATAATCAGAATCCAACACCAGCTCCTTTTCCTTCTGTACATTATTTAATATCTATTAATAAAAAGTTTTAGAATAAAGTTTATAGGAACTTTTGGAGTCCAGATAAAGTGACATGAAAATTCAGTGTCATATTTTCACTTAGACTTTATTATTTACAAATTAAATTACACAACAGCTTTACACAGCATGAGATAAGAAGGAAGGAGAGAGAAGAGGGGAAGAAGCTGGCTGCTTCCACCTCCTCATATGCATAGCAAAGTTTTCAGTGCTGCCCCCACCCCAGTTCCTGGATCAGGCTTTGGGACACAGGCGTAAGCTGGGTTCTGGCTCTGACAGCCCCAGAGTCACCAGGGCTCCCACAAGCAGCTTCTTCACAGGTGTTGAGGGTGAGTGTGAAGGCATCAGCTGCAGGGAGAAAGGTTAATACCAGTTAGAAGGATGTGCTATCCCTTCATCCTACCACATTCAGCCCTGGGACTCACTTTGTCTAGGTGATGGCGATAAATGAGGCCACTGGAATTCAGGTAGAAGGTGGAATAGGCATCATAGGTCCTGGTGAAGGAAGAGAGGCTTACTGAGGGGTAAGCTGACAGATCCCAAAATTTAATTCAAGCATTTGTTTAAACTAGTAGTTCCTTAACTGTGTTACATGTTAGCTTGTCTGGGGAACTCTGAGAAACCTTGATGCCCAGGTTGTATTCTGTTTCAATTAAACCAGAATGTCTGGCACCAATGGTTCCACTGTGCAGCAAAGTTTACAAGCCACTGGTGTACGGCAAGCCTAACAATGTCTTGGGAATTCCTACTTAGAAACTGGCCAAGTACTTTACCTAAGGTTGTGAGGCTCAACTTATAAAAGCAGGATTCTTTTATTTTGATTTTTAGAATATGTGTATTAAAGCTAGACACAGTGAAACAAGGAAGGACTTAGGATGGAAGAAGTGATAGGAGAGCCTAGATGGGCAGTCAGAAAAGGTGGCTTTGGCGACAGACAGGGTCAGGGGGTTAGCCTGGGATGAGCTACCACTGCCCATTGTTCCCCTAGTTGCAAGTCTCCTAGTGTCCTTTAGATTTTAGATGTGTGCCTTTGGGGGAGAATAGAGGGAAGGGAGAGATGTGGGCATGCTCTTGGGAAGGAGAGCTCATCAGCAGAAATTTTCATTTGTTTGATAAGTATTTGAACACCTACTATGTGCCAGTTAATATACATGTAGAAGCTGAGTTCAGAGATTTCCTAATGTACTCAAAGTCCCTATTTCTGTTATATTAAAATAGACTACAATAAGATCCCTGTGCTCAGGGAAGCTGCAGCCAAGTCAGTTAGATGAAGGATTTTCTGGGACACCACACCATCAACCTGAAAACAGTACAATTAAGAAATGGATTTTAGTGTGTGGGTCCATCTTCACTACTCTTACCGATAAAGCTCTTCTTTGTCACGCTTGTAGAAACGCAGAAAGAGCATGTGGATGGGTAGCCCCATGAGCCTCCAACGGGCTTGTAGGGTCCAGTTCTCAGGGTGGCGTGTCAACTGTAGAACTTCCAACCGAAGTTGTGCAAAATAGTTCCAGGCCAGGAAGCGGCAGAGGGTCAGTGACAGAATATACCATGTGCGACCCCTGTGCAGAAAGGATGAAAAAGAAATCTCATGATGGCAGAATCAGAAAACCAAACTGACTACTGAAGAATAGGAAACAGTTGTAGGGAAGCAGCCTAGTACCTTCTCCAGTAACTGAAAGGGTCAAGTATTATACATAGCACTGGATCCTTTTCTTCCCCACCACCATGCCCATGGCTGGATTCTCACTTGGTACGTATGTTCAGGATCTCATTGATGAATTCCACATCCGATGAGTAGAGAGTGTAGTCATGGGAGTGAAGGAAGAGGTTGGGAAGCTAGGTGGAAGAAGGAGGCATCAACCCAGTGGGAAAGAAAAGATGATCCTATTTCTCAGTTTTCTATTTTTAGTGCTTCCTTATTCCTCTCTGAGTGAAAGGTCATCTCCATGCCATGTTTAACTTTCTTTAATCCACACTTAGGGTTATTGTTTCCTTGGGAAATGTTTATAACTTATTTCTATGTGTGCCTTGTGGTTCCAGGAAAGAATCTAGTTGACTAATCCTTTATTTCCAAGTGTTACCTGCATTCCTTCCCACTGAGGATGAAGGTCACTTTTGAACTGACTTACCTCTTGTCTCAGTCTTTCATACATGACAGCCAGGTGCTCCTCCATACTCGGATCTCCAGATGGAGTGGCAGGGGAAGGGCGGGCAGTCACGGGGGCTTGGAAAGATATCAGAGCCCCAGGATAGGGGCAGGAAGGTCCCTCAAATAGGCTCCTAAGCCCATCCAGGCAGCCACTATGCAACTCAGGTCCTAGTCCCTCCTCCCCCTTTGGTGGAGGGAGAACCCATGGTGAGCTGAGGGCCTGGATCTGGAGAGGTAGTGGGGGAGCCCAGGGAAGCAGCCAAGTCGGAGAGCGTGGGGTTGGAGGTGACCAGAGAAGAGAAGATGGAGAAGTGGAAGTCATAGAGTGGGGCCACATGGGTGGGAATGGCAGAGCCCATGGAGAAAGCTGGTCCTAAGGAGGAAGAACCAAAACAAAAAAGATAAGAATCCAGCTGCCTAATGGCCCTTCATCCAAGCTGCTCATTAACACACTCCCAATCCCGCTGCTCCTCCTGACAGAAGCGATGGAATTACTAGACTAGAGGAAAAATGGGATGCATTCACCTCCATCTATCTCCAAGAGGAAAGTTTCCTATGACAAGCATCTCCCCAAAATATTAGCAAATACCTTTACATTTAAGATTCCAATACTTTTGGGAGCAGTTCTACCTCTCAGGGCAAGGATCACATGTTTGAAGAATGAACAAGTGAACGAATAGCAGATTTTATTTGCACTGTGGATGAAATGATGTGGCCTGTACCACATTCCACAATTAAGTGTGTGAGATAGATGTTGTAGAGGAAAACTCCAATGGAACAACAGGCATTTCTCTTGAGTACCAAGACTATTCGGAACCCTTAGGCACTCTCATTCCCTATGCCTCAGTTTCCAGTAAATGCCCTCTTATAAATGAGGGTGATGACGTCACCCTGAGTTATGAGTACTATACGAAAGAAATGTAAACAAAATTTTACGACTTATAAAGTAGTATACAAACATAAGCTGCTATTTCCAGCTCCCCTAATGACACAAACAAGCCCAAGAAACTGAAAGGATGGACAGTTGAAACCAGGACAAGCAGGAGGTCACCCAAAGTCAGGCCTGACCCGAGTCCCTCCGCTTCCCGAGGAACTGGAGGGGTCACTCCGGAAGACGAGTGGGCGGTATGGGCTCTGTCCCGAGGCACTGTCTCCACCGGGGGCGTGGCTATCTTTCCCACCTAGGAGCAGGGGCCCCCAGTCGGCCTTCAAGCCTGGGCGAAATCGCGGCGCAAGAGGCGGGCTGTGAATCTCTCCGCCCCCTGCCCTTCAAATCACCTCGAGGCACAAATGATCGCGAAGACGAAGAAAAGACGCGCCCTGCCACCCCACCTTCAACCCTGCCTGCCCACTCCAGACCTGGCAGAAATGATGTTCATGGTCCGTGCGCGCCAGAGCTGGTAGCACCGCCTCCTTGGTCCCCGAGACCCCGGACCCTCCAGGTACCGCCCGGCAAGAGGTAAAACCAGGCGATAGGATGTAACTGCGCCTGCGCGGAACAGGTCGCACGCTCCGCCCCTAGTGCAGGCTCTGAAGAGGGTCTCTTCCCGTCCCCTCGACTCCGCCTGCTTCCCCTTTTCTCACCTGGGGGCGAGCCTGGTAGGCGCGGAGGCAGGGGCCAAGACGCCTGGCTGCCCCCCTGCTGGGCTGGTACATGATATTCCAGAAGCAGAGAGCACGCCTACCAAATGTGGCCTGTGGCCTCTGGCCTCCTCACTAGTCGAGTGCGCCCCAGCGCCGGCTTCTTGAAGGGGAGAGGAAAGGTGGAGGGGTTCGGAAACTGGGCAGGGAAACGGAGATGTTGCGCGCTTGCGTACTGCGGCGGAATCTAGGAAGGCAGTGAGGCGCCCAGGCAGCTGTAAGTGCGCCTGCGCCAGAAGTCCAGAGGCTGCTGAGGCGCGCTTGCGCAGTAAGTTAGCGGCCACGAGCTCCGCTCACTCCCTTGGGGCGCTTGCGCAAAACACTGGGCAAAATGGGGCTGAACAGGGTGCAGTGAGAGGGATGATATTGAAATGACGACAGTTAAGTTTCTCAGTAGTTCTCGTGATAAAAGTATTTTATTGCTGTCGTTAAGATACAAAAGACAGTACTGCTAAGAAAGCCTGTTGAATGAATGAACGGATGAATGAATACATTATGAAGGCGGGCGTTGGCTGCCTCCTGTAGTGACAGAAATAATACTTTGAAGGTGTGACAGGCTGCAGTCACCAAGGCCTGGTGCTGCGACGTTCCTGCAACTTTCGAATGAACCTGGCGTTGAACAAGTCCCCAGCCATTGTCCAATACTGGGCTGGTGGGGCCTGGGCCTGTGGAGGAACTGTGTGCATGGGTTCCTTTCCATCCCCATGCTGTGACAAGACCTGCTCGTCACTGGTAGACCTGGTAGGTAGGAGGGTGATGGAGAGTGGATTACAGAGGTACTGAAATGGAATTAAGATCAGAGTCTCAGAGTCTGTCTGGTTCTTAAATAGAGGAGTACAAATGAGGGGGTATGAAGCTGGAACCATTGGTGCTATGTCCAAACTTGAAACCCCTCAGACAGTGCCGACGGGAAGTACCAGAGTTGAACTTATGTGGAAACAGGCTTGTAGAAGGATTTAGAGGGAAAGTGGGGGTAGCATCCAGTTGGGAGAACAAGATTTCAGAGGAAGGAGCTGAGAGTGATGTTAAGAAAGAAGATAGGTACTGGGAGGCTGGTAGGGAAGGGGATCAGGCCTCACCTATTCTCTGTTTCCTGTTCCCCCAGCTTCCATTCTAGGTTGCCTGTGGAAATACCACACGTGTATGGGAAAGCTGGAGAAGGTAGTGAATATAGCCTACTTGATTTGAGGATATGGAGAGATGAATACTTACCTATGTTAGGGGATGAGGAATTCAGCCCCCCATGGCGGCTGTAGCAGCAGCTTTGGGCTACCAGCCCTGGGGGAGTCCCCCTGTAGAAGAAATGGGAGATGATGGGGAAGAGGCTACAGGGTGAAAGATGAGTGGGTGTAGAGGACTCAGAGGAGAGGAATAAAAGTAATAGCACAGGAGCACAGAAAGGTAATTATCCTTCCTAGGGGATTTTAATCTAAGCTGGGCCCCAGGAAAGGGGAGGGAGTTCATTTGATACTCCAAAGATTTTCTGGAGCAATCCTGATTTGTTGCTTTACTATTTCTAGTTGGAACATGTTAAAAGCAAGGCTAAAAGTATGTGGTGCATTTATCCCCCACAAAAACACATAGACAAAACCAATTTGTTGGACAAGGAGCCCTGATGTTTGCTTTGGAAAACATGGTTACCTTAATTATAGGCAGTAGCAAAGGTGATTTAGAAGGGAGGGAGCCTTTGAGCAGAGGTGACAGAATGTGTTGGACACTCAACAGAGGTCATGGACTGTTTTGGGAGAGGTCCAAATGTTTGGTGGGGGAAAGGCAGGAAATCAGAGTGGAAAGAGGAATCCGGGGACCAATTAGGGGATGGTTATAGGAATGCAATCAGTGGATCCCAGGGATATTGGTAAATCTTGACATCACAGCAAGGGCTGGCCTGGGGTGAAGGGTAGAAATCACTGGGGAAAGCCAGAGTTTCTGAAGGGAATGGGGAAGTAGACATAGAAACCTACACAGAGGGATCCAGCAACTACATGAGAGGAGACAGAATCCACAGGAGAAGATCCAGCAATGAAGATGGGGAAGGGTGGAACACCAGATCCTGCAAGGGGAGCTCTGAGACTCCTTGCTAGAAGATCTACAGATCTCAGCAGTAAGGAAGATGAGAGGGACAGAGATCCCTTAGAACCCAGGAATAAGGTAACACAAATGAAGCTGAGACCTTAAGTTGTTTTTTTTCGGGTGTTTTCTTTTTCATTGAAAATGTCCATTTAAAAAACACAAAGGAATTCACACTTTATTCAGACAACACTGAGAGGGAGAAGAAAAAGGAAGAATGAGTAGGGAGAAAGGGAGATCCTGCTCCCAAGGATTTGGGGGAACATAGTGGGAGTACTTGATCTACCAAAGAGGGTAGGGAGGAAGGAGGGTGTTTTATACCATCGGTATGGAGCAGGGAAAGAGGTTCTTGCTGTATAACAGGTGTGGGGGAGGGGGCAGATAGGAGTTCCCCTTCATCTCAAGACAATCTCACAAGACAGGGATATTATCAGCATCTAGCTACTGGGAAGGGATGGATCTGGGAGCTAACAGAGCCTCAAGACTCAACTTATCTTTTGAAATATGGCAAAGAGTGATCCCAGGGTGCTTGCCGGGATCTGCTGCCAAGAAACAAAGTCCCTCACAGAATCTGGGTCTGGGGAAAGTAGTGGTGTCTTTAGAAGTGTGGCGAGTCTTCAGAGCCCCAAAGCAGACATCACCTGAGGGGTTCACTGACACATACACAAAACATGTTGTAATGAGGAGCTCAGCAATGTCAAGTGGATCCCTTTTTGGAGCTGCAAGTCCCTGTCCTACATAACTGGAGTTCTCTGAAGCAGATCTCACTGGCTGGCATCAGCATGCTGAAAGGTAAGTATATTAGGTAGCACAAAGCAGTATGAGGGCCACCAGTAGACACTGTAGAGTGAATATGGGATTTATTCCATGGACAAGATTCCTTAAAAGGTTTCTCTAGCAGTGGAGGCCCTTGGACCTTCCATGGTATTCTGGAGTCTGACAGCAAGCCAGAGTGTGCTTATCTGGATAATTAGTATAAGCGCACAACCAAGGAGTCTGGCAGCAATTCAGACTGGGAGTGTTCAGAGACCAAGTTAAGAGAGAAGGGATACATTTTCTGGCAAGAAACACTGCAAAGT
Organism: Phyllostomus discolor; assembly: GCF_004126475.2. Lineage (NCBI taxonomy): Eukaryota > Metazoa > Chordata > Mammalia > Chiroptera > Phyllostomidae > Phyllostomus > Phyllostomus discolor. Next base: position 103,727,630 of record NC_040906.2, on the reverse strand, counting down.
ATTTGGCCATTTGGGACCCTGACAACCCAGTTATCCAAGAAAGGGGAAGAGGGGATCCCATGGATTCTGTCAGGTTCCACTGGATCCTAGAGGAAGCATTGGAAGAGTAGGTCTGGAGTTCTTGGGGAGAGGGTCTCTGCCCACCCAAGGTCTCCCAGGGATGGCAGCTGGTTAGCTGTTTGTCAGTATCGACTCTCATCAGAGCGGGGAAGGGAGCTGTGAAAGGATTTATGGACAGGAGGTAGGGAGAGGGAAAGTGGGGGGAGAGAGAAAAACAGAAGTCAGAAATGAAGAGAAAGCTAGGGAGAAAAATACAAGAGATGCCTATTCTCTGCCTGCTTGATGGGCTGCTGCCACACAAAGCACTGATATGGGGCCAGTGGTTCCTCAGTGTCAGAGACACTGCACCTCCCCAGCAAGTATCACAAGATTTCCCCCAACTTAGAAGTTCGGTTCCATCCACTCATGGATCTGAGTTCTTCTACATTTCCTCCCAACTCTCACTAAAACTGGGGTCCCTAGACTTTATGTGGTCCTATTCTGCTTCCCCACTGTCATTTATTTCCATATCACTCCCACAAATACTTCCCAATATACTCTCCAATCCACCTGTCCTGTTTCTTTATGTCTCTTGACTCGAATCACCCTTTGCCATTTCTAATATTCTTTGACAGTCTCAAGGCTCCTTAACCATCCAATTTCTATTACCTGGTACGGCGACGCTGGGCTGAGCTGCCAGCAGGGTCAGTAGCCAGCAGAAGCCGGGCAGTAGGATGTGGGGGGCAGAGGCGCAAGGAACGCAGCAGCTCCTGCTCTGGCACAAAGGGGCGGAGGGGACCCCGTTCTGGTGAGTTTCCCAGGCTGCTGGAGCGGGGGGGTGGGTGGACCGGAGGTGTAGCTCGGCGAGGGGCCCTATTTAGGGGCCAAGGAGGCTCCACAGCTACCTTCAGAACTGTGGAAAGGGAAGAGGTTAAAGAGCAAGACAGCAAAGATTAGGGTAGAAAAGAGAAAGCAGAGCCTTTAGAGAGAATGAATTCTTCCTGAGTTAGAGTACCCCAAACCCAGACACCCTACCCCAGTCTTACATTCTCGGTCACTAGAGGAGTATGGCTTGATTTCTCCCTCTGCTCTCTTGGGTGGCAGCTTCCTGGCTGGAGCTGATGGTGAAGAAGACACAGGCAAGGTAGGCATTTGGAGATACACTTTGTAATCCTCCTGGCCACTACCCCTATGAGCCCAAACCTCCACTCCGACACCACAGTTCCTTTTGGGGAAGGATAAGAGTACAGCTCCACCACAGAAGCACCTCTGTGGCAACACCTCACACCATAAGGGAATTTAGAAAGAATACTGGGGCACTTTTGAGGAGAGCCAGAAGGAGTAAGCCAAATGCAGAGTTAGGGGGAAACAATCCAGGAGAAGGTACAGGAGAAGGGTGGCCAAGGGAAGCAAGCTCTTACTATCAGTGGGTGCTGTCAGGCCCCACTAGGATTCTAGGGCAGTGGAATGGTCCTAGTTGGGCCAATAAGGACCCTGGGTCCCTCTAGATGAGATGGACAAAGTTCTTGGTTAATCAGAAATTTCTTTAGAGAGGTTAGGAGAGGCTGGGGTGGGGCAGAACCTCTCTTCCTTGTACAAAGATGGGGAGAGATGTAAGTTTTATTAGGAAAAAAGAAGGATGAGGAGAAAACATATCTGGAAAGGAGTTATGAGAGTAAATGGGGTGCTAACATTGTCCAAGGCTCTGCTTCTCATTCCCTCACTACTCTACCTGTTCCCTCCCTTTCCCCCTCAAGAGGTTTTCCATCAAGTATAGCAAATGAGACCTCAGTGAATCTATTTAAGCTTTATCCATAGCCCCCAACTGTGGTCCTGAGTCCTCACAATCCTTACTGGATCTCAGTCCCTCTCATAGCCTGTGCATCACAGCAGGAGCTGGGTGGGGGAAGCCTTGGAAACCAAAGCAACTCATGGAAATGAACTGCCTCTCAGTGCCTGGCACTGGCTGAAGCTGACTGAGTGATTGTTCCTCCCTTTCCTGGCCATGGAGGAGGTGTGAGCTAGTCACAGAGCCAGCTCAGAAGAGTGGCCCTTCCGTGCAGTATGTGCTGCATAGCTAACAGACAGCTGTGCTTCCCCACCTTTGGGAAGCAGGGAGGAAGGAGTAGGGCTCAGACTGGCAGGGAGCGTGTGTGTATGAAGATGAAATGGAGAACTGAGTCAGCATTTCTGTACTTCCTAGGTCTAGTTTCTTGAGATCAATTTCATTAATATTTGGTTGGAAATGTTATAAATTCTGAGCATTATCTTCTAAAACTAATATTTAAACTTTGGGCCCTGGCTGGTGTGGCTCAGTGGTTGAGTGCCAGCATGTGAACCATAGGGTTGCAGGTTCAATTCCCAGTAAGGGCATATGCCTGAGTTGCAGGCCAGGTTCCCCACAGGGGTCTTGTGAGAGGCATCCACATATTGATGTTTCTCTCCTTCTCTTTCTCCCTTTGGGCCATTCATGTCAATATTCTTTGGCCGAAAATGGAAGGGCTGACTGCACTTGACTGTCCCTCGCTGAATGACAGAAACCTGAGGGGTTTACAAAGGAATGTGACTCTGGCCTACTTTTATGGACCTGAAGCAACAAGAGGCTCCATCAACATTAATTGTCAAACAGGCTCCCAGTAAGCTTGCTTAGTTAAAAGTCTTGACAAGTTCAGCCCTGGCTGGTGTGCCTCAGTGGATTGAGCACCAGACTGCAAACCAAAGGGTCACCAGTTTGATTCCCAGTCAGGGCACATGTCTGGGTTGTGAGCCAGATGCCCAGTTGGGGGCACTCAAGAGGCAACCACACATTGATGTTTCTCTCCCTCCCTTCCCCTCTCTAAAATTAAATAAATAAAATCTTTAAAAAAAGTATTGACAAGTTCAAATGCACCACTCCCATGATGGTAAAGGCAAACGTAATGACTGCTGGGAAACTTGGGTTGCTTTAGAATTTTTCCACATTGCCTATAGATCACACTGTGTGCTCTGTGGCCTCCAGAGTAATTTGCCACCATAGCACTATAGTCCCGCCAATTCAGTGCAGCTTTACCAGCAGGTGTAGGATCAACCACAGCAGCGCCGGAGTGTCGAGTTGCCCTCAGAGAGGGAGCAGGGGGCCCTGTGCGGAAGGAAGGGGTGGTGCCCCTCAGTGAGGAGACCAGTGGAATGAAGAGCCCACCTCTTTTCTTTCCCTCACCCCAACTAACTGGCCAATACACAAGGTGAGAAGACTTACGATGCTGATGGGCAAAGAAGCCCTCGAAGATCACAAAGTTGTTTACCTATAAGACAAAAAACAAGCAAAATACAGTTGTCCATTCAGCCACTCAGCATACTTGGGTACAGAATGCTGCTAGAAAAACCACAATGGGAGGAAGAAAAGCCAGCCTTCCCAGTCCTCTTGACAGTCTCAAACACTCAGACCCTGACAAGCTGAACCCAAAGTCGATTTAGAACTGCAAAGGAACTCAAATAGCCAAACAACCTTGAAAAAGAAGAATGAAGTTAGAGTATTCACACTTCCTGATTTCAACACTACAAAGCCAATCATAATGGTATGGTAAAGGCCACAGAGACCAACAGAAAAAAACAGAGCCAGAAATACACCCATGATGCCAAGACCATTCAAAGGGGAAAAAATAGTCTCTTCAACAAATCGTTACTGTGGTAGAGGCCATAATGGAAAGAAGAGCCCAGAAATACACCCCTGATGCCAATGGGGAAATAGTCTCTTCAACAAATGGTGCTTAGACAACTGAAAACCCACGTGCGAGATAATGAATTTGGACCTCTATTTCATACCACAGACAAAAAAAAAGAAAACTAAAAATGGACCTAAGAACTAAAACTATGAAATCCTTACTTACAGGGAAACAGTGAGGAAAATTATGACTTTGGATTAGACAGTGTCTTACATATGACATCAAAAGCACAAACAATAAAAGGTAAAATAAATAAACTAGACTTCATCAAAAGACACTATCAAGAAAATGAAAAGACAACCCATAAACAAAATAGGACAAAATATTTGCAAGTCATACATTTGATAAGGATGTTATATCTAGAATATATAAAATACTACTACATCTAAAAAAGAAAGATCGCAATTTAAAAATTGTCATGGAATGGAGTGAACCAGAAGGAAGAAAAAAACATTCAACCAGAAAAGAATGAAGAAACAGGAATTCAAAAAAACGAGGAGAGGCTTAGGAACCTCCAGGACATCTTTAAACATTCCAACATCTGAATTATAGGGGTATCACAAGGAGAAGAGGAAGAGCAACAAGTGGAAAAGTTATTTGAACAAATAATAAAGGGGAACTTCCCCCTTTAGAATGGCAAAGGAAATAGACTTCCAGGAAGTCCAGGAAGCTCAGAGTCCCAACGAAGGTGAACCCAAGCAGGAACACACCAAGGCACATCATAATTACATTAGCTAAGAGTAAAATGAAGGAGAGAATCCCAGAAGCAGCAAGAGATAAGGAGACAGTCACCTACAAAGGAGTTCCCATCAGACTGTCAGCTGATTTCTCAAAAGAGACCTTGCAGGCAAGAAGGGGCTGGAAAGAAGTATTCCAAGTCATGAAAGGCAAGGACCTACATCCAAGATTGCTCTATCCAGCAAAGCTTTCATTTAGAATGGAAGGGCAGATAAAGTGCTTTTCAGATAAGGTCAAGTTAAAGGAATTCATCATTACCAAGCCCTTATATGAAATGTTAATGGGACCTATCTAAGAAAAAGAACATAAAAAACCACGTATGGTAAAATGACAGCAAACTCACAATTATTAACAACCACACCTAAAACAAAAGCAAAAGCAAACTAAGCAAACAACTAGAACAGGAACAGAACCACAGAAATGGAAATCACATGGAAGGTTAGCAACAGAGGAGTAGGAGGAGGAGAGAGGGGGAAAAGGTACAGAGAATAAGGAGAGAATTAGATGGTAGGTAGAAAATAGGGAAATGTAGAAGCTAAAGAACTTGTGACACATGGGCATGAACTAAAGAGGGGGAATATGGGTGGGAGAGGGTGTGCAGGGTGGAGGGGAATGAAGGGGGGTTAATGGGACAACTGTAATAGTATAGTCAATAAAATATATTTTTAAAAAATTGGCGTGGGACTTGAATAAACATTTATCTAAAGAAGGTACTTAAGTGGCCAGTAAGCACCTGAAAAGATGCTCAATATCATTAGTCATTAGGGACATGCAAATCAAAAACCACAAAAAGATACTACATACCCACTAGGATGATTATTTTTTAAAAAAGGAAAATAACATGTTCCTGAAGCTGTTGAGAAATTGAAACACTCATCCATTGCTGGTGGAAATGTAAAATGTAGTTATTGGAAAAACAGCTCGTTCTTCAAAAAGTGAAACCAAGAATTGTATGGTCCTGGCCGGTGTGGCTCAGTTGGTTGGAGCATCATCCCATAGACCAAACGGTCGCAGGTTTGACTCCTGGTCAGGGTACATACCCAACTTTTGGGTTTGATTGCTGCTTGGAGCACGTATGATCCTCCATGTGTGTGCATATGGGAGACAACCAATTGATGCTTCTCTCTTGCATTGATGTTTCTCTCCCTTTCTCTCCCCCTCTCTAAAAGTAATGAAAAATTGAGTGAGGATAAAAAAAGACGAAAAAAAGAATTATGATATGGTCAGCAATTACACTCTTAGGTGTATACCCAAAAGAACTGAAAATACATGTGCAAACAAAATCTTATACACAATAGCCCTGGCTGGTATGGCTCAGTGGATTGAGCACTGGCCTGTGAACCAGGTACCCAGTAGGGGGAGCACAAGAGGCAATTACACATTGATGTTTCTCTCCCTCCCTTTCTCCCTCTCTTCCCCTCTGTCTAAAAATCAAATTAAAAATCTTTTAAAAAAAGACAACCTAAAATCTTATACACAAATGGACAAAAGTGGAAACAATCAGCTGATAAATGGATAAACAAACTGTGGTATAATCCATATAATGGAATATTATTTAGACATAAAAAGAAGTGAAGTACAGCTATGATCAGTGTGGCTCAGTTGGGTGTCATCCTGCAAAGCAAAAGGTTGCTGGTTTGATTCCTGGTCTGCAGGGCACATGCCTGGGTTGCAGGTTTGGTCTCTGGTCTGGATGCATGAGAGAGGTAACCAGTCGATGTTTCTCACCCTTTCTCCCTCACTTCCCCTCTCTCTAAAAATAAATAATTTTATTTTAAAAAAGGGAATAAAGTATTGATACAGGTTACAACATAGAAGAACCTACTAAAAACATTATGCTAAATGAAAGCCAAACATAGAAGCTACATGTTGTATAATTTCATTTACATAAAATGTCCAAAATAAGCAATTCCAGAGTAGATTAGTGGTTAAGAGGGGCTGGGGAAGAGGAATGGGGAGTGACTGCTTAGTGAAATGTTCTGGAATTGGATAGTGGTGGTAATTGCACAACAAGGTAAATATACTAAAGACCATTGAATTATTTGTGGTTTTTTAAAAATATTTTATTTATTTATTTTTTGAGAGGGGGACAGAGGGGGGAAAGAAGGAGAGAAACATCAATGTGTGGTTGCTGCTTATATGCCCCCTACTGGGGTCCTGGCCAGCAACCCAGGCATGTGCCCTGACTGGGAATCAAACCAACAACACTTTGGTTCTCAGTCTGGTGCTCAATCCCCTGAGCTACACCAGCCAGGGCGAATTGTATATTTTAGTTAAAAAAGAGAATTTTATCAAAAGCCTGTACTGTTTTAGGCTCTCCCAGAACCCCTTCTAATGAAAACAGCACAAAATGTCAAGGAAGGCATACAGAGCTGTCCAAATAAGACTCACAGATAAGGCCACATGAGTTAAGGATACAAATACTGAGAACTAAGATTTTAAGTAGGGTTCAGACAGGTGGGATTATTGAGAGAAGGAAGAGATGTTAGAAGACAGGGTACCACTCTGATATCTAATAACTGATCATTTTAGAGTGATTTCATTATGTTATCACATTCTATTTGGCCTTCACAATTCTAGTTTAAAAAACAAAACAAAACAGTAAAAAAGACCCTGGCTGGCATGGCTCAGTGGACTGAGCGCCAGCCTGTGAACCAAAATGTTGCTAGTTTGATTCCAAGTCAGGGCACATGCCTGGGTTGTGAGCCAGGTCCCCAGTTGAGGGTGTGCAAGAAGCAACCAATTGATGTATCTCTCTTACATCAATGTTTTCCTCCTCTCCCTCCCCAACTCTCTCTCTCTAAAACAACAGAAATAAAAAGAAAGGTACTGAAAATAATAAAAATAAAAAACAGTAAAAAAGACTTGGACTCTTTTTCATGGTGCTTTGGAGGCGGTTGGCTGCTTCAGGATGAAGCTAAAAATCTCTTTCTTATCCACCGAGTGCCAGAAACTCATTGAAGTGGGCAATGAACGCAAACATAGTATCTTTTATGAGAAGCGTGTAGCCACAAAAGTTGCTGCTGATGCTCTGGGTGAAGAATGGAAGTGTTATGTGGTTTGAATCAGAGGTGGGAATGACAAACAAGGTTTCCCTATGAAGCAGGATGTCTTGACCCATGGATGTGTCTGTCTGCTGCTGAGCAAGGGACATTCCTAATATAGACCAAGGAGTGGAGAGCGAAAGCGCCAGTCTGTTCAGGGTTGCATTGTGAATGCCAATCTCTGTATTCTCAATTTGGTTATTGTAAAAAAAAGGGGGAAGAAAGATATTCCTGGTCTCACTGATACTACTGTGCCTTGTCACCTGGGGCCCAGAAGAGCCAGCAGAATCCACAAAGTCTTCAACCTTTCTAAAGAAGATGATGTCTGCCAATTTGTTGGGTGAAAGCCCCTAAACAAAGAAGGTAGGAAACCTAGAACCAAAGCACCTAAGATTCAGCATTTCATTACTCCAGGTGTACTGCAACACAGATATTAGCGTATTGGTCTGAAGAAGCAATGTATTAAGAAAAGTAAGGAAGAGGCTGCAGAATATGCTAAACTTTTGGTTAAAAGGATGAAGGAGGCCAAAGAAAAATGCCAGGAATAGACTGCCAAGAGAGGTAGGCTATCCTCTCTGAGAGCTTCTACCTCTAAGTCTGAGTCCATTCAAAAATGAGGTTTTCTAAGAGTAATAAATAAATAAGAACAAACATCAAAAAATAAAAAAGACTTGGAGACATGCCTTGCCCAAAGCCAAGTAGCTACAAGTGGCAGAACTGGGTCTCAAGTCCCAGATTCTTGATGCCAGCTACAGCATTTCAGCCAGGATTACAGTCTGGTCATGAGGAGTGAGTGGGTTATAGGTTCAGATTTGAGCTCTACCACGGATTAGCTATGTGAACTTGATCAAGTTGCTTGTCTGTATAAAGCTAAAATAGAGTCAACAGTAGCACTTACCTCAAAGAGATGTGCAAGGATCAACTGAGGTGGTGCGTGTAAATACAATACCACACAGCTCATGAGATATTAGCCATTATTACTTATACTCTATCTTGCTCTGGTATTACAGGTCACCTGGATAATGTGTTTGATGCCTAATACTGTATTCCTTCACTGTTCTCACTGCTCTCTGGAAAAATATACGTGTGAGGACACCCTGAACAGGCCCTGTCTATCTCCTGCCTTATCCTGCTGTAATGTCTACCAACCTACCCTTATTTTCCCTCCAAGCACATGCCCAGTACTCTGGCCACACCAAACTGTTAACAGTGCCCTGACGGGTAGTTTAATACCTCTCTGACTTTGTTCATGCTAGTTCTTACAGATAAAATGCACTTTAACCCACCCACTTGTGTCCCCTGACACTCACCTTTCAAGATTAAACATGTATCAAACCTTTCTTTACCAATCCTCAACTCACCACTGTGTCCTGTTGCCCCCTCTGTAAGCATATCAGTCAAATCATGTTACTGTGGATTAACTGTCCATGATCCTATCTAAGGAGCCCAATCGCAGCCCCTCCTACCTATTCAACAACATTGCTTCAACAGTTCTCCCCACATGCTCTAATATCATCAGATTTTCTTTCCATACAGAGAGTCATTCTTAGGCTGTTCTTCCAAGTGAACAGAACCCGTTCTTGATCCACTTCCCTCTCCAGCTCTTGCCCTACTTCTCTGTTCACCTTAAAGCAGCATTTAAAAGAGTGGCCTCAGCCCTAGCCAAGTAGCTCAGTTGGTGAGAACATGCTCCCAATATGCCAAGGTTGGGGGTTCAATACCTGGTCAGGTCAAGGCATACATAAGAATCAACCAGTAAGTAAAACTTCAATAAGTAGAACAAGTGGATGTTTTTCTCTCTCTAAAATCGATAAATAAAAGTTAAAAAATAATAAAATAAGAGTGGCCTATTCTTGCTGTCTCCAGTTCCTAGCTTCTCAATTTCCTATACCCACTCTCCATCCAGACTTCCATCTACTGCTGCACCAAAACAGCTGGTCAGGATCACAAATGGCCTCAGGCAGCTAAATCAAATGGTCACGTCCCAGACCTCTTCTTAACTCGCTGATCAGCACCATGTGAATCAGTAAGCCATTCCTTACTCCTTGGAAATACCTTCCTTATGAGCCTACCAAGTCAACTTCCAAGTTTTCATCTACTTCACTAGTTACTCTTTGGTCACACTTGCTGGTTCTTTCTCTGCCCTGACTTCTTAAGAGTGCCCATGGGCTCAAGTCCTTGGACCACATCTCTAGTACTCCCTTATGACATCATCCTGTCTCACTGCTTTCAACACCCTATGTACGCTGAAAACACTCTATCCCAAACCTCTTCTCTGAACTTCAGGAAAATACCAAGCTGTCAACTCAACCTGGACTTATCACAGACATCTCTAATTTAACATATTCAAAATGGGTCCTACTATTTCCCCCAAAGCTGCTCCACCTACCATCTCAGTGTAACTCCTTCCAGCATCTCAGACCAACAACTTAGGGATCACCCTTAACTCTCCCCCACGCCCTGTACTCAATCTATTAGGAGACCTGACTTGCTTTAACTTCACAATATTTAACATTTGACCAATACCACCTCTACTGCCACTATCTTGGTCTGAGCCACCACCATTTTCCATCAGGATTGTTGCTTGCTAACTGATCTGCTTACTTCCACCTTTGTTCCCCTTTTGCTTATTTTTAAGTCAAAGTGGCCTGGTTAAAAGTCATAGCATACCATCCTTCTGTTCAAATTCCTATGATGGTTTTCCATTTTTCACAGAGAGTGAAAGCCAAAGCCTTTGAAATAGCTTTTAAGGCCCAAAATGTCCTTCCCGCCTTATAGCTCTGATCTCATCAACCACCTCTCTCCACTCACCACCATCATCCACAGTACTCTAATCACACCAGTCAGTTCACTCTTCCAGGCACACTCCTTCAGGGCCTTTGCACTAGCCATTCCTCTGCCTGGGATGCCTTCCTTCCAGATATTACTTGGCTCTTATTCTCACCTCCTTTCATTACTGCTCAAATGACATTTCCTCAGTGAGGCCTTCCCTGCCTATGCCACTTAAACTTGAAGTACCACACACTCCCATGCCCACCGTGGCACTCCCAAGCCTTCTTCCTGGCTCTCATTTTTTCAGAACATTTATAATCAACCATAGGATATACTTGCTTATTGTTTTTGTCTCTTCAACTGAAATATAAGCTCCATAAGAGCAGAAACTTTTACCTGTTTTGTTCAGTAAAGTATTTCTAGTGCCCAGAGCAGTGCCAGGTACTCAATAGGTATTTGTTGAATAAATGGATAGGACTAGTAATAATTATCTTGCATTTACTTAAAAACCAAACACCTTCCCCATTTTAGACCAAAGCTCCCAAGGATAGGAAATGTTTATTATTCTGAACCCTTAAGAAATGTTGATTGAATAAGGAGTGGCCTGTGTGAAAAGGAGGTGAAAACAAGCTGGCTATGTTTGGGGCATGAACATATTATTAGGTGTAAAAGACAGCCATGATGATGAATCATAATAGATGAGAGTAAAATAGCTGCAGAATGAGACATGGTAAAAACAAAAAACAATAAAACAAAACAAACAGTTGTATAAAATGAATCCTATATAATAGGAAGTAAGAAATGCTTGAAAGGTGCCAATTCTCTGCCCTGAAATAATAAATTCAATGTGAATGCTTAGTGGGGATCTACCCTTTGAAACTTCTAACCTGTGGGACTGTGGTCTCCAGGTTGTAGTATTTATTTAGGAACTTGAGCAGCTTCTGTGAGGGTCGGTCAATGGCCAGTTGGTGTGGTTCAACTCGCTCCTTCTGCAGGGAACAGGAGACTCAGGGTAGGAGAACATGCCAACAGAACTCTAGAGCCTGGGAAGGGAATGGGGACATGGGGACACTGGGGAGGGGAAGACTGAAGCTTTAGTAGGGCTCATGGCAAAGGAGCCTTTGATTTCCCTTTGGACAGACTGGTGAAAAGATAAGTGATACCTGCAACATATACTGGAAGAGTTCTTGCCCATGGCCATGGCGTTGAAGTGACTCATGAATGTAAAAATCCAGGATGCAAAGTGGTTCCACCTCATTGTGAGCCTCACGATCATCCTAAGAGGTAAAGAACAACAACTATCTTTTAGGATCAAGACATTGTTGCCACCTCCCAAACTTCAGCACTTTTGTGTTCAGTAATCAAGGCATATGAACTCTTAGCTTCCAGTAGCACTCACCAGTACAAAGAGTTTTTTGTATCCAACTTTGAGGAAACCAATAACAGCTCCTTTTCCTGCCCTACAGGATGGGGAAAATAATGAAGAAACTAGAAGCAGCTAGGTGAGAGAGGTAGAGTCAAAAAGGGAAAAGGGCTAGGAAGAAAGGGATACAGGATGGAAAAGTGTTTAGTACTCACGGTCGAGCAGAAGTGTCTTTGAGCACATACATAACGTGGCGATTACTCTGCATCCTCGATGCACTGGTGATGGGTGCAGGAAGGTGCTGGGCCTGACAGACAGATGAAGACAGACTTTCTGCAGGTCCCTTCCAAAGGATCCAGCCCTCCTTTATCTACTGTTCCTAGAGAGGTGTCCCCAGTACCTTGGCAGAAGCCTTGCCCAATTCATCTACAATGGTCATAATTTGCTGTTGCACATCAACACTATAAGAGAGGAGATAAATAGTCAGATAATCAATGAATGAGGATTCTGGACTCCCAGGAAACTGGACCACAGCTCCAATTTAGGTTCAGCACTTAAAGACTCCCCAACTTTACCTTGGAGTATTCCAATCTGAGTTTTCCACCCGACTCTCTAGAACCCAAACTTTTACCACACCTCCTTTCCAATGTGCCACACTCCCTCCTCCCTTGCGGTTATTGTGAGGAAGCAGGACGGACAGGTCAAGCACATCCTTTGGCCAGGACCTTATGTTTGGCCAAAGGGTGAAATGTTATAGACCCAAACGCAGATCAATCCCACTAAGTGTAGGGTCAAAGGTCACCAACAGGTCGAGCCAGGACCTCAAAAGGTGTGAGGGTCATTACTCAATGAAAAGGGGGGCGTGGTGCCTGGACCAGATTTCTAGAACTGGGAGAGAAGGGCATCAAGGTGGGTTTGAGATGTCACCGGGCTGGCGTTGTGGTTCCGGGTCTGCGGGCCGGTGGCCGCAGGTGCTGGTCCAGGACCGTGATGCGCTCCGGGAGCAGCGCGTCCACATCGAACGGGAACTCCATGGCCCATTGTACTTGACTGGCCCCGCCCGGGCAACGTCACTTCCGTCCTTCCCGGACACCCCGCCCCTCGGGGTCCATTTCTCTCCCTGCAGGGTGGGGCGCGGCACACACCCCGCCCTTCGTCCTCTTCAAGCTGCTCCGGAGACCCTGCCCTTCTGGTCGATCCTGTAGTCCCGTAGTGAAGCCACTCCCCACCAATTCCCAAGGCACGGGGTGCCTAGCAATGAATACATTTTCCTTCGGCCTAGTTGCTTCTTCTCCAACCCATTAGCCCCAGTGAACAGCTGGGCCCCGTGGACCATGGAACACTGCTTGAGGCACTAGGGGCCCCCAGGGTGATCAAGACAGAACGGCACAACTGTTTATTCCAGGTGACTCCTGGTCCCAAGAGTCCCAGGTTGGGCTGGCTCCAGTCTGACCACTTCTCTCTCCATAGCAGCACCCATTCCTTTGAGACTCAGTCCAGAGACAGGAGACAAAGCTTTATTTTGGAAAAGCAGAGTTGGCATTAAGTCTGCAACAGCAAAAGGTGGCTGAACCCGTCTACTTACACTACATGGGGATCAGGGTTTCCCACATACATCTATACTGCCCCCCTTCAGCCTCAGATGTATTCACCCCCTTCAACAACAATCATGTTTCTTCACTGACTCTGGACCTGCCATTGGCCACAAAACAGATGAAGTCTTCAGGGTGAATCCTATCATGTTATTCTTAGGCATTATCTTCCAATCTCTCCACACCCTTCCCAGTCTACAGCTCCTACAGAGAACTCTAGGAATGTGCTGAGAGTGGCATCTCAGGCATTGACTCAGGTGGGGGGCCACTCTCTTCTCCAAGATGGCCTTGATACAGCCGACGAAGGCGGGACAGCTCTCTCTCTGGTGGCTGTTTCCAGCTGTACCATGGGTACCAGGGATCACCTGAAACCAGAGTGGGGGCTGGCGGAGTAGCACTCACAGCTCCATGGGAGTTACTGAAGTCAAGGTCCCGAGGTTCCACCTGGGGAATATGGTAACTGAGAAGACCTAGGGGATTAAAAAAAAGAGTGAAGGAAGCAAGGTGGGGCAGTTCAGATTAAGAGAGACAGAAGGAAAATAACCTGTAAAGGGAAGAGGGAACCACAGCCACTGGGTATATTTATGCATGCTACACACTGCACAAAGGCCAACTGGCCAGTGGGCAAGTGTGGGCTGACATACTGCCTAGGCTCTTGCCTACTAAGCTGTGCAGCCCTGCACCAGGACTATGAAGCTGCATCTGCCCTAATGGAGGAATACCTTTTTCTAATTTGTACAAAGGAGCCCAGGGCCAGAAATTTATACAAAATTCATCCTATGATGTAGCTATAGCATTGGGACTGATAGTTATTAAGTAAGAGGGAAGAAAAAGGAAAGAGAGGGGACAATGACAAGGTACACTGAGGAGAGAGAATAAAGGAGAATGAAATGATGAAAGAAGAGATTCTTGGGAACATGTTATGTGCTAACTTCTCAGATAGGCAGGAGCATTTATATCTATCCTCCGGCCCTTAGTCACCTCCTTAACATCTAACAAAACTTCTTTTGGCCCCTTCTCAAACTTACCATGATCCCTGGCTTTCTGAATGGCCTGGGTCAACTTCTTGTGTTGCTTCATACAGACTCCTGCAGGAAGAAAAATAGGTAACTCTTCTCCTTCTATCAAGCATGGTAAGCAAAGAAAACAAACTGCTTCTACATGGTGAGAGACGGTTGGAGTTGGAAGACCTGGCTCCCCATTCTCCTGACCCCCTCCTCAGGCCTGTTTCCCCATCTGTCCAATGGAAAGAATCCCTCCTGAGAGCTGCAATAAAAACTTAGGAGGGTCTAGGTACTATAGAGAAGCCATTTACTGGAAAAGGCTCTAAAATAGAGAACAGAAAACAATTCAAGAGGCAAGTGTGCTTCATTGGGCAGGACAATTCACGGAGAAAAATTCAGTAAGGGAAGAAAAGGATTTCAGGTCTTGGGAAGGCAATATGAAAGTGTAGCAAAATAGTCTCTTAAGTTTTTTACAGAGTGACGGGAGTTTAAAACTACTCTAAAACTCCCTGACAAACTGAACTCCACTAATCATGCTGCCATCCCCAGAATGGTTAAATTCAAATTATTCTTGGCAAATTTATCTTGCTTAACACGCAATGGCAACATTTTTCTGTATGGGGCCGTATATTTTACATGATGCAGGTCCTAGAGTCTTTGTCTCAGCTATTCAACTCTGCCACTGTAGTCTGGAAGCAGTTGTAGACACTATAAAGACACATGGACACAGCAGTGAGCCGGATTTAGCCTGTGGCTATAGTTAGGGAATAGATGTAATCTTGAATTGTTAAACACACAATTTCAAATTTGGGAAATCTAACTTAATTGTCAACAGTATAAAAGAATTCATAGGACAGCAAGTTTATGAGAAAGCCTTTTTATAAAAGTGGAAAGCCCTAAGGAAATAATCACTACCATTTATTTTTAAGAGCTTATCTTTTAAGAGCTACAATAAGATGGTTTGCTTACAATGACACTTGCCTGTATCTTTTGTGCCCCTGTAACTGTTTTAGCATGTGAATAGCCCCATTACACCAAAATTTCCAGAAGGTTCAATCACACTTTTTATGCTGTAGTAGAAGCCACCAAAAAAAATACCTGTTGTCTGACTGAATAAAGAGAAGTGCTCCCAGGAAAAGTCATTCTGGTGGGGACATGGATGATGGGCTAACCTGTGTATGGCGCATGGAAGATGATACCCGTGTGGGCACAGACAAACTGTTCCAAGAGCTTCACATTCTGTGGGGAAAATGGTGGAGAAAGGAGTGGGGGACAGCAGGAAAACCTTAAGTGACTGAAAGTGCACAATCCCTATACATTCACACAAGTGACCTTAATCCTCCTATGTCTCTCCAGATGCTGCCCTCCTTCATGCCCCAGTTTTAGCTCCATCCCTTTAGTGAACTCATTCATGAAAACTCCAGCAAACGTTTCCCCTTTCCTAGTCTTTCAACCATTTCACGTGTACATCCTATACTCTGTCACTGAGACTCATACAGAATTCTCTTCTCCAGGCGTTAGGTTCTAAAATCAGGCCTCATGCAGCCCTCACTAGTGTGGCTCAGTGGACTGAGTGCCAGCCTGCAAAGCACAAGGTTGCTAATTTGATTCCCAGTCAGGGCACATGTCTGGGTTGTGGGCCAGGTCCCCAGTGGGGGTGTGCAAGAGGTGACCACACACTGAGGTTTCTCTCCCTTTCTCCCTGCCTTCCCCTGTCTAAAAATAAATAAATATGTGTATGGCCGTACCACCCTGAACTGTGTCCACTCTCATCTAAAAATAAATAAATATTTAAAAAATAAAATCAGACCTCATGCAAAAAATCAGGAGTCAGTTGGCAATCCCTAAAATCACCCAGAAAATATAGTACATCTTGTGACGTGCATGTATGAATGAGTATAACATATAAATAGCATGCTGTATATAATGTATACATTGACTCAGATCAATTTAAAGTTAGTTATGTAGAAGGACTACCAGGTAGCAAGTTAAGCAGAGGAAGTGAGACCCAAGGAATAAGCAGGTATACTTGTGCAGCTAGAATGGCAGGCAGAATCACCCACGCTACTGAATTTGTAATTTTTCTCTCTCCCTTATTATGTGATTATAAACTGTAAAAAACTGTTTATAGTACCTTTTTATTAACCAGTCATATACAGTTGAAATTGAGAAGCTACCTGTTAAACTCCTCTACAGTTTGTGTCAGAAGGGGCCTAAGAACAGTCACACACTCTCATCTGCTTGACGGATACACGAATGCCCTCCAACTTCTCTGAGGACCAGCTATTCAGCTTCCCACCTACTACTTCACTGCAAGCTCAGAAGAACACTTTCCCATCACCACTGTTAGCATGCCACCAAACATCAACATGACAAGGAAATAAAACCTCAGAAAAAAATTGGTCCAATCTACTTGCTAATAATTGTGATGGATATAAACAAATTTGGGGGCACCCCCCTCCCATTAGAAATGAGCATTTTTCTTGCCTGCCAATCTAGACTGTCAGTTTCACAAGGGATGAAACTTTTTACTATAACCCATAGTAGAGAGCAAAAGACTAGAAGAAAAAACGCTTTTATAGTGCCAGGAAGCCAGTGTAAATGGAGTGTAGGGGCACCCAATCTGAAGAAGAGTGGGACAATCTCCTTAGCACTGCAAAAAGGCTCCAAATATTCACCCTGGAGAAAAGATTTTCCTTACCCTAAAGTCAATGTGCAGCTTATGATCTCGGCAGATAGGGCATGGGTTCCCAGCAACTTTACTTTTACGCTGTAGAGAGAAGAAATTGGCAGGTGACAATAACCCAAGCCCTGTCAGAAAAAGTAGTTGCCACCTTCAC
This sequence comes from Phyllostomus discolor, assembly GCF_004126475.2. Classification (NCBI taxonomy): domain Eukaryota; kingdom Metazoa; phylum Chordata; class Mammalia; order Chiroptera; family Phyllostomidae; genus Phyllostomus; species Phyllostomus discolor. The sequence goes on along the minus strand of NC_040906.2, from coordinate 103,710,537 downwards.
TATGGTCTTCACCCCCACTTCACATCCCATCCATGTGCTACTCTCAGAGACTCACAATACATGTCTTTCGAGTACGCTGTGGGGGTATTCCACCTTTGTGGTTGCGACGATAGTCAGCCCATATGGGACGAGAACCATAGCGGGACTTGTATTCTGAAATCAAAGGCCACACAAGTTAGGGTGGAGGATGTGTCTCTCTGTCCATTTACTGCAGATCCCACATGACCCTCCCTTCCTGTACAGGTACCTTCTGAGTCCAGATACTTCCAGGGTTCATTAATATAAGGGGAAATGGGCACTGGGGGCAAAGAATCTTCCTCAAGGGAGGCTTCAGTGCAAAGAGTCCGGATGGGAACCTATAAAAAAGGGTGAAAATTAAAAAATGAATTCAAAGACGGAACCAGATTTTTAAAAAATATTTTATTTATTTTTGGAGAGAGGGAGAGAAATATCAATGTGGTTGCCACTCGCATGTCCCCTACTATGGACCTGGACTGCAACTTAGGCATGTGCCCTGACTGGGACTTGAACTGGCAACTCTTTGCTTCGGAGGCCAGTACTCAATCCACTGAGCCACACCAGCCAGGGCAAGAACCAGATTGTTTTGCTGCTGACTTCAGGAAGAAGGGAATACATGCCCACTGTGTTAATGGAATATAGCAGAAACATATATGGAAGGTAGCATATTTGGTGGGGTTAAACTGACATCATCAACAACCACTCACCCTTATCTCCAACTGGATTCTGAAAGAAACTAAGGTTGGAGGCTAGCTAGGACAAGTGACTGAGAGACAATCTTATTTGTGAGGACAACTTAAAAACCTGGCACATATGAGGTATTGATGCTTTTGGGGATGAAGTGAGTCTAGTGGAGGAAAAAAGGTGAACAAAGGAAAAGTGAAGGTGTGTAGTTCCTTGGAAGTAAGATGTGTGGCAGGAAGGGGGTGCAGAGGACTTGTTAAGTCTCCAATCCAATCCAGAATCGCTGAGTTCCTCAGCTTTATAAAAAGTTGAAGGTCAACATTCCATCGGGAAGAACAAACGAGTCCTAATTATGCTAGCTTTAAAACTACCAGGTCTGTCATTAATCCCACAGTGGCCCCTGTCACCACTCTTCAGTCCCACTTTAGGGAGTGGAAGCTGGGAAAGCCTTCCTATCTCACCCGTCCCCACCAAGAATCTGCCCTGCCCTACTAAGAGCCTCCAGGATGGTAAGTACATGAGACTAGAGGGAAACCTCAATCCAAAGAACTGAGTTAAACTTTCATGTATGCTCTTTGACAATAAACTGATTTAGTAGGATGGAAGGCTAAGAAACAGGTCACCATGTCAAGAATGTATCCTGGCTTTACTGGGAGACACTCTTCCAGTATAAGTTAGTGCCCCCGAACCCAAGGACACTCCAGAGCATCATGGATTTAGACAGCATCTGTACAGTTAATGAGTTTGTTGTGCATGACGGGGTGGGGTGGAGAGCATCACTCACCTAGTTATTTACCCAACATATTAACATGGGAAGATGATGAAATCTAAGCCTGGCTCTTTACCCTCGGCTCGGGATTTTAAAATGCACGGAGATTTAAGGAGGAGGAGGGGAAGGAGGAAGTGGTCGGGGCAAAATGTCTAAACAGCGGAGGCATAAGGACGTGGAAAATTTTCTGCTCCCGGATTCCCAGAAGTGGAGCGAGACGTAGACAAAGTAAAACTAAGTAGCGATTCTACAAAACGTGCTCCAAGGAGTTACCTGAACTCCGCAGGCACCCCTGAAGGACGAAAGGCTAGGAAGGAGCCTCAGCAGCGTATTCAACACGGAAGCCGCCATCTTGACGGACACCCAAAACAGGAACGACCAGGGAGGTGACTGCGCATGCTCCCCCGGAAAACGACTTGGGCAGGGCCAAGGACAAGCCTGCAATGCGGCAGGCAACTACGCACTTGCGTCAGGACGGAAGCGAGAAAGGGGGAGGGTCTTGAGGAAAAAATCCAATTTCAACTGCGTCACAGTGGAATTCGGCCTCAAAATTAAATTTTTGATGAAGCAATCATGACGATTCCTAGATCTTATACTTTGAGTTTGCCTTTCAAGCAATTCTGAAGGCGATTTTGGCCCAGATTACCGCAGTACGCATGCGTCGGCCCCGTTCCGCCAATCCAGGGTAAGAAATGTTTTCAGGGGCGGAAGTGGTGGAGGCAGAGGAAAGGAAGGTGCTAGGCTCTGCGGTCACGCGCACGCGCCTCCTTCCTCCCCAGAAAGGAGGTGGAAAAAAAGTCCCGAATGTGGCGGGGAGTGTGGGCTGAGCGAAGGCGAAGGGAGGGTAGCCAATCAATTAGCTAGTTGTGTTTCGTGTTGGCCAATGAGTTTACGCCTCGAGCACCATGTCTCGCGACAAGGGAAACGTACTAGCACGTTTGGGCGCGTTGGGTGGTGTCCTGGTATAAAAGACTCCGCCCGAGCCGACAGCCGCCATTGTCGGGTTCGTGTAGAGGTAAGTTCCGGTAGATTGTCGGTTGGGGGTTAAGCTTTTACTGAGAGCGTTGGCTTAGACATTGGGTTTGGCATGGGTTTGTTTGAGAGCTACAACTTGTATTTTCGGGGTTGGACGTTGGGATGCGTGGAACAACCAAGATGGCAATTTGGGGTGTTACAAAAGCAGCCCGTGCTGATTATATTTTTCCCCTTGTGTTTTTCTATCCCAGGTTTGAATTTTCTCGGAGGAAGGCAGCCACGAGGAAAAAAAGAAACAAGATTCAGCAACATCTAAGCCCTTGAAAGGATCCTGAGCGGGGGGAAAGGGAAAACAGCAGCCACCAGCCCAACCACTTGTGTCTTCTGCCCCTTCCCACCTATCTTGCCCACCCCACCAGCCCACGCTGCTTGGGACTTGAGATCTGTGGCCGAAGGACCGTCACCACATAACTTCAAAAATAATCAAACCCACCCAAATCCACCCAAATTCACTTAACCAGCGTTTACTTTTTTGAATCCACTCAGAAATTTTTTTCTACGACCCCCCCTCCCTAAATGGAGTTGGGTGGGGGGGGAATGAATACTGAGTTGGCCTTTGTTTTTTTTAAGAGACTTTTTGATCCAATGAGGCCCCCCAAATAGAGTTTTGGGTCCTGGTTGGTGGTTTAATTTTTTTTCTCCAAAATTTTAACCCCCTCCCCCCTGAGCCCGAGGTGCTGACGTCGCAAAAAAATTGGATAGTAAGTGTCGAATTTTCAAAAACGAGCCTTGCAACAAGAAATCAACCTTTCCCTTTGTGAAATCAAAAATGAGAGGAAGAAATGAGACCATAGAACAAAACGGAGAACTGGAGAAAGGACCAAACCGGTCACTTACTCTCCATTAAAAAGGGCATTTGGGTCTATAAACAGTATAGTTCTCTTCCCCCCTACCACCTACTTCTAACCGGCCCTGCTGCAGGCAAGGAGAGGTTGGGGGGGGGGGGGCAGCAAGTGAGGATTTTGATGGTTAACCCTTCGTAATCCAGCCAATTTCTAGACTGCCAAAGCGCTAAATTTGCTTTTAATAAGGAGGAATGGTTACCTTCCTCCCTAAGCAGCAGTCTTCAAAAGGGTTAATGAGCTCACATACAAAAGACGGTGGATCTTGTGGCCCAGAAGTCCCACTTCTTTGTGTGTGAGACAAGCAGGGCGCCTACCAATTTGCCAGATTAATAAGCAATCTGTACATAAAGATTGCAGGGTAAGGAGATGTGCAGAGAAATATTAGCTGGCTATGACTTAAAATGGTTAAATCCTCTCAATTTTAATGTAATATGCTTGGGGTGTATTTGTGTGGTTAAAATAAGTGGCAATCTAGGAATAAAGATTGCAAGACAATTAGGACAAAATATAATTTTAGTGCCAGTACATACAAGGTGATAGTTGGGGACGTAAATGTTTTGTAATTGTTGCAGGTTGCATAAGTTAAAAGCAAGTTTAACATTTTAACTTGGTACTTTTTGATGAGACTATAGTTAGAGGGTGGAAAGGTTGGGAAATGTGAAATTCAGGAGTATCATTTTAAAAGCCATTTAGTGCAATTGAATGCTAGCTTTTTAAAAGATTGTGTCGTTAAAAGGATTTTTTTCTTCCCTGCTTCAATATGGCGACTTTCCTAGTCCTTTTGTCTTTCAAGCGGTGTTGCAGGTTGTGTCTACCATATTTCTCTTGTCCTACCTCAACCCTATTTGTTGAGAGGGGTCCAAATCCCCCCCCCTTTCCCTTTGTATGGAAGATGGGGGTGGTCTATCGTAGGTTTAACCTCAACTCGAAATACAATTCTTCCCCGCAGAAAACTGTTACATTTAATATTTTAATTGTATTTTCACAATGCTCTTACTCAAAATAGGTCAAAGACTTAAGGATGGGGGACTGTTTTTGTTTCGTTTTTTGTTTTTTTTTTTTTACAAAAGTGTTTTTGTTTCTTGTTTTTTCTTAATGTAACCAGCTACCGGCAGAGCTGGAATAGGTTTTTAAAATTTTTTTCCTCCATTACAAAATGGCGTCCCTACTTCTTTGTTGTTTTTCTTCCCCTTTTACCATCCAGAGCCTAGGGCCGCCCTAGAAACTTGGTCAAGGGGGAGGAGCTTCATTGGAAGGTGATGTAATCCGCTTCTTTCTCCACCCTCTTACAACTCCACCCCTGAGCGTCTCCCTTCTGGACTCCCTATGCACGCATCTAGGAAGACATCTAACTTAATTTCTTTAGATTATCATCTTTAATAGCCTGTATCTTAAAAGGAAAAAAGCTGGCAGAAATTAGGTCTTCAAGCTGCTCATCCCTTTGGACAACTAGTTTTTTGTTTTTACAGTGAGAGCTTGATGCTTTTTATTTTCACCTTTCACTCATCGCGGCTACCTGGAAGTTTTCCCCACTTCATTTGTCAGGGGTAGAAAACCAGTTAAACTAAGACTGGGAGCCTTTTGCGGGAGGGTGTGTGTGAGCTTGTGTGTATGTATATGTGTGTCGGGGCATACTAGAGAAAGACACAAGGGCTTGTGAAAGTAACTTGAGACAAATGGGGCCTAATAACACTGAAGTGTGCCGATTTTGCTCAGTAACCAGTCCTTGGGCCTCCTGCATTTGGTTGCTTTGTATAATGAGAATCTGGGGAGAGTGGGTACTTTAGGAATTTATTCTCAATCACCCTTATTCCCACTTGGGTTTTGGGATAAACTGTATTCCGTGCTGTGTCACGTTCTCCAATTGCTTAGCTCCTGTACTTTGGTACTGGGATGAGAAGTGAATCTTAGGAAAGGAGGCGGCAGTTGTAAACTCAAGGCAGGGGGGATCAAGCTACGGTTTCTGGTAAGCAAAACCTTTCTGGTATTACATTTCACAATTTTCATTTTTTCCCAAGAGCCACCATTTTTAAATTTATTTTTCCTTCTAAGAAATTCCTTAAAGCAATGGGAGAGTAATGTCTTCATTTTTCCACTTGTGCAGTGCTATAGCAATTGGTGCATGTTGTAAAGCCATGCCCTATCCGATGGTGGTATTTCGTGCCCTATCCATTTCTTCCTCCAGCTTTTTCAAAATCAAATCTTTATCAGACTCTCCATATACTAATTTTGAAGTCCTGCATTGAAGCATGAAGACTCTAAGCAGAATTGGAAAGCCATTTTGTACAAATGCCATGTGGTGACTTGGGTGAGACTTAAAGGGCCAATTTTCTATTTGGTATGAATTCTCAAATTATTAAGCTTCTGGATTGAATGGGAGGGACTCTTCCACATGTCTATTGACCACAAGTTTGTTTGTTTTTTTTTTGGTGGGGGGGTGGTTAATTGTTTAAGCAGTTTGCCATGGGCCTCTGCAGCATACCTTCCTTGGTAGCTGAACATTCTGCCCACTGGAGTTCCTGATTTTTAGTGGGCAGGGGATTAATAAAGGAAATCTTCAGTAACATGGGAGATGGGAAACAAAGTCTTCTAGGGAAACCAAATCCATCTGGAGAACCTGATCTTTGTAATTTGTGGCCATTTATATTCTGGGATCCTTTCATGTTGGGATGGGTGGATGTGGTGATTTCACTAAGCTTTTCGGGAGCTCATGTACCAGGCTTTAAATGGCTGAGTAATGGGGGCTGATACTCAGAAGAAAAGAATAACCTTGGGAATCACCGTAAAGACATAATTCAGTCCACTGTTGAGCCATGCTAGGAAATACTTCAAACACTGAAGAAAGGAAGGGATCTAAGGGGGATCTTAGGTACAAAATATTTTCATTTCCAGAAGTGCTAAATCCTCTAAGTAGGGTGAACTTGGGCTCCTTTTTTGTCAGGAGAGTGTTGGGATTGTTTTAAAAAGGGCTCTGACTTCCATAGGATTTTTGTACTGAACCAATCCAGTTCTGTTTCATTGGTGATGGGTATGGAATAATTTTAGCCAAACTAAATATTTTTCACCCTATTAAATGAATAACCCTCAAGTAAAATTCATTTTGGAGGCAGAAGTTGGTGTCACTTCAGGACTTTTAAATTTTATCTCTGGTAAGAACAGGAGAAAACTCCCCAGTGTCTTGTGTTAGTAGTGCTGGTCTTTGCCTGCAACATCTTCTGTAAGGAAAACACAGCATGGAAGGTGGAGATAGGCCAGGGCTTATTCCCCACCCTCCCTTCTGTACTGCCTTCAAGAAAATTAAAATGTATCATGCCCTGGATTATTGGTTTCAGAAATCTTCCTTAAGCTTTCATTGCAGGCTCCATATTATGACTAGGCAATGTTATGACACTTGGTCACTGCTCCTCCTCCCTAGTCAGCTCATTTGCCTTTTCCACTGTAGGCCTGTGCCAGGAATTTCAGCTCTTTGTTTCTTTCCACTTGAGTGCCTTGGAAGTTCTTTCAAAATGTACTGACTTTAAAAGAAGGAAATTAGGTTGTCATACATTTGGGGTCCTTAAATTTTAAATGAGTGAAAGCTAATCCTGTAGGAAAGTGATAATAAGAAAACACCTTTTAATCACAGGACTGGTGCTTGTGAGACAAAATTAAGTTTTGTCAATTGTATTTCCAAAATGTAATAGGAAAAAAAAAGAATGGAAATTGAGAAGAAAACATTTCCTCTGCTTTGTCTCCTAGCTTTTCTTGACTGGCTATTCTTGCATGGTATGAATGAGAATGAAAAAGTTCCTAGGTCTTGTTTCCAGCAGAAGGCACTAGACAATTTAGTTTTTTACTAATTGATCTTTTGTCTCCCACCCTCTTAAGTGAAGGAACATTTAAGCTCAGGTGATAATTTGAGTTTCTGAAGGAAGTAGGGGTAACAGTCCTGTTAGCATAGCTAATAGATAAGTGAAAGGGAGTTCTCCAGGGTGATATATATTAAACTCTGGTTTTGAATCAGTGGGATCGGCTGTGTTTAGTGGGCACCGGTGTGAAGTGATGTTAGTTTAATTGAAGGCTTTTGGTCAAATTGTATATATCTTGGTTGCTGATAATATATTATTTGGATTTGTTCATTGCTTTTATAGTCTCCAATAGATGGGAAACCTGTTTTCTCTCCCTTTATTATATCTATATATCTCTTTACAGTGTCTATATATTACGTAGTATGTTACTACATGGGGAAAATTTCTTTATCCCTGTGTCTATCTCTGTAAGAATCACCACAGTTCAGTGGATTTGGCCTGTACACTTCTAACCTTATCTGGTATTCTACTTCAATGTTTTTTTCCTCTGACTTCAGGTTCTACCTATATTTGTAGAGGTTCCAGGGTAGCAGTCACAGCATAATTAATACTTATCTGCTCACCTCTCAACATTTCTTTAGTCATCTCCTCTCCTTATATTTAGCCCACAGGGTATGATCTTAAGGACCAACCACCTCCCTGCTTTTTTCCCTTTTCTTCTTTAGATTGTTAGGACCTCTGCATTTAGAAATTTACTGACCTTTTTTTGTTGGAAGGACTTAAAAGGTTGACATTTTTTTTTCTCTGAGAACTAATTTATTCTATAAGAAAACTTCTTGTTTCTGCACAAAGTACAGTCCTCTTTGTAAAATCCTGATTTTCCCACACTTCTGGGAATCATGTCTGTTAACTGTATTAGAAGCAGGGTGCATGAGGTGGTTTTCTCCTTGCCTCCCTAACCAATGTTAACCTGATTTCCCAAATGTAGATATTACTCAGGTGTCTTTTTTGTTTGTTTTCAGAGGTGTTTCTAGGCATTGTGGATAAAAGTAACCAATCTGAACCATCCTGGATCTTAACTACCTCTCTGGAACTTGGTTTCTGACCTAGAAAGTGCTTCACACTTCGCTGTCCCATAAAAGCAGTTTAACTTTTAATTAACTCCTTTTCTAACCTAGTCTAAAGTAGCTACTTAAAATTTAAAGGCATTTTTCCAGTGTCTACCTTCATTCCATTCTTTTTGGCTCCATGGTTTCTAATTTCAGGTGTCTCTTGGGGATCTTGGGGATGTGATTTTGGGTGTCAGGGATAATGGGTCAGATTTGCATGTTTGCTTTTGAAATTACAAGCCAATCAAGCTCTTGATTTTGAAATAAAATCTTGTGCAGTGTTCGGTTAATGAATTAGGTGAACCTGCTTAATTTCATTTGCATTCATTTGTTTCCATTTCTGGGAGCTACCCATAACTCCCCTGGGGAAAGGTTCTGTTTTCAAGTTTTATTTTTTTTATTACCTATCACTTGAACTGATTGTCTCCTGGTACAAGCAGTACATATCCTGCCACTTGTGATTATGACTCTTAATGGGCTGTAGTAAAAAGGAATTGATTAATCTGAGAAGATATTTAGCACAACACCCAAGATTGGCCCAGTTCTTATCAAGTCAGTTGTTTTTGAAACCAGATTTACTAGCAACCAAGGAGAGACAAGAACCTATCAAGCAAAAATGCTTTGGAGAATTGAGCATTTTGTTACAGGAATGTGAATCTTAGCTCTAATACTAACTAATGAAGTTTAGCTGTCATGGAAGGATATAATTGGGAGGGGGAGAGAGGTGGCTTGCCCCAGTCTACCAACTGAATTGTTTTCTAATTTTGTCATCTAGTAGCACCATGCTTACCTTGCCAGGGCTATTTTCTCAGTGCTGACAATGGTCTGTGTTGATTTTTATCTTAAAAATAGTAAGTGTAGTTGAACATAAATGGAATAAGGAGTCACTATATTTTGTCAAATGTAGAAATTGAATTAAAGAGCATACTGTCACTGTCCTTGCCACCCATTTATTCTGTGGGTTTGTTTTGTCCTCTCTTAGAAGCCTTGATCATGGGTTCGGGTCCCATAGATCCCAAAGAGCTTCTCAAGGGTCTGGATAGCTTCCTTAACCGAGATGGGGAAGTCAAGAATGTGGACGGAATTTCCAAGATCTTCAGGTGAGTCTACCCTTTTTTGGATTCATTGTGAGTAGAGGATATTGTATGTTATAATTAAGGTAGAGAGGACTGAATTTTCCTAGAGAGGAAAGGAAAAGTCAGTGGGATAAGATTGAAGTCCAATAATTTTAGAATAAGTGATAGGAAAAGGTGATCCCTTGGTTCCTGGCTATAATGAAATTAGGTATTTATATATCCGTAGTCTCAAGGGAGTCACCCTTTGGAAGGAAGGAAGCAGGGAGCCAGGTGACAGAATTCTTGGTTCTGTTTTGGGTCACATTTCAGATCTCCAAACTGTCATTTTCCTTCAGGTATCCTCAAGTTTCCCAACTTGAGGCTACCTGAGCAAATGGCTAAGCCAGTCCTGAACAGACTACTGAAGGCTGATTTTTGAGGGATAGGATTCTTCACCTGCAAACAGAATCAGATGTGTCCTGTGCATTAGGGAAGCAGTGATGCTCACCCCCAGATCAGAGACTCAGTGTCTCCTCAGTTGTCTTCCAACCTCCCCTGGGTTTTTATTTCACTCTGGATCCATCCCATCCTCCTAGAGGCCCATGTGACTCCACCACTTTGTTACAGTCTAAAGTTATCAGGGATCTCCAGACAGTCTCACAGATTAGAGGTATTGCTGCTGGAAGAAGAGGCTACTCTCTGACTGCTCCATTCCTAATCTAATCCTCTCCTACAGTCTGATGAAGGAAGCACGAAAGATGGTGAGTCGATGCACTTACTTGAACATTCTCCTGCAGACCCGATCACCAGAAATATTGGTCAAGTAAGTGGGGATCTGAGTGGCTGGAATGGGAAGATGTAGTTAGAAGGTGAGGGAGGTGAGGCATGGGGTTCCTGGGTTGGTGATGGGGAACTAGGAGTACAGGATGTGGTCCTCCCAAAATTCAAGAAGAACATTAGATTCTGCTCCTACCTGCCTACAGGTTTATTGATGTCGGTGGTTACAAGCTTCTTAATAATTGGTTGACATATTCAAAGACAACCAACAACATACCCCTGTTGCAGCAAATTCTACTGACCTTGCAGCACCTACCACTCACCGTAGACCATCTCAAGCAGGTACCATCGGTCTATAGTTTTTGGTTTAGCCTCAGATGAAAAATTTACACTGACTCTGATAATGGCTGTGATCTTGGGCCTGTGAGGTAGAATGGTAGGAAAAATAGGAATTGGGAATCAGAAGACTTGGTTCAAATGTATCTCCTTTAATAGGAGTATGGCTTGGGGCACTCCCTATATCTGACCCCCAGTTTTTTTCATCTATATAATGGAAATAATTATACCTACCTTATTGGATTATTCTAAAGATTAAGTAAGACTATGCCCACAAAGATTTTGTAGAAGGTAAATATAATGTCAGTGTTAGTCACTGTTAAGGGACTATGAAGAGATTGTGAGTTTAGGGGGCTATTAGCTCTGAGTGGGCTTACTGTCCTCCTGGCATTTACCTTTCTGCTGCTCCCCATCTCTCATAGAACAACACAGCCAAATTGGTGAAGCAACTGAGCAAGTCAAGTGAGGATGAAGGTAGGGGCCAGTCCTTCCTCTCTCTGGGCCTTCCTCCATTACTTCCACTTAATTCCTTTCATGTCTGTCCCCATCCTTGGACTGTACCTTTCTTCCTTTCTCTTTTTATCTCACCTTGCTTTTCTCTTTCTTTTAAAAATTCAGTTCCTCTAATCTGTTTCCTCTCTCCTAGTCTCAGTTTTGAACAGGATTTGTTCATTTCTCTAAGATTAAGTTTGCGATAAGGTACCATATTTTGACTAGAAGCTGATTCTTAAGATTTCTTGGTATAAAAGTCATACACTTACAATTCTTTGGGGGAGAAAAGTATCATCATAGCGTGTCTTATCATCCTTGACTTTGTTTTTCTGTGTAGCACATTCTGGGACTTTCAATGTCTATTTTCCTAACAATAAATATAATAGTTTTGCCAATAAACACTGTCCTGTAGGGCATGGGCAGAATCCCAATATCATAGCTTCATAGCAACAGATTTTTTCCTTTTCTAAGACAAAGGGTTTTGGAGCTCCTGGCAAAGGCCATACAGTTCTGACTTGAGGATAGAGCCTGGCTCCAGAAAGTCAGCCTTTTCTTTAGAGAAGAAAGGGGTGTGTATCCAAGGGTTAAATACCCGAGGACTTTACACCCACTGCATAAATCAGGAGCATAAGACTCTAGTGCCCTGCATGTGAGAGGTATTCTAGCAGAGCTTGATCCCCTTGGTCAGAATTCAGATTTGCTCTTTGTCTTAAGAGAATTGTACTGTAAGCCCTTTTGGAAAGAAGCCTTGGTCATTTAGTGTGGAGGGAACATCTAGGCCTGGGTCAGCCTATCTAAAGTTCCTTTAGCTATAGGAGAAAACACTGGGAACCCTTTTTTAGGAAAAGGGTTTAACTCATAGTATTGTTCAGGTAAAAAACATTCCATACTTTTTCATTATTTTAGTTGTATTAATTCCCAATTTTAAGGCCCTTTTAGATACAGAGCACTTCACTATTTTTCTGATATCTCAGAGTATCTTCAGTAATAATTTGTAGTACAACATATTGTTCTAGAAAAGCCCAGTAGGTCATTGCCCACCTTTTGTTTCTTCACCCAGGTATACTGTCCCCCGTTTTCCAGATGGCTCAATTGTGCTGCCTTCTTTGAATGTAGATGTAATTATTATTCTGTACTTCCTTTGGATAATGAAATTTGTACATTCTTTATCAACTGTAGTGAAGTCTAATTGGACCATAATACCAGTTGCTCCAAAAAGGTTTTAGGGTATTCCTTCATTGGGTATGCATTGAGATTCATCTTGCCTTAGGTACAGAAATTACCAGTTATGTGACTGTTTTGAAAAGTTAGGTTTTAATGTTATGTGGCAGTCTCATTCATAAATGAGTCTGTAAGTGGAAACATTGGCAAGAAGAGAGATGCCATAGATAAGAGATGTTACTTGCCAAGTACAAATGGAAAGAGTACAAAGGTATATTTTTCATACATTTACAAACAAATTCTCTATTTTAAAATTCTCTGACCTAAATTAGTCTGTTTTTAAGCTCTTTTTTTCACCCTTGCTATACCTAATTAAAAAGCCATTATCACTAGCAGCATTCTAGAAAAAAAATTTTGCCTGGAGGTCTTTTGTAAGATGGACTTAAATTGCTTCTTTGAAACTTTTCATTTAGGATAACACTGAAAAATGGTGCTTATTTTAAAATCTGGTAGCCCTTTGGATACTTGAACTCTGTCCACCTTTGTCCTTAGTTTCTGTTCTCTAAACAGAAGGGGAAGAGCATAGGTGTTGGGTTCGTTGTGCCACTTTGTAGTTTTATGACTCTAATCTCTGCTTTTATGCCTGTGAAGGGAGATTAAACATTTTCAAGATGTTGTAACAACTACATGAGATACAGAGGGATGGGCAAAAGTAGTTTACAAATAATACAAATAAATAATACAGTAATAATATAAGAATAAACTGTATATCATGTACTCATGACTATAAACCTACTTTTGCCCACTGCTGTATATATGAAACATTAGTGTAGTTTTTTTCTTTTTAAGGATTTTGTTTGTTTATTTGTTTATTTATTTATTTGTCTTTAGACAGGGGGGAGGGAGAAAGAGGGAAACATCAATGTGTGGTTGCCTCTTGTGCGCCCCCTACTGGGAACCTGGCCCCACAACTCAGGCATGTGCCCTGACTAGGAATCAAATCAGCAACCTTTTGGTTTGCAGGCTAGCCCCTAATCCACTAAGCCACACCAGCCAGGGCATTAATATATTTTTATAACATACTCTGTAATATCTGTTACTGGAGGAATAATATTTTAAGTTATTTAGGCATTTCCCCTTTCTGTTACCTACAGAGCTCCGGAAATTGGCCTCAGTCCTTGTAAGTGACTGGATGGCTGTCATCCGCTCCCAGAGTAGTACCCAGCCTGCTGGTAAGCTCTGAACTCCTTTACCCCTCTGGCATGTGGCCTTTAGTGTTTTCAGCCTGTTTCACTTCTGCCTGGCAGTTTTCTACTTTAGCTAAATAAAATCTTTTTCTACTTTGTTTTCCCACAACAGAGAAAGATAAGAAAAAACGTAAAGAAGAGGGAAAGAGTCGAAGTACCCCTCCTGAGCGACCTTTCACTGAGGTGAAGGCTGAGCCTCGGCCTGAGGAGGCCCCAGAGAAGAAGAAGGAAAAGCCCAAGTCTCTTCGAACCACAGCACCCAGCCATGCCAAGTTCCGCTCCACTGGTGAGGATGTTGGCTGCCTGGGGTTGCTGCATTATGACACGTGAAAGAGGGAAGACTAGTGGGTGAAGCTTTGGGGGTTGTACGTGGCCAGATGAACTGAGAGGAAAAGTTAAGAGGGTGGGCTGTGAGTTCAACCACACACCGTGGCTCTTCCCCAGGATTAGAGCTGGAGACCCCATCTTTGGTGCCTGTGAAGAAGAACGCCAGTGCAGTGGTGGTTTCTGACAAATACAACCTTAAGCCTATCCCCCTCAAGCGTCAGAGGTATGGACCATGTGCTGGGCTTTTCTGAATGGGATGGGTCTGAGAACAGAGAAAGAAGGGCTAAATGGGCATTGTTCTTGATAGTTCCTCTTCTTACAGTTCTGCAGCCTCCCCAGGAGATGCTGCACCCCATGCAGAGAAGAAGTACAAGCCTCTCAACACAACACCCAATGCTACCAAAGAGATCAAAGTGAAGATCATCCCACCACAGCGTGAGTCCAAAGTGGGAGAATGTATTGAATTGGGAGCAAACTTATCATGGGAATGAAGTGGGGAGTACTCCTTCTCTTTAATGTCTTTCTCCATTTTCCTTTGATTTTTTGGTGTCCTTTAATTTTCACACTTCTGAAACTTTCCTTTCATGAGAAGTTTTAGGAGTAACTTTAGAGATGAAGTGGGAGGTGTGCTCTTCAGTGACTGGTCAGGGGTGCTCTGTGAGCTGGTAGGAATCTGTCATGTCTACAGATCTGGCTTTGTCTGCTACCTGAGCTCTAATTTATGCCCAAAGCCATGGCTTCCCTGCCTTTAATAAAAAGAGAATGATGTCAAGAATTTCTTATGTGTACGCTTTCTGGTCATCTTGAGCTTATTGTGTCCCAAGTTGCAGCAGGTTCTCTAATGACCCATTTTTCTGCCCAGATGTTACAGGAATAGGATTGTGAAGGAGGTATGATGATTCCATTTATACTTTTTTCTTTTTTAGCTATGGAAGGCCTGGGCTTCCTGGATGCACTCAATTCAGCACCTGTTCCAGGCATTAAAATTAAGAAGAAAAAGAAGGTGCTGTCACCTACAGCTGCCAAGGTATGGGCCCTGGGTAGCAGGTGTCAGTGACAGGTAAAGGTAGAGTTGAAGGAAGCGCCCAGCAGCTCGGAGTCAGAAGGACAAGAGGAGTTGACTGGTAGCAGTGGGCAGCATTTGACATAGATCTTCATTTGTATGAACTGTGGGGCATCCTGCCTAGAACCATGGGTTAATTGCCTTGCCTTGACCTTGGCTTTCCTGTCAGCTCATCAACTTTTTCTTTTACAATAGCCAAGCCCATTTGAAGGGAAAACAAGCACAGAGCCAAGCACAGCCAAATCTTCTTCCCCAGAACCAGCACCTTCTTCTGAGGCTATGGACACAGACCGTCCAGGGACCCCAGTTCCACCTGTGGAAGTCCCAGAGCTCCTGGATACGGGTAAGTCTAGAAAGTGGTCCAGATTTAGGGGTTTCCTAAGAGGAAGGACCTGGGTCTGAAACCTCTTCTGCTTATAGCCTCTTTGGAGCCAGGAGCTTTGGATGCAAAGCCAGTGGAAAGTCCTGGTGATGCCAGCCAGCTGACCCGAAAAGGCAGGAAGAGGAAAACTGTGACATGGCCTGAGGAAGGAAAACTGAGAGAATATTTCTATTTTGAACTAGATGAAACTGAACGAGGTTAGAAGTCAAGTTTTCTGTATAATAGGTTGGAATAAGGGGTTTAAAAAGGACATGGTGTACTTACTTTCTCTCTTGCTTGTTTTCTTCGTTGCCCATAGTAAATGTGAATAAGATCAAGGACTTTGGTGAGGCAGCTAAGCGAGAGATACTGTCAGACCGACATGCATTTGAGACTGCCCGGCGTCTGAGCCATGACAACATGGAGGAAAAGGTGCCATGGGTGTGCCCCCGGCCCCTGGTTCTGCCCTCACCTCTTGTGACCCCTGGAAGCAACAGCCAGGAGCGATACATTCAGGCTGAGCGGGAGAAAGGAATCCTTCAGGAGCTTTTCCTGAACAAGGAAAGGTGAGCAGAATGGGGTTCATGCCCTGGGGGGGGTGTTGAGGGGAGCATGCCCTGGGATGATTAATAAGAGGGTGGAATTTAGGAAGAAATTCCTGGGCCTGAATAAATAATTTGACTATCATTCTTTTGCTTCACCTGCGGCGTTACTACTAGCCCTCACGAGCCTGATCCTGAGTCCTATGAACCTATACCTCCAAAGCTCATCCCCCTAGATGAGGTGAGTGAGTGTGATGTGATGATAGGGGTTGTGATTGAGGTTAATGCAGCTTTCACAGAACCTTTCTCTTTTTCTACAGTTAGTCCTCATTGTTCTGTTATGCTTTCAGGAGTGTTCCATGGATGAGACCCCATATGCTGAGACTCTGGAGCCTGGGGAGGCCGGGGGCTCACCTGATGGGGCAGGTGGCTCCAAGTTGCCTCCTGTTCTGGCCAATCTTATGGGAAGCATGGGTGCTGGGAAGAGCCCCCAGGGTCCTGGAGGAGGAGGCATCAATGTCCAAGAGATCCTCACCTCTATCATGGTATGAGCCCTTCTTCCTCTTTTCTACTTTGTCTGGAATGCTCCTTCCTTTACCCCTGTCCTCCTTATCTTCCCACTTACCTCCTCTCTTGGCTCTCCCTCTCTGCTGGGTGAGGACTTTTGCTCTCTATTGACCTTGATTTTTATTGATCTTGCCTCACAGGGTAGCCCAAATAGTCATCCCTCTGAGGAACTGCTGAAGCAACCAGATTACTCAGACAAGATCAAGCAGATGCTGGGTAATTATCAGGGCCAGCCTGGGGCTGGGGGAGGAAGCCTACAGTGAGGTTGGGGAAACAGGAGTATTGGCACTCGATGCCAGACATTGAAAGGGAAGACTAGACTCAGAGAGCATTGCTCTGCCAGGTTAGTCTTTGTGCATCAGTTGGGAACACCTAAGTGAGAAGTCATGTCCCTCTTCTAGAATCCTCTTGCTGACTCTTTGACTCCTTTTTTCATTAACAGTGCCTCATGGACTCTTAGGCCCTGGTCCAATAGCCAATGGTTTTCCACAAGGGGGCCCTGGGGGCCCCAAGGGAATACAGCATTTCCCCTCAGGCCCTGGGGGACCTATGCCAGGTAGGTGGTGACATGTTGGAATGGGCTTATCTGCTTAGCTTTGGTCTGGTGATAGGATAGCATTGATGAAAAGCAGAAGGCGGTGTGGGCTAGGAGGGAGCACTTCCTGAATAAAATAATAAGGTAGCTGACATTGTGTCTCTCCCTTTTTTTCTAACAGGTCCTCATGGAGGCCCTGGGGGCCCTGGTGGGCCTGTGGGTCCACGCCTCCTGGGTCCCCCACCCCCTCCCCGGGGGGGTGATCCCTTCTGGGATGGCCCTGGTGACCCCATGCGGGGTGGCCCTATGCGGGGAGGTCCAGGACCTGGTCCTGGACCATACCATAGAGGTCGTGGAGGCCGAGGAGGAAATGAACCTCCTCCTCCTCCTCTTCCATTTCGAGGGGCCAGAGGAGGTCGCTCTGGGGGAGGACCCCCAAATGGACGAGGGGGCCCTGGTGGGGGCGTGGTTGGAGGTGGTGGGCACCGTCCCCACGAAGTCCCTAGCAGTAGCATGGGTGGAGGACATCGACCCCATGAAGGCCCTGGTGGTGGCATGGGCAGTGGCAGTGGCCATCGTCCTCATGAAGGTCCTGGCGGGAGTATGGGTGGAAATGGTGGACATCGCCCCCATGAAGGTCCTGGACATGGGGGACCCCATGGCCACCGGCTTCATGATGTCCCTAGTCACCGAGGCCATGACCATCGAGGGCCACCACCTCATGAGCACCGTGGCCATGATGGCCCTGGCCACGGAGGAGGGGGCCACCGAGGGCACGATGGAGGCCACAGCCATGGAGGAGGTGAGGATGGTCCCTGTCCCCTATATGGCTTTTATTTCATTCTAGAATCTGGGAGCGCCATTACCCCAGGTATGCCCCACAGAACGAGAGGTTGCCTGTGCCTAGCATGCATAGCTATTCCTACCCTGTGTACTTCCCCAAAATCCTCAAGGCTCTCTGTCTCTAAAAGAGTTCTCAGGATGCCATAGACTTGGAAGTGGGTGAGAATGGCATTGACCTATCTAACCATCTCGCCTTCTTTTCCAGACATGTCAAACCGCCCTGTTTGCCGACACTTCATGATGAAGGGCAACTGCCGCTATGAGAACAGCTGTGCCTTCTACCACCCAGGGGTCAATGGCCCCCCCCTGCCCTAGGAGCCCTTCCTGCCTTCCCCACACCCCCATGGGCTGTAGCCTTGCTTCTCCACCCTGTTATGGCTTCTGTGAGGCCCGTTTGTCCTTTCCCCAGCTGAGGAGGAGCAGGCCTTCTCAGTCCCGCTTGTGTTCATGGGGGTTTTCTGATCACTGGTGCGCATTGATTGGTGTACACACTCTCCTCCAGTCTGGGGAGGAGAGACTGGACACATTCTGTACCCTGACTGCTCAAGAGGAGACCCAGTTGGCTTCACTTTGTGAGGATATTTGCCCCATCACCCCAAGCCCCTTCCCAGTATTACCTTTAATGTCTGAGAACCTAAGCTGGTTATCCTGGAGAACACCTGTACCCTCCTATTTTGAGTCCTCCCCATGCACAGAGCTCTGACATGGGATCAGTTGCACTTACGAAATCATCCAAGCCAAGTTCATTATTCCTCACGGGGTGGGGAGATGGTAAAAAGGGGTATTGGATATCCCACTGCACTGAAAGAGCTCCCCACTCCCTCCCTCCCATCACAAGCTGGACACATTTTGAGTCCTTTCTCAAGTAAGACTTCGCAACCTGTGAACATTGTGGGTCTGCTGGATTCAATGATGGAAAATTCACATTTGCATCCAGAGAAGGTTTTGGCTGGTGGCGTTGGTCCATCTTGCATATATTAACTCATTCTGGAAACTAAAATCCTTCAGTGAGACCAGCTTTTCATGAACTGAACCCTGGCACGCTGGGCCCAACAGTCACACTACATGCACCGCTTTGGGAGTTAGCACGCTTCCTATCCTCACCTGGGACCTTGTTGGAGTGAGGCCACTTCTGAATCCCCGCCAAGCACCTTCCTGGGTGCATTGAACAACACAACTGGTCCTTACCCAGTCCTCTCCTTCACCTGTCTCGGCATCAGTTGTTTTCTATGAAAACAGTGGATTGGTTGGGTTTTGTGCAGGGTCTTGTGTTAGAGCCACTATGTATTTGAGGATGAGTATTTTTTTTTGGTTTTGTATATTTTGTACATTAATAATAAACAGTGGAAAGAGAAGCAGCTTATTTAACCCCTGGTGTGTTTGGACTCGTTAAAAAACAAAACCCAACCATTATCAGCTCTTTAGGTACATTAATACAAACCTTGGTGGAATCTGTTGCAGTCTTTTGAGTGGAACTAAAACGTTATACCTTCAAGCCACAGAATTGATACTAAGTGAAAGATTGCTGAAGTGGAATATTCTGAATAGAAAGCTTGGAGGACCCGCATTCTCTAAGCAAGAAATGGGGCCTCTGGAATGCAGAACTCAGTGCTGGAGCTGCAGGCAGTATGGGCACAGCAGTTGCAGTTGGACCTGACAGCCCTGTGGAATTGTGCAGGGAAGGAATTGAGGATGGAGGAAGGGGAGTAGGGAGAGTGTTGGAAGGAGAAATCCAAGAGCAGTGTCTTGAAAGCAGTTCCAGTGGAGAAAGGAGCAAGGAAAGTGTAAACTGCTCTTCCCAAAAACTGGCTGCAGAGCTAGAGGAAAATTCACCTGCTTCAAAGAAATGTAGTATTGAGGTTATTCCTAATTATTACAGATAAGTATTAAACTGAGAGCTTAGTTGATGGAATAAGGTTTCTGGGAAGACAGAAGGTTTTGGAGACCAGAACATGCAGAGGATTAAGTAGGAAGTTACTTAAATCTGCTATTCTTAAAGCTAAAAATTAGAACTATATTACATTTTGGAGGGAGAGAATAATGGTTTTCAACCTTTCAGTGTCTATCAGAACATCTGAAGGGCCTGTTAAAAGACAGTTGGGGGTGAGGGACAGCAAATTTTCTGGGTCAGTAGGTCTGGGATGGATCCCAAGATTTTGCATTTCAGCCTTGGTGTTGCTGATGCATATCCAGAAAGCAAGTCACGCCCCTACAAGTTTCTTGGCTGTATTTTCCAAGACAGGCCACAAGAGGGCAACTTCCTAAATTTAACAGGCCTCATTTACATCTAGTAAGGCTAGTGGGGCAGATTTTTGCTTTTGCAGTCTCAGGAGTGAGAATCAGGCAGTCAGCCCACTGTTACTCTGTGCACTTAAGAGAGGACCTGACAGGTGGATGTAATCTAAAGGCCAAAGTGAGAAGTGAAATACCAAGGAAGTGAAAAAACAACAAACATGTCAACCCAGTTCAGGGGTGTCAAACTTATTTTCACCAGAGGCCACATCAGCCTCAAGTTTGCCTTCAAAGGGCCTAACGTAATTTTAGGACCCAATCAATGCACATATATTTTAGGACCATATAAATTTAACTGCTACTTAACTAAGTGCAAGGAGTTCGGCACTGCTCCCTGGTAGAAACAAGGTGCTGGGCTGGATAAAAGAAGGTGGAGGGGCCTTGTGTTTGCCACCTGTGCAGTATTAGGTCATTCTTTAACTTGCCTCCCTCCTGGTCTTTTGCCTGCTTCTCACCACCTTCTATCTCCTGCAATAGGCCACAAAAGAACCTTTAAATTAATTTTTTTATTAGAGGGGGGAAGAGAGGAGGGGGAGAACATCAACTGGTTGCCTCTCGTACATACCCTGACCATGGACCTAGACATGTGCCCTGACTGGGAATTGAACCCTCAACCTTTTACTTTGCAGGATGACGCCCAACTGAGCCACACAGTTCAGGGCAAGAAACTTGAAATAGAACTTAAAGTTTTTTCTAATTTAAAAATTAGTTTAGTCATTTTTCTTTCAAATTCTCCATGGAAATCCAAAGTAACCTGTTACTTAAAAGTTTTTCCTTTGAAGCAGGTATTTAGGGAGGGAGGCTGAGCATCTCATCCATTTCACCAAACCCATCGGCCCATTCATTTGTTCATCAGGCCCTGTAGGTACTTCTCTCCCATTTAGGTTGGTCTGTTCTTCCTTTCTGCTTCCATGCTCCCATTCCCCAAATACTCATTCAACTTCAAATGTCTGTCAACCCTTCCCTGGGTGCATCAATTTCATCTCCAGTTCTGAGTCATCATCATTATATTTCTTATTTCTGTTCCTGGGGAGTCTAATAATGAAAACAAAATCCACCCTGCCCAGATAAACGTCATTCCCATATGCCAAGGTTGTAGGTTCAATTTCCAGTCAGGGCACATACAAGAAGCAACCAATGAATGCATAAGTTGCCACAGCAAAGTGATGTTTCTCTCTCCATTTCTAAAACCAGTTTTTTAAAATGACAAAATGCTACCATCTTGGCTCAGTACAAATTATTAGTACTGTACTAACTCAACATTCACTGCTGTTTGTCAAACTTCCTAACTCTTCCCGATTCTCTGGCACCAAAACCTCTGAGGTGAGCCCCATTCTCACCTGAAAACACCCAAGTCTACATTATTTTCCATCCTTTTGTAGAAGGGCATATCCTTTCTAAGGCATTATCTAACTTCTAGCATGGCCTCTCCTATCTGCTCCATCCACTGTTCTCCACCCAGCAGCCAGGGCAATTTTGTACAAATGAAAACCAGATCAATTTGCACTCCTGTGTAAATGCCACCAATGGCCTTCCATTGCTCCTAGGACCATATCCCAATTTCCTTTTGTAAGATCCCATGTGTCCTGGCCCCAGCTCAAGCCATGTTCTTTGTTTATATCAAGGTCTTTCCAGTTTTGTTTTTTAACTTTTTAATAGTTTATTGGGTTGACATTAATAACATTAAATAGGTTTCAAGTGTCTTTGCAGCTTCCAGACCTTCACACATTCTTGTGCCTTCCTTGAAGGTTCTTCTTTCCCACTCATCTGATTGGTTCATCTCCTTTGGGCCTTGGCTTTAATAATTACTTCCTTTAAGAAGTCTCTCCTAATCACACCATGTAAAGGTGACATCCCTTCTCTCCTTGCCTCCAGGAGATGCTCCAGGGCACCACTCAGTTCCCATTTTTGCTTGTCTAAAACTCTCAGGGGCAACTTCTTCCATTCCAAGGACTCCTTGGAGTTCTGTGTGGCCACAGGGCTGTCCCTGGCTTTCAGGTTTCAATCATAACATTGACAAATCTTTCCTAAAATGCCTTCCTGAGTGTTCCTGAAACAGTCCCACCTTGGCCTTCACACCCCTCGTACACTTTGGTCCTCTTGTCCACATTGTATACATTAGGGAGAATGCCCAGGATCCTGGAATGAGATAACCAGGCCATCATTCCAGGTACAGTGCACCACATGGCCTGGGAGGGCTGGGCCGATAAATGTCCTCCGAGTCTGTTTCCTCATTAGGAAGATGTACAGAACTATTTTATGGAAACATCCATGCTGCTCATTATGTACATTAGTGCAAGATTTGTGGGTGCTAAAAGTTGTTTATGAAACAATTATGAAATTCAGTTGATGGGATTGCATTTCCAGGCTTTAAATTACTCATACACTGTACCATGTAAATTATTTTTCCCATGTTCCATTTCCGTGTTGCTGTTATTTGGGGGGAGGGGCAGCATCCCTTTGCCCATGTTTAGATAGGTACATTATTAATTTCATTACATTATCTACTATGTTTACTAATGAAACATATAAAATGTGTGCCCTTGGAGAGAAGTTACTTTGGAGCATCTGAAGTACCTGTAGTGAAATTAGTGATCAAAAACTTGAAATGCAAAAGTCTGGTATTCATTTTGTAAATACCATTCCTATTATTTTATGTATCTCTAGATCAGTAAGCTGAAAATTTTAAATGTACAGGGTAACAAGAAATACACGTAACAAAAGGAAAAAACAAACAAACTGAAAAGCACTTTACAAATAATTACATGTTGAATTCCTTAATAAACTTGTGAGGTAGGCACTTTTTATCATCTTCGGTTTTTAGAAAACAGGTACCAAGAGGCTTGTCCAAGGTCACACCATTAATAAGTGAACTTGAAGTTTGACTCCCACTGTTCTATGATACTTCAGGGAATTGTGGAAATTACACATAATACCTTACTCAAGATCCTGATTTTTCTCACCAATTATGTTAAGAGGGGGTTGCTTTCTCTCTAAATTAGACATGTGACCTTATAGCACCTCTACAACTGTCTCCACACCAAAACTGCACTTGTAGTAAAATACTTTTACTAGAAATCCAGTTTCATTTATTCAATTGGCCAGAAAATAATTTCCCAGAATTAGAGTTCCGACCTCAGTCTTAACCAAACAGCTCTTTATATCTCCCTAGAAAAGGTTAGCTACACTGATCACCCTCGTGTCTTCAGTTCCCATATCTGGTCCTTCCATCTGCCCTGTCCTTTCCAACCCTGTCTAGTTCAGGATTGCCTCTTCCCCACGGAAGTATGGGGTCTACCCCTGTAAGTTTCTACAGTTTGCCTTAAAAAAAAAAGATTTTATTTTTAGAGGGAAAGGGAGGGAGAGAGAGAAATATCAATTGGTTGCCTCTCATGTGCCCAAAGGTGACCTGGTCCAGAACCCAGGTATGTATTCCAACTGGGAATTGAACCGGGGACCTTTCTGTCTGCAGGACGATGCCAAGCCCACTGAGCTATACCAATCATGGCTCTACAGTTTGTCTTGCCTATCACTACCTAAAATCACCACCCACCACTTGTATTTTACTTTCCAAACCCACTCTTCAAAAACTAAGAAAAGTGGCCATTCGAGCCATATTCTCTCATTAACTCCTATACAGTTTTGGTTTTCTTCCTTCCAAGCCTTAGATCTTCTCTTTCATGGTTCCAGATATGGCTCTCTGTTCCCTCATTATTCAAATCCTTATTTTTTTTTCAAGTGATCCTCCCAAAAATCACATTCCAGATAATCTTTCCCTTCTAGGGGCATGTAGCAACTTAAGAGTCTAGAGAACCATGCACTGGCAATTAATCCTATCACAATGTACATTCATGTCCTATTTGCTAAGCCTTCTCTAACTATCCATGAAGGCAGATTCTGTCTTTCCCCTTCTGGTATAACTCCCAGTACTCTACATATCAGGTGATTTAGTAGCTGGTCCCTGACCACAGGGGCAGACCTTGTACAGTGAGATACCTGAGTGTCCTGGACTCTCCCTTCTCCCTGTCTGAAAGGTGAGGGGAAGAGAGGGAGGCTCCTCAGAGCAAGCACCATTGTAAGTGTAGTAAGAGTGCAGGTTAGATCCATCTGTATTAGTGGGGAAGTGAGGATACTAAATGCCACCAGAAAACTGAATAAAGAAAATTAAGCCACCTGGCTAGTGTGGCTCAGTGGACTGAGCACCAGCCTGTGAACCAACGGGGCACTGGCTTGATTCCCAGTCATATACCTGGATTATGGGCCAGGTTCCCAGTAGGGGGGTGCATGAGAGGCAACCATATATTGATGTTTTTCTCCCTCTCTTTCTCCCACCAGTCACCTGCCTAAAAATAAATAAATAAATAAAATCTTTATTTGAAAGAAAGAAAAAGGAAGGAAGGAAGGAAGGAGGGAAAGAAGGGAGGGAGGGAGGAAGAAAAAAAAAAGAAAGAAAATCAAGATCAAAAACAGTTCCAGCTCCCATGAATCTCCAAACAGACAGGGCACCAGTAATTCCTTTCCTTTATTCCTTCCCCTTGTACAGGGAAATTCAAGTTCAGTAGTGTTCCTTTCCTGCCCCCAAGTCTCCAACTAGACAAGAGACTGCACACACCAAATGCCAGATAATAGCTCAGGCCTGACTTCTCCCTCAGTTGAACTGCCACAGCCATTTGTATCACAAAGTCAGCATGAAATCCATCAAAAACCAAAAAAGAACAGCACCACTCAAGAGACCAGGGGGCCACTGGGCTGGAAGCTTTAAAGTGGACCAGAGGCAGGGTGCAGAGTGATGAGAGAGACTCAAGACAACTTCTGGTCACCTAAGTTTGGCTGGATGGAACCCACAATAATGAAGATGCTCATCTCTTTCGGCACAGAGAAGTGTCAAAAGTAAGGCCAGACTAGTTTATAAGGAAAGTGAACAAATCTTTCAGAGGAAAGGAAGCAATCAAAGTGGCATCCTAATCATATCAAGACCACCTCTGCCTCCCTGTCAGCTGCAGAACAGAGGCAGGCTTCTGAGTGGAGACAGAGAAACAACAGGGGGCATCCAGGTCACACAAGCTGGTCTTCTGGGAAGGGAGATCACTCTCGGGGGCGGTTGACCATGACTTCACCCAGGGCCTCCAACACCTCCCGCTTGTAGTCCTCAAAGTCACCATCGATTTGGCTAACACTCTGCTCCTCCACCACCCACAGCTGGCAGTTGGTTTCTGTGATGAGCCGGGCATCATGGCTGACGACAATCACAGCTTTGAAGAAAGATGGTAAGAATGAGGGTGGGGAGAAAGCAGGAGAAAATCAGAGCACAAAAGAAGGGAGCAAACCCTAGCCAAAGGCCACTGAAGGCCCTGGTCCCCAGGGGAAGGAAGAGGTGAATTTTAAGCTAACTCACCACCCTTGTACTCGTTGATGGCCTCCCCCAGAGCATCAATCGACTCTATGTCCAAGTTATTGGTGGGCTCATCCTGCAGAGGAGGAGGTATACAATGACTGAGCATTAGAATTCTTAGCTGTAACTTACCCCTCTCCTGCAGTCCAGCTCACTCACCAAGATGAGGACATCTGGCTCCCGACAGGCCAGCTCTGCAAACACAACTCGGGCTTTTTGCCCACCTGAAGCAGAGAAAAAGGAAGTCCATCACACTGACAGCCTTGCATTTCTGCAGGTCAACCCTGAATGTGTGTCTGTGTGTGTACTGAGGCCCCCAAGCCTTGGTTCCTCTTCCCTTCTGCCTCTGGATACAGCTGTGGATATGAATACCGAGGAGGACTTTCCCCAGTCCCCCTAGAGTAGTACCAGAGAGTTTGCAGATCTGGATGGTGTGGGCATGACTCTCAAGGCCAAAGCGACCCAGGCACTTCCGGGCATCCTGGTAGGGCAGGTTGAAGACTTGCTGCAGGTAATCGGTGGGTGTCTCGTCCATGCGCAGCTGCTCCGCATACTGCTGGTTGAAGAAGCCAATTTTCTGCCCCAGAGGAGAGGAGGTGGTTAGTCAAAAGTCCCACTTCCTCTCTGGGACTCATTCCCTAATTCCTAAAGCCAACTTACCAGCCGGTGGTTCTTTCTCATTTCTCCACGAGTCTGCAAAAGAAGAATAAGGGGTGAGATAAGGGAAAGGAAAAAGGTGCTATAGGGCCACATCCCAACTTTTGTAAAGGGAAGACAAACACAAGAATGGGTCTGGGAATAGGTCAGTATGAGAAAGGGAACATGGAAGTTCTTCCTAATGTGACAAAGGCACACCAGGAAATCAAAATTTGGGGCAAAAGGGAGTAAGAGACGGAGAATGAAGAAGGGGTGACAAAGCAAGATTCAGAACCAGGAGAGGACTGACCACAACTAAGAACAACCCTTGCCACCCAGAGGGACTCACAAACGGCCCATTCTCAGAGCACCACTTCAGAGAGGGGTTAAGGACAGGCTGCAGGAGGATCTAAGAGCACCTTCCTAAAGGTTACTGTGTGTTGGCCCTCTAAACAGGAGGGTGACAGATGGAGGGAGGACAGGTGGCTACAACCTACCTAAAGCATTTTAGGGCAATATACTGCCAAAGTCCTAAAAGCAATGAATTTAAGAAAAACTGAATTTGCCCTGGCTGGTGTAGCTCAGTGGGTTGAGCATGGGCCTGCGAACCGAAAGGTCGCTGGTTCGACTCCCAGTCAGGGCACATGCCTGGGTTGCAGGCCAGGTCCCCAACTGGGGGAGTTCAAGGGGCAGCCACACGTTGATGTTTCTCTTCCTCTCTTTCTCCTTCCTTTCCCCTCTCTCTAAAAAAATAAATAAATAAAATCTTAAAGGAAAAAAAAAAAAAGAAAAACTGAATTCATAAAGATCTACAATAAGAATACTTGCTATAGCATTGTCATTTAGTGGAAAAAAAAATGTAATACTGATGGCAGCCCTGGTTGGTGTGGTTCAGTAGATTGACCATGGGCCTGTGAACCAAAGGGTTGTTGGTTTGATTCCCAGTCATGGCACATGCCTGGGTTGCAGGCCAAGTCCCCAGTAGTGGGCACACAAGAGGCAACCACACACGATGTTTCTCTCCTTTTCTTTCTCCCTCCCTTCCCCACTCTAAAAATAAATAAATAAAGTTAAATTAAAAAGACTGATGGTTTAAATCTGGTTTATCCATATAATTATTGGCATGGAAAAATGCTTGATATATATTATCTGGAAAAAGCTAGCTACAGAACAATTCATGTGATAGCCTGTTTTTTGGTAAAAAAAAAAAAAAGCAGCAGCACATTTGCAAAGGAAAAAAGGAGAAAGCTATCCATGAAAATTAATCTCTAGATTATCTCTAGATTCTTCTTTGGCTTATGTAATTTGAATCAGTCTATAAGTAACATGTTTCTTGTATAACTAAAACCCACACGGGGGTACCCCTGCTCTGAATCCCCATCTCCTGGCTTTCCTCCCTGAATTGATCTAAACCGTTCTTTATAGTAACCCTTAGGGGAACGAGTCATTTGTGATAAGTTCTGTGTTTTACTCTCCCCTGCAGAGGGGCTCCCTGATTCTAGCCTAGGGTGAAGAGCACGTTTTTTGTTTTTTTTTTAAGATTTTATTTTTTAGAGAGGGAATGGAGGGAGAAAGAGAGAAACATAAATGTGCAGTTGCTGGGGGTCATGGCCTGCAACCCAGGCATGTGCCCTGGCTGGGAATCGAACCTGCGACACTTTGGATTGCAGCCCATGCTCAATCCACTGAGCTACGCCAGCCAGGGCTGAAGAGCACATTTTCACACTTCCCATGCACCCCCACCACCGGCCTCCCTGCCTGGCTCCAGGACTCACCGGAGTCAGCTTGCCTGTCAGGAGCAGGAGCAAGGTGCTCTTCCCCACACCATTAGGGCCCACAATGCAGACTGCAAAAAGCAAGAGAGATGGTCAAAGAAGTCCCAGACACTCTCCCTGTGGCTCCTGTCCCACCCAAACCAACTCACTTCTTGAGTCCATGTCAATGCCAAAATCCAGATTCTTAAAGAGTGGTTTCTGCCCCTCATAGCCAAATGTCACACCTGAAAGCCAGGAAAGGAAGCAGTTTCTCTTCTATTCCATTACCCCGAAGGTCCCTCCCCCATGTCCTGGCTCTGGAGAAGAGAGTTGGGGTACCCACGTTCCACCCTGTGCTGCTGAGCTAGAGTGGCTCACCATGCAGGCCCAGCACAGGAGGGCTAAGTGGCGGGGGGTTGGGGAATGTAAAGCGAACAATGTACTCCTTGGGGCGCTTCAGGAGCTCAGGGGTCTCCTGTGACTCCTCATCCTGGTTTTTCCGTCGGCATTTCTGCTGCTTCCTAGTTAGGGCTTCCTTTGTTTGCTTTTCCTAGAGAGAAGAGGGAAAGAGAGAAAACTGTACCTTCACAGAGGTCCCTGAAATGCAGGTTGGTTCCCCAGGGTCTGTTCTTTCTTTATTCTCCTGAAAAGAACCCTCATCCCCAGAAAACCACAGAAAGACCTTACCGCCTGCTTGGTGGACTTGCCACCTGCCTTTAGCTCCTTCAGCTTTTTCTCCTGCTTCTCATATTGCTTCAGCAGTTCTTTCTGCTTTTGTTGGTACATCTTCTTGAAGGTCACTGGGGCAGAAGGGGAAGAGGGGCATCACTGGGTGTCCTCTCCCCAGCAGACAAAGGGATAATCAGGACTGAGGAGGATGGGATGGACAGGCATCAGTGTCTAGATTCTGAGAAGACCCAACTCATCACCATGTCCCTATGGCCCTCCCTCCCAGGCCTCTTTTCGGGGCCCCACCTCTCTCTTCTACCCATGAGTGACCCTACTTACTGTAATTGCCCCTATAGTAATGAAGGCGCTGGGCATCAAGATGGATGATATCAGTGCAGACATCATCCAGGAAGCCCTGGTCATGGGAGACGATGAGCAATGTCTTCCGCCAGCCCTGGAGGTAGCTGAGTTTTAGAGAAGAGTGTGGAAGGGTCACAATAGTTAAATATGAGTCAAGTCATAGGAAGCAGACAGACATGGGGACAGGGAGGGAAAGGGCCAGCTGGATTGAGTGCATCAAGGGCAGAGTGGAGAAAAGCTGGAGGAAACAAGGCAGCACGAGAACCACTGATGCCAAGGCTTGAAGGGCGACTTACTTATTGAGCCAGATGACAGCATTGAGGTCCAGGTGGTTGGTGGGCTCATCCAGCATCAGCAGTGTGGGCTCCATGAACAGTGCCCTAGAGGGTTGGGCAGCAAAGTGTAGGGTCAGAGGGGGAAGATCCTTTCTCAGAGAACCCCAGAACAGCTACTGGTAGGCAAAGCCTGAGACCATGAACACGCCTTCCAATCTCTCCTTAAAGAAGTTCCTATGCAGGAGACATCAATGAGAATATCAACCAGGTAGGGAGAGAAATGGAGAAGAGGCCTGAAGTCTGACAACAGATGGTAAGGAAGAGAGAATTCAGCCTTGAATCTCCCTGCTTGCCTTTGACGAATGGGAACATGGGAAAGGGCCTGGTGGTTTGAGGATGAAGAGAGGGTGATAGGGGTGCTGCCCACCTGGCCAAGGACACACGCATGCGCCAGCCCCCTGAAAACTTCTCTGTGGGCCGATTCTGCATTTCAGGGTCAAAGCCCAGACCAGCCAGGATCCGCCGGGCTTTGGCTTCCGCAGCTGCTGCACCGGAAGCCCGCAGTTCCTCATACACCTAGGAGGAGGAAGATGTTACATGTCTGAAGTCTTAAGAACCCCCAAGTCTCAGCCCATGACCCTGTGCCATGAGTCCTCTACCTTCTCCAGCCTCTCGGCAGCTGTGTCATCACCCTGCTCCAGCTGCCCCTGAAGCTGTCGCTCTTCTTCCAGCAGCTTCAGTCGCTTGGTGTCTGCTCGAAGAACAGCCTGCACTGCAGGTGTCTCATCCGCTACCACCTCTGGGGGAGGGGAAGACAGTCAAGCCACCCCAAGGGTGACGGATCCTGTTCCCTCTGCCCTTCAGGTCCATTTCTGGTTTGCCTGACCCTGCCCAGCTCTTTGTACCTGCCCCAAATGAAATGTCCTGCATCCTCACTTCCTCCCTCTTTTTATAGCATCATTTTCCAGTCCCGGTCCCCAGGTTCCCCACATAACCTTTCCAACCCCACTACAACTGCTTCCCTTCTTGGTTGGCCACCCCAACACCCACCCCTGGAACTACCTTCCCACCAGGGGTCTCACCCTGCTCACACAGCAACACATCGATGTTGGGGGGGATGCTCAAGGCTCGGTTGGCAATGTGCTTTAGGAGAGTGGTCTTGCCCTTGCTGTGGAATGAGAATTATTAGGACTAGGCCATCACTGAAAACTCTCTACTCTTCCTTCCAGCCCCTCCTCTACTCACCCATTGGGTCCCACTAGCCCATAGCGGCGCCCAGCCACAATGTACAGGTCTGCATTGACGAATAACTCCTTGCCATGGGCTGAGATGCTGAACTTCTCCAGCTGCAGCCATCAGGGAAGCAGTGCAGATAGTAGGAATGGGAACAGTGAGAATTTTCCCTCTCAGACAGTAGCTACTGTCCCTTGCAGAGACTTCTCCCTGCAAGGAAGCCTTTGGCAAATTGAGACCTCTGGCATAATCCCCTCCATAATCCCCTCAGGCCAGTCCTCTTCCCTGCCCACTGCCTCCAACAGGCCTGTTCCACTTACTTCCCTACAAGGGTGGACACTCTACACCTCTATTGATTTTTCTATCTTCCTGCTCAAGGTGGCAGAACTCAAGGTATGGAAGATGCCTCCAAGCTTTCCTGCAATGGACTAAGCCACTCACACCCCACTTTCCTGGCTGCCAGGGCAACACAGGTGAGAGAACCAGCACTTTCCTGGTGAGCTGGAGAAACCTATCCTTACCTTGATGTCAGATGCGTTTTCCAGCATGGCTTGGCGGGAGGACACCTCTGCTTGTGACACAGAGAAGTCATTCTCAGCAGCACTGGCTGCTTTTAATGAAGCCACTTGGCGCTCATACTCCATCTAAGGAGGGAAAAGCCACTGTCTGCCAGTTTCCCGTCACCACAATACAGCCCCATGTCATCAGACACCAAGACAAGGCTCACAGAACATTGTTCTTTCCCTACTCTGATGCTTTTACTTGAAGTAGTACTCAAAGCCCCCCTTCTTGTCCCTCAATTCACATGTCCCCTAGCTGAAGCTTAAAAATAATTTCCTTGCCTTTGACCACTAAGAACCTGTCTTACCTGTTTCTTCAGCTTTTTCTTCTCTTTCTTGCTAAGATGTGCATAGGGGTCATCAGCCTTAGACTCTCCTTCTTCTTCCTCTGAACCTGGTGAGAACTAAGGGATGGTAAAAAATGAAGGTCCCCTTCTAGAACTCAGATTTCATGTCATCCACCCCCGTTCAACAGCCAGTTCCTTCCTTCTGTACCTAGAGTCCTAAGATATTGGGGTGGACCATCTCTCATTCTCATACCTACCCCATGTCTCCTGTGAATTTCTGCCAGCACCAATGGTACAAGGTAGATGACAGGAGTATAGATGAAACAATGTACATGCACTTGTGCACAGAACTATCAATGCAATGTAACTGACAGCATCATGGGTTCTGTGCGTCATATCAAGCATTACTATAGCTTACACACTAACATTCAAAGAAAAGGTCTGGAAGCCCTAAATACAGCCACTGAGGGATGCAGCAGAATCCAGAATGAGAAAGCATTAAGTACACAGGGGACTGTAGAGATCACTCAACTCCCTCCTACCATGTAGATGAGATAATTGAGAACCAAGGAAGTGGGAAGATATATTCAAGGCACAAGGCCAGACCGTTTCAGGCTAATGCCAGGTCTTTTCCTCTCTGGATCAGGGGTTGTAAACTGTGGCCCATAGGCCAAATCTGACCTGTGGCCTATTTTTATATGGCCCTGAACTAAGAATGGGTTTTACATTTTCAAAGACTCATTAAAAAAAAAGAGAGAGAGAAAGAAAAATACGTGCCAGAGATTGTATATGGCCTGCAAAGCTAAATATTAACTATGTGGCAACTCCTTTACAGACATTTGCCAACTCCTGCTGTGCATAGTAACAGTACCACCAGTTCTTGGCTTCCTCCCCCAGCACCAAAATGCATACCTGCTCCGCCTTATTGGCCTTCTCCTTCCCTTGCTGGGGTGGCTCCTCTTCCTTTGTTGTTTCTTCTTTTTTATCCTCTTCATCTTCATTGTCCAGAGTGGAAAATTTATTTTGAGGCTAACAGGGAAAAGGTAACAGGTCTAATGAAATGCTCAAATCTTGAGACCCAGTATATCCTCCTGCCAATTTACTCCCTCACCTTGGCCTTCCCCTTTTTGTTCTTGAGTCCTGGTTGTCGTTCCTCAAATACCGCCTGGAGAAGACATGAAGACACACACAAATTAATTTGCTACCTTGTTGCTTAAAAAGCATTTCTAGGGAGCCTAGGACTAAAAGTTGACTGTACTGAGTGGTACTAGGGAGGAAATGACACCCACAAAAACCCTAGCTTCCAATTTGAGACTAGACAGTGAAAATTAGAAACCATCTGCCTGTGGGTCACACAGTGAGTTGCATGAGTGGGGGATCACAGTGTGAGAGGGCTTCCTTCAGAGGGTGAATCTTGAGAGGAGGAGGTAATGGACACAAGCTTGGAGATGGCATTCTAGGGAAGATGGAGGGCACAGCATAAAGAACAAAAGCTTCAACACAGAGAATAGTCAGCTGGATGCCAAGATGCAGTCAGAACAATCTGCAAGATACACATGGAAGATCCCCGGGTGGAAGAACAAAGACTTGAAGGCTTCCGTTTTAGATTTTGAGTATGAAAGCAACAGAATCACTGTAGATGTCCAAGTAATGAAAAGAGTATTTTAAAAAGTTGATTTTTTTCACCCTGGCTGGTGTGGCTCAGTGGGTTGGGTGTCATCCCACAAAGCAAAAGGTTCCACTCCCAGTCAGGACACATGCATGCTTGGGTTGTGGCTTTGACCCCCAGTAGGTAGTGTGTACAAGAGGCAATTGATCGATGTTTCTCTCCCTCTTGTTCTCCTTCCTTTTCCCTGTCTCTAAAAATAAATAAAATCTTAAAAAAAAAAGCAAAAAGCTGATTTTGACAGTTTAAGCAAGACAGACCTAGAAGAGCTGGCTCAAGAGCAGGAAATCAAGCTAGGAAATTAGCACACCACTGCCGGAAGGTGCTACTTGGAGTGGGAATGCCCAGCAGGGCCACTGCTTTCACCTTATTGATCCGATTCTTTTCTGGCTTGGCAGGCTTAGCAGAGTGTTTTTCCTCCTCTTCCTCTTCCTCACTCTGATCCTGAATCAGGGCTGCAAAAGCATTACCTCCCTGGAGAATGAAAGGGCCAGAGAAGTCAGTGGGATGGTCAAAGTTGTACCCCTGAGGTGTCTGTTTATCATGTAGATGGCTTACCTTGGTTTTCTTCCCTCCTCGGGGTATCAGGGCAGGTACTGAAATGACAAGAAAAGAAGATGAGGCAGGAAATGATGATGTCCGGCTCCTAAATCTAAACCAACTCATAGATCAAGGAATGAGACACTTCACTCTTCACAGCTCAGGGATTCCAGGCACCCATTCCCCTCAGGTCATTTACCCTCTTCTTCTTCATCACTGGCTGGCACTGAGAGCTTCTTAAGACGCTCCATGAGCTCCTTCTCCTCTCCATCATCATCCACATCCTTCTTCCGCCGGCCTTTTCGGGTGTCTCGTTTCTTTTTTTGCTGCTAAAAGCAAAGAGAATGTGAGAATGAGTCTGAGGCCCTGGTCCCTACAGTATCTCTGTCTCACAGAGAGTTCCCCATCACCTGGCTGAACCAGTGTAGACTGGAGAGGGGTTAGTGGGCCCCTGAAACTTGTACCTGCTGCTGCTGCTCCTCCTTCTCCTTGAGTACTTTCTCTTCTTCCCCAGCCTGTTTATCTTCTACTGCCAGCTCTTCAAAGAACTAGAGTTCAGATATAGGTAAATATGGCTCAGAGACCCACCAAGCCCCTCTGCCACACATAGGCCCACTGACCGTCCCTTCCACCCGTGCCTTGCTTCCTCTCTTGACAAGATCTTTTCTCCCCCCAGACCTCCCACTATCTTCACATGGAAACAGTCACAATAAACTGTCAGGTTCAACCCTCATTTCCTCACCGTCTTTTTATTCTTCTTGTCTTTCTTCCCTTTCTTCACCACTTTGTCTAGAAGGTTAAGCAGACATTGTGAATGATTATCTGCAAATTTCAAAGCATCCTGATCTGTAAAGCACTCAATGGCCTCTACCCTATTTTACCTTTTTTTTTTTTAGTAAAACTATCATTCCCTACATACTTGCACTATCCCACGAGCTAAACAATGGTAGCTTGGTCTAGGGTGGCAGTAGGGAGGGAGAAAGTAGAAATCAGGTGATGGTAGAGGTGGGAAGACAGAAAGAGCAGCCAGAGATGATTCCTATGTATGCAGCTTTCAAAATTAATTGTGCTATGGTACCATTCATTAACTCGAAATAATGGAAGAGAAGGTTCCCTCTCCCCACCCTTGCCACCCAAGGTAGGACAAAGATAACTATGAATTCAGTTTGGGATATGTTGTTTGTGAAACTTACAGGCCATGTAAATGAGTGTCTGGTAAGTATTGAACATCTGAGTCTATGCCCCATCTGCTCTGCTTGTACAGCATTCTAGCTCAGATCACACTATGTGACCCACAGATAACAGAGTGTTTCCTCTTAGACACCTGCAGCACTATTTACCAGTAGCTTGTGTTCCCAGGGAGCAAACAAGGAAGTACATAAAAGTTTACTGACTGGCCTTGGCCAGGTAACTCTGTTGGTTAGAGCGTCATCTCAATATGCCAAGGTTGCAGGTTTGATCCTCAGTCAAGGCACATGCAAGAATTGACCAATGAATGCACAAATAAGTGGAACAACAAATCAATGTTTCTCTCTCTCTAAAATTAATAAATTAAAAGTTTACTGACAATAAATTTCAGCTTCTCCCTTCTGTCCATCTTCGTTTCCTTGAGGGCAGCGGATTATGTCTAATTCCCCATCTCCCTTCCACCACCAACCAGTCTGGAAGACAACCAGCAGCTTCATGATTTCCCTACACGTCCAGGCCTATCCACCATCATATTCCCTCCAAACTATCCCATCTTATTCAAAAGCACTCCTATAATCATTTAGCTTAAACAAACAAACAAACAAACAAACAAAAAACCCCAATAGCTTTCTGCTATTTACTACATTAAAGTACTTCTCAGACCAGAATTCCATGTAATCCATAGTAATCATTTATCTAGGAAAGTTTTACTGCATATCCACTATGCTTAAAACTGGTGATTAATGAGGACAATCCCTACAATTTAGAACTTCAATTTGAAAGGGCCTTATCCTACCTTTTCTGCTATATCTCTGTCTCTCTACCAACACCTATGTTCTGGACAATGGCTTCTCCTGGCTCCTTGATTTAGTCCCAGGCATGCTGAAGTCCTCCATCCAGAACACACTTCACAATATGATCTCAGTATTGGGTGACAAGTGTGATAGAGTTGAAAAGACGTGCAGGAGAAATAATGAAAGGCTTTATATGCTATTCCAAGGAGTCTAATCCTAAAGACATTAAGAAGGAGGATCCACTGAAGTGCATTAGGAAGCAACAACATAAAAAAGAAAAAAAGTAATGACATGATCAGCTCACCTTGACAACATCTAGCAGTGACAAATCCCAGACACTATTATCTACCCCAAGGACTAACACAAGCAGCCCATCTCTTCTTCCTTTAAATCTCTTCTGTACTTTAATCATCACTCTGACCCTCCTGACCTTAGAGAGAGGAAAAGCCTTGTACAGGTTCAATTGTGAGGAAGTGTAATTAATCTCCAAGAAATAGAATAAGGTAAATGTGGTGGCTAAGCTATGCCGTATTGTTCATCTCTCCTGTAAAAGCTCCTCCCCTTACACATCACTTATGCTGGTCCTAACTTCAAAGGCAAATAAAACACTTTCCTTCATCTTACAGTCTCCTCCCTCAATCACTTGTTTTCTATCCTGTCTTCACTGGGTCTCAAAAACATTGTCCACAGTAGCTCTACTTCCTCACCCCTACTCCTTTTCAAATATACTGCAATCTGCTTTGGGTGTCACCTCCTCATGAATACTACTTTTGACAAAGTTACTACTGTCCCCTTAGTTGCTCAACCCCAAAAGTATTTTTCTAGTCCTTATTTGCAACATTCAGTCCTTAAGTTGCAACATTTAGTCCTTCAAGCAACATTCGATGCTGCCTACCTTTTACTTCTCTCCTACCATTATTTAACTTCAGGAATCCTGCTTGCTCCACGTTTGCCTCAGTGTCTCTGGCTGCTTGCCTCTAAGTCTCATCTCCTCAGCCTCCTTCTCTACCTTGCACTACTTTCCCTAATTGTCGAAATTCTTTTGGGTTCCCATCTTGTGTCCTATTTTGCTTCAATCTGCATCCACATCCAAAGCTTCAACTACCCTTGCCTGTGTCTTCCCTTTTAGTGTAGATCTCTCTCCATGGCCACAAATTCTCTCCCTTCCATCTCCTCTTAAAAGTTGCACAGAAAGCTCAAACTCAGCATTCAAAACTTCTCTCTTACCACTCCTCAGCCTATAGCCCATTCTACTTTCAATTATACCCCACTACCCACTGGGTTACTTAAGTGAATATCATCCCTAATTCTTCTCCCTTCCATTAGTCAGTTCCCAGTTCTGGTCAATGCCACTTCCTTAACAACTCTGTACTCTTCAGGCCCTTGGGCACTCTTTTACCATTTCTCACCTGGATCATTCTGACAACCTCCTAAGCAGTCTCCCTGCCTCCAATCTCCACCAAATCAAGCCATTCTGCACTGCTCAGTGTTGCTGGGGTGAACTGATTGTATCTTTCTTTATGCATTTTAGTAGGCCTTCCTTCTTAATGTCTTGAGGATTAAACTCCTCAGAATAGTGTATAAAGCCTTTCATTATCTGTCTCCTGCACATCTTCCCAGCTCCATCACACTAGTCATCAAACAATAGTGGAATCCAGCTTTGCACACACTTCTTCCTCTGCTTGGAATATTTTCCCTGCTAACCAATTCATACCGATCCTCCAAGAATGAATTTACTATCATATATTCCTGGGAGGCTTTGCTAAGACTACATGTCTGAGTAAGAAGTCTGTTCTCTTCTCTCAGTCCTGTAGCATTCTCAAGCATTCATAAAATACTATGTCAACCACTGACTAATTAATGTTCTGTCCCTTCCACTGGAGTGGGTGCTCCTTCAAAGCAAGGTATATCTTTTATATTACATTCCTGGTAACTTTGCACAGGACCAGCTATTCAGGAGGCATCCAATAAATGCTTGTAAAATTGGTCACTGTGTACCTACTGCAATTATTTGTATCCATTTTATCTTCCCCTTAAAGTGTCTTCAAGGCTGGCAGTATGTCTTCATAATTTTTCCCTCCCCCAACCAAAGCACAATATATACAGTGTTTAATTAAAAACGAGTGTTCAACAAACATTCGCTTTTTCCAAGTAAACCTTAAGTCCCATTCCAACACTCAGCATCTTCACTTGTGCTCCAGGTGAGTCAGATATGCTTTATGAAAGAGCCCATGTAGGAGCCATCCTCTCTCGAGAAGCAGGTGGGATCATGGGCCCCTCAGGGGAGTGTCTGTATATGTGCTCGGCAGCGCTCTCGCGCGGCGAGGTCCGGGTACTGCTTAAGGACTTCTGTGGGATGTAGAATACAGTATGGTGCGGAACATATCCGAAAGAGAAGAAAACAGGACTTTCTCATTTCCCCTCCGGTTCCACATGTTCTTCCTTGTCTCTTAACCAGTCCAACTTAAGTTCCTGGGCTACACGCGTCACTTTTCCTTTCGCCCCACACCCTAAACCCACTACTGACTGGGAAAATGCTTCTTCACCCCAACGCACGCATGCGCAGTAGCCCCGCACGGCCCCGTCAGTTTCGCGTTCCATGACCCTCTCCTAAAATAGGGGTACTCTTCTTTCTCTCCTCTTCCCTCTTTTATTCCCTCCCTGCCCACGAGCCTCACCTGCGGGGCTCGTGCCCTCTCCGTCTCCGATCCACTCGGGCTCCGGCAGCTGCTGCTTGGGACCCTTCGGCATCACGACGGCAGTTATGGATACTCTGGCGGCGCCAGCCGCTATTTCCGCTTCCGGTAGCGTGGGGCTGCAAATCGGCCGGCATCCCCACGCCTGCACGACCAGTCCCGCCCCTGGCGGCGCTCTGGCAGGCCTCACCGTCAACTCCGGGGCGTGCCTGCAACCGGTGGGGGCGTGGTTTGCAACGACTGGGGCGGGCCGGCGTTAGCCAGCTCCCGGCGTAGGGGGTGCTTTTATGACAACCTGGGAAGCCCCAGATGCCGCATCACTAATTTCCAACTAGTACGAAATAATGGAGGCATCCTATTTTTTCTTGAGTGGATGCTTACCTTCGACCAGCCCCTTACGTCTGGTTAGGAGCAGAAAAGCACAGTCCATCTTTTCAGGACTTGTGGGTCTAGTGTTGAGATGTATCACAAAACCTCCAAGTTTAGAATTGTAAACGAGGAATTACTCTAGCCTAACAGAAATCACGGTGGGATGGAGCTTAAGTCCTCCTACTCCACGCCCCCCCCCCTTTGGCAAAAGCTTTACTGTAGTATACAATAAAATGCACATATAATAAATTGACAAGGAAACTGCAAAAGTGCACATTTTGGTGAGTTCTGACATATATACACCCATTAAACCACCACCGCCATCAAGATTTGGCTTCAGTTCTAACACTACGGCTTTGATAAGTGTGAGAGCAAGTGCCTGGCAGCCCACTCAGCCCCCATTCTACCCTTAAACAACTACAGTCATGGTTTTGTCCCCACCATGGCCTGAATTCATCTTGCCAAGGGTCAACAGATTAGAGTCAGTTCTCAGTCCTTATCCTTTCTCAGCGTCATGTAATACAGATGGTCACTCCCCCTTTCCTTGGCTTTCTTCAGGGACACTGCTTTCTCCAGGTTTCCTTTCCATCTCAGTGGCTCCTCCCTTTCCCCCTCTCTTCCTGGCATCTTCTTCTGAAGTCTAGATGTTGAAGTATTTTGGGACTATTATTTGACTCCCTTCTTTCTAGACCTGTTACCAATGTCTCATGACTTTAAATGTCATCCACGCCCGGGCTGTGAACCAAAAGTTTGTGGGTTTGATCCCCAGTCAGGGCACATGCCTGGGTTTCGGGTCAGATCCTGGTGGGGGCCATGTGAGAGGCAACCACACATTGATGTTTCTCTCCCTCTCTTCCCCTCTCTCTAAAAATAAATAAATAAAACCTTAAAAAATAAAAGCCATCCATAACTGATGAACACGTGCACATGTCTTTTACTGCCTTCAACCTCTGCTGTAAGCTTCAGGCTCAGGAATCCAATTGCTTATATGTGACAAACCTACAGATAATATCATACTCAATGGTGAAACACTGAAAGCTTTTTCTCTCAGATCAGGAACAAGACAAGGATGCCCACTCTTGTCATCAACTAAGACTTTAAAACACATCCTAAATCCCCCCAATTTTCTCCACCTATATCCCAGACCAAGCCACCATCTTTCCCATGGATGACAGGAGTGACCTCCTAACTGGTGTTCCTGCTGTTATTCTCATTCTCAAGTCTATCCTTCAGTTAGTAGTAGTTTAAAAATGTAAATCATTTGCTCAAATCACTCCAAATAAAATCCAAATGCTTTGCTTTGGTTTACAGGGCTTTGTATGACTTGGCCTGTCAAACTTTCTATTCTAATGTCCTGCAGTCTAGCTAGCTACACAGACCTTCTATTTTTATTTCAAATACTAAGACTCATTTCTGCCCCAGGGCCGTTGCCCTCGCTGTTCTCTATGCCTGGAATGCATTTCCTCCAGATATTCATGTGGTTGCCTTCTTATTTAGTTTTGGGCTCTATTTGCATGTTACCTCCTCAAAGCCCTATGTTTTGTAGTATTGACTCTCCAGCCTCTTTCTTCACTTTGTTTTTCTTCAGAGCACTTATTTCTTAAGATTATATTATACATGTCCTTATTGTTGATCATCCTTGATACACTATAAGCACCATATAAATGAGAATTTTGTCTTTTTAATTGGTACACCCCTAGCCCCTAGTGCCTGGCTCAGAGAAGGCACTAAAGCATTCATTGAATGAATGCGAGGCTTAAATAAGACAATACATATGAAGAACACAAAGCAACCACAAGACACTGCACTCTGAGATCTCTCCTGCCTCTCTGGCCATAACTCATGTTTACTTGTCTGGCTCATCCTTGTCCATCTTGACTTGCCCATTAATGTCAGTTTCCTCAAGGCTGAGTTCTGGACCCTCTCTTCTTTCTACCTGATATTCTCCTCCCAGGTGACTTTAGCTACAGATTCTTCAGTCAGGTCTTTCCTAACCACCATGTCTTGAGTAGCCCCCAAGTGTTATTCTTTATGCCACAGGTGTCTGGCCCTTCACCTTCTTTCATTTGGCCCAGCACCTTGTTTCTACCCAGCAGCAGCACTGAGCTCTTGCTTAACTGTTAGGGAGTAGTTACATTCATACAGTCCTAAAATTACATTTGGTTCTTTGAAGGCAACCTCGAGGCTGATGTGGCCCCCAGTGAAAATGAGTTTGACACCTCTACTCTATGCAACATACCATTTATTTCCTTTATATAATTAATCAAAATCTGTAATTATTTATTTTTGAGAAAAAATAGGCCCTAATGACTGGGAAATGGCCTGGCACTCACAGCTAGGACACATGTGCTCATGTTCATCATGAGCCTCACAGGACACCTGTGGCAGGTAAGGCCATTCAGTGACAGCAATGAAGACAAATTTCATAATCTTGTCTAAGCATGGACAAAAACAGGGTCACCATGTAAACCATAAATACTAAACCATAGTAAACAGCATCCTCTTGGCTGCAATGAGTGATGGCTGCTTTTTTAATTTTTTACCAAGTTACAGCTTTAGCCATGTTTCATTTCTCCTTATTTTTAAAAAGATTTAATTAATTTTTTTAGACAGAGGGGAAGCAAGGGAGAAAGTGAGGAAACATCAATGTGTGGTTGCCTCTAGTGTGCCCCCTACTGGTTTTCAGGCCAATGCTCAATCCACTGAGCACACCAGCCAAGGTATTTTTCCTCCCTTCTAGATGAGATAAGATGTGCAATGTAGACTTGCCTCTACTTCCCAAGAGTTCCCAATCTAGAACAAATCCCCTCTTTCTTGAACCTCCCCCCAATCACCTAACACAGACCCTAATCCTGTCATTCCTAACCCTTGTAATGAGATAACATCTTTAGAGTCAATAAACCAAACTTTGTTTGACTATAGGTGTGTTGTTCCTGGTGGCCTCTGGCTGGAAGGGCATTGTCACTTTTCCTGTCTTATTTTCTACTACATCCTGAAATTCTAGCGGATAGTGGCTGGTAGAGAATATTCATCTTACCCTGTTTTCACCTGCTGAAAGTCCAACATTTTGCTCAGTCTATGGCTAACTGAATAGAGTACTTTTCCAAGACTTACTGGCAGCTAAGTATTCACCACAGGATTAAATTATGGCCAGTAGCACATAAATTGAAGAGTTGTATGTTAGCTTTGAGGAAATTTCCTCCAAGACAGTTCGTGTGTTCTACCCTTCCTCAGTTCTGAGGCTTGGAGCATGGATGAGCAAACTGGAATTTTGCTGTGAATAGGAGGGTCTGACCCCAGGAATTGTGAAGCTGAAATATGGGGGGAGGTAATACCTAAGGACCTTGTGGTGGCATGACTGTCATACATGCCTTGGACTGTCTACCTCTTGACTTGTGAGAGAAGTAAACTTCTATATTATTTGGTTTCTGTTGCAATTGAACTTAAAGTTGACAAACTGGGCCATAATAGGTACATAACATTTACAGTGAATAAATGTATCCATGCTCATTACTTCAACCACCACCTAGATGCAGATAACTCAGATGTATGCTTCCTTTTAATCTGAATACCAAACCTACAACTACACCTTCCTTGGATGTCTTTAAAAATGCAGCTGAGACACAACCATTTCAAAAGGAAATTAGTGGCATTCTGCCTGGTTTTCCCCAATATCTTTCCTTTTTATTTTTTAAAAGATTTTACTTAGTTAGTTTTAGAAAGGGGAAGGGAAAAAGAGAGGGAGGAAAATATCAATGTGCATTTGTTTGTCACTCACCTGCTCCTGGAGACCTGGCCCACAACCCAGGAATATACCTTACTAGTAATCAAACTGCTGATCTTTTGGTTCACAGACCAGCACTCAGTCTACTGAGCTACCCCAGCCAGGTCCTCAATACCTTTCTTTTTAAATGGCCCCTAGTTATGCAAGCCAGAACTACCTCCTAAAACCTAACATACTTGCATTTTATCCTCTTATTCCCAAAATTCCACTTTCCCCCAACTCCAAACCAGAATTGATGCCATTGCTGAAGCTCACCTGGATTACTGAAGTAATGTATAACCCCACCTCCAAGCCTGGCCAGCTCCCTACATTGAGTTGATATTCTTGAAAAACCAATCTAGCCCTGGCTGGTGTGGCTTAGTGGATTGAGCACTGGCCTGTGAACAAAAGGGTCACTGGTTCAATTCCCATTCAGGACATATGTCTGGGTTACAGGCCCAGAGGTAACCCATTGATGTTTCTCTACCTCTCTTTTCTTTCTCAACTCTCTCTAAAATAAATAAATAAAGTCTTTTTTAAAATGAATTTTTTAGCCCTGAATGGTGTAGCTCAGTGGATTGAGCGCAAGTCTGTGAACCAAAAGGTCACCAGTTTGATTCCCAGTCAGGGCACATGCCTGGGTTGCAGGCCAGGCTTCCAGTGTGGAGTGTGCAAGGGGCAAGCAAGCACACACTGGTGTTTGTCTCCCTCTCTTTCTCCTTCCCTTCCCCTCTCTCTAAAAATCAATAAATAAAATCTTTTAAAAAGAGAATTTTAAAAAATTCATTTTTAGAGAGAGGGGAAGAGAAGGAGAGAGAGGAAGAGAGACATCAATGTGTGGTTGCCTCCTACGAGCCCCGCACTGGGGACCTGGCCCGCAACCCAGGCATGCACACTGATTGGGAATCAAATTGGCGACCCTTTGGTTGTAGCCTGCACTCAATCCACTGAACTACAACCAGCCAGGGCAAGAAAGAAAGGAAAGAAAGGAAAGAAAGAAAGAAAGAAAGAAAGGAAGAAAGAAAGAATCTAACCTGTGATACTGGCCTGCTTGAAACTCTTCAAAGGCTTCATTCTTAAAAGCCCCTAACTGTTGTTTTGTAAGGCCCCAAGTAGTGTAGCTCCTTTCATCTGCTTAACCTCACACTCCTCCCACCTGTTTTTTTTTAAATTAAATTTACTGGGGTACACTGGTTAATAAGATCATATAGATTTCAAGTGTACATTACTATGATACTAGATTTGTATATTGCATTGTGTGCCCATCACCTAAAGTCAATCTATCTTTTGTCACCATATATTAGGTCCCCTCCACCTCCTACCCTCCACTACCTTCCTTCTGGCTACCACCACATTGCTGTCTGTGTCCATGAGTTTCAGTTTTATATCCCACATATGAGTGAAATCATATGGTTCTTAGCTTTTTTTGACTTATTTCACTTAGCATAATATTCTCAAGATCCATCCATGTTGTTGCAAATGGCAGTATTTCGTCTTTTCTTTATGGCTGAGTGATATTCCATTGCATAAATGTACCACATCTTCTTTATCCAATCTTCTATTGAAGGACATTTTGGTTGTTTCCATGTCTTGGCCACTGCAAATAATGCTTCAACGATAGAGATATATATATCTTTGTGAATATTTTTGAGTTTTTTTGGTAGATACCTAGGAGGGGGATTACTGTGTCATATGGTGACTCTATTCTTGATTTTCTGAGCTCCCAGACCATTTTCCACAGTGCCTGTACCAATATATATTCCCACCAGCAGTGAATGAGAGTTCCCTTTTCTCCACAACCTCTCCAACACATTACCTGTCTTGATGATAATAGCCATTTTAACAGGTATGAGGTGGTATCTCATTGTAGTTTTGATTTGCATCTTCCTAATAGCTAGTGAGGTTGAACATCTTTTCATAAATCTGTTCACTGCTTGTGTCTTTTGAGGGGAGGTGTCTGTTTAGGTCCTCTGCCCATTTTTTAATTATTTGTTTGTTTGGTGTTGAATTGTATGGGTTCTTTATATATTTTGGGTATTAACCCCTTGTAGGAGCTGTTATTTGCAAATATCTCTCACTCAGTTGGTCAATATTTTGTTGTCAGTTCTTTTGCTGTGCAGAAGCTGTTTAATTTCACATAGTCCCATTCACTTATTTTTGCCTTTACTTTCCTTGTCTTTGAGGTCAAACACATAAAATGTTCTCCACAACCAAGGCCCTTAAAGTTAGTACCTATATTTTCTCTTATGTAATTTATTGTTTTAGATCTCACATTTAAGTCTTTAATCCAGTTTTTTAAAACTATATTTTATTGATCATGCTATTACAGTTGTCCCATTTCTCCCCTTCACTCCCCTCCACCTTGTACACCCTTTCCCACCCACTTCCCCCCCCTTAGTTCATGTCCATGTGTCATACTTACAAGTTCTTTGGCTTCTACATTTTTCATACTATTCTTACCCTCCCCCTGTCTATTTTCAACCTACCATCTATGCTACTTATTCTCTGCACCTTCT
Source organism: Phyllostomus discolor (assembly GCF_004126475.2). Classification (NCBI taxonomy): domain Eukaryota; kingdom Metazoa; phylum Chordata; class Mammalia; order Chiroptera; family Phyllostomidae; genus Phyllostomus; species Phyllostomus discolor. The sequence goes on along the minus strand of NC_040906.2, from coordinate 103,665,993 downwards.
CCCCCTCTCTCCTCCTCCCACTCCCCTGTTGTTAACCCTCCATGTGATCTCCATTTCTGTGGTTCTGTTCCTATTCTAGTTGTTTGCTTAGTTTCTTTTGTTTTTGCTTTAGGTGTGGTTAATAATTGTGAGTTTGCTGTCATTTTACTATACATGTTTTTTTTTTTTAATCTTCTTTTTCTTAGATAAGTCCCTTTAACATTTCATAAAATAAGGGCTTGGTGATGATGAACTCCTTTAACTTGACCTTATCTGAGAAGCACTTTATCTGCCCTTCCATTCTAAATGAAAGCTTTGCTGGATAGAGTAATCTGGGATATAGGTCCTTGTCTTTCATGACTTGGAATACTTCTTTCCAGCCCCTTCTTGCCTGTAAGATCTCTTTTGAGAAATCAGCTGACAGTCTGATGGGAACTCCTTTGTAGGTTACTGTCCCCTTATCTCTTGCTGCTTCTAGGATTCTCTCCTTCATTTTTACCTTGGCTAATGTAATTATGATGTGCCTTGGTGTGTTCCTCCTTGGGTCCAACTTCTTTGGGACTCTCTGAGCTTCCTGGACTTCCTGGAAGTCTACTTCCTTTGCCAGAATGGGGAAGTTCTCCTTTATTATTTGTTCAAATAAGTTTTCCACTTGTTGCTCTTTCTCTTCTCCTCCTGGTACCCCTATAATCCAGATGTTGGATCATTTAAAGGTGTCCTGGAGGTTCCTAAGCCTCTCCTCATTTTTTTGAATTCTTATTTCATTCTTTTCTGTTTTTTTCTTCCTTCTGGTCCACTTCCTTGGTGTGAGACCCAGCTTTCATTCCATTACTACTGGTTCCCTGTGCATTTTCCTTCATTTATTTTATGGCAACCTGCATTTGTTCATCTAATTTACAACCAAAATCAACCAATTCTGTGAGCATCCTGACCACCAGTGTTTTGAACTGTGCATCTGATAGGTTAGCTATCTCTTGGTCACTCAAAAGGATGAGTTCTGGGGCACTGATTTGTTCTTCTGTTGAGCCATCTCTCTTTTTTTTTTTTGCCTGGTCGCTCCTGTCATGGTGAGGGGTGGAGCCTTAGGTGTTCACCAGGGCAGGGCACCCCAGTCGCTAGATTGTGATATTGTATGTGAGGGTGGGGTCGAGAGGGAACAATGGCGGTAGCTCTGTTCTCTGTGGTACCTCAGTCCCTTCCCTGGGATCCTGGGTTTTGTGCTCTGCCCTGCTGCACAATTGTCCCTCACTGGGTCTGCCAGCTGCCGCTTGCATACTCAGGGTCCACCTGCTGAGATCTTGCATGTCCCAGATGCCTTACGTGCTCCCAGTTGCCTTATGCATCCAGTTCTCCCTGTTCTCCGCGCGCCGCGCCCTGCACCCCGCTGCTCCTCTCCGCCCCTCCTACTGGTCTGGATGAACAGGTCTACTTCAACTTCTTGGCTGTCTGACTTCCATTCAGATAAATTTTCTGCCAGTTCTGGGTGTTATTCTGCCTCTAAATTATTGTTCCAATCTTGGTTGTGTGTGGAGGTACAGTGTGTCCACCTATAATTTCATCTTGGCCGGAAGTCTAATCCAGTTTTTTTAAAGCAACTCTTTTCTAAAAACATTTTAGTATTAGTTTTTTAATTAATTATTTTTAGAGAGAGGGGAAGGGAGGGAGAGGGAGAGAAACAGCAATGTGTGGTTGCCTCTCACATAGCCCCCAATAGGGACCTGGCCTGCAACCCAGGCATGTGCCAACTGGGAATCAAACCGGCAACCCTTTGGTTCACAGCCCACACTCAATCCATTGAGCTACACCAGTCAGGGTATATTTGTGATTTTTGCTGATGAACACATCCTACCCTGTGGATTTTCAACTCATTGGTTTTGGCTGCTGTCTCTAGTCCCTAATATAGTGCCTGGCCTAACAAATATTTATTGAAAGACTGCTGTCATCACCACTCCATAAATATCAAGCCTATACTCACAGATGTTTAAAAATTACTCCATGGATACCTGGCTATTCCTTTTCCCTGCAAAACTTTACCCTTAACATAGCACGGTCTAGTCTAGTTAATGGGACCCCCTACTGGTTCCTTCAGCCTGGAAGAAACTTAAGCTTTGCCTTTCTCCATCACCACTGTGTATGAACTAAATGAAGTATTAATGACTTCAAGCCCTAGCTGGTCCATGGCTTGGTGGACTGAGTGCCGGCCTGCAAACCAAAGGGTTGCTGGTTCGATTCCCAGTCTAGGGCACATGGCTGGGTTGCATGCCAGGTCCCCAGTAGCATGCAAGAGGCAACCACACACTGATGTTTCTCTCCCTCCCTTCCCCTCTGTCTAAAAATAAGTAAGTAAGTAAATAAATAAATAAAATCTTTTAAAGATGCTTAAAAAAAAAAAAAAAAAAAGGAATGACTTCACCAATAACTTCATCTGCACTTCCAGAGATGACTGGAACATAGGAATTAAAGAAAATGTTTGTTTCCACTGCATTTATTACTAGTATAAAATATCTTAAAAAGAAAAAAATTCACTTTCAGTTCAATAGCCCTTCCTCTTGCCCTAACAACTCCTGACCCACATCCTCAGGGTCAGTTCAAAACTGAGCCTGTTCACTGTTGTTTTCACAGAAAACAACCAGTGCCAGAGAAGTAGAGGCTGGGCAAGGACAATACTGTCCAGGTTCCACCCAAAGACAGGCCAGGTGGAGATTCACAGAATTCCAACAAAAAAGCCTGGTGGCCTCACAATGATGCAGTCTAACTAAAATGAGCTGTAGAGGGCATGGGGTAGGCCCATCAGAGGCTTTAGAGGAAATCTCATGAGGCCAAGGAAGCACTCTTGTGGGATTCCCCAAAAGGGTTGGGGATTGGGGAAAGTCTAGAGGGCACCAAGAACCTCACTCATTTTGGCAGAAATACTCTATATAGTGTGTTAAACCACAGAAATGCCATGGACACTGAAAAAGCCTACGAGGGAATGCAGGTTTCACAAAGCACAGTGATCACAGACCACAGTGGTGGAGGCCATGCTACTGATGGTGAAACTACAAAATCCAAAAGCAGGGACAGTGGCTTTTCAGGGAGTGACTCTGTACTAGTCACTGAAACTTGACCCCAGGTCAGACAACCTGGGGAGATCCACAGAGTAGCTGCTAACATTGGGAGCAGGACGTATCACATATAAAGGACTCAAAACGAGCAGCTAGAAGGAGGGAATGGTAGGAAACTGCTCCAGGGCTCAGGAATTGAGGACAATACTGGGGGCTCCATGAACAATTGCACAAGAAACAGCACCAAGTAAATTTCCTGCTTAGCAGTCAGTTGGCAAGGGAGAGAGGATCCAGGAAGCAAATGAAAGGAACAAAGATGGGATATTGAAGGCAAGTCTCTGGAGACTGATCAGAAGAGTGCACACTGAACACCAGTGATGAAACACAACTCTCAACCCCAAATGGGAGAGGGGTGGACAGGGGTGGGTGTCACTGACTGGGAGGTGGTGGGTTGAACAACATCACAGTAGCTATCACAGGGCCACAGGGAAATATGTGGCCGCTAGGTCAAGGAGGGCTCCTTCCAGGTTGGATGGGAAGGCAGTCTCACAGAGGAGGTCCATTGACGCCTGGGTGGTAGAACGCACAGAGGTCCTCATATCGACAGTGGCCCTTTTTGGCAAAGTGTCGGCAAACAGGGCGGTCAGATTTGTCTGTGAACACGTGAAAATGGGTCAATTTAAAATGTAAGAAAGAAAATAAATGTAACAGAGTAGAGATACAGAGGGTGGTCAGACTTCCTACTCCCTACCATTTCCAGATATTTTGAAATGGTAGTCTTTCTCCTAGGAGAAAAAACATTCAGGGCTACTCCCATACTTCAAGAGGACAAAGGACAGCCCGAAAGAAGAGTCATGATCACGCCGGGAGTGATGGGTATTAAATGTACACAGGCATAAAAAAATGGGCCTCACCTTCCATAATCTGGGGTTCATTCTTGGGAGGGCAGGTATTCTTGACAAGTGACCAGCTTTTGAGCCTTCGAGGTTGTCTCTGTTCTTTGTGAAAGCTTCCTCTGGAGGGATTACTATGGCCTGGTCTGGGAAAAGGAGGCTCAGCACTGACTCCCCACCAACCACGACCATATGGGCCACACCTGGGGGCAAAGTCTCCCCAAACTGGGACTCTGCCCCGGAGAGGAGGTGGGAGAGTCAGCAGTGGTGGAATCATCAGTCCCCTTGATCCTGGAGGACCTCTGTGAAAAGCTAGAGTGAGGGGGAGAGGGGGAGAGGAGGAGGGGGGAGAAGGGGAGGGAGGGAGAGGGGGAGAGAGAGACACCATGGAAAGGTGATCAACGGCTAACTTAAACCTGATAAGCCCTAATTTTTTTTTTTACTTTTTATTGAAGTACATTATACATACAAAAAATACACCAATTTCAAGTGCACAACTTAATTATCACCAAAGTAAACACATTTGTGTTTTCACCACCCAGGTGAAGTGATAGGACCTTATTAACCTCCTCCCCAAAGATAACCACTGTCCTGACTTTTAGCACCATAGGTTAGTTTTTGCCAGTTAGTTTTCTGAACTTTGCATAGGTGGAATCATACAGTCTGCATTCTTTTGTGTCTGGCTCCTTTTGCTGAACATCATGTTTGTGAGATTCATCCAGGTTGCCTGCAGCAGGAGTTCGTTTTCATTGCAGTGTAGTATCCAATTGCAAGTACACACAACTTATTTATCCATTCTACTGACGGTGGACATGTGGGTGGATTCCAGTTTGGGGCTATAACGAAAAATGCTGCTATGAACATATTTATACATGTCTCTGTTAACATATGTAAGCATTTCTGTTGAGTTATATCTAGTAGAGGCATTACTGGGTCCTAGAGTATGTGTATGCTCAAGTTTAATAAAGTCTCAAACTTTTTACAATTTGTACCCTCACTAGCGGTTGTTCCATAGCCTTGACAACACTGGATATTGTCAATCTTTTTGATAATCTGCAATTCTGCTGAGTCTGAAGTTTTTTTTTAAGCATTATTGTTTTATTTGTTTATTTTTAGAGAGGGGGGAAGAAGGAATAGGGAGAGAAGTATCAGTGTGTGGCTGCCTCTCACACAGCCCTACGGGGTACCTGGCCTGCAACCCAGGCATGTGCCCTGACTGGGAATTGAACTGGCTACCCTTTGGTTCGCAGGCTAGTGCTCAATCGACTGAGCCACACCAACCAAGGCTGATTTTTAATTTTTTGAGGAACTTCCATACTGTCTTCCATAGTGGTTGTACCATTTTATAATCTCATCAACAGTGTACAAGCACTTCAATTTCAGAGTGGTATGCTTTTATCTTGTATTTATTTGTCAACTAATGATGTTTTGTTCACTTGTTTTTGCCATTTAGATTTCAGTTTTTATGAGGTGGCTATTCCAGTCTTTTACCATTTTTTTAACAGGCTGTCCATAAGGGTTCTTCATATATTCTAGATTTGAGCTCCTTATTGCTTACATTTGTTGTAAGTATCTTCTACTCTAATAATTTCTTAATGGTGCCATTTGAATAACAGAAGTTTATTTTCTAATGTGGTCCAGTTTATAAATCTTTATGGTTAGTGTGTGTTTCCTGTGTAAGAACTCTCATCTACTCTAAGACAATGTAATATACTTATTTCCTAGGATTATTTCTTTATCTTTTACACTTAGATCTAGATTCCACTTGGAATTGATATTCGTATACAGTATGAATAAGTCGAATTTCATTTCCGCCATATGAATATCTAATTAATCTATCATCATTAACTTAAAAGACCACTATTTCAGATATGTGTGGGCCTGTTACTGGACCCTTTATGCTGTTCTATTGACTTACATGTCTATCCTTGCTTCAACACCACATCATAACTAGCTTTACACTAGGTCTTGATATTCAGAGCAAGCCCTTTCACTTCAAGATTGTCTGCAGTCTCTCACCCTGATCCTCTGCATTTCCATATAATAATGCAGAATGTTGACTTCCACAAAAATTATAGGGATTATAACTGGGAATGCATTGAATATACAGATTAATTTATGAAGAAGTGACATTTTTACAACGCTGAGTTTTCCAATCTGTGAATACATAACATCTCTTCATTTAGGTGCCAAATCCCTGATCTTTTGCTTTTAAGTCTTTCCTAGGTTTTAGTTTTTCCCTTGTTCCCTTCTCTAGGGCATAATCAAAGGATTTGAGTCCCTTCCTCCTCACCTGACTTGGGGTCACCAGGCTTTCCATTGGTCATGGGGGGAGGGCCCAGAAGGCTGGGTGGTCCTAAGAGGAGACACAAAAATATGGTCATTATAATGAACTGAGGGACTAATGACCCTGTTCTTCTTCTTAAAAAAAAAAATGTAGGGAGAGAGGAAGGGAGGGAGAAAAAGAGGGAGAGAAACATCAATGTGTGGTTGCCTCTCACACATTCCCTACTAGGGATCTGGCCAACAATCTAGGCATGTGCCCTGACTGGGAATTGCACCTGGCGACCTTTTAGTTCACAGGCCAGCACTCAGTCCACTGAGCCACACCAGCCATGGGAATCCTTTACTCATTCCTTAATCCACGGGAAAACCAGGCATATTCTTAGCAGCGTTAGGAGTTTTCACACCATTTTTTCTTTCCCTGACACTGTTGCTATCCAAAGTATCCAGACCCTTTTGTTTAACTGATGGCCAATCAGCTTCCCCTTCCCCCCAATAGTTTAAAAGATACACTTCCACCTTCCCTGTGAATGTCTGGTCACAAACTGTTATTCCAGTCACCGCAACCTGCAAGGACCCTCTCTGCGGCAGCGCACACGCGCTCTATAGCCTCTCTTCCCCAGCCTCCTTTGAAAAGATTTAGGAGCCGAATTGCAATTGAGGGTTCGAGTAAGAGATCTCCTTCAGGGCTCCATCCTGGATAGACCCCTCAACACCATCCCCTCCCCCCCCCACCAGCCTCAGCTCGTGCGCCCTTCCTCCTTCCGTTGGAGCCCCCTCCCCCGCACCTTTCTGCCCCGAAGTCCTCGCCTCCATCTGCAGACAGGCCTGTGCACACTTCTGCCGTGCTTCTCACCCGTAGGAATTCCATCATCTTCGTCTCCAATTTCTTCCCGCTTTGGCACTTGGGGGTCCAGTGTCAGCTGCTGCTGCATATTCTGCTTCTTTCGTTTGGGCATGGTAGTTCCTGCAATGGCTGCAACGGGACTTGGAGGACGGTGAAGGGGCACGCTGGGATTGTTTCCGCTTCCGGGGGGCGGTGGACGTGGAAGCTGAGGCGCCCCCATTTAGTTTCCGGGAGGGTGTGGGTGCCTTTGTGAGGCTTTCTCACGTCAGCCGCCTCCCTCGGTCTCTGTCAGGCACAGCGGCAATCTCAAACCTTTCCTTCGCTGCGCTTCTATAAGTGCTTAAAAATTCCTTTCTTCTTCCCTCGCTGAAAAAACCTCCACCACCGGCTTCTCAGTGTACAAGATCCTCAGGCTCTCCAGCTAGGTCTGAGAAGAGGGCTGTCGCACACAAAGACTGCCACATCCGGCCCCCTGGTTACTATGGTAACAGCTGCATGCACAACTTCGTGACCTCTGACCTTCCCCTAAAGCCCTAGTAACATCTGGGTTTCCCTCCTCGCCTGTCGGTGCTTGCCCTTACGATCTGTAAACCTTCTCCTTCGCATTCTTCCCACCAGTAACTTGGGTCCCAGCAGGGCTGCGCTCAGGATGCTTTAGACCGCTCCTACCGTTTTAGACTTCTGACCCTACCCACAGAGTAACGCAGAACTGGTCTCCAATCTGCGGCGCACAGTCTCAGCCTTTTCTGGTCAAGCGCCGGGGCTGGGAAAGTAGCTGCGGCGTGTCCACGCCCCTCTCTTCCCACGTAGTAGGACTCGCCTGCCGTCCATAGCCCCTCAAGGTGAGTGGTAGCTTCTCCCAGGCGCGTAGGTATTGATGACACATATCCCCCCTCTTCCAAGGGCAAGGTGGTAGCGTCCGTGACAAAGCCAGCTCGATCCTCCCACGCGCACTTCACTCCTCGCCGCCGCTGTGTTCTCTCAGCGCCACTGGCTCTCACGTTCCGGGAGCCCGCCCTACATCATCTCGCCTCGCTCCCGGAGGGAAGTGACTGTATTCCCCCTTCCGCCCGCCTTCCAGCCGGGCTACTGGGGCGAAACGTCCGGGCCTGCCCGCTGACGTCACCGCCTAGCCCCGCCCCCTGGAGGGTCCCCAGCCTCCGCGGCGGGGCTGCCCCGGGAGGGGGAGTCAGTTGAGGCAGCGGGAGCTCGGCGAAGGGCGGGCCAGGTGACTGGTCCGGGCCATGCCGAGAAAGAAGCCCTTTAGTGTGAAGCAGAAAAAGAAACAGTTGCAGGACAAGCGTGAGCGGAAGCGAGGTCAGTGCGGTAGCGAGAGGAGGGGGCGGGGCTCGGGCTCCCGCACAGCTGGAAGGAGGGGTGTGCCCTCTGCAGCTCTGGGGGGCGTGGGAGGGTGTGGTGGCGGCGCGCCCACGTTGGCGGGCGACTGCGGCGGGGATTCTCTCATCCCAACACTCTTACATGAAAGTGGGGGAAGGATGGAGAGTTGGGGGAAGGGAATCCCTCATGCTCGAATGGGCGCCATCCCCGCAGATCCCGGGAGAAGGAGTGACTACCCTTATGCACCTCCAGGAGGGTCCTGAGCAGGTTGTGTGAGAGATCGGGTCTCAAAAGAAGTGGGGGTGGGGTGAGGGGGGGCAAGGCCGAGTGGGGAGGGGATCTTTTGGCTCCTGAGAGGCGACCAGCACTGGCGTCACCAGCTCCTCCCCGCAGGGCTTCAAGATGGGCTGCGATCCAGTTCCAACAGCCGCAGCGGGAGCCGGGAGCGGCGGGAGGAGCAGACCGACACCTCGGACGGGGAGTGTGTGACCCATCACATCCGTAGGCTCAACCAGCAGCCTTCCCAGGGTCTGGGCCCGCGAGGCTATGACCCAAATCGGTGAGAGTGGGCCTTCCTCACTTACCAGGAAGTCAGACGGTTAGGGGGAAAGCCGGCTGCCACTGGTGAAAGCTTGAAACTGGAGGTGGTGGGGCTGGGATGCCATGGTTCTCTGCGAGAACCATGCTGAGTCCCGCTGAGTTCACGCGAGCGGTAGCGGGCTACAGTCTTCCTTTCCGGAGGGGTGGAGAGAGTTTGGATTTAGAAGGGTGAGAATACTATGTGAAAGAGGGACTTGAGGGTGAGAATACTATGTGAAAGAGCGACTCAGAGAGGAGGCAAACAACCTTAGAGAGAAGCTTAGCGAAGTTGTCCGTGCAAGTGGGAGTTTGTGGCCACAGGATTGTGATGGATGCTTTGGTTCTTGTTTCCATAGATACCGACTGCATTTTGAACGGGACAGCAGGGAGGAGGTGGAGAGGAGAAAGAGAGCAGCCCGGGAACAAGTGCTACAGCCCGTCAGTGCTGAGGTGCTGGAGTTGGACATCCAGGAAGTCTATCAGCCTGGTTCAGGTGAGTGAGATTTCAACACTTGGATGTTTGGGACAAGCACTGGACTAGGGGGAGGAATGTGGAAGAGTAAAAACTGACTGTGAGGAAGGAGGGGCCTGGGATTCACTGTGGAGACCTGAAACTATTCTCAGGCTTACTTGGATTTTTCTTGATTTTGTAGTGCTGGACTTTCCTCGACGTCCCCCTTGGAACTATGAGATGTCCAAGGAACAACTAATGAGTCAGGAGGAACGGAGCTTCCAGGAGTATCTTGGGAAGATTCATGGGGCTTACATGTCAGAGAAACTTAGCTACTTTGAGCACAATCTGGAGGTGAGAATGGAAAGGGGACAGGAGTAGAGCATAGTGACCTAGGGTCAAATTGGCCTGGAATAAGGCAGGAAAGGGACTCTAGGCTCAGGGTCTCTTCCACTGACTTTGTCTTTTCAGACGTGGAGGCAACTGTGGCGAGTGTTAGAGATGTCTGACATTGTCCTGCTGATCACTGATGTCCGACATCCAGTGAGTATTGGGATGAGGCTGGGCAAGCAGGAAGAGGGAGAAAGATTCTTGTGGGGTTAAAGGCAGAGGCAGGAGTTGGGAGACAGAGAGGTATCCACCTTCCTTCTAGTATCCTCTATCCTGTGCTGATGTCTGCAGTCAGGGACTCAGTCCTTTATTCATCAGGGCCACAGCCTGTCTCTTCTTTCCTGGCCAACTGATTCTCCTCTTGGTTATTCCTTTGATGATAAACTGCGTAGCCTACCCTGGCCAGTGTGGCTCAGTTGGTCGTCCCATAAACCAGAAAAAGGTTTCAGGTTTGATTCCCGGTCAGGGCACATGCCTAGGTTATGGGTCTGGTCCCCTGTTGGGGCGTGTATAAGAGGCAACCCATAGATGTTTCTCTCTCACATTGATGTTTCTCTTCCTCCCTCCCTTCTCTCTGAAATCACTAAGCATGGCCTCAGGTGAGGATAAAAATTAAAAAAAAAAAAAAGAAAGAAAGAAAGAAAGAAAGAAAGAAAGAAAGAAAGAAAGAAAGAAAAACTGCATATCTTGTTTCCCAGCCCGGCTGAGCTAAACCAGTAGAAAATCCCAGAGTGGAGTTCTCAGGGATGTAATGAAGGCATCTGGGAGCTTCCCCTTGCCCTGCCACATCAGTGAGCACAGGACTCACCTGGAATGTGTGTGTGTGTGGGGGGGTGCGGTGGTTAGGGCTCTAAACTCTGCTGCTGGATGGCCCTTGTGTGGATCTGCTTTGCCACTTCACTGTTGTCTTCCAGTGGGAGGAAGGGAGGTCTGTGAGGGATGTGAAGAGGGCCTCTTTTGGAGGTCCTTAATGAGTTGTACACATACTCCTACAGAAATGCACAGGTATTACTTAACCCCTGTTTTGTCTTTCTAGTTCAGTTTGGCTGATTTATCCTTTTTGCCCCAGACTCTGCTACCACCAGGGTTTTGTCTCCAAGCTATGACTGCTGAGTGGGGAGCTAGAGGCAGAGAGCTCTGGGTTGACCTCTCATTGCTCATCCCCTTACCAACCCTATCCCAGGTTGTGAATTTCCCACCAGCACTTTACGAGTATGTGACTGGAGAACTTGGGCTGGCCCTGGTGCTGGTCCTGAACAAGGTGGATCTGGCCCCACCGGCTCTCGTGGTTGCCTGGAAGCATTATTTCCACCAGCACTTTCCCCAGCTCCATATCGTCCTTTTCACCTCTTTCCCTCGGGACCCCCGCATCCCACAGGACCCTAGTAGTGGTGAGTGGGAAATGAAGAGGGCAGCATGGGAGAGGTGGTGTGGCAGGGGACAAAGGGGAGAAAAGAGAGGCTTGTTGACAATGAAGTACCTGAATTTGGACCTGAGGGTGGTGGCAGAGTTGGGGTGTGCTAACCCTTTTGGACCCTTGGATCTCAGTTTTGAAGAAGAGCCGGAGGCGGGGGAGAGGATGGACTCGGGCCCTGGGGCCGGAGCAGTTGCTGAGAGCCTGTGAAGCCATCACTGCAGGGAAAGGTTTGTGCCCCTTAGAAGAAGATGTGGCAGGCCATGGGGGAGATCCAAGGCCCAGAGTCATTTTGCTCACCTTTGTCAAAATCAACTCCTCTATTGGGGAGGAGTGGCGAGGGGCCATGGGGAGGAATGGAAGACTGGCTTGGTGGGACTAGAGAGGCAGCAGGTAGGCAGGAGCCCTAGTATAGCTGCTATCAGGCTTCCCAGGACTTTTCAGAAAACTTTGACAGAGAAATGCATGTGATTCCAGGGTGGGGTCAAGTGAAGACTGGGAAGTCATCTGTGGTACAGGTTGGCACTATCCTACTCCAGAGGGTATTGGTTATACCAGCTGTGCCACCATAGTATGTGCTATGGTATCTGGTGGCCCTGGGGAAAACCTTCGTCTTCTTCTTCCCTGAGCAGTGGATTTGAGCAGCTGGCGGGAGAAGATTGCCCGTGATGTGGCGGGGGCCACCTGGGGCAATGGCTCTGGTGAGGAGGAGGAAGAGGATGATGGGCCAGCAGTCCTGGTAGAGCAGCAGTCTGACTCAGCAATGGAGCCAGCCAGCCTAACCCGAGAGCGCTACAAGGACGGGGTAGTGACCATCGGCTGTGTGGGTAAGGAAGTTGTGGCCCATGCAGGGCAGTCTCAATATTTGGAAAAGAGGGAAGCTTATCAGGTCTCATTAGGCTCCAAGTCTCTGAAGACCCCCTGCTGCAGTGGAAGGATCATTGCCTGAGTTAAATTCCACCTCTTCTCGGTTGTTACTGATCTTGAGCAAGTATTCGCTTACTCTGAGTCATAGGTACTTTGACTTTTATAATGAGGACAGTGATACCCAAGTAAAAACAGATGTGAGGAATAAAGGGAAGAGTATAGAGAAGGTCTAACAAAGCCTGACAAATAATGACAATAAGAATAATTGTTAAAGTTAATATTTATGTGGTCTTACTATGTGCCAGGCACTGTACTAAGTGACTTATGTGTATTAACTGTTTCAGTTGTAGTAATTAGTCCATAGTAGAGTGGTCATTAAATCATAGTAGGAGTTTAGCAAATGTTAGTTTCTTTCTGCATCTTAACCCTTTAAATTTGTTGTCAAAAAGAATCTTCCCTTATTCTAGAGATTTTCTCTGCTCTTGGTGGGGGCCCAGGACTCTTTTTCATTTTGGGTAGGAGAGATGAGAAGTGATTTTGGCAAAGATGTGGTACTAAAGTATTATTTTAGCCAAAAAAGGTCAAGCTTAGTAGAAATTGGGGAGAGCAGAGTAGTTGGCTCCTTGGAAATGCCCCTGACTCACCTTTTGGGATAAGTCTTCTTTTTGTCTTGGGAAAAACCTGCCTGATTGCTGACAGATTGTTCCCCATCCCAGCCATAAAAATGAGAAAGGCCTCTTTCTTTTTTTCAGAAAATATTTTATTTATTTTTTTAAAGAGGGGAAGGGAGGGAGGAAGAGACAGAAAAATATCAATGTGTGGTTGCCTACCTCACTGGCCCCACTGGCCCACAACCCAGGAGGGAATTGAACTGGTGACCCTTTGGTTCGCAGGCCCCACACTTAACCACTGAGTCACACCAGCCAGGAAGGCCTCTTCCTTTACGGAGCTGTTTTCTTGTGAATAAATTGAGTCATCGTTCGAAATCATGTTATTTAGGGAACAGTGTAAGGTGACAGAGAGAGACTTGAAGAGGAGGGGTCCTTTGGGAAAAATTCCTGAGAAAAGCCTGGAATGATGAAGAGAAGTAGCTGTGGAGATGTGGGGTAAGGGCCTTCTGGGCCAAGGATAGTAAGTGAAAGGGCCTGGAGGTGGGAATGAGCTTGCTGACCATGGGACCAGCCAGACAGATTGGAGTATTGGAGCCAGAAAAGAGAATTGGGGATAAAGTCAAAAAGGTCGTCAGGTACCACATCATGTAAGGTCACATGGCTAAGAGTTTTGGATTTGTTCCAAGTCTTATAAGAAACCAGGGGTGGGTTTTGAGTAAGATAGGGGATAGTAAATGTGGGGGGTGGGCAAGAAAGGAAGCAGAGAGTGCATCAGAGGCTATTGCAGTGGACATCCAGGTTTTTGTGCTCAGCAGCTGGGAATACTGAGACAGGAAAATTGGGAGAGGAGCAGGTTGGAGGAGTTTGGGAGGGGAGGGGATTCAGACATTAAATTTGAGATTGTTAAAAAATATCCAGTGGACCCCTGGCTGGTGTGGCTCAGTGGATTGAGCTCTGGCCTGCAAACCAAGGGTCTTTGGTTCGATTCTCAGTGAGGGCACATTCCTAGGTTGCGGGCCAGGTCCACAGTAGTGGGTGTGTGAGAGGCAACCACACATTGATGTTTCTCTCTCCCTCTTTCTCCCTCTCTTACCCACTTTTTAAAAACAAATCTTTAAAAAAATATGCCCCTAGTGGAGATATTGAATAGGTATATCAGCCTGGAGCTTAGGGAAGAGGATTGGAGACTGAATTTGGGACAGATTTAAATTTGGGGAGCCACTAGTGGGTATAAAACAGGGGTCCCCAACCTCTGGGCCATAGACTGGTACCAATCTGGCCTGTTAGGAACTGGGCCACACAGCAGGAGTTGAGCTTGAATGTAATGTGCTTAAATCATCCCAAAACCATCCCCTCCCCCCGGTCTGTGGAAAAATTGTCTTCCACGAAACTGATCCTTGGTGCTAAAAAGGTTGGGGACTGCTGGTATAAATGGTACGTAAAACACTATGGATTGGGGGAGGTGTGGGGTAGGAGCTAGGTGGAAAGTGGAGGCCACACTGGTATTTAGAGGTTGGGCAGAGGAGGAAACAGGGATTGTCAGGTGTCAAATGCAAAATGTTTTTGGAGGGGGAAGGAGCGCTCAGCTGTATCAGATTTTGCCAACAAATTGAGTGAGATGAGAGATTTGCTCAGCAAACTGGGCAGTGTGAACGTGAGGAGTTTCAGTAGAATTGAGGAGAGAAAGCCAGATTGGTGTAGGCCAGTGAGAGAGTGGACAACAATATGGTAGAACTTCATGTAACATTGTGTGAGACAGGAACCAGACATGACAGTCTCCATATTACATGCATCCATTTGTGTAAAGTTCAGAAGCTGCAAAACTGAACTGCATCATTCAGGAATACACAGGTCATAAAACTAAAATGAAATGTAAGCAACAGAATCCCATCCAACTCAGGGTAAAGCTAAAAGAGGTTCATGATCAAGAAGGGACCAGTGGGGCCTCTGGGGATGCATGTCACACTCTGGGCCCAGGAGTGGGTGATATGGGGTTCATCTGGCACATTTATGTTTTATGCATTTTTGTGTATGTACAGTTTTTTTTCAAACTATAAGAGAAAGTTTATTTAGAAAGTCACAGAGGTAGAAGAAGTGAGCCATAGAAGAAATGGGCTCAGGAAACAAGTCAGCAAAAGAAGTGTTGTTGGAGCCTGGGAGAGGGGATAAGTACCTTGAGAGAGAAGGAGAAAGAAGGAGGAGATGTGTATGTTAACAGTTTATAGTTATAAAGAAGATATCATGAATAAGTGGTGACCAAAAAGAGACAAGTCTTTGAAGGTGTTCCACTATAAAGGGGACAGAGAAATAGGGCTGGTGGGTGTTGTCAGAGGAGGGTTATTTTCTCCCTCCCCCTCCCTCCCCCCTTTCCCCCTCCTTCCCCCCTCCCCCTCCCTCCCCTCCCTCCCCCCTCCCTCCCCCTTCCCTCCTGTGGAAAGGAGATACTTAGCAGCTATAAATGGAGTGTAGTCATCATGGTAGTGCATCTTTCTCCAGCTGCAGTCAGCTGCCAGGAGCAGGTGCTGAAAGAATTGTATTTTGTAGGGTTGGGGTTTTGCCAGGTGAGTAAAGTGGAGGGAAGAGGCAGGACCTGAAGTTGGGAAAGAGGGAAGTGAGGACATGAATTGAGTGTTCAATAGTGTTCCTGTGCTAGAGTCATTGTCAAAGTATGATTAAAATGGAGGAACCAGGATAAGTGATCTGGAAAGATGGGATGTCAGGTCAGAGAGGGGGATGCTTGCAGTTGAGATTTTGGAGATGTGAAGTCACAGACTCCAGGTCATGACCACAGGAATCTATAGCTGAGGTGGGGTGGAGGAAACAATCTTTGGAAGGGACATCCTGGTACTGAGGGGCCAGAATGCTGATCTGTGCCAGAATGAATGTGGTGTCATGACAAGAATGTCAGTGAGCCCATGGTCTTCAGGCTTCTCCTTGGAGAACTTACTATAATCATGAGATGCGTGTCTCACTGGCATTGTGTGTTCAATCCACTGTAGACACTGACCTACACAGTTGTATTTGTTTCTCATTTAATCTTGACTGCTCTGAGGTTGCAGATATCTGCACAGTAAAATGAGGAAACAGGCTCACAAAGTTAAGTCAATTGCCTTGAGGTCACAAAGCTGGTAAGTGGAGAGGCCAGGATTCAACCCTGGAAGTCCAGAGCCTGATTTGTAACTTGCAATGTTAAACTGCTTCTGTAATTTCTGAGCCTTAGCTCCCCTTCATCTGTAGATACAGCACCATATCCTTCCCATCACAGAGTGAGGATCTGTCAAGTGTTAACTTTCCTTGCTTTCCTCAGGTTTCCCCAATGTGGGAAAGTCCTCTCTGATCAATGGGCTGGTGGGGCGGAAGGTCGTGAGTGTCTCCAGAACCCCTGGCCACACCCGATACTTTCAGACCTACTTTCTGACTCCCTCTGTGAAGCTCTGTGATTGCCCGGGCCTCATATTCCCCTCTCTTCTGCCTAAGCAGTTGCAGGTATGAGGGCAATGTGGGGAAGGAAGGGGAAGACAGGAGATCAAGAAAGGGGCTGAGCATTCTTGTTTCCTCTTAGGTTCTAGCGGGGATCTACCCCATCGCCCAGATCCAGGAGCCCTACACTGCTGTGGGCTACCTGGCCTCCCGAATCCCTGTGCATGTCCTGCTCCACCTGCGCCATCCAGAAGCTGAAGACCCCTCTGCAGAACACCCCTGGTGTGCTTGGGACATCTGTGAAGGTAAGTTCCATGTGCCTGGTTCCTCTCCTTGCCCTTTACTCTGCCCTGTCCCTCTCCTCTCTTCAGATGTTGTCATTGACCCAACAGTTGGCCACCCCTAGATTTCTGTCATGGGACAGCAAGATGTCTGGCCTGGAATATTCTAGAAAACTGGAAGGACTGTGTTAGGGAAGTGGGGTTAATGGGCTTCCCTCCCCATTATGCTTTTTTCCCTCCAGCCTGGGCAGAGAAACGTGGTTACAAGACAGCCAAGGCAGCGCGGAACGATGTGTACAGAGCGGCCAACAGCCTCCTGCGGCTGGCACTGGATGGCCGCCTCAGCCTGTGCTTTCATCCCCCGGGCTATAGTGAGCAGAAAGGTCAGCCTGCCAGTGTGCCTCCCAGCCCTGCTGTAGTGTAGGCAAGAGAGGGTGGGCTTGTGGCCACACAGAGCTGGGACAGACCTGGATTCTACGCCTGTCAGTTAGTTCTGTGTTACTAAGTGTCTCTGAGACCGTTTCCTGATCTACAAAATCAGGGTGCTAGTTGCTCCCTGGTGAGGTGGTGACAGAAATTGGAGTTAATGTGGGTGGAACGATTCAGTGCCCAGCACATGGGAGGTTGAATGAATGAATGAAGGAATACATTCCAGCAGCTACAATTTTTTTTTTATTCTTAGTCTTTGCCTCTTCCCCATTTTCTTCTGGCTTTAGTCCCTTGTTCAAAACTCTTCTGTTCTTCTTCTTGTTTTGGTTCCCCAGGCACCTGGGAATCCCATCCGGAGACCATGGAGCTGGTGGTTTTACAGGGCAGGGTGGGGCCAGCAGGTGACAAGGAGGAAGAGGAGGAGGAAGAAGAGCTTAGCAGCTCCTGTGAGGAGGAGGGAGAGGAGGACCGGGATGCGGATGAGGAGGGGGAAGGGGATGAGGACACCCCTACTTCAGTTCCAGGATCCAGCCTGGCCTCTCGAAACCCTTACGCCCTGTTGGGTGAGGACGAATGCTGAGGCCATGCCCTGTGCCATCTTTCCCAATGTCTTTGCTTTTGGACAGACCTGGGGGTATCTCCCCTCTGCTGCCCCAATTGTGAATAAAGATTGTCTGCTTTGTAGCCCCTTCCCCACATGGACTGAGGTGAGAGCAGCTCTTTGAGACTGACAGCTGTGGGAGGCTTTTCTCTCTTTTTGTGCATCTTCTCTGCAAAGGTAAAGTTCTCTTAGAAGTTAATTCAGTGGGTTCTAAGGCCCTGAAACCTGCTTCCTCTGCTCAGTCTGCCACGTGCACCTTAGGAATGCCAGTGTCACCATGGGGAGTGCAGGGCACATCAGGCTTTTAAGGCTTGGTCTACATCCAACCCCCTTTCTGCGTTCTTGCCATACCCTCTCAGATTTGAGCAGCAGCCTTGGGTGCCCCCTGCTGCCCGGCCTGGGTTATACCAGAAGCTCCTGGGAGAAGCAGCAGAAAGAGGTGTCACAACCTGATGTCTCCAAGTGAGATTTTTACAGGATTCATTAAAATCCAGCAAATATTTACTGAGTGTTGACTGTGTGTTTGGACCTATGCTAAGCACTGAGCCTGTAACGATGCATAAACAGGGTCTGACTTGAACTTTGCAGCCTGGTGGTGACCAAGACCCCACTGTCATTATCCACATTTTTGAATTAGGAGGAATGTGTAATGTTCTCCAAATTCTTGGGGCTCATTCAGTATAATTCTAGAACTTCCTGTTGATGAAAATATTTAGTTAAGACTAAATGCTTGTGAAAATATTGATTAAACATGTCCAAGTAGAGTCTTAATTACTGGCAAACAAATAGTGTGCATATTTATTTTATTTTTTATTTTTTTATCCTCACAAGGACATTTTCATTTGCTTTTAGAGGGAGAGGAAGGGAGAGAGACAGAAATATTGATGTGAGAGGCACTCAGTTGCCTCTGCACAACCCTGGACTGGGGATCTGTGCTGGGATCTGGGATTGCATGCATCTGGACCAGGATGAACCTGACACCTAGGCATGTGTCCTGACCAGGAATCGAACCTGCAACCTTTTGGTTATGGGACAATGCTTTAACCACTGAGCCATACTGGCCAGGGCAATAACGTGTATATTTATGATTGAGCAGACCAGCCTTTTAAGTAGTGTTAAGTTTTATTATTTAAAAGGCTGTATGCACTAAGGGTGTATGAGATTCAGAAGGGAGGGCACAGAACCAGCTCTCTGAAAATGAATTCCATTTTCCCTGATTTGGGGGTAGAGCCAAGGCGACTCAGTGCTCAGTCTTAGTTGACTTTTGGTATCATGTGCACTGCAGCAGTGATCAGCTATGAGTCAGGGCACCTAAGGCTTTGTTGTATGTGTCCTTTGTCAAGCAAGCAACTAGACTCCAAGATTTAATTTTTTGGAGAAAACCGAGAATGGGTTTTGTTGTTGTCTGCCATAGTGTTGTCTGGGTTGGGTGGAACAAAAAGTATCATTTGATGGGTTGACCATTAAGTGTAGGGGTAAGGCTAAGGGGCAGTATCAGATTCTTTCTTTTCACTCAAGCATCTCATTCAGGTCCTGGGTCACAGGGCAGAATGCCAGCAAAGACCCTGTCAACCTAGGAGCAAAAGAAGCTAAGGTATTGGGGCCACATATTCCCTTAAGCTCTGCCCTTCGTTGGTCCCTATGAGGGCATGAGTCCTGGGATCTGCACTCCAGTGCCAAGTTGAAATACTGCCAGTGTGTGGATGTGCTTGAAGATTGCCTAAAATGTGCTGTAAAAGATAAAAAAATCCAGGTTGAGAGAAAAACCTACCTTTCTTCCATTGGGGCTCTTTAGTCTCAGGGCTGGGTCTTCTGATGGAAGAAAAGGGATACTCAGTGTGCTCTAAGGGTCCGTGATGTTGAGGGAAGTCATCTCAAAATGTAGAAAAAGGAGAAAAATGAGAGTTTATCTTTCCTTGTTTTGTCTTTTGCTGTCTCATGAGTGTCAACAGGGGTCCTGGGGAGAGTCTGGGGCAAGATGAAGATTTGCAACCTGGAACCAGGAGAGAAAGTTGAAGAGGGGGCATGTTCATGATGAAAACCTGGAAACAGGAACTCTAACATCCCCAAGGGGCTAGACTAAATGATTCATTCCCGGCCCCTGCCAATGACTCACTGACTAGGGAAGGAAGGAATACTGGGTAGGAAAAGAATGATCTTAGCAACAAACAAATTTGGGAGGAGAAGGATAAGAATATCCTGAGATCAGGGTCTGAGGCTGAGGTTGAAACTTACAGAAAGGGACAAAGGAAATTAGGGGCCTAGCGTCCCTCCATACTGAAATACCCAGGACCTTGTCTGCACACCCCTTTTGGGTTATGTCCACTATGGGGATACCTGAATAGGGAGGTCTGGGGCTCTGGTAGTTCCCACAGCTTCTGGCCAGTCTCTTGATGGAGAGAAACCAGTACATCTCATTTATGCTGGAATTCTATTTGATACTGAGCAAGTTTTCTCCAAGCTTCTCTATTTTCAGACAGAGTTCTAGTCTTGTATCTGAGACAAAGTAGCCATGTGTGGTCTGGGTAGTTCAATCACCTAGGCCTGTTTCTTCCCTTCTTAAAATCATTGATGCAACCAACAAAAATTGGTTGAAAATGTGCCAGATATGCTGAGTTCTGGGACAAAAAAATTGAATACCACATAGATCTCATGGAGTGGGTCAGCCAGACACATAGTAGTAGTAGTAGTAGTAGTGGTGGTGGTGGTGGTGGTGGTGGTGGTAGTGGTAGTAGTAGTAGTAATGCAACAATTCTATAGTACTATGTAAATTAGAAAATAATTACATGTATCCAATGAACTGTCATACTAAATAAGGCAGATAGGACATAATCATCCCAAGGATTCATTCACCCACTTAACATTTGTTGAACAATTACTATCTGCCAGTTGCTGCTAAGTATAAGTGATACAGAAATGGCCCTTTGTGGAGCTAGCAATTAAAGAGACAATTATAGAAGTTGGATAAGTGCGCTGAGAAAGGTGGTGCAGGATCCTATGGGGCAGCACGGGTTCCATAAAGGAAGGGCCTTAGGATGCTAATCAGGAAGCAATGGAGGACAGGGCTGGAAGTATTTGCATAGTAAGTAATGTATGACTAAAAAAGCAAATTAGTGGTCTGTGGTAAAGAATTGCTATGGGAACACCCAACATGGGCTGCTAAAAACTAGAGCAAAAAGTCCAAGCTGAGGCCTTAAGACTGAGCAGGAGTTAGCCAGGCATTGAGGGGAAGAGCATTCCAAAGGGGAGTGCAATGATCTAGGAACAAGCACATGACAGCTTTGGTATACTAACTTGTTCAGCATGGCTGGGGCAGAGGGTACAAGGGAGATGTGGGGCAAGGTAGAGTCAGAGGGATAGGCTTGGGCCATCTCTTCCTGGGCCTTTTCAGCCATGCTAGAGATGTAGGCTTTATCTGGAGGAACACTGGAGGAACTTATGCCCAAAAACTAAGTAGAGATTTGTGTCTTAGACCACTCTAGTTGTGTGGAGACTTGTTTGGAAAGGGGAGAGATCAGAAAAGCATTCGCAGCAGTGCACAGAAGGACTAGAAATCAGAATTAAGGTGCTGGCAGATGGAGAGAAGAGAAATAGTTTTCCCGGATACTTAGCAGGTAGAATTTGACAGGTCTTGGGGATTGTTTTTGCTGTGTGGGTAAGGTAGAGGGACAAGTCAAGAGTGTACCTCATGCTTCTGGCTGGGCAACAGGGTGGGTGGTGGGGCTGTTTCCTGAGACAGGGTTTATACAAGTTGGGTTTGGGGGAAGAGAGGTGGTGGCTGCAGACAAAGATTTGGGTGTTATTAACATATAGGGGGAGGAGAATAACATCCACAGAAAGTGTAATGAGAAGAGAAGACAGCTGAGGGAGAAAGTGGAGAACATAAAAAGGAGGGCAGAAAAATAGAAGACAGCAGACAGGACAAAACCTAGTGAAATGTATGATGAGAGCCAGGGGAAGAAGGATGGAAGGGCACAGTGTGGAATGCTGCTGAGGAATAATGTCATGAATAGTGAAGAGTATCCACTGGATTTGGCAACACTGAGCCTTCATGATCTTGGTGGGAACAGTTCCACTGGATGGGTGAGATTAGAAACACTACATATCAGGGGATTGAGGAATATGTACAAAGGAAGTGGAGGTAGGGGAAGAAATTTTATAATCTTCAATAAGTTTGGTTGTGTTTGCAACAAAAGAAAAATGGAGGAGAATATATATGGACTTGAGGAACAACTTTTTTTTTTAACATACGAAGCTTTGAGCATTTTAACAAAACTCCCCAAAAACAAAAGCCCAGGACCAGACAGCTGCACAGATATATTTTACCAAACATTGAAAAACCTATTCTTGGACTATTTCAAAGTATTGAACAGAAAGGCATCCTTTCAAATTATTCTACAAGGCCAACATTACTCTGATACCAAAATCAGACAAAAACACTACAAAAAAAAAAAAAAAAGAACTACAGGTCAATATCCCTGATGAACATAGATGCTAAAATTCTCACAAATTTCTAGCAAACCAAATTCAACAACACATTAAAAGGCTAATATACCATAATCAAATGGAATTTATATCAGGGATGTAAGGGTGGCTTAACATCCATAAAACAATTAATGTCATTCACACCATCAATAAATTTAAGGATAAAAATCATATGATTATCTCAATGGAGGCAGAGAAGCATTTGACAAAATTCAACATTCATTTATGATTTAAAAAACCTCAACAAAAGGGGTATAGAAAGGACTGACCTCAACTTGGTAAAGGCTATGTATGACATCCACAGCTAACATCATACTCAATGGTGAAAAGCTGAAAACTAAGATCAGGGACAAGACAAAGATGCCTACCCTCACCATTATTATTCAAAACAGTACTGAAAGTTCTAGCCACAGGAATCAGGCAAGAAAAAGAAAAGGCATCCAAATAGGAAAGGAAGAAGTAAAAACTCACTATTTGCAGATGACATGATGTTATTTATAGAAAACTAAAGAATCCACAAAAAATAAACTAACAAAACCATTAAAGTAGCAGGATGCAAAATTAATACACAAACCTGTCAACATTCTTATACACTAGTAACAGCCATGAGAAAATTTTTAAAAAATCTCACATTTGCATCCAAAAGAATAAAATACCCAGTAATAAATTTAAACAAGGAGGTGAAAGACCTATACTCTGAAAATTATAAGATATTGAAGAGGATACAAATCAATGGAAGCACGTACCATGTTCATGGATCAGAAGGATTAACATTGTTAAAATGACCATGCTAGGCCCTCGCTGGTGTAGCTCAGTGGATTGAGCATGGGCCTATAAACCAAAGGGTCACCGGTTCAATTCCTGGTCAGGGGACATATCTGGGTTGCTGGCCAGGTCCCCGATGGGGGGCACTTGAGAGGCAACCACAGACTGATGTTTCTCTCCTCTTTTCTCTTTCCCTTTCCCTCTCTAAAAATAAATAAAAAAGAAAGTCTTAAAAAATGACCATGCTATCCAATGATGTACAGATTCAATACAGTTCATATCAAAATAACAATGGCATGCTTCTCAAACTAGAGTAAATAATCCTAAAATTTATATGGAACCACAAAAGATTCCAAGTAGCCAAAGCAATCTTGAGGAGGAACAAAGTTGGAGGTATCACACTCCCTGAACTCAAACTACAAGACTACAGTATTCAGAACAGCATAGTACTGGCATAAAAACATACACATAAATCAGTGGAACAGAATAGAGAATCCAGAAATAAAACCTCAACTTATATGGACAAAGGAGTAAAGACAGTCTCTTCAACAAATAGTGGAAAACTGGACAGATATAGGCAAAAAAAAAAAAAAAAAAAAGAAAGAAAAAGAAAGAAAAGCAAAAAGAAAGAAACTGGTCTATTCTACACTGTATACAAAAATAAACTCAAAGTGGCCCTGGCTAGTATGGCTTAGTGGATTGAGTGCTGGTCTGCAAACCAAAGGGTTGCTGGTTTGGTTCCCTGGCCTGGCATTGCAGGCCAGGTCCCCAGTAGGGGGACACACAAGAGGCAAACACAAAATGTTTCCTCTCTCCTTTCCTTTCCCCTCTGTCTAAAAATAAATAAAATCTTTAAAAATGAAAAAAAAAACTCAAAATGGGTTAAAGACTTAAATGTAGAGCCCCAAACCATAAACCACCTAGAAGAAAATATAGGAAGTAGACTATTTTACATTAGTCTGAGTAACATTTTTTTGAATACATCCCCTTGAGCAAGGGAAACAAAAGCAAGAATAAATGGAACTTCATCAGACTAAAAAGCTTTTGCACAGTAAAAGAAATCTTCAGTAAAACAAAAGACAGTCTACTTAATGGGAGAATATATTTGCACATGATGTAT
This sequence comes from Phyllostomus discolor, assembly GCF_004126475.2. Lineage (NCBI taxonomy): Eukaryota > Metazoa > Chordata > Mammalia > Chiroptera > Phyllostomidae > Phyllostomus > Phyllostomus discolor. The sequence goes on along the minus strand of NC_040906.2, from coordinate 103,642,196 downwards.
CTGATAAAGGGTTGATATCCAAAACATATAAGAAACTCATATAACTCAATAAAAATAAAATAAACAACTTAGTGAAAAATGGATAGAAGACTTGAAAGATATTTCTCCAAAGGAGACATATATATGGCCATAAGAAAAGATGCTCAAAATTACTAATTATCAGGGAATTGCAAATCAAAACTACAGCCAGAACCACCTCACAGCAGTCAGAATGGCTATTATCAAAGTCAACAGATAAGTGTTGGCGTGGATGTACAGAAAAGTGAACACTTGGGGACTGTTGGTGGGATCTGGTGCAGCTGCTATGGAAAACAGTATGGAGATGCTTCAAAATATTAAAAATATATATACAATATGACCCAGCAATTCCACTTCTGGGTACTTATCCAGAGAAAATGAAAACACTAACTTGGGAAGATATAAGCACCCCTATGTTCACTGCAGCATTGTTTACAATAGCCAAGATGTGGAAGTAACCTAGGAATCCATTGATAGATGAATGCATGAAGATAGCACACACACACACACAAACACACACACTCTCTCTCTCTCTCTCTCTCTCTCTCTCACACACACACACACACACACACACACACACACTAGAATATCATGCAGCAATAGAAATGAAATATGCCCTGACTGGTGTGGCTCAGTAGACTGAGCACTGGCCTGTGAACCAAAGTGTTGCCAGTGTGATTCCCAGTCAGAGTACATGCTTGGGTTGTGGGCCAGGTCCCCAGTAGGGGGCACATGGAAGGCAACCATACACTGATATTTCTCTCCCTCTCTTTCTTTCCCCTCTAAAATAAATAAATACAAATCTTTAAAATAAAAATAATGAAATAATTTTTTGGAGCTGGACTCATTAATTTATTGTACTTTTCAATAACAAATTTAAAAAATTCTTGGCAGGTCCTTGATTGAGGCTTCCTTCTTGGGGATTCCCTCTCCATAAATAATAGTGAAGAGGTAGGGCTGAGGAAGCCTGGCCTACTCCCCAGCCCTCCTGGGTGAGTGGGGAGAAGAGCTTCCTGCATCTGAGTTGTGGCCAGCTCCCTCAGGGGTTGAAGGAGGACTGAGAGATGTGTATTTTAGAACATGGATGTGGTCTTTAATGAAATATTTTTAAAGGTTTATTTTATCAGAGAGAGAGAGAGAGGGACAGGGAGAGAGGAGAGAGAGATTGCTGTGAGAGAGAAACATTGATTGGTTGGCTCCCACACACACCCTGACTGGGGGTTGAATCTGTAACCCAAGGTTGTACCCTGAAGATCAAACCAGTGACCTTTGGCTATGGGACATTCTCCAACCAACTGAACCACACTGGTAAGTGTGAAAAAGAATGAAATCTTGCTATTTCCCACACATGGATGGATCTAGAGGGTATTATGCTAAGTGAAATAAGTCAGTCCAAAAGACAAATACTGTATGGTTTCACTTATATGTGGAATCTAAAACAAAACAAAACAAAACCAGACTCATAGAAACAGGGACCAAGGGGATGGTTACTAGAATGGAAGGGATATAGGGATGGGTGAAAAGGGGTAGGGGAATATTGTCAATAATATTGTGATGTTTTCATGGTGACACATGATTACTAGAATTAGTGGGTTGATCACACCGTAAGGTATAAAAATGTTGAATCATTATATTGTACACCTGAAACTAATATAGCCAATGTAATATTATGTAACTACTGTACTTAAATAAAAAATTTATTTAGCTCTGGCTGGTGTGGTTCCGTGGATTGAATGCTGGCCTGTGAGCTGAAAGGTTGCTGGTTCAATTCCCAGTCAGGACACATGTCTGGGTTGTGGGCCAGGTCCCCAGTTGGGGGTATGCAAGAGGCAACTGAATGATGTATCTCTCACACACTGATGTTTCTCTCTCTTCCACCCTTCCCTTATCTCTAAAAGGAAATAAAATACTTAAAATTTTTTTAAATTAAAAATAAATTTTAAAGGTTTATTTTATTCTCATTTAAGAGGAGGAGGAGGAAGAGAGAGAGAAACATTACTAGGCTGCCTCCTCCACACATCCCAACTGGGTATGTACCCTGACTGGGAATCAAACCAGCCATCCTTATGTTATGGGATGGTGTTCCAACCAATTGAGTCACTCTGGCCAGGGAAAAACCTTTTTTAAAAAAGGTAAATGTATGGGTGAAATTGAATGAAGATTAACTATGGAAAAAATGTCTGGTAAGGTAAAAAATGATAGTGTGTAATTTGGGATAAGATAGAGTTAATTGAAATCTAGATTCTTTACCTCTTTTCTCCACTATAATACTGGATTTATTTTTATATCAGATAAAAATTCAAAAAATTTCTCACTTCTATCTTTGTTTTCTTTTGTACGTTTCAGCATAAGGCATTATAAAGAGAATATTTTGTGGGTCTTTCTATGTTATATCTGACTTATTGCTAGTTTGTTCGGTAACTCGGGTGGTCTAAGCTTATACATAATGAATGTAAATTTTCAACTGTAGAGTTTGTATTAGTGAGCAGTTTTCCAAAATAAGAATGCCATTCATTGAGCCCCGGATGGTGTGGCTCAGTGAATTGAGTGATGGCCTACAAACACAATGGTCACCAGTTTGATGCCCAATCAAGGCATGTGTGTGGGTTGTGGCCCAGGTCCCCAGACCACACGTTGGTGTTTGTGTCCCGCCTTTCCCATATCTAAAAATAAATAAATAAAATCTTAAAAAGAAAGGAAGGAAGGAAGGAAGGAAGGAAGGAAGGAAGGAAGGAAGGAAGGAAGGAAGGAAGTCATTGAGATAGTGGAACAGTCCAGTCCAGTTTAAGGGTTTCAGCACCATGGACAGCTTTATAATTTGTTGTGTATAGGGAGCTAGCATTCTCTCAAATGGACAGAATGGGATGCCAGAGAGGAAAGTTTAAGATAAATCCCAGTGGTCATGCAATTGTGATTTTATTTATTTTAAACATACTTAAAAATATTTATTTTTAGAGAGAGAGGGGAAGGGAGGGAGAAAGAGAAGAAGAGAAACATCATTGTGTGAGAGAAACATGGATTGGTTGTCTGTTTCATGCCCTCCAACTGGGGACCTGGTCTGCAATCCAGGCATAGGCCCTGACCAGGAATTGAACCAGTGGACTTTATGTTCACAGGTTGGTGCTCAATCCACCAAGCTACACTAGCCAAGGTAAAACTGGAATTTTAAATAGAGTTATCAATCACAATCTCAAATACTGGATCTGCCCCAGTTCCAATACTTCATTAACCATGATATCACTACAATAGAAAGGCCTGCTCAGGCAGAAGAAGTGCCTGCTGTTCAGACATGTATCCTGTCTGAACAGCAGGCACTTAAATCTTTAAGTAGGTCTAGGATATGAAAAAATGCTATGATGGTGTGTACAGTGACTATAAAGATGAAACACAAACATGTTTTCAATGCAAACTGCATGAGCCATGTGGAGAGTTGATAACTAGATGTGAAGTGAATGGAGGTAAATCCCTTACTTACCTTCTTCAGGTTACATAGCCAGCAAGTGTAGGACTAGGATCTGAGGAGTTATTAGAATACCTCTTGGACAAGGGTAGTTAAATGGACATAGAAGTTTAGAGACAGAAAGTGTCCTCCAAGACTGAGAAAAATTGAGTGTCAGTGGGCCTGGAAAAAGCAGAGTTCCAAATGTAGTTATTGTTTTAAATTGTACACAGTAGAAATAGGATTTCAGTCAATCAGTCAGTCCATCCAGCTGGTCAGTCAGACTGCCAGTTCAGCTATCATGGTTTAGTGTTATGTGAAATCAAGAGATTTTGGGATGGCTGTATAAGAATATATTTGTAAAAAATATGTACATGGCATTCATTGTAGTAATAAATAAGAGAACCCATTTAAATATAAATAAGGGAGTAGTTGCATGTAAAATAATAAGGGGTAGTATTAAAAATGATGAATTAGCCCTGACCAGTGTGGCTCAGTTGATTGGCATTGACTCATAAATTGAAAGGTTACCAATTCGATTCCTGGTACATACCTAGGTTTCAGGTTTGGTCCCTGGCCAGGGTGCTTGTGAGAGGCAACTGATCAATGTTTCTCTCTCATACTGAAGTTTCTCTCCCTCTTTCTCCCCCCCTTCCCCTTTTTATAAAAATAAATAAATAAAGACAACCTTTTTAAAAATGATGAGTTAAAGTGTATTTTGTTTAACTGGCCAGAGGCCCATGGCATTCCATACATAAAACAGTAAATAGAGCACTTTGAACTGAATAATTCCACTTCAAAAAAGCTACAATGAACACAAAAATGAAAGAAAAATCTTTCATATTTGAAAGAAGTAATATTCTCTATGTGCTCAGGTTATATGATCTCATGCATAGAAATTCAAAGGAATAAACTAAAAAACCATAGACGCAAAGGAATTCAGAAAATTGGCAGGGTACAAGATTGTCTTATAAAAATCCATAGAGTATTAATAAGTTAACCAGAAATGATATTAAGGAAACAATTTTTTACAGTAATACCAAAAAGAATTAAATAGAAATAGAAGTGAGAGTCCAAAAATAACCCTCACTTTTATGATCAATTGATTTTTGAAGACGGTGCTAAGACAGTTAAATGGGGGAAAGAATGGTCTTTTTATCAAATGATGCTAGGACAACTGGATACACACATGCAAATAAATGAAGCTGGACCCCTACTTCACACCACACTTTAATTCAAAATGAATCAAAGACACAATATGAGAGCTAACATTATAAAACTCCTAAAACAGATGCAAATTTTCATGACTTTGGATTAGATATTGGTGTCTTAAATATGACACTAAAAACACAAGCAAAAATATAGATAAATTGGATATCATTAAAATTAAAGCCTTTTGTGCTTCCAAGAACCCTATCAAGAAAGTAAAAGGAAACCCTAAAAGAATTTTACTTTTGGCAAATTATACATCTGGTAATAGAAGGACTTGTATCCAAGATATATAAAGAACTGCTATATCTCAAGATAAAAAGATAAATAACCCAATTTAAAATGGTCAAGGGATCTGAATTTACAGTTCTCTAAAATACATACAAAAGGCCAGTTTTACACAGAAAGATGTTCAACATCATTATCCATCTGGGGAATGCAAATAATCCCTACAGTAAGATACTACTCTCCATCCAATAGAATGTGTATGATAAAAAAAGATGTGTTGGTAAGAATGTGGAGAAATTGGAACTCTTACTGGTGGAAATGTAAAATGATGCAGTCCCTTTGGAAAAAGGATAGCAGTTGCTGAAACAGTTAAATACAACCATACAACCCAGAAATTCCACTCCTACCACTCCTAAGTAAAATATATGTCCACATAAAAACTTTTACATAAGTGTTTATAGCAGGGCTATTCATAATAGCCAAAATGGAAACAATCCAAATGTTCATCAAATAAAAGTAAAAAACCAATATGGCATATTATACACTGGAATATTATTTGGCAAACATAGAAAGAAATTAAATACTAATACATGTTATAATGTGAATGAACCATGAAAACATTAACCTAAGTGAAAAAAGCCAGATACAAAAGATCACATATTCTATGATTTAATTTACATAAAATAGCCAGAATAGGAAACTCTATAGAGGTGGAACATATGTTGGTGGTTGCCTAGGACTGAGGGTCTGGGGGTAAAAATGGAGTGTGACTGCTAAAAGGTATGAGGTTTCTTTTAGAGTGATAAATTTTTCTAGAGGTGACTGTGGTAATAGTGGATAGTACCACAAATGCTGTTAGTAGAGAATGTTTATGGCTTCTCTGTGGCAGATCTGAATCACCAGCCATCACGACTCTTGATCTTTGTGACCATTATTAAGTAAACTAAGGATTACCTGAACACAAGCATTGCAATACCAGGACAGCTGATCTAATAACTGACAGCTACTATGTGACTCAGGTGGCTGCTAAGAGACTAACAAGTGGGTAGTGTGTATAGTGTAGATACACTAGACAGGGATGATTCCTGTCCAGGGCAGGAAAGAGGTGGGTAGTATGAGATTTCATCACATTACTCAGAATGGTATTAGATTTTAAAACTTATGAATTGTTCCTCTGGCTGGTGTGGCTCAGTGGATTGAGCACTGGCCTGCAAACCAAAGGGTCACTGGTTGGATTCCCTGTCTAGGGTACATGCCTGCATTGCAGGCCAGGCCCCCAGTAGGGGGCGCGCAAGAGGCAACCACATATTGATGTCTCTCTCCCTCTTCCACCCATCCCCTCTGTCTAAAAGTAAATAACATCTTTTAAAAAACTTATGAATTTTTTTATTTCTGGAAATTTCTATTTAGTATTTTAAGACTGCAGGTAACTGAAACCATGGAAAACAATACCATGGATAAGGGGGACTACTGTAGCTGGTTGACTCACAGGAGAGTAACTCCTCAGAACCTCTGCATATCTGATGGTATTTGTTTTACTTTGTCATTGGTCTTCTCACCAGAGCCCTCCAGCACCTCTACTCCTTTCTTATGATCCTTTCTTTAATCTGATCCTTTAGCCCTAATGTTAAATACATCCACCAGCTCTAGACATTCTGTCTCTTGACTTTTCTGTAATTAGTCGCTAACCTGAAATGTCCTTTCATTTCCTGGCTGAAAGAAGCCTGAAGGGGCCAAGCTCACTTGCTACATCCTTCTCCTTAGGAAGCCTCTAGAGGGAATGCCACACTTCAAAAACTTGAAGGGACAGCAGTCACTGGATTGTGTGTGTGTGTGTGTGTGAGAGAGAGAGAGAGAGAGAGAGAGATAGAGAGAGAGAGAGAAACCATAAAGTTGGGGCCAGGATTGCATTTCTTGTGGAGAACAAGCTGAAAGCTTAGAGTTGAGAATTCCCACAGAAAAGCCCAGAAACATCCTGACAAGAATAGGAAAATGAGAACAGATAAACACTAGCAACTGGCATGAGAAGTATAAATAGTTTGGGGATATTTTTAAGTTTTCCATAATTTGTTCTTCAAAAATCATTGATAATACATCAATCATCATAAATTAAACACAAAAACATTCATTTAATTTCCTCTAGACACAATAATAGACTATGGACTTCCAGCCAAGATGGAAGCATAGGTAGTCACTGTGCCTGCTTGGACAACCAAAATAAGGACAACAAAAATTTAGAAACAAAATAACAACCAGTACTCACAGAAAATTGAATTGTTTGGAAGTCCAGCAACCAAGGAGTAAAAGTACACACATTCATCCAGACCTGTAGAAGGGGCGGAGTTGAATGGAGAGGGGTTGCAGCAAAAAAGAAGTGGTGGCTGGCAGACCCTGGGTGCGCAAAGCAGCAGCTGGCGACCCCAGGCATGCAAGGTGGCAGTGGGCTGTCTCAGTGAGGCAGCGATTGTAGAGGGGCGCTAGTGCACAAGGTGGCTTGTGGAACTGGGTGGTCCAACATTCGAGCCCAGATAAGCCAGGGGAAACTGGGGAGTGAGACAGACCAAGCAACCCAGGGTCCCAGCGTGGGGAAATAAAGCCTCAAAACACGAACTGAAAACACCTGTGGGGGTTGAGGTGCTGGGAGAGACTCCCAGCTTCATGGGAGAGTTTGTTGGAGAGACCCACAGGGTCCTAGAGCGTATACAAATGCACCTACACTGGAATCAGCACCAGAAGGGCCCAGTTTGCTTGGGGGAAGCAGCAGAAGTGACTGAAATCTGTCAGAGAACAGAGCAAACGTCATTGTTCATTCGTGGACCCCTCCCCCACACACAGCGTCACAACCCAGCAACTGGGTTGCCCCACCCAGCCAACACCTAAGGCTTCACCCCTCACTATGTAACAGGTGTATTGAGACCAAAAAAAAAAAAGAAAAAAAGAAAAAGGCCCAAATGAAAGAACAGATCAAAGCTCCACAGCAAATACAACTAAATGATGAAGAGATCACTAACCTATCAGATACACAATTCAAAGCACTGGTGATCAGGATGCTCACAGAATTGGTTGAATTTGGTCGCAACTTAGATGAACAAATGAATGCTATGCTAAGTGAAATGAAGGAAAATGCACAGAGAACCAATAGTGATGGGAAGAAAACTGGGACTCACATCAATGGAGTGGACCAGAAGGAAGAAAGAAACAATGAAACAGAAAAGAATGAAGAAACAAGAATTCAAAAAAAATGAGGAGAGGCTTAGGAACCTCCAGGACATCTTTAAACATTCCAACATTCAAATTATAGGGGTACCAGAAGGAGAAGAGAAAGAGCAACAAGTGGAAAACTTATTTGACCAAATAATAAAGGAGAACTTCCCCATTCTGGCAAAGGAAATGGACTTCGAGGAAGTCCAGGAAGCTTAGAGAGTCCCAAAGAAGTTGGACCCAAGAAGAAACACACCAAGGCACATCATAATTACATTAGCCAAGGTAAAAATGAAGGAGAGAACCCTAGAAGCAGCAAGAGATAAGGGGACAGTAAACTACAAAGGAGTTCCCATCAGACTGTCAGCTGATTTCTCAAAAGAGAGCTTGCAGGCAAGAAGGGGCTGGAAAAAAGTATCCCAGGTCATGAAAGGCAAGGAGCTACATCCAAGATTGCTCTATCCAGCAAAGCTTTCATTTAGAATGGTAGGGCAGATAAAGTGCTTCTCAGATAAGGTCAAGTTAATGGAGTTCATTATCACCAAGCCCTTATTATATGAAATGTTAAAGGGACTTATCTAGGAAAAAGAAGATAAAAAACATGTACAGTAAAATGACAGTAAACTCACAATCATTAACAACCGCACCTAAAATAAAAACAAACTAAGCAAACAACTGGAACAGGAACAGAAGCACAGAAATGGAGATCACATGGAGGGTTAGCAACAGGGGAGTGGGAGGAGGAGAGAGGGGGAAAAGGCACAGAGAATAAGTAGCATAGATGGTAGGTAGAAAATAGACAGGGGGAGGGCAAGAATAGTATGGGAAATGTAGAAACTAAAGAACTTATGACACGTGGACATGAACTAAAGGGGGGAATGTGGGTAGGAGAGGGTATGCAGGGTGGAGGGGAGTGAAGGGGGGAAATGGGACCACTGTAATAGCATAATTAATAAAATATATTAAAAATAATAAACTATGAAAATGTGCTCAAAGAGACTTTGACCTAGTTAGGGAGACCCATCCTTTAACTGTAATTGGGTCTGTGGCCACAGAGAGCCTGCAACAGCCTTCATCAGATCGCTATAGCTCCCAGGTGTAGCTAGTCTGTTCTCAACAATGAGGGTCATGCTCTCACCCCAGTTCTCCCTGAACTCAACAACTACTGGCCCCTTTTGGGCAACCCTCTCTTGCATGTGTCTTCTAGGTGGTCTGAATCGCTGGCCACTCTGCCATGTAGATGCTGCTCTGTAGAACTCAGTATCAAAAGTGTTGTGGAGACTAGAAAAGGGGAGACCATTGTGCCTGGGGCACTTCACCCAGCTGTGCCAGGGAAAACGACCATACTGATCAAACTGTGTTGCTTATGTGCTGGATGTTGAAGTGTGGATCCACAATGTAGTCTCCTTATTGTTAAAAGAGTAAACAGACTCAAGATCAGATAACTCAGCAAAAGCACACTTGGGAAAGAATATATATTGTCACATATATCATCACCTCTGTAGAAACTTCACACCTGGTTCTTCCCAGAGAATTCTTGTGGATTAGGTGGCTGTGGAGGGACCTCTGTGTACCCCTAAATAAACAAAGCCAGATGAGGAGGCAGCTCATAGCCAACCCTGAAATAATGGCTTAGATTATGGAAAATCTATGTCAAAGCACACTTCAAAGTTCTGATTTGATGAGGCTTTTAATTGTAGTCAGTTCCCAAATATCAATAGTTGATATATATCAACTATTGTGATGAGATTTGACTTTATAATCTGGATATAATATAATAACTGCTGAAACTTGTCATGAATGCAGCAATGATATATAATGTGATGATACATCAAGACAGAACCTTAAGTAATCTTGAGAGAATTCCAGGGGGGCATTGCTTTGTTGTACATGTAGGCTGACATTCAGGGGCCAATGCTGAAAGCACTTCAGGGGAGGCTTTTTGGTGATCCACGCACTTCCCTCAGCTAAAGGTGGTTAGTCTTCCTGTGTAGAAACTGGAGAGCAACCTTGTCCCTGACCTGCACAACAAACACTGAGCACTGTGGGTGACACTGACCTCTGCACTTAGCCACTGCGTGAGGGACAAGCATTGTGCTTGTATGGGTCTGCAGGAGACTGAGACCTAACAGACTGTCCTAGCATGCAGTCTTCCCTTCACTGAGAAGTATGTAATTCAGTATATGATCCACAATTTTCGTACACTTCTAGAGAGAAATGGAGGCTTTGTTACAGATTCCGCACTGTTTACAGATGTCAGCCACAAAGACCCAAGCATATTGTCTCTGGGTTCACTTTTAGCCTGGAGGGATTGCAGATTAGGAAGCCTTGGAGTTCTGCAGAGAGCGCCACAACCATCTGTTCCTCTGTAGAAGCGGAAGTCCCACATCAGGCATCAGAGGACCTGATTGTTCCAACACATACTATAGGCTCCTGAAAAAGAAAATTCTCAGCAGCTACAACTCTAGAAGTTAGTTTTTAGCAACAAATGGATCTGTTTATGTTTTAAAAGATTTTATTTATTTTTAGACAGAGGGGAACGGAGGGAGAAAGAGTGGGAGAAGTATATCAACGCATTATATCTGGGTTGCCTCTCATGTACTCCCTACTGGGGGCCTGGCCTGCAACCCAGGCATGCGCCCTGACTGGGAATCAAACTGGCGACCCTTTGATTTGCAGTCTGGTGCTCAACCCACTGAGCAACACCAGACAGGTCTGGATCTTTTTATTACCATGGCATTTTTGAATCACAAAACAAATAGATAATATCCAATAACAATGTAGGTAGATCAGTGAAGTCTTTGGAAGTTATTAAATGCCTGGTATGATAGCAATGTTTCTGTTTTTTAAAAATGAAGTTATTTAATTTTTATAATATTTCATAAATATCTTAAATAATACATTATTACATTGAGTTTTGCATTCTCTTCTATCTTATATGGTGATTTGAAGATGGAGTGCCAATTTATACTTCTGGTGGAAATAAAATGCTTTTGCACCCACGGAAGTTGCTTGGATCAAATACTCCTTTCTGCATTTATTGATATTGTTGTAAATAGATATCAGCTTTCAAATTTGAGGGGTTTTTTGCCTTGCAACTGTCCAACTGATTGCTTTTAAGCATTATATTACAATAGTTACATAAGTTTCTTTTGGTTGCTCTAACAAATTGCCAAAAACTTGATGACTTAAAACAACAGAAATCTATTCTATTACAATTTTGGAGGCTAAAAGTCCAAAATCAAAGTGTTGGTGGGGGGCACCCCCTCTCCAATGGCTGTAGGGGAGAATCTATTTCTTGTCTATTCCAACTTTTGGTGGCTGCAGGCATTCATGTGTCTGCATCATTCCAATCTCTTATCTTTGTCTTCACATCATCTTCTCTTCTGTGTGTCCATGCTTCAAAACTCCCTCTGCCTCTCTTTTATAAGAATACACGTGATGGCATTTAGGGCCCACACAGAAAATCCAGAATAAGTCTTCAAGATCCTTAACTTAATCACATATTTTGCCATATAAGGTAATTATTCCCTCTTTGGACACATACAGCGATAGTTATGTGTTCTGGGGATTTGACATGGTTATCTTTTGGGTGGTCATCTTGCAGCTTTCAAGGTAGTATATGAGGGAGAAAACCCCCAAACCCAGAATTTATTTATAAAAATTGTGTATTTATTCTTACATGTTTAAACTTCAGTCACCTGCAAAGTACTCCTCATTTAATGCAATACACCTATCGATATATTTTTCCCACTGCTCAAAACAGTTTTTGAACTTGTTGATTTTGATGCCTTTTAGTGCTTCTGTTGTTTTTTGTTTCACCTATTCCACATTGGAAAAACGTTTCCCTTTGAGGACCTTCCCCCCATCCAGGGGAACAAAAAAAAATGTCACTTGGGGCAAGATCAGGTGAATAGTGAGGGTGAGGCATGGGGGGATCATGCTGTTGTCAGTCAAAAACTGCTGAACACTCAGTGCATTGTGGGCAGGTGCTCTGGTAAATCACCCATCATGAAACGGGCAAACGTGTTGACAAAGTCTTCAGAAACACTTTACTGAAGCCGAACACAGCTTCTCACAACAATGCCAGCTGGTACACTGATACAGGTGGGTTCCTAGAACATTCACCTAGTGGGGGAAACCTGTACTAAAAGGGGCCGCCCTCCAGAAGATAATTCTGGCTTTTTTTTGTGGGGTTACCCCCTTGTGTTAGTTTCCCATGGCTGCTGTAATAAATTACTAAACATTTGGTGGCTTAACACAAAACAAATTTGTTCTCTTACAGATGTTGAGGCCAGAAGTCCAAAATTAGTTATGGACTAAAACCAAGGCATCAGCTGGGTTGGTACTTTCTGAAGGCTCTAAGGGAAAACCCACCCCCTTACTCTTTCCAGCTTCTAAAGGCTGCCTATGCTCCTTGGCTTGTAACCTCTTGTTCCCCTTTAAAGTGCTTCCCTTCAGTCTCTGCTGCCATCATCTCATTGCCTTCTCTTTTGACTCTTATTCTTCCTGCCTCGTCTGACGAGGACCAGTATGTTTACATTAGGCCCACCCAGAAAATCCAGGATAATCTCTGTGTTTCAAGATCCTTAACTGCATCACAGCCGAAAAGTCCCCTTTTTGCCACATCAGACAATGTTCACAGTTTCCAGTGATCAGGTGATTAGAGGTCATTATCCAGTTTAACAGTGGTAGTAATTTGTAAGTAAAATTATTAAGAGAAGCAAATTATTTACATCCTGTAGTTTGCAATGCAATGTTATTTATTTTGACTTTGGCATGCATTTTCTGCAATTAAAATACTTTAAAGAGGTATACTACATATTGATAGCTTTTGCTTTAATTGTTTTCAAGACCTTATGCAATACGGGGCTGTGTATTCTAGAAACATACACAGTAATGAATGAGCAGAACTCATGTAACTAAAGACATAAAAAATAATGAAATGAAACAAAAGCGAAGAACCCATTAATTTTCTAGGTTCTTATAGCATCTTTTACAAATATAACTCTTCAAAGTCCAAAATGCTGGTGAAGCACTTTCCTTGAAAGTGCAGTAGAAAATTTGATTTTGGTTCTCTCTTACAGGATTCATTAAAATATAAAGTATATATTATAACTTTCTCAAATATTCAAAAAATGACTGAAAATATCTTAATCCTTAGGTTGAGTGAAAGCATACTGTATTATTATGGAAAGGGTATTTCCATACCCTTGTTGTTTACATTCTGTTTACATTCTTGTTGTTTTACATTCAGGTTGTTTACATTCTGTATTTGTACTACATGTTGTCTACTGAGACACTGGAATTAGATTTTTGTAAGCAAAATCCTTTATATGAGGTATATCCAGAAAGTATCCAGCCATGTAATATAACAAATAGAGACATTTATTGAAGAAGATTTCCATACCCTTTGGTATCTAACATACACTATGATTTACAGTTTGTGTACATTCTCAGATTCTTTCAGTTGCTTCCTTCTTTCTTTCCCCCTGCTCTGGATCGACCTTTTCTTGAGGACTGGAGGAAATGCAGCATTGCTAGACACAATGCTTGGCTTCCTGTGTGGCTGCTGAGGGTTTTGGGAGGGGAACTAAGGAGTGAGGGACACATTGGGATGGGGTCTAGAAGAGAGCTGGGCATATAAATCGCTCCTTCTTTCCTGTGGACTACCAGGAGCTGCTCTTCCTTCTTGCAGCCCCCTCCCACCTCAAACAAATGAACAGAACTGCTGAACAGTGTCTTCTTGAGGCTCATTTTGAAACAGAGGGCAGCACGAGACTGCATTGCTATGCATTGTGTCACATTTTCCCTCAACTAAATTCCCTTTTAACCTTTCCAGGTGTGGGCTTGTGTTTCACAAATGATCGTTAGCATCTTAAATCCTTGACTTAGTCTCTGCACTCTAAAGCATCCAGGCTAAGACAACTGGCTTTGTAAATGGTCTTACAATGTGAAGCCTCAGGCTGGGATTTTGGAGTAGATCGCTAAACTGCCTGCAAGCAATAGGGACCCTTTTGCTAGGGTCTTGTCATGCACAGCATTGCAGTTAGTTACACTTTCACTAGTGCTTTATGTAAGGTGGAGAGCGAGGTGGGTGGTCAAGTATCTACGGCACTTAACATGTGCAGCTGGCATGGGAATGAACTGAGAAACACTGAAGCCTCTGCTATCCAGCTATCTGCAATTGATAAACACACAAGTGCCTGATCAAGTGTTACTGGAACAAATGGTTCAGCAAATGCTGGAGATTCCTGTTTCATGAAACAAATCCACAGTACCTGCAAAATTCAGAAGTCAAATTCAGCAGTGAATGAATCAGCTTATCACAATTAGGGTCTTGAAATTGGAAGCAAAGGAGGAGTTGGGGTTACTTAGCACCAAATATGTTACCAGCTTTTCTTCTTGAAAGAAGTTTTTTTTTTATAATAGTTCTTTAATCATTAAAATGTCTGCTGCATTTTGAGTTTTGGAACATTTTCTGCTAAAAATGAATCCAATATCTTGTATATTTGAAGGGGAAGTGAGGGTTTTGTTTTATTTAGTTACAGTGGGAAGAAATGCTTTTTAACTCAAATTGGTTGTTTCCATGAAGTACTTTTCTCCTGCATTTATTGAACAAAATCGCAAACAAGTATCAAACTTCTCATTATGATAAATAGGTTTTCTCCTACAGCTTTCTCTTCTGTTATTTAAATACAACCTTAGTTGTAATTCATCAGAGTGAAATCTATGAAGGTGTCACTAGCAGCAAGTTGTTTACATTCTGTATTTGTACTACATGTTGTCTACTGAGACACTGGAATTAGATTTTTGTAAGCAAAACCTTTTATATGAGGTATATCCAGAAAGTATCCAGCCATGTAATATAAAAAATAGAGACATTTATTGAAGAAGATACAAGATACAAGAAACATTGTACATAGGACAATGATGCCTCAGTCTCCTTCAAAGGAGGCACCTTGGGACCTCACACAGTTCTCTCAATTGCCATCAGCTGCCCCATTGTATTTTCCTGATTCTTATTGATGGTCTGAAATCTCGCCCCTTTCAAAGGTGATTTTAGTTTTGGAAAAAGCCAGAAATCACAGGGCACCAAATCTGAGCTGTAGGTGGGGTGAGTCACCTGGGTGATTTGATATTTCACCAAAAATCTCTGCATCAGATGTGTTCCAGTGTCATGATGTGACATGAGCGTAAGTGTTTTTGTGATGAAGCTCCCAGTCACCAGTTGCCCATAGCTGCAGCCTTGTGAATCACCAAATAGTTTTCAGGGAGGAAAGTTCAAGCTTAACAAAAAATTTGATGAAGATTCGTTGCTCTACTTCCTCAGTCATTTTGAATATGATGGCCACACAGTACATATGCTCACTCCGCAGTGTCTATCACCTCCATTAACTAGTACAGAAAAGCTGTCATTGTTCATGAATGCATATTCCAGTCCACTTTCCTTGGATGCTAGGTTACACTGATGTTGTGCAAATGTTCTTGTTATATTAATAATGGCAGGGGGCTCCTGGTGAAGATGGAGGCATAAGTAAACATGCTTTGCCTCCACGCACAACCACAGAAAGAATTACAACTAGACATCAAAACAAATAACAACCAGAACCATCAGAAAATCATGCTGTATGGAAGTCCCACAGCCAAGGATTTAAAGAAGCCACATTCATCCATATGTGTAGGAGGGACAGAGACACAAGATGGGTAGAGAGGCGCGAAGATCCAGTGTGGTGAAAAGAGGTGGAGGCAGAGGAATGGGAGGTCCCATGTTCAAGTGTGGTGGATAAAAGTTGGGAGGGATACCTTAGGAGCAAGTGATCCCTGCCCCAGGCCAGACCACAGAGTCCAGGCTTCCAGTGGCAGGAAGATGAATCCCCAAAACTCCTGGCTATAAAAATCAGTGGGCGTTGGTACAGTAGAAGAAACTGCTGGATTTTCAGGAGACTCCACTTGAAACAAACACAGCTCCACCCCCTTTGGGATTCAGCACCTGGGTAATAGCTGGAAGGGCACCAATCACATACAGGGAGTAAGAGAAATGACCAGAAACAGGGCAAAACCTCCAGAAGCCAGGCAGCAGCATTATCCCCTCTCTGAGCCCTCCTCCTATACAGAGCAGTGAAGCAGCTTGCCCTGCCCTAGTGATTACCCAAGCCTCCACTCCATACAATTTACAGGTGCCTTTTTTTACAATAGGCCACACTACCAAGACTGTGAGTCAAAGCAGCTTTACCTAATACATAGAAACAAACACAGGGAGACTGCCAAATTGAGGAGACAATGAAATGTGGCCCAAATGAAAGAACAGAACATTACCCCAGAAAAAACCTAAATGAAACAGGGATGCAGAATTCAAAATACCGGTGATCAGGATGCTAAAAAACTCACTGAGTATGGCAACAACATAAACAAGACCCAGGAAGAAATGAAGGTTACACTAAGTGAAATAAAGAAAAAACTACAGGGAACCAACAGTGGAAGGGATTAAGCTGGGATTTGGAACATAAAGAAGAAATAAGTATTCAACCAGAATAGCAAGAAGAAAAATAAAATGAGGAAATCCCTGGCTGGTGTGGCTCAGTGGATTGAGCACTGGTCTGTGAACCAAAGGTTCACTGGTTCAATTCCCAGTAAGATCACATGCCTGGGTTGCAGGCCAGGTCCCCAGTAGGGGGTACTTGAGAAGCAACCACACACTGATGTTTCTCTCTCTCTCTTTCAACCTCCCTTCCCCTCTCTCTAAAAATAAATAATTAAAATCTTAAAAAAATGAGGGTAGTATAAAAAGCATCTGGGATATCTCCAAAAGTACCAACATCTAAATCATAGGGATGCCAGAAGGAGAAGAGGAAGAGCAAGAAGTTGAAAGCTCATTAGGAAAAAATAAAACAATAAAAATTCCCTAATTTGGTGAAAGAAATAGACCTACAAGTTCAGGAAGCATGGAAAGTCCCAAACAAGTTGAACCCAAAGAGGACCACACCAAGAAACATCATATTTAAAATACCAAATGTTAAAGATAAAGAGAGAGACTTAAAGGCAGCAAGAGAAAAGCAGAGTTACATACAAAGGAATTCCCATAAGACGATCATCTGATTTCTCAAAAGAAACCTTGCAGGCATGGCAAGAAGTGTTCAAAGCAAAGAAAAACAAGGACTTACAGCTTAGATTAGTCTATCCAGCAAAGTTATCACTTATAATCAAATGGCAGATAAAGTGCTTCCTAGACAAGGTAAAGCTAAAGGAGTTCATCATCACCAAGCCAATATTACATGAAATGTTAAAGGGACTTATTTAAGAAGAAGAAGATCAAAACTATGAACAATAAAATAGCAAAAAAATACAAATCTATCAATAACTGAATCTAAAATATAAACTAAGCAAAGAAACAACAGGGACAGAATCACAGATATGGGGATCACTTGAAGGGTTATCAGCTGAGAGAAACATTGATGTGTGAGAGAAACACTGACTGGTTGCCTCTTGCATTCCCCCTACTGGGGACCTGGTCTGTCACCCAGGCATGTGCCCTGACTGGGAGTTGAAGTGGCAACCCTTTGGTTCGCAGACCAGAACTCCATCCACTGGGCCACACCAGCCAGGGCTGAATTTTTTCATTTTAATTATGATGTGTCTTGGAGTGGGCCTCTTTGGGTTTCTCTTAACTGGGACTCTGTGATTCCTGGATTTGTGTGACATTTTCTGTCATCAAATTAGGGAAGTTTTCCATCATTACTTTTTCAAACAGGTTTTCTATCCCTTGCTCCACTTATTCTTCTTCTGGTATCTCTATTATATGGACATAATTATTTTTCATGTTGTCCTGAAGTTCCCTTAACACCTCTTTATTCTTTTTGAGTCTTTTCCCCTCTTCCTGCTCTTCCTGGGAGTTTTTTTTTCTACCTTGTCCTCCAGCTTGCTGATTCGATCCTCTGCTATATCTAGGCTGATTTTGATTCATTCTACTGTGTTTTACAATTCAGAAATTGTATTCTTCATTTCCTCTTGGCTTTTGTGGATAGTTTCTGTGTCCTTTTTCATAGTGATATAGTTTGCAGTAAGTTCCTTATAGTTTTCCTATCATTTTTGGTAATTCTCACTGAGCTCTTTGAGATTCCTTATAATCATTGTTTTGAACTCAATATCTGATAGTTGACTTGCCTCTATTTCATGTAGCATTCTTTCTGAGGACTCCTCCTTTCCTTTTGATTGGGGGATTGGGGTTGTTTCTTTGTCTTCCCATTATTTGTATTTCTCTATTATTTACTTCTGCTTCTTAAATTGATCTGTTCTGACTCCCTGGGTTTGTGGTGTGAACTTCTATGATAGGAGACCTGTGAGATTCAGTGGTGCAGTCTTCTTGATCTCCTGAACTTGATGCTCTTGGGAAGCCCTTTATGCCATTTATGTTGACTCTCTGGGTGTAATTGGGCTTTGATTGTTGTTGGGTCATTCTTTGGTGGGTCCTTCCCTCCACTTGGTTGACTGAGAGTTACTCCACCCATCACATCTTGTATGCTGTTGTGCAGATTCTGCCAGAACAAAACCACAAGGCCTAGGAAATAACCCACACCCACAAAAATAACTACCCCCCTGCAATCCCACTATCAACAAAATGAACCAGTATTAATAAGAGTGTGAAGACATTAAGACTATTATAAGAAAGGAGAGAAATAAACTATAGTGTAAAATCTAGTGAGTTAATATGCACAAACTTGATGGACAAGAAATGAATGTTAAAAACTATGCAGGAAAGAAAATATTGCTAATCATGGAGAAGACCACAGTGCATTTCATCTTGGTAGTCTCAAGTATTTACCACTGTTTTTCCTTTCTGGATATGCCTCTGGTGATGTCAGATGTTAACCCCATCTGATCTTAGGCAGCCTGCTCCAAGACTGCCAGAGATCTACTGGCTGTGGCTGTCTCCTTTAGTTTTTAATCTTGTCCACTCTGCACAGAGCAGTCAGGTTTAAGCCCCATAGGGTGGGGCAGAATCCTTCCTGGTGTTGGGGCTATTGTTTCTCCTCAGGCTGCTGTTGCTCGGAGCAGAATGGTCTGCCTGAGTAGGATGGCTGCTGCCTTTGGGGTGATGACAGAGGACCAGGGTCCCTATGGTTACTTTCTCAGTTCTCTCCCCAAAGCCTCTGTCCCCTGTCCCTCCTCGAGCATCTCTAAGTCCACTCTGCCCACCATCCCTTTGCCAGGGATCTACTGTCTGTGGGTGTCTCCTTCAATTGTTAGTCTAGTCATTCTGAACTGAGCAGTCAGGCTTAAGCACTACAGTGCCAGGGCAGAGTCTCTCCTGGGATCAAGGATGTTGTTTCCCCTCAGGCTGCTGCTGCTTGTAGGGGAGTGGTCTGCCTGAACAGGATGGCTGCTGCCATATGGGGAGTGACCTAGCACTAGGGTCTTAGTAGTTACTCTCTCAATAATCTCCCCAAAGCTTCTGTCCCCTGCCTACCCTCAGATGCCTCTAGCCCACTCTGCCCCCACCTTTGCAAGAGCCCTGGGTAAGTGGCTGCAAGTGGAAATTTGTGCATTGCCTTTTAAATGGCACTTTGTGTCTCCAGCCATCAGTCTCTGGCAGAGAACAATCCTGTTGCTTTTTGCCACTGATTGTTGTCTGTGTACTTTTTGGGTTCTGGTGCTCTAGGCTGGGATCCCAGCTTAGGGTTTAGACTCCACACTTTTTAGGGGATCCAACTGGTTGCTTAATTATAACTCTGGCACTGCTGCCTGTGGGCACCTAGCCAGGCTCTCAAATCTCCACCTCACTCCTTACCAGTCAGGTTGTGCTGAAGCTGATTCTTCTGTCTGTATGAAGTTATAAGTCTTCTCTCTCATTATCATTCAGTTTGTTCTGGGTGATATCTCCACAATTTAGTTGTAATTCCAGATTGGTCCTGGGAGGAGGTTAGTGTGGCTTCCATTCAATCCTTCACCATCTTATGCCTCTCTTTAAAGAAAAAAACATAAAAAATTATTAAAAATTTACATAGTGTTATCAACCAATGTTACCCCAATAAATTTAAATGAAAAAAATAGCCATTTTTTATGTAAAAATAAAAAATATTTACATGTCAAGTCATATAGTTATCGAATAATTTATTTTTCCTATTACCCTCATTTATTATTAATTCAACCTTTAACATTTACCACCAGTCTTTCTGTTGATACCTCTAGTCATTTTGGTATCTGAAGCTCATTTCTCATTAATTTCTCAGGATGAATTTATGAGGAAATATTGCCTGAGTTTTTGTCATTTTCTATTAGTTTGCCTGTGCATTTTATATATTTTTAAATGAACAGACTACTTTTTAGAATGCTCTTAGATTTTTTTGAAAAATTGACTAGTGAGTACAGAAAGTTTATTTACCCCCCTTCTCATACACACAGGAGAAACTAGAGGAAAATAGCAATATAAGCTTAAAGGAAGCAGGAAAAAAATAATGAAAGCAGAGCAAAATCAATGAGATTAAAAATAAGAAATCAATAGGGAAAAATAAAAAAAATCAAAAACTTATTTCTTGAATGGATGAATAAAATTAATACATTTATAATCAGGTTAACAAAAAAGAAGAAAAAAAGACAGAATTGCTAATATCAGAAATTAACAATATCAGTGCATAGGGGGTGGGCAAAAATGGGTAAAGATTGTCAAAGATGCAAACTTCCAGTTACAAAATAAATAAGTTCTAGGTATTCAATGTACTGTTTGGTGCTAACAGTTAATAATATTGTATTGCATAATTGAGAGTTGCTAAGAGAGTAAATCTTTTAAAATTTTTGCATTTATTGTTTATACTGTTACAGTTGTTCCTGCTTTTAACTCCCCTTCCCCACTTCCATCCATTCCTGTTCTCACCCTCCTGAGGCCAATCCCTATATTTTTGTATGTGTCCATAGGATGTACATAAATGTTCTTTGGTTAATCTCTTCACCATTTTTCATCCCATCCCCCTGGCCCCTTTCCTGCAGCTGTCAGTCTCTTTTATAACAGTGCTGCTATAAACATAGGGGAATAAATCTTAATGGCTCTCATCATAAGAAATAAATTTTGCAACTATGTGTGGTGAGAGATGTTAACCAGACTTACTGTGGTGAACATTTCTGGCAATATATACAGTATTGAGTCATTATGTTGCACACCTGAAACTAATACAATGTTATATGTCAATTATGCCTCAATAAAAAATTTGAAAGGGGGGCCATTACTACTGATCTTATGAAAAAATAACAAAAGGCCATTATAAGCAACTCTATGCCTGCACATTTGATAACTTAGATGAAACACACCAATTTCTCTTTCTTTTTCTATTTATATTTAATTGATTATGCTGTTATGGTTGTCCTAATTTTTCCCCATTTGGCCTCCTCCACCTGGGACCCCTCACTCCCTCAGACAATCCTCTCATTGCTGTTTGTTTTCATGGGTCATGGGTAGGTTCTTTGGCTACTCCATTTTTATACTGTATTTTACATTCCTATGGCTATTCTGTAACTACCTATTTGTACTTCTTAATCCTCTCACTTCACCCATTCCCCCATATCCCTTTCTCATCTGGGGAACATAAAAATGCTCTCCATATCCATGATTCTGTCTTTGTTCTTGTTTGCTTAGTTTGCTTTTTAGGTTCAATTGTTGATAGATATGTATTTGTTGCCATTTTATTGCTCATAGTTTTGAAATTCTTCTTTACCTCAAATAAGTCCCTTTAACAATTCTTATAATAATCGTTTGGTGATGATGAACTCCTTCAGTTTTTTTCTTGTCTAGGAAACTCTTCATCTGCCCTTCGATTCTAAATGCCAGCTTTGCTGGATAGTGCAATCTTGGATGTAGGTCTGTGCTTTTCATGACTTTGACTCTCTTGCCGATCTCTTCTAACTTCCAAAGTTTCTTTTGAGATATCATCTGAGAAAATGTACCAATTTCTTTTTTTTAAATTGCCATAAATCTAGTTTATTTTCTGGCATTTCTTGTATTTTCCCCTTTGTATCTGATTATTTTGAATTTTGATTTGAGTTATGTAGTATGTGTATGTGTGTTTATGTAATCTCATTATGCCATACTTGGGAATTTTTTTCCCATTACTAAACTTTATTATATAGAATTTTTTTATTGTTGTTCAAGTACAGTTGTCTCCATTTTCACCCTCCATGCCTCCAATCCCACCCATCTCCATCTCCCACCCTTGAGCCTACCCCCTTTTATTTTGTCCATGTGCCCTTTATACATGTTCCTTGATGGCCCTTACCCTATTATCACTCTCCCTCCTCCTCTCTGGCTACTGTCAGATTGTTCTTTACTTCAATGTCTCTGATTGTATTTTGCTTGCTTATTTATTTTGTTGATTAGGATCTACTTATAAGTCAGTTCATATGGTATTTCTCTTTCACCACCTGGATTATTTCACTTAACATAATGCTCTCCAGTTCCATTCATGCTGTTGCAAAGGGTAGGAACTCCTTCTTTTCTCTCTGCTGGTAGTATTCCGTTATGTAAATGTACCACAGTTTTTTTATCCATTCATTTACTGATGGACATTTAGGTTGCTTCCAGCACTTGGCTATTGTCCAGAATGTTGCTGTGAACATTGGGATGCATAGGTTCTTTTGAGTTGGAGTTTCAGGGTTCCTAGGATATAATCCCAGAAGTGGAATCGCTGGGTCAAAGGCAATTCCATTTTTAGTTTTCGGGGAAAATTCCATACTGTTTTCCACATGGCTGCACCAGTCTGCATTCCCACCAACAGTGCACTAGGGTTCCCTTTTCTCCACAACCTTTCCAACACTTGTTGTTTGTTGCTTTGTTTATGATGGCCATTCTGACTGGTGTGAAGTGTTATCTCATTGTGGTTTTATTTGCATCTCTCTAATGACTAGTGGTGCTGAGCATCCTTTTCATATGTCTCTGGGCCCTCTGTATGTCCTTGGAGAAGTGTCTGTTCAGGTTCTTTGCCCATTTTTTAACTGGGCTGTTCATCTTCCTGGAGTGGAGTCGTGTGAGTTGTTTAAGTATTTTGGAAATCAAACCCTTGTCTGAGGTATCATTTGCAAATATATTTTCTCATATGTTTAGTGGGAAAATATATTCCTTCCTTAATTCCTTTTCATGTAGCTATCCAGTTCTCTTTCATTTTAATACTGTTTTCTTTATCCATAGAGAAGCTTTTTATTTTGATGAGATCCCATTTGTTTATTCTTTCCTTTATGTCCCTTGCTCTAGGACACATATTGGTGAAAATATTGCTGCGTGGAATATCTGAGATTTTCCTGCCTTTGTTTTCCTCTAGAACTTTTATGGTGTTGTGACTTATATGTCTTTTGTGCACCTTGAGTTCATTTTTCTGTAAGGTGTAAGTATGTGGTCAAGTTTCATTTGTTGCATGTAGCTGTCCAGATCTCCCAACACCATTTGTTGAAAAGGCTATTTTTACTCCATTTTATGTTGCTGCCCTCTTTGTCGAATATTAATTTACCATAGAGACTTGGGTTTATTCCTGGGCTCTCTATTCTGTTCCATTGAGCTATGTGTCTGTTCTTATGCCAGTACCAGACTGTTTTGATTACCTTGGCCTTGTAATATAGTTTGATGTCAGGTATGGTGATCCCTCCTATTTTAGTTCTTCTTTCTCAAAATTGCTGTGGTTATTTGGGGTCATTTACGGTTCCATATAAATTTTTGAAAAGTTTGTTCTATATTTGTGAAATATGTTATTGGTATTTTAATAGGGATTGCATTGTATCTATAAATTACTTTGGGTAATATGGACATTTTGATGATGTTTATTTTTCCAGTCCATGAACACGATATATGCTTCCATGTATTTGCATCTTCTTTATTTCCTTTCTTTAGAGTTGTGTAGCTTTCCAAGTAAAGGTTTTTACCTCCTTGGTTAGGTTTATTTCTAGGTACTTTATTTTTCTTGTTACTATAGCAAATGGGATTTTTTCCCCTGATTTTTGTTTCTGGTTATTTCATGTTGTGGAATAAACATGCCTTTGATTTCTGAATATTGACTTTGTGCTCTGTTGTTTTGCCAAATTCATTTACTAGGTGAAATAGGTTTTTTGGGTAGAGTCTATAGGATTTTCTATGTACACTCTCACATCACCTGCAAAAAATGACAGTTTTGTTTCTTCTTTTTCCAGTTTGGATACCTTTTATTTCCTTTTCTTATCTGATCACTGTGGCTAGGACTTCCAATACTATACTAAACAGAGTTGGTGAAAGCAGATATCTTTGTCTTGTTCCTGATCTTAGTGGGAAAGCTTTAATTTTTGCCCATGTGGCCTGTAGGTTTCTTGTATATGACCTTTATTATGTTGAAAAATGCTCCCTCTCCTCCCACTTTGCTGAGTGTTTTTATCATTAATGGGTGCTGCACCTTATCAAATGCTTTTTCTGCGTCTATTTATATAATCATGTGATTTTTGTCTTTCATTTTGCTTATGTGATATATTACATGTATTGATCTGTGAATATTATACCATCCTTGCATCCCTGGGATGAATTCCACTTGATCATGGTGTATGATCTTTTTTTTTTTTAAAGATTTTATTTATTTATTTTTAGAGAGGGAAGGCAGGGAGAAAGAGAGAGAGAGAGAGAAACATCAATGTGCAGTTGCTGGGGGCCGTGGCCTGCAACCCAGGCATGTGCTCTGACTGGAATCCAACCTGCAATACTTTGGTTCACAGCCCGCACTCAATCCACTGAGCTACGCCAGCCAGGGCTGTGTATGATCTTTTTAATGTATTACTGGATGTGGTTTGCCAATATTTTGATGAGGATATTGGCATCTATGTTCATCAGTGATATTGGCCTGCAGTTTTCTTACTTTGTTGTGTTTTTATGTGGTTTTGTGATTAGTATGATGCTAGCTTCATAAACATAGTTTGGGAGTCTTTCTTCTTCTTGAATTATTTTGGAATGGTCTGGGATATACAGGGGTTAGCTATTTTTTTAAGTGCTTTGTAAAATTCTCCTGTGAAGCCATCCAGTCCAGGGCTTTTGTGTGCTGGGAGCTTTTTGACTACTGCTTCAATTTCGCTAGCTGTTACTGGTCTGTTCAGGCTTTCTGCTTCTTCATTCAGTTTTGAAGTATTTTTTATTGATTATGCTATTACAGTTTTCCCAATTCTCCCCCTTTATCTGCTCTCTGCCCTGCACCCCCAACCCTCCAGCATCCCACCCACTTAGTTCATGTCCATGGATTGTACATATAAGTTCTTTGAGTCCTCTGTTTCCTATAACATATTTGACCTCTTCCCATCTATTTTATGCCTACTAATTATGCTTCTTCTTCCCTGTACCTTACCCCTATTCCTCCCCTCCCCTTCCCCACTGAAATCCCTCCATGTGATGTCCATTTCTCTGATTCTGTTCCTGTTCTAGTTTGCTTAGTTTTTGTTTTAGTTGTTTTTCTTTTCTTTTAGGTTCATTTGTTGATAGTTGTGAGTTTGTTGTCATTTTACTGTTCACATTTTTTAATCTTCTTTTTCTTAGATAAGTTCCTTTAACAATTCATATAATAATGGCTTGGTGATGATGAACCCCTTTAACTTGACCTTATCTGGGAAGCACTTTATCTACCCTTCCAATCTAAATGAAAACTTTGCTGGATAGAGTAATCTTGGATGTAGGTCTGCCTTTCACGCCTTTAAATACTTCTTTCCAGTCCCTTATTTCCTT
Source organism: Phyllostomus discolor (assembly GCF_004126475.2). Classification (NCBI taxonomy): domain Eukaryota; kingdom Metazoa; phylum Chordata; class Mammalia; order Chiroptera; family Phyllostomidae; genus Phyllostomus; species Phyllostomus discolor. The sequence continues at coordinate 103,616,397 of NC_040906.2, read as the reverse complement.
CAAGGTTTCTTTTGAAAAATCAGCTTATAGCTTTATGGGCACTCCTTTGCAGGTAACTCTCCTTACCTCTTGCTGCTTTTATTGTCTCTGTATCTTTAATCTTGGGTAACTTAAAGATGATGTGCTTTGGTGTGTTCTCTTTGGGTCCAACTTCTTTGGGACTCTCTGGGCTTCCTGGAAGTCTACTCCCTTCACCAGATTGGGAAAATTTTCCTTCATCATTTGTTCAAATAAGTTTTCAATTTCTTGCTGTTGTTCTTCTTCTGGCACCCCTATAATTTGGATATTGGAACATTTAAGATTGTTCCAGAGGTTTGTAAGTCTCTCTTTGTTTTTTTGAATTCTTGTTTCTTCATTCTGTTCCAGTTGGATGTTTATTTTTTCCTTTTGTTCCAAGTCATTGCTTTGAGTCTTGGTTTCCTTCCTGTTACTGTTGTTTCCCTGAATATTTTTCTTTATTTCATTTTGGGTTATCTTTCATTTGTTTTTTCCATTTTTCAACCAAGCTCAATAAGTTCTGTGAGCACATTTATTACCAGGGCTTTAAATTCTCCACTAAATAGGTTGCCCGAGCCTATCTCCTCATCACTTAGTTCTTTTTCTGAAGTTTTGCTCTGTTCTTTCATTTGAGCCATATTTCTTTGTCTTGGAGCACCTGAGAAGTTGTAAGGGGGTGAGGTGTTAGGTATTCACCAGGTCAGGGCAAGCTTCTTTGCTGTGCTTTGGTGCTGCCTGTGAGAGAGGGGCCAGAGGAGGAAAAATGCAGCTCACCTGCTTGTCTCTAGCACATTTTCCAATGGAGTTTCCTGTGAGACTTTGAGTTTCTCCCACTGGCAACCTGTGCCATAGTCCACAGTCAGCTCTGAGGCTCAGTTTTGCCTTCAGCCAGCCCTGCCTGCATGGTCTGCCACCTTACTGGTCTGGTTGTTCTGGTTGATTTTTTAATTCCTTGGTTGCCAGAGTTTCATGCAGTTTGATTTTCTGGCACTTCTGGTTGTTTATTGATTTTAAATTGGTTGTTATCCTCCTTTTGGTTTTGTGAGGTAGCAAAGCATTTCTACCTATGCCTCCATCTTGGCTGGAACTCTTCAGTTTTAGATCAAATTTCCCTAGAAATTTGTCCATTTCACCCACATTTTCTAATTTCTTGGCATATAGTTGTTCCTTTCAATCCTTTGTATCTCTGTGGTATCAGTTGTAATCTTTCCTCTTTCATTTCTGATGTTATTTATTTGGATCCCCTCTCTTTTTTTTTTTCCCCTTGATGAGTCTGCCTAAAGGCTTGTCAATTTTGTTTGTCTTTTCAAAGCACCAGCTTCTGGACTTACTGATCCTTAGATTGTTCTTTTAGTCTCTATGTCATTTAATTCTGCTCTGATCCTGATTATTTCCTTCCTTCTACTTGCTCTGGGCTTTGTTTGTTGTTCCTGCAGTTCTTTTAGATATAGGGTTAGGATGTTTATTTGAAATGTTTCTATTATTTTTAGGTAGGCTTGTATTGCTATCAACTTCCCTCTCAGGACTCCCTTGTCTGTGTCCCATAGATTTTGGAGTGTTGTGTGTTCATTTTCATTTGTTTCCAAAAATTTTTTTATTTCTTCCTTAATCTCATTCTTGACCCATTCATTGTTTAATAGCATGCTATTCGATCTCCATAAGTGTGAGTGTTTTTAAGTTTTTCCTTGAGGTTTATTCCCAGCTTCAGGCCCTTGTGGTATGAAAACATTGTTGATCTGATTTCAATTTTCTTGAATTTGTTGAGACTTGTTTTGTGTCCTATCATGTGGTCTATCTATGAAAATATCCCCTGTACACTTGAAAAGAATGTGTATTTTGCTTCTTTGGTATGAACAATTCTCTATATATCAGTGAAGTCCATTTGATCTAGGGCATTGTTCAGTGACACAATCTCCTTGTTGACATTTGTTTGGAAGATCTGTCCATTTTTGGCAGTGAGGTGTTAAAATCCCCTAGTATAAGTGTGTTGCTATCTATATCTTTCTTGAAGTCCTCCAAGATTTTCAATATATATTTGGGTGCTCCTATGTTGGGTGTATATATGTTTACAATGTTGGTGTCTTCTTGATAAATTCTTGCCTTGAGTATTATGAAGTGTCCTTCTGTGTCAGCTTTTATGGCCTTTGTTTGATGTCTCTTTTTGTCTGATAGAAGTATTGCTATACCAGCTTTTCCCCCCTGCTCATTGGCTTGGGATATTTTTTCTAAACCTTTACTTTTGGCCTGTGTGGGTTTCTCTGTGAGTATCTTGTAGGTAACATATGTATGGGTCATGTTTTCTTATCTGTGTTTTTAAAAGGATTTTATTTATTTATTTTAGAGAGGAAAGGGAAGGAAGGAGAGAGAGAGAGAGAAACATCAATGTGTGGTTGCCTCTTGTGCATCCCCAACTGGGGAACTGGTCTGTAACCCAGTCATGTGCCCTAGACTGGGAATCAAACCAGCGACCCTGTGGTTCAAAGGCCAGTGCTCAATAGACTGAGCCACACCAGCCTTATAGATAAAAAGATTTATCTATATCTTTTGATTAATGCATTTAATCCATTATTATTTAAGGCTATTATTGATAGGTACTTATTTATTGCCATTTTACTTCCTTCATATCTGTGTTCCTCTCTCTCTAACGCTTTTTCTTCCTTTTCTTAGAACACCGTTTAGCATCTCTTGCAGTGCTGGTTTGGAGGAGGTGTATTCTTTCAGCCTTCTCTTGTCTGGGAAACTCCTTATTTCACCTCCCATATTAATCGAGAGCCTTGCTGGGTAGAGTAGTCTTGGTTGCAGGCCTTTGTTTTTCATTACTTGGAATATTTCTTGCTATTCCTTACACTCTGGCTTGTAGCATCTTTGTTGAGAAATCAGTTGCTAGCCTTAATGTATTTCCCTTGTATGTTACTCCTTGTTTCTCCCTTGCTGCTTTTAAGATTATCGCTTTGCAGTTAAAACTTGGCAATTTGACTTCCAGCAATATGCTTGGCAATATGCTTCTTGGCAATATGCTTCCAAGATGGAGGCATAGGTAGACAAACTGTGCCTCCTCCCACAACCAAGATAGGGACAAAAACAATTTAGAAACAGAATAACAACCAGAACTGACAGAAAATTGAACTGCATAGAAGTCAGACAACCAAGAAGTTAAAATAGACACGTTCATCCAGATCAGTAGGAGGGGCAGAGTTGGGCAGCTGGGCGTGGGTTGCAGTTCGGAAAGCAGAGGGCATGGGACCGGGCACATAAGGCATCTGGGGTGGGCAAGACCACAGTGGGTGGAACCTGAGCTAGCAAGTGGCACCTGGCAGGCCCTGGCCAAGGGGTGGCAACCAGCAGACCCAGCAAGGTGGTGATTGTGAATCAGGGCACTGTGCGCAACCTAGGATCACAGCACTGGGAAACAGAGCCTTGGGATACTGAATGAAAACACCTGTGGGGGTTGAGGTGCAGGGAGAGACTCCCAGCCTCACAAGAGAGGTCCTTGGAAAGTCCCACAGGGTCCACAAGCTCACCCACATGGGAATTGGCACCAGCGGGGCCCAGTTTGTTCCGGGGAAGCAGGGGAAGGGACTGAGGTCCGATGGAGAGCAGAGCAAGCGCCATTGTTCCCTCTCGGACCTCACCCCCACATACAACATCACAACCCAGTGACTAGGGTGCCCTGCCCTGGTGAACACCTGAGGCTGTGCCCCTTATATGTAACAGGTGTGACCAGACCAAAGGGGGTGGGGAAGATGGCTCAAACAGAACTGAAAGCATCAGAATCAGTACTTTTAAGCAACCAAGAGATAGCCTATCAGATTCACAGTTCAAAACACTGGTGATCAGGATGCTCACAGAATTGGTTGATTTTGGTTTTAAAATAGATGAAAAAATGAAGGCTACAATAAGTGAAATGAAGAAAAATGCACAGGGAACCAGTAGTGATGGAATGAAAGCTGGGTCTCACACCAAGGAAGTGGACCAGAAGGAAGAAAAAAACGTAAATCAGAAAAGAATGAAGAAATAAGAATTCAAAAAAATGAGGAGAGGCTTAGAAACCTCCAGGACACCTTTAAATGATCCAACATCTTAATTATAGGGGTACCAGGAGGAGAAGAGAAAGAGCAACAAGTGGAAAACTTATTTGAACAAATAATAAAGGAGAACTTCCCCATTCTGGCAAAGGAAATAGACTTCCAGGAAGTCCAGGAAGCTTAGAGAGTCCCAAAGAAGTTGGACCCAAGGAGGAACACAACAAGGCACATCATAATTACATTAGCCAAGGTAAAAATGAAGGAGACAACCCTAGAAGCAGCAAGAGATAAGGAGACAGTGACCTACAAAGGAGTTCCCATCAGACTGTCAGCTGATTTCTCAAAAGAGACCATACAGGCAAGAAGGGGCTGGAAAGAAGTATTCCAAGTCATGAAAGGCAAGGAGCTCCATCCAAGATTGCTCTATCCAGCAAAGCTTTCATTTAGAATGGAAGGGCAGATAAAGTGCTTCCCAGATAAGGTCAAGTTAAAGGAGTTCATCATCACCAAGCCCTCATTATATAAAATGTTAAAGGGGCTTATCTAAGAAAAAGAAGATAGAAAACATGTACAGTAAAATGACAGCAAACTCACAATTATTAACAACCACACCTAAAACAAAAACAAAAGCAAACTAAGCAAACAACTAGAACAGAAACAGAACCACAGAAATGGAGATCACATGGAGGGTTAGCAACAGGGGAGTGGGAGGAGGAGAGAGGGGGAAAAGGTACAGAGAATAAGTAGCATAGATATTAGGTAGAAAATAGACAGGGGGAGGGCAAGAATAGTATGGGAAATGCAGAAGCTAAAGAACTTATGACACATGGACGTGAACTAAAGGGGGGGGAATGTGGGTGGGAGAGGGTATGCAGGGTGGAGGGGAATGCAGGGGGATAATGGGACAACTGTAATAGCATAATGAATAAAATATATTTTAAAAACTTGGCATTTTAATTATGATGTATCTTTGAGTAGGCCTCTTTGGGTTCATCTTTCTTGGGAATCTCCGTGCTTCCTACAGTCGCATAGCTTTTCCCCTCTCCAGGTTCAGAAATTTTTGTGTCATTATTTTTTCAAACAGGGTTTTTATCCCTTACTCTTTTTCTTCTTCTGGTATTCCTATGATTTTAATGATGGTGCATTTCATGTTGTCTTACATTCCCTTACAAGCTGTCTTCATATATTTTTAGTCTGTTTTCATGCAGCTGTTCTACTTGGGTGTATCCTTCTACCTTGTCTTCCAGCTCACTAATTCAGTCCACTGCTTCACCCAGCCTGCTTATAATTCCTTTAGTATATTTTTTAATTTCAATAATTGTATTCATTTTCATCCTGGTTCTTGTTTATAGTTTATAGTTCCTTTTTCATACTGTTGTAGTTCCCACTCAGTTCCTTGTAGTTATCTGTGAGTTCCTTGAGCATCCTTATAACCATTCTTTTGAATTCTATATCTGATAGTTTGCTTGCCTTCATTTCACTTAGCTCTTTTACTGGGGAAACTTCTTTCCTTTTGGTTGTGTGTTCTTTCTTTGTGTCCCCATTTTAGGTGACTTTTTTGTTTATTTCTGCTGTTCCTGATGCTCTGTTTGCCAGCTTTCTTTATAGTGTCAACTTCTTTTGTAGGAGTCTGTGGGACTCAGTGGTAAAGTCTCTTTGATGTCCTAGTCTGGATGCTCTAGGGTTGCCTTTTCTTCCATTTGTGTGGGCTCTCTTGTACTTGGGGTTCACCTGTTAGTGACTCCTTTGTTTGTGGATTCTCTCCTCCAGAGGGTTTCCTGGTATTCACAGCTCCCATGTTGTCTTCTATGTGATCAGAGGCAGGACAAAGGTGAAATGGAGTACGGCAGTGGGAGAGTATTGTATGGCATTTAAAGTACTAACATGTAGAGAACAGATAGGAGATCCTTTGGAGAAGTAGAGCAATAATTGTGATATTTCACCAAATTAGCCACTTTTTATAAAAGGTGAAAAAAAGGTAAGACTCTTATTAGAAGGGAAAAATAATGTGAGCTGACGTTAGAAAGCAAAGAGCTTATGTGAGGTTAGATGGTTAGATATAGTGCGAGTGAGGGATAGACACTTTGTGTACTGTGTGATAGCATAAAGTAAACCACAATTGTAATTAGCTGAGGGAGATGGCAAAATGGATTAAGACCAGGGTAGGGTGCTGTATGGGATTTAGAATAAAAATAATATAATTAGAAATGTATAATCTGAATAAAAAGGATAAAAAGTAAAAGATCAAGAGTAGTGTGTTATTGGAATATAAGTGAACTGTAAGAAGAGAAATTAAAATGCAATATGAAAAGGAGAGTAGAGAGAACCAATTAAAGAAAGAAATCAAACAAACAAAACCCAAAAAACAGCTAAATGGATAGATGAGAAATTTAAAAAATAAAAATAAAAAATAGAATAATAAAAACAAAAAATCAAAATAAAATGTGTGTTCTGAAGGATAGCAACGTGAAATTTGTCTCAGCTGTTGGTGTTAGACTTCTGACTTCTTTCTGGATCTCTCTTTGGTCTTCTCACAGCTCCAGGTCTTTTCCTCTTACATTTCAAGGGGGGAAAAAGCCTCTTGGTGACTTTAAACATGCAAAGCAGGTTTTGCTATTTTTCCTGGATGCTGCAGGCAGGGGGCATTAGGGTCCTTTCTTTTTTTAAATTCCCTTTCCTGTGTTTCTGTGAGGATGGGAGCTCAGTCTGTGCTACAATATTCACAGGTGCCCAGTTTCAGGCCTATGCCCTCAAGGTGTTATGCAGCCCATACCGTCCACTGTGTATATGCACAAGGCCGGTGCCTCTAATCCACCTCATTATGCAACCTTTTGTTTAGTTTGTGAGTTGCACAAAATGTGAGCAAATCGAACGCCCTCCTCTTTTTTGCCTGGGCCTGGGAGCAGGCAGAATCCCTACATAGCAGTTTAGTTTCTTCTATTGAAGTAACTCTCTCTGGGAGCTGCTACCTCTCTGAGCCCCTGGTGCCCCACTGTGATAAATCTGTGAGTTGCCCTGTGGGGGACCAAATCACGTCCTTCTTCTCTGGCTTGGCAGCTTCCCACCAGAGGTCCTTGCACAGTGGTGGAGAGCCTTTTTTTTTTTCGAGTGACTTCTTGTTTGTGGTAGGCCATTCCTAACAAGTGCCCATCTTTCGACACAGACCAACTCTCTGACCAGTCCAGAGGCTAGTCATGTCCCTTCTCTTTTGCCATCTCTAGATGTGACGTGGATCTCCAATTTTTCTGGTGCTGTCTCAGCCAGTGACCACAGTCCCAGCCAGGATATGCTGCCAGCTGAGTGTTCCTTACTATGTCTTTTATCCCCCAGTAACTTTGAGCACCCAGGTCTCTCCTGGCGGGGGCCTGTGAACTCATTGCTCTGGGAGGGGAGGGAGGTGCAAAGTCACGAAAACTTACCTGGCTTTTCTCCAAAGTTGCCTTGGTCTCCAGCACAGGGCCCGGAGACCCTCCTATTGGCCTACAAAATCTCCTTACTGTCCGTTTTTGAATATCCTCTGCAACCTTTGTCTTCCAAACTTCATATCAGCTGGAATTCTGTTGGTGGTTCAGTCTATTCCTCAGAAGATCGGCTTTCTCAATTGTTGATAAACATGTATTTATTACCAGTTTACTATTCGTAGTTTTGATCTTCTTTTTCTTAAATAAGTCCCTTTCACATTTCATATAATAATGGTTTGGTGATGATGAACTCCTTTAGTTTTTTTCTTGTCTGGGAAGCTCTTTATCTGCCCTTCGATTCTAAATTTTATCTTTGCTGGGTAGAGCAATGTTGGTTGCAGTTCCCTGCTCTTCATGACTTTGAATATTTCCTGCTAATCCCTTCTAGCCCATGACACTTCTTTTGAGAAGTGAGCTGAGAATCTTATGGGACTCTCCTATAGGTAACTAACTGCTTTTCCTTTACTGCTTTTATAATTCTCTCTTTATCTTTAACCTTGGCATTTTAATTATGATCTGTCTTGGAGTGGTCCTTTTTTTGCATCCATCTTGTTTGTGACTCTCTTTGATTCCTGCACTTGCATATCTATTTTCTTCATCAAATTAGGAATGTTTTCTTTCATTATTTTCTCAAACAGATTTCCATTTTTTTTTCTCTCTCTTCTCTTTCTGGCACCCCTATAATGTACATGTTGATATTGAACCTATTGAAGTTGTCCCAGAGGCTGTTTACAGTATCCTTGTTGTTGTGTTTTTTTTTTTTTTTGATTTTTTACTTCTTGTTCTCATTGCTTGTATTTTGGTTCTTTATTTTTCAAATTATTGATTTATGTCTCAGCTTCATTCACTGTATTATTATTTCCCTATAAATTGTTCCTTATTTCAGTTATGTATACTTTTTTTCTGACTGGATCTTTTTTATGTTGTTGAGGTCCACACTAAGTTCAGCATTCTTATAACCAGTGTTTTGAACTCTGCATCTGATTAATTACTTATATCCCTGTTGTTTAGTTCTTTTTCTGGAGATTTGATCTACTGTCCTCATTTTGGTAGCCTCTCTGTATTTATTTCTATGAATTAGGTTGAGCTACTATCACTCCCTGTTTTGGTAGGCTGGCCTGATATAATAGGTGTCCTAGGGTTTAGTGGCACATGCCTCCCCTATCATCCAGGCTGGGTACTTGATTTATGCTCTTCATGTGTGCTGAGTACACCCTCTTCTTGTAGTTGAGACTTGGTTCCTGTTGGCAGATCAGTGGGAGGGATTCCAACAGGCCAATCAGCTCCAAGGATTGGCTGTGACCACTGACCACCGACGACCAACCTCTGCTCTCTGTGGAGGATCAGCTGTGTAGGGGCAGGGTGGTGGTGTTTCAGTGTTGTCTGTAGCAGTCCACTGGGTGTGCTGGCTTGGGGTTTCCCAGGTTGTTCAGGCCAAGGTCATCTCCCATCTGTGTTTTGTCTGGGGTACAGACCCTGCCTGAGGTATAAAGCAATCCAAGATGGCTGCTACTTGTGCTGATCTTGCAGATATACAGATGATACCAAGCTGTGAACCTAGGCTAGCTGCTGCTTATCTGTGCTGGGGTCACTTACCAATAGTTACAGGGGCTAGGGGCTCTCTTAGGCCAGCTGTTTTTAAAAAAAAAATTATTTATTTATTTTTAGAGAGAGGGGAAGGGAGGGAGAAAGAGAGGGAGAGAAACATCAATGTGTGGTTGCCTTTCACATAGCTCCCACTGGGGACCTGGCCCACAACCAGGCATGTGCCCTTACTGGGAATCAAACCAGTGACCCTTTAATTCAGAGCCTGTGCTCAATCCACTGAGCTATAGCAGCCAGGGCAGGCCAGCTGTTTTTTGAAAGGATTTAGGAAGTTGTCAAGCAGGAGCCAAGACCGGCCATTCATATGGAAAAGTTGTTAACTTCTGTAAGTTGGGTGGGATATAGCCTCAGGAAATCTCCAGAATGGGTCAAAGAGTGTTAGTCAGGTTGATGGAGTCTCAGATATAGCACCAGCTCTATGGCTCTGTGTTGGGAGGGTTCAGAAAATGTACAATTGCCTGTCCTTCCCTTTTGCTCTGGGCAAAAGCTGTTCCCCAGTTCTCACCTTGATGCCAGACCCTCATTTCCCCCCTGTATGCCATTAGTGCTTTTCAAGCTGATACCCTGGACGGAGTGAGTCTGAGTAAGTTTGTGTGTGGTTTCTTTAACAGGAACTGCTCTGGACTCTAGAAGTTTCTTCCCCTGACTCAATTCTCACTGGTTTTTGTAGCCAGAAATCTGAGTATTTATGTTCCTGGTGCTTGAACCCTGGGCTGTGGGACTTGGTATGGGGCCAGAACTCCTTGCTCCTGAGATATCCCTCCCAAATTTTTATCCACCACACATTGATATGGGGCCAGCCTGTTACATGTCTCCACCCCTTCTACCAGTCTGGATGGATATGGTTTCTTTAATTCCATAGTTGTCAGACTTCCATTAAACTGAATTTCTGATGGCTCTGAGTGATGGTTGTTCTATATTTTAGTTTTAATTTTGATGTACTTGTGGGAGGAGGTGAGCCATGTTTACCTATGCTGCCATCTTGACTAGGAGTCTCTGCTTCTTGATTCAATTTTTGTAAGATTGTATGTTACTAGAAATTTATCCATTTCATCCATGTTGTCCAATTTCTTGGCATGTAGTTGTTCTAGTAATTTATTACCATCCTTTGTATTTCTGTGGCATTGAATGTAACTGCTCCTCTTTTGTTTCTGATTTTTATTTGGGTTTTCTCTCCCCCCCGCCCCTTTCTCTCTCTGAGTCTGGTTAAAGTTTCGTGTAGCACAGGAGCTCTAAACTCAAATTGTAGCTGCTTAAGTGTTCATGATATTTCAAATAAACCACCTGAGGACCAGCAGATGTGGATATGCTGTTTGTTACTCACATTACAGGGGATTGCACTCGTGTCTGTGTGAGAGACTGCACCTCCTCCAGTCTAAGGTTCATTATAAAGGGTCTAAGACAAAGGCATCACTGGTTCAGGTTGCACAAACCTACATGTGGCCAGGAGCTACATTACATCAATGTGCATGTGAAAATGGAAAAGGTCAAGAAGCAGTCACAGGACAAGAAGCCACTCCCAAAAAGAGAAAAGGAAGGAATTACAATCCGTTCCCAAAGCAATATACATTCCTTATGACCAGAGACCCTGTGACAAGGTCTCAGTCATGGGAGGAAAAAGGGCCATATATTGACTGCACAGTTTGTCAATTTTGTTTATCTTTTCAAAGAACCAGATCCTGGATTCACTGATTCTTTGAATTTTTTTTTTTTTGTGTTAGTGTCTGTATCACTTAATTCTCCTCTGATCTTGATTTTTTTCCTTTCTTCTACTTGCTTTGAGCATGTTTCTTGTTGTTGTTCCTCTACTTCTTCTTTTTTGTTGTTGTTCAATTACACTTGTCCCCATTTTCCCTGCTTTAATCTTGCCGGAGCTACCCACTCCCTCCCTTCCACATTTAATCCTCATCCCTCCATTGTCCTTGTCCATGGGTCCTTTATGCAAGTCCCTTGACTTGACTCTTTTCCTTCTGTCCCCCACTATTCCCCTCCCTACTCCCCTCTGGTCACTGTCTGTTCTTTATTTCCATGTCTCTGGTTCTGTTTTGCTCACTTGTATGTTTTGGTGATTAGATTACACTTATAGTTGAGATCATATGGTATTTGTTTTTTCACCACCTGGCTTTTTTCTCTTAGCATAATACTATCCATTCCATCCATGTTGTTATGAAGGGTAGGAGTTCCCTCTTTCTTTCTGTTGCATGGTATCCCATTGTGTAAATGTACCACAGTTTTTTTTACCCACTCATTTAGATGTAGAATTATGTTGTTTATTTGAGAGTTTTCTATCTTCTTTAGGTAGGTATGTATTGCTATGAACTTCTTTTTCAGGAATGCCTTCACCATGTCCTATAATTTGGGGGTTGCTGTGTGTTCATTTTCATTTATTTCCAGATACTATTTGATTGCTTCCTTGATCTCATTGTTAATCCATTCATCATTTAACAACATGTTATTCAGTCTCTGTGCATTTGAATGCTTTTGAGTTTTTCCCTTGAGGTTGGTTTCTAATTACAGGGCATTGTGATCCAAGAAGATGCTTGATATGATTTCAATTTTTTTTTCAATTTGCTGAGGCTTGTTTTGTGTCCTACAATATGGTCTATCTTTGAAAATGATCCATGTGTGTTTGAAAAGAATATATGTTTTGCTTCTTTGCGGTGAAATGCTCTGTAAATATTAAGTCCAATTGATCTAGAGTGTCATTCAATGACATAATATACTTCCTTTTTTTGTTTGAACAACTTATCCATAGTTGACAGTGGCATGTTACAATCCCATATGATGAATGTATTGCTGTTGATCTCTATTAAAGTTCTCCAAGATTTTCTTTACATATTTAGGTGCTTTTATTTTGGGTTCATGTATGTAAACAAGTTGTATATCCTCTTGTTGAACCATTTTCTCCCTTAAGTGTTATGTAATGAATTTTTTTTTTTGTCTCTCATTATGGCCTTTGTTTTGTAGTCTACTTTGTCTGATATAAGTATTGCTACTCCAGTGTTTTTTTTTTTTCATGTCCCTTTGCTTGGAATATTATTTTCCACTCCTTCACTTTAAGCTTATGTAGATCTTTTGTTCTGAGGTGGGTCTTTTGTACACAGCATATATACAGGTCATGTTTTCTTATCCATTCAGCTACCCTATGTCTTTTGATTGGAACATTTGATACATTTTCATTTAAGGTTATTATTGATAGTTATTTATTCATTGCCTTTTTTCCTTTGTTCCTGTGCAGTCCATTTAGTATCTCTTCCTATGCTGGTTTGGCGATGTAGTTTTAGCCATTTTTTTTTAATGCGGCTCCTTATTTGGTATTCCATTTTAAGTGGGAGACTTGATGGATAGAATAGTTTTGGTTGTAGGCCTTTTCTCTACATTACTTGGAATATTTCATGCCATTTTCTTCTGGTTTATAGTGTTTGAGAAATGAACTGATAGACTTATTGGAGCTCCCTTGTATATTCCTAGCTATTTTTCCCCCTCTGCTTTTACGGTTCTCTCTTTGTCTTTAAATTTTTCCATTTTAACTTTCATGTGGTTTGGTTGGTTTGTTTGTTTATTTGTTTGTTTACAGAGAGGGGGAAGGGAAGGAGAAAGAGATGGAGAGAAACATCAATGTGTGGTTGCTTCTCGTACACCCCCTACTGGGGACCTGTCCCACAACCCAGGCACATGCCCTGACTGGGAATTGAAGCAGTGACTCTTTGGTTTGCAGGCCCACTCTCAATCCGCTTTGCTACACCAGCCAGGGCTGGTCTGTGCTTCCATGACTTGTATGGCTTGTCCCCTCACCAAGTTAGGGAAGTTTTGTTATTCCTTTTTCAAACAGGTATTCTGTTACTTCCTTTTTTCCTCTTCAGGTATCCCTATGATGCAAATATTTTTACATTTCATGTTGTCCTGCAGCTCTCTTAAATTCTCTTCATCATTTTTGAGTCTTTTTTTGTTTTCTTGCTCTGATTGTGTATTTTTTTCTACCATGCCTTGTAGCTCGCTGACTTGATCCTCTGCTCTATCTAGTCTCATTTTAATTCCTTCTTGTGTATTCTTTGCTTCAGATATTGTATTTTAATTTCCTCCTGGGTCTTATTCATAGTTTCTATGTTGTTTTTCATGCTCACGTAGTTCCCACTAAGTTCCCTATAGCTTCCATTAAGTTCCTTGTAGTTCTCAGTGAGTTCCTTGAGCATCCTTATAACCATTATTTTGACCTCTATGTCTGATAGATTGCTTGCTTCAATTTCATTTATCACTCTTTCTTGGGCACTCCTCCTTTCCTTTGGATTGGGGTTTGTATCTTTGTCTCCCCCCTTTAGGTGACTCTTTGTTTTTGCATAGTAGATTGATGTGCTTTGACTTCTTGTCTTCATAAGGTGGCCTTCTGTGGTAGGAGACCTGTGGGACTCAGTGGGCAGTCTCCTTGATCTCCTGAGCTGGATGCTCTAGGGATGTCCTTTATGCCATTTTTGTGAGCTGTCTTGGATTTTCGTTATTGTTGGCTTTTTGATCGGTGGATTCTCCCCTCCATCTGGTTGACTGAGAGTCACACTACCCACCATGTCTTGTATGCTGTTGTACAGGTGCCATGAGAACAAAATAAATCAACCCAGGAAACAAAACCCACACCAGCAAAAATACACTCCAAGCACAACCAAAATATCAACAATAAATGAACAAATATTAATAAAGTTGGAAAGAGAATAATAATGTTACAGGAAAGGAAAGACGAATATGAGATGACTAATGGAAATAAAAATGATTTTGAGAGGGTAGCAGGAGGAGAAATAATAAGAGTAGGGAATAGAAACAAGGTGAAGAAATATAGAAAATAAAATTTATGATGTAAATAAAAAAGGGAGGACAAGAAGGCAAAATGGATTAAGAAATGGGAAGAATATAATATGAAGTTTAAAAAGAAAAAATAGTGAAAAAAATAGGAACAAAATTGAAGTAAAACAACCACCACAGTGATATCAACAACACATGAGCAAAGATTAATAAAAGTGGAAAGGGCATAAGAATATTATAAGAAGAAAAAAGAAAGAAACCAGATTATGAGATGTCTAAAGGAAAGAAAAATGATTTTGAGAGGATAGAGAGAGAATTAATAAGCATAATGAATAAAAATCAGGCTAAGAGAGAAATACAAAATGAAAATAAAATAGGGCAGGAAGAAGGCCCTGTTGGAGTAGGGTAGGGAAACAGTAAAATTTGAGATTTGAAATACAAAAATAGTGAACATCTAGGAATAAAAATGAAGAAAAGCAGAAACAACCCCAATATCAGAGACAAACAAGCAAAAATTAATAAAGGTGGAGAGAGAATTGGGATATTACATAAAAGGGAAAAAGAATGTAAGGTGACTAATGGAAAGAAAAAAATTTTGAGAGGCTAGAGGGAGAAATAGAAATAGTAATAGGAATAGAAACAAGTCATAGAAAGGGAAAAAATACCTACTCATCTATGGATGGACACTTGGGTTGCTTCCATATCTTTTTAAAAATTTTATTTATTTTTAATTTTTTTAAAAGATTTTATTTATTTATTTTTAGAGAGGGAAGGGAGGGAGAGAGAGAGAGAGAGAGAGAGAGAGAGAGAGACATCAATGTGTGGTTGCTGGGGGTTATGGCCTGCATCCCAGGAATGTACCCTGGCTGGGAATCGAACCTGGGACACTTTGGTTCCCAGTCTGCTCTCAATCCACTGAGCTACACCAGCCAGGGCTATTTTTAATGTAATTTATTTCTAATTTTGAATATATTTCATTTATTATGCTGTTACAGTTTTCCCAATTTTTTTTTTTTACTCTTTGTTCCCCTCTGCTTGGTACTTCCCTTCCCTCCAGTACTCCCTCTCCCCTCAGTTAATGCCCATAGGTCATCCATGTAAGCTTTTCCATTTCCTATACTATTCTTAACCTACCCCTGTCTATTTTGTTCCTACCAGTTATGCTTCTTGATCCCAGCACCATTTCCCCCTTTCTCCTCTTTCCCCTTCCAGCTGTTGACCTTCCAAATGGTCCCCATGCCTATGATTCTGTTCCTGTTCTGGTTGTTTAGTTTGTTTCCTCCTTGGCCCACTCCATTGATTTGAGTCCTAGTTTCCTCCCAATCACTATTGGTTCTTTGTACATTTTCCTTTATTTCACTTATCATAGCCTTCATTTTTTCATACAACTTTTGACAAAATTCAACCAATTCTGTGAGCATCCTGATTACCAGTATTTTGAACTGTGCTTCTGATAGGTTGGCTATCTCTTCATTGCTTAGTTGTATATTTTCTGGAGTTTTGATCTGTTCTTTCATTTGGGCTTTTTTTTTTTTGTTTCAACGCACCTGTTATGAAGTAAGGGATGGAGCCTTAGGTATTCACCAGGGTGGGGTAACCCATGCCACTGTTTTGTGATGCTATATGTGGGGAAGGGGTCAGAGAGGGAACAATGGCACTTGCTCCGCTCTCTGCTGGGTTTCAGTCACTTCCCCCGCTACCCACAAGCAAAGTGGGCTCTTCTGGTGCTGGTTCCTGTGTGGGTGGGCTTGTGTATGTTCTAGGACCCTGTGGGTCTCTTCAGTGAACTCTCCTGTGAAGCTGGGAGTTTCAACTGCTGCTGTCTCAACCCCCACAGTTGTTTTTAATCAGCGGTTTGAGGCTTTATTTCCCCGCGCTGGAGCCCTGGGTTGCACAGTCTATTTAGCTCCCCAATTGTTCCTCCCAGTTTATCCACACGCGGATGTGGAACCACCCGCTCCACCAGCTACCACATCGCTGGGTCCACCAGCTGCTGCCTTGCCTACCCCAGTCCTCCAACCACCGCCTTGCCTGGAGTCCTCTCTGCCAGGCTGCCCATCTCTGCCCCTTCTACCAGTCTGGGTGAATGTTGCTTCTTTAACTCCTTGGTTGTTGGACTTCTATACAGTTCAATTTTCTGTCAGTTCTGTTTGCTTTTTGTTTTTAAATTGTTGTTGTCCTTCTTTTGGTTGTGCAAGGAGGCACAGTCTACCCATGCCTCCATCTTGGCCGGAAGTCTGATTGATTGCTTATTTTTTGCTTCCTTATGTTCCAAATCATTGATTTGATTCTCAGCTTCATCCACTCTACTGTTCTGTTGTTTCCCTGTAAATGGTTCTTTATTTTAATTAGTGAGTACTTTTTTCCTGACCAGATTTCTTTTTTTGCTGCTGAGGTCCTCATTAAGTTCCTTGAGTATTCTTATAACAAAGTATTTTGAACTCTGCATCTGATAGATGGCTTATCTCCATTTTGTTAAGCTCTTTTTCTGGAGTTTTGACCTGTTGTTTCATTTGGGTCATGTTTCTTTGTCTCCTCATTTTGGCAGCCTCCCTGTGTTTGTTTCTATATATTAGATAGAGTTGCTTAGACTCCATGTCTTGGTAGTGTGGCCAATTGTAGTATGTATCCTGTAGAGTCCAGTGGCACAACCTTCCCTATAACCCAAGCTGGGCATTTGAGGTGTTCCCTTTGTATGGGCTGAGTACACCCTCCTCTTACAGTTGAGGCTTGGTTGCTGTTGGCAAATCAATGGGAAGGATTTACTCAGGCCAGTCAGCTGCATGGATTGGCTGTGACCACTTACCACCAACCTTTGTCTTCTGTGGAGGATCAGCTGTGGAGGGACAGATTAGTGGTGCTCTGAAGCAGTCTGTAGCTGTCTACTGGCTGCGCTGGTTCTGGGGTTACCTGGGTGATGCAGGCCAAGGTCAGGTCCCAGCCTGTGTTCTGCCTGGGGTCACCCTGAGTGACCTACCTATAAAGCAATCTGAGATGGCTGCTTGGAGATTCCCAAGTGAAACCAAGCTGTGAATCTAGGCTGTTGCTAGTGCCCAGCCTGGAGCCCACTGAGCTCCCTAGACCAACCATTTATATGGAAAAGCAGCTTGGGTGGGCCCATAAGTTGGATAGAGTGGAGTTTTTGGGGATCTCCCAGGTGGGCCAAACAGTGTTAGCCAGGTTGGTGGAATCTCAAATATGTTATCAGCCTGCCGGCTCCTGGCTCTGCCAGTGGAGGGCTCAGAAAAAGGCCTCTGCTCATCCTGATGCCAGATACTTCAGCCTCTCCCAGTATGTCACTGGTGCCCTTCAATCTGCCACCTCAGCACTAGAGCTCAGAGGAAGTGAGTCTGTGTAGCTCAGTCCATGTTTGGGTTCTTTAAGAGGAACTACCTGGGGCTCCAGAAGTTTCTTCCACTGACTCAATTCCTGCTGATTTTTGCAGCCAATAGTTGTGAGGATTTTATGTTTCTGGCACAAGAACCCTGGGCTGGGGTGGGGGACGGGTAGAAAAGATGTGGGGCTGGAACTCCTTGATCCTGAGCTATCCCTCTTGAAGTTTTACCCACCACATGAAGGTGAGAGACCAACCTGTTCTGCATTGCACCCCTCCTACCAGTTCGATGGATGTATTTTTTTTTATTCCATAGTTGTTATACTTCCATTCAACTTGATTTCTGATGTTCTGAGTGATGGTTGTTTTGTATTTTAGTTGTAATTTTGATGTGGTTGTGTGAAGAGGTGAGCCATGTCTGCCTATGCTGCCATCTGGACTGGAATCCTGCTTCCATATCTTAGTAATTGTAAATAACACTGCAATGAACATAGGGGTGCTTATGTTCTTTCACATTAGTGTCCTTTGGATATATTCCCAGAAGTGGGGTTGCTGAGTTAAAAGGCAGATTCATTTTTAATCTTTTTGGTATCTTCATATTGCTTTCCAGAGTGGCTGTGCCAGTTTGCATTCTCACCAACAATGCAATAGGGTTCCCCTTTCTTTACATCTTTGCCAGCACTTGTTGTTGATTTATTGATGTTAGTCATTCTGACTGATGTGAGATGGTATCTCATTGTGGTTTTAATTTGCATTTCTCTGATGATTAGTGATATTGAGCATCTTTTCATGTGTCTATTGGTGATTTGTATGTCCTCTTTCAAGAACCTTCAGCTCTCTTGCCCATTTTTAATTGGGTTGTTTGTTTTCTCAGTGTTGAGTTTTGTAAGTACATTATAAATTTGGGATATTAACCCCTTATCAGATGTATTGGTGAATATGTTCTTGCACTCTGTGGGTTGTCTTTTTATTTTGTTGCTGACTTCCTTTGCTGTGCAAAAAATTTTTAGTTGACTGCAAAACTATGGGATATTTACACAATAAAATTCTACTCATGTACAAAAAGAAGAAAATTTTGCCCTTTGTATAGGTGTGGAAGGACCTGGAGAATATTATGCTAAGTGAAATAAGCCAGTCAGGGAAAGACAATTACTATATGATTTCACTAATTTGTAGATTTCACTAATGAACAAACTGAACTAACAAGCAAAATAGAGACAGATTCATAGATGGAGAGCAGATGACAGCTAGATGGGAGGGAGGTTCAGGGTGGAGGGTTTGATCAAAAAGGAAAAAGGACTCATGGACATGGACAACAGTGTGGTGATTGTAGGGGAAGGGGAGTATAAGTGGAGTAAATTGTAATGAAAAAATACAATAAAGATTAAGTCACAAAAAATAAAGGGAAAAAATAAAATTTAAAACAAAAATAAGAAGAATGGTGGTGGGAAGATGGTGGCAAGGTAGGTGGGAGCTGAACCCATTTGCTCATGAATACGTCTGGGACACCTAGCCGATCTTCTGAGGAACAGAGTAAATAGCCAACAGAATTCCTGCTGATATGAAGTTTGGAAGCCAAGGGTTGGAGAGGACATTTAAAGCTGGAAGGTAAGGAGATTCTGTAGGCTGAGGGGAGGGTCCCTGAGCCCTGTACCAGAGAGCACAGCTGCCACAGCAACTTTGGAGGAGAGCCAGGTCAGTGATTGTGACTTTGCAGCTCCCTCCCTTTCCAGAGCAATGACTTTCAGCTCCCTGCAAGGGAGACCTGGCCTCTTAAGGTCACTGTGGGGATAAAGATGCAGTAAGAGATACACAGCCAGCAGCATACCCTGGCTGGGACTCTGGTCTCTGGCTGGGAGAGTGAATACCAGAGAAACTACGGGGCCCGATGATACCTGGAGATGGAAGAAGCAATGGGCTGTGACCCAGATAGTTTCTGGAGTGGTCAGAGAGTTACTCTGTGTGGAAAGCCAGGTGTTTGTTTGGAACGGCCTGCTGCAAGCAAGGGTAAGTTGCTCAACAAAGGATCTCAGCCACTGTGCAAGGACTTCTCACCTACAATGGCTTGGCCAGTGAAGAGGAAGGAAGGGGGACATGAGTTGCTCTCACTCAAGGAACCTCATGGATTGATCAAAAGGGGGCATCAGGGAGTCAGAGAGGTAGCAGTGCCCAGAGAGACTTAATTCAATAGGGGAACCAAAATGCCCTGAGGGGACTTTGTGCAGGTCCAGGCCAACAATGAGGGAGGAGGAGGGATGTGATTTGCTCCCACTCTGCACCTCATGGACTAATCAAAGGGTTGCATAAGGAGGTGTATTATAGGCACCAGCTTGGTGCATATGCACAGATTGGAAAATGTGGACCACACAGCACTCTGAGGGTATGGGCTGGAAACTGGTCACCAGTGAATGTTGTAGCCCAGACTGAGCCCAGATGCTGAACAACAGAAAAGGAAAAAATGGAGCCCAGACCCCTGCTGCCTGCAGCATCCAGGAAAACCAGCAAAACCTGCGTGGCATGATTAAAGTCAGCAGGAGGGTTTCTTTTTCAAGTGTAAGACAAAAAGACCTGGAGCTGGGGCAAGATCACAAACAGATCCAGAGAGAAGTCAGAAGGCTAACACCAACAAGTGAGACAAATTTCACTTTGCAATCCTTTACAATGCATATATTTATTTATTTATTTATTTATTTATTTATTTATTTATTTATTTATTTATTTATGTATTTAAATTTCTGTTCTTTCCATTAAGTTTTTTGTTTTGTTTGTTTGATTTCATTGTTTGATTGGTTTTCTTTATTCTCCCTCTCATATTGCATTTTAATTTTTCTCCTTTCACTTCACTCATATTCCAACAACACACCACTCTTATTCTTTTACTTTTTATTTTTTTATTCAGATTATATATTTCTAATCATATTATTGTTATTCCAAATAACACATAGCACCTTTCCCTTTTCTTAACTCATTTTGCCATCTCTCTGAGCTTTATTACTGTTGTGGTTAACTTTATTCTCTTACACAGTACACCAAGTTTCTAACCCTTACTCTCAATATATCTCACCATCTAACCTCACATAAGTGCCCTGCTTTCTAGTCAGCTTACATTCTTTTTCCCTTCTAATAAGAGTCTTATCTCTTTTTCACCTTATATAAAAAGTGAATAGTTGGGTGAAATATCACAGTTAATGCTGTACTTCTCCAAATGACCTCTTATGTGTTTTCTACTTGATAGTACCTTAAATCCCATAGACTATTCTCCCACTGTCTTACTCCATTTCACCTTTGCCTCTGATCACATAGAAGACAATGTGGGAGTTGTGAATACCAGGAAACCAATGCGGGGGGAGGGGGGTTACCCACCAACAAAGGAGCCACCAACAGGTAAAGCCCAAGTACAACAAGACAGCCTTCACAAATGGAAGAAAGGGCAACCCTAGAGCAACCAGACTAGGACATCAAAGAGATTGTACCATTGAGTCTTACAGAACTCCTACCAGAGATGTTCACACTCTGGTGAACAGCAAAAGACAGCAAAGTGGGGCATCAGGAATTGCAGAAAGAAACAAAAAAAGTCAACTAAAATGAGGACACAAAGAAAGAACCCACAATCAAAAGGAATGGAAGACTCCCTAGTAAAAGAGCTAAATGAAATGGAAGCAAGCAAACTCTCAGATATAGAATTGAAAAGAATGGTGATAAAATTGTTCAAAGAACTCACAGACAACTACAAGGAACTGAGTGAGAACAACAGTATGAAAAAGGAAATAGAAACTATAAACAAGAACTAGGAAGAAATGAAGAATACAATACCTGAAATTAAAAAATACACTAGAAGAAACTACAAGCAGGATGGATGAAGCACAGGACTGAAATAGTAGGCTGGAAAACAAGGTAGAAAAAAAATACCCAGGTAGGCCAGCTGCACAAAAACAGACTAAAAAAATGTGAAAATAGCTTAGGGGAATGGCAAGACAACATGACACACAACATTTGAACCATAGGAATCCCAGAAGAAGAAAAGGAGTAAGGGATAGAAACCTTGTTTGAAGAAATAATGACAGAAAATTTCCCAAACCTGCAGAGGGGAAAAGCCACTCAAGGTCAGGAAGCACAGAGGGTCCCAATCGAGATGAACCCAAAGAGGCCCACTCCAAGACACATCATAATTAAAATGGCAAACCTCCAAGACAAAGAGAGAATCTTAGAGACAGCAAGGGAGAAACAGAAAGTAACATACAAGGGAGCTCCAATAAGGTTAGCAACTGACTTCTCAGTGGAAACAGTACAAGCCAGAAGGAATGACAAGAAATATTCCAAGTAATGAAAGCAAAGGCCTGCAACCAAGACTACTCTACCCAAGAAGGCTCTAATTAAAATGGAAGGTGAAATAAGGAGTTTCCCAGACAAAAGAAGGATGAAACAATACACCTCCTCCAAACCAGCACTGCAAAATATGCTAAAGGGGCTGCCTTTCTTTTTTCATTTTCTTTTTTTATTTTCAGTTTTCCCAATTTCTGCCACTCTGTCCCCCTCTTCCCTGCATCCCCCACCTGTCCAGCATTCCCCCCTCTTAGTTCATGTCCATGAGTTGTACATATAAATTCTTTGAGTTCTCTGTTTCCTATACCATTTTTATCTCTCCCCATCTATTTTATGCTTACCAACTATGCTTCTTCTTCCCTGTACCTTTCCCCCTATTCCTTCCTTCCCCTTCCCCACTGAAATCCCTCCATGTGAAGTCCATTTCTGTGATTAGGTTCCTGTTCTAGTTGTTTGCTTAGTTTTTGTTTTAGTTGTTTTTCTTTTCTTTTAGGTTCATTTGTTGATAGTTGTGAGTTTGTTGTCATTTTATTGTTCATATTTGTAGGTAGTGCTGCCTACAAGAGGCCCACCTCAGAACAAAAGATCTATACAGACTGAAAGTGAAAGGTTGGAAAAAAATACTCCAAGCAAATGGATAGGAAAAAAAACTGGGGTAGCAATACTCATATAAGATAAAATAGACTTTAAAAGAAGGGTAAAAAAAAGAGACCCAGAAGGAAACTTCATAATACTCAATGAAAGAATCCATCTAGAAGACATAGACATTATAAACATATATGCACTCAATATAGGAACATCCAAATAGATAAGGAAAATCTTGGAGGACTTCAAGAAAGATACTGACAGAAGCACAATTATAGTAGGAGATTTTAGCATGCCACCATAAAAAATGAATAGATCTTCCAAACAAAATATCAACAATGATATTGTAGCATTGAACACTGTGCTAGATCTAATGGACTTAACTGACTATTTATATATATAAACTTTTATCCCAAATAAGCCAAATACACATTCTTTTCAAATGCACATGGAACATTTTGAAAGACAGACCACATGATAGGACAAAAGCAAGCCTCTACAAATCAAGAAAATTGAAATCATATCTAGCATTTTCTCTGACCACAAGGGACTGAAATAAGAAAACAACCTCAGTGAAAAAACTCAAAAACACTCAAATCCATGGAGATTGAATAGCATGTTATTAAAAAATGAATGGGTTAAGAATGAGATCAAGGAAGAAATTAAAAAATTTCTGGAAATAAATTAAAATGAACTCTCAACAATTCAAAACTTATGGAACACAATGAAGGCAGTTCTGAGAAGGAAATTCATAGTGATACAGGCCTACATAAAAAATATAGAAACATTTCAAATAAACAACCTAACCCTATGCCTACAAGAACTGGAGGAACTACAACAAACAAAGCCCAGAGCAAGTAGAAGAAAGGAAATAACCAAGATCAGAGCAGAATTAAATGACATAGAGACTAAAAGAACAATTCTAAGGATCAATAAATCCAGGAGCTGGTGCTTTGAAAAGATAAAGTTGACAAGCCTTTAAGCAGGCTCAAGAAAAAAAGAGAGAGAACCCAAATAAAAACAATCAGAAATGAAAGAGAAGAGATTACAACGGACACCACAGAAATACAAAGGATTGTAAGAAATTACTATGAACTATATGCCAAGAAATTAGAAAATGTGTGTGAAATGGACAAATTTCTAGGAAAATATAATCTTCCAAAACTCAATGAAGAAGAAGCAGAAAGCCTGAACAGAACAATAACAGCTAGTAAAATTGAAGCAGTAGTCAAAAAACTCCCCCCACACAAAAGCCCTGGCTTCACACGAGAATTTTACAAAGCATTTAAAGAAGAGCTAACCCCTATATTTCCCAGACCACTCCAAGAGGATACAAGAAGATGGAAGACTCCCAGACTCTTTTTATGAAGCTAGCATCATACTAATACCAAAACCACATAAAGACACAACAAAGAAAGAAAACTTCAGGCCAATATCACTGATGAACATAGACGCTAATATCCTCATCTAAATATTGGCAAACCACATTCAGCAATACACTAAAAAGATCGTACACCATAATCAAGTGGGATTCATCCCAGGGATGCAAGGATGGTACAATATTTGCAAATCAATAAACATAATATATCACATAAACAGAAGTAAAGACAAACATCACATGATCATATCAATAGATGCAGAAAAAACATTTGATAAGGTACAGTACCCATTTATGATAAAAACACTCACCAAAGTGGGAATAGAGGGAGCATTCCTCAACATAATAAAGGTCGTATATGAGAGACCTACAGTCAGCCTCATACTCAATGGGCAAAAACTAAAAGCTTTCCCACTAAGATCAGGAACAAGACAAGGATGTCCGTTTTCACCACTTCTATTCAACATAGTATTGGAAGTCCTAGCCACAGCAATAAAACAAGAAAAAAATAAATAAAAGGCATCCAAATTGGAAATAAGGGTACAAAACTGTCATGGTTTGCAGATGCTATGATAGTGTACATAGAAAATCCCACAGACTCCACCAAAAATCTACTCAACCTAATAAGTGAATTTGGCAAAACAGGGAGATACAAAGTCAATACTCAGTTGATTCAAATACTCAATTGAAAGCATTTTTGTACACTAACCATGAAATATCAGAAAGAGAAATTAGGCAAAAAATCCCACTTACTATAGAAACAAAAAGAAATGAAATACTTAGGAATAAACTTAACCAAGAAGTTAAAAGACCTATAGTCAGAAAACTACACAACACTTAAGAAATAAATTAAGGAAGACACAAATAAATAGAAGCATATACTGCATTCTTGGGTTGGAAGAATTCACATCATCAAAATGTCCATACTACCTGAAGAAATTTATAGATACAATACAATCCTTATTAAAATACCTATGATATATGTCAGAGACATATTACAAATATTTCAAAAATTTATATGGAACCATAAATGAGCTTCTTTAGATCTTGGCTATGAACCTGGGGTGGAAGCAATTCGAAAGAACCCTTCCAAAGTGCTATTTCTCCTAGGACAGATGGAAGTTGTATCACTTGACAGGATTTGCCAAAGAATTGTTTCATTATTTATCAAGGACATCATGGTGATGTTGGAGCTCCTATAGCTGATACTATTCTCCCAGGTGCTGCTTACATGGAGAAATCTGCTACTTATGTCAATACCAAGGGCCAAGCTCTGCAGACTAAAGTAGCAGTGACACCTCCTGGCTTGGCAAGAGAAGACTGGAAAATTATAAGAGCCCTCTTGGAGACTGCAGGTATAACTCTTCCATTTAATACTCTGGATCAAGTAAGGAACAGATGGGAAGAAGTCTCTCCTAATCTTGTTTGATATGATGACATTGAAGGAGCTATTTACTTCCAGCAAGCAAGTGAGCTCTCTTAGCTAGTGAACCAGCAACTTCTTGCTAATTCCCTTGTTTTACCTCAGCTAACAATAAAAGACTTCTACATGACAGGTTCAATCAGCAGAGTCTCACAGACAATGGCCAAATGTGTTAAAGCTGTCACAGAGGGCGCCCAGGCAGTAGAGGAACCATCCGTATGCTGAAACAGCTAGGAACCCAGTTTTGTTACAGATACTTAATGGACAATTATGTTGGAGTGATCTCTTAGAGGTTTAGCTCTTTAAAAAATAATCAGAATGATGTAATATTTAAGGTTCTATCATGCTAATTTGAAAACAATATTGAAACCATCGAAGAACTTTGAAGTTTCAAAAAATTTATGATTGTATGTAAACATTAAATAGTTTAATAAAACATGTATACAGGTGCTCTTTCATGTAAAAATGTAAATGAATGGGACAATATTAAACTAAAAATCAAAAGGAAACAGCAACAAAACAAAAAGGCAACACACTGAATGGGAGATATTTGCAAACAACAGCTCCAACATAAGGTTAATATCTAAAATATATAAAGAACTCGTAAAACTCAGCACCAAAAACCTAATTAAAAAATGGGCAGAGGACCTGACAGACACCTCTCCCCAAAAGACATACAAACAGCCAACAAATATATGAAAAGATGTTCAACATCACTAGCTATTAGGGAAATGCAAAACAAAATTACAATGATATTTGTAACCTTACACTTAATTGAATGGCTATTATCAACAAGACAGGTAATGACAAGTGTTGAAAAGGTAGAGAAAAGGAAACCCTCATTCACTGCTGCAATGTAGACTGTTACAGCCAGTATGTAACAGTCTGGTAGTTCCTTAAAAAATTAAGAATAGCATTACTATACGACCCAGCAATTCCTTTCTTGGTATCTACCCCCAAAACTTGAAGGCATCTATTGCAAAGATAGATGTATCTCCTGTGCATTGCAGTGTTATTCATAGTGGCTAAGACCAAAATGTCCTGTAATAGAGGACTGGATAAAGAAGATGTGGTACATATATACACTGGACTACTACTCAGCCATAAGAAAAGATGAAATGCTGCCATTTGCAACAACATGATGGACCTAAGTATATTATTCTAAGTGAAATAAGTCAGTCAGAAAAAGCTAAGAACCATATGATTTCACTCATATGTGGAATATAAAACTGAAACTCATGGAAACAGACAGCTATGTGGTGGCTACCTGAGAGAAGGGAGGTAGTGAGGGTCTAATACATGGTGACAAAGGATGGTTTGATTTTGGGTTGTGGGTATACAGTGCAGTGTACAGATCTTGTTTCACAGACATGTACACTTGAAACATGTACACAATGACCCTAATGACCAGTGTCACTCTAATAATGTAATAACATTTTTTTAAAGGACCAGTCACCCTGGCTGGTGTAGCTCAGTGGATTGAGTGTGGGCTGTGAACCAAATGGTGGTTGGTTTGACTCCCAGTCAGGGCACATGCTTGGGTTGCAGGCCAGGTCCCCAGTAGGCGAAAGCATGAGAGGTAACCACACATTGATATTTCTCTCCTTCTCTTTCTCCTTCCCTTCTCTATAAAAATAAATAAATGAAATCTCAAAAAAATAAAAAAGGACCAGTCATAAATGAAGAATACATTAATTAAAATGAAGAATATCTTATAGGAACCAACAGTAGGGTAGATGAAGCAGAGGATGAAAGCAGAGACTTGGAAGATGAGGAAGCAGAAAATCCCCAATGAGAACAGCAAAAAGAAAAAAAGTATTTAAAAAATGAGGGTAGTATAAAAAGCTTCTGCGAAAACTTCACACATACCAATATTTGCATCATGGGGATGCTGGAATGAGAAAAGAAAGAGCAAGGAATTGAAAACCAGTGTGAAAAAGTGAGAGAAAACTTCCCTAACCTGGTAAGGGAAATAGAGACATACAAACCTAGGAAACACAGAGAGTCCCAAACAAGATGAACCCAACAGGCTCATAACAAGACACAACATAATTAAAATGTCAAAGTTCAAAGACAAAGAGAGAATATTAAAAGCAGCAAGGGAAAATCAGTTAGTTACCTACAAGGGAGCTCCCATAAGAATGTCAGTTGATTTCTCTACAGAAACTTTGCAGGTCAGATTGGACTGGCAAGAAATATTCAAAATGGTGAAAAGCAAGGAGCTAAAATGAAGATTACCCTACACAACAAGCTATCATTTAGAACTGAAAGATATCTAAAGAGCTTCTCAGACAAGAAAAAGCTAAAGGAGTTCATCACCACCAAACCAGTATTACAATAAATGTTAAAGGGTCTTCTTGAAGAAGAGGAGGGGGAAAAATAACACATATGAATAATAAAATGGCAATAAATACATATATATCAACAACTGAATCTAAAAAACAAAATTAATGAACAAATATAAATAAACAGATTCACAGATACAGAGAACATTTTCATGGTTTCCAGATGGGAGAAGGATTGGAGAGGACAGGTAAAAAGGTGAATGTAATTGAAAAACTAAAAAAATCATATAAAAATACCAATGGCATTTTCCACAGAACTAAAACAAGTAATCCCAAAATTTATATGGCACAACAAGAGACCCCAAACTGCCCCAGTAATCTTGAAAAAGAGGAACAAAGTTGGAGGTGTTATACTATCTGTTATCAAACTATACATGGCCATAGTAATCAACAAAGCATGGTACTGGCATAAAGAAATATATATATCAATGGAAAATAATAGAGAACCCAGAAATAAATTCTATATGTTCAATTAATCTATGACTAAGAAGGCAAGAATATACAATGGGGATAAAGAAAGTTTTTTCAGTAAATAGTGTTGTGAAAACTGGACAGATACATGCAAAAACTTAAACTAGACCACCTCCTTATGTCATATACAAAAATAAATCAAAATGGATTAAAGACTTAAATGTAAGACCAAAACAATAAAAATACTAGAAGTAAACATAGACATAGACTCTCTGACTTTGAGCTTTTATTTTTTTGGAAGTACCTCCTTGAACAAGGGAAACAGAAGAAAATGAAAAACAAATGGGACTATGCCAAACTAAAAATTTTTTCAAAGTAAAGAAAACCATCAACAAAACAAAAAGAGAACCCACAGAATAGAGGATATTTGTCAATGATTCATCTTGTAAGGGGATATAATCCAAAATTTATAAAGAACTCATACCATTTAATACACCAGAAACAAACAATTCAGTTTAAAAAATAAGCACATGGCTCTTCTACTCAAGATGGCAGAGTAGGCAGATATGGCACAATTCTTTGCACAACCAATTCAAAATTACAACTAAAATATAGAACAACCATCACTCAGAATAATCACAAATGGAATGGAATGGAAGTCTGACAACAATTATCTTATTAAATAAACCACATCCATCCAGACTGGTATGAGGGAGGCAGACATGGAACAGGCTGGTCCCTCATCCATGTGTGGTGATTTAAAATTCTCGAGGGAAATCTCAGGAGTGAGGATTCCCAGCCCCATACCAGGACCTACATCTCAGGGTTCCAGTGCCAGGAAGTTAAGACCCCACAACTTCTGTCTATAAAAACCAGTGGGGATTGAGTTGGTCGTAGAAATTTCCGGAGCCCTAAGCAGTTCCTTTTAAAGAACCCAATACAGAATCACCTGCCCAGACTCACTCCCTCTGAGCTATAGCACTGGGATAGCAGCTTGAAGGGCATCAGTGGTATATGGGGAGAAACTGAAGTGTCTTACATCAAGGCAAGCAGAGGCCATTGTCCCTTTCCTAAACCCTCCACAGAGCAGGCAAGCTGGTGCCATATCAGAGACTCCATCAAATTGGCTAACACTGTTTGACCCGCCTTGGAAATCCCCACACTCTGCACCACCCAATTTACAGGCCCACCCAAACTGCTCTACCATATGAATGGCAGGTCTTGGCTCAAGATTCACAACTTTCTAAATCCTCTCAAACAAGCAATAGGTGGCCTCAGTGAGATCCAGGCCTGGCACAACAGCAGCCAGCCTAGATTCACAGCTTGGCTTCACCTCGGAATCTCCAAGCCCAGCACAAGTAAGAGCCATCTCAGATTGCTTTATAGCTCATTCAGGGTGGCCCCAGACAAGACACAGGTGGAGGATGACTTTGGCCTGGAAACCTCAGGTCAGTGCACCCAGTGGACAGCTACAGACAACATCGGAGCACCACCACCCTGCCCCTACACACCTGATCCTCCACAGGAAGTGGAGGTCGGTGGTCAGTGGTCACAGCCAATCCTTGGAGCTGACTGGCCTGGGTAAATCTCCTGATCTGCCAACAGCAACCAAGAGTCAACTACAAGGGGGGGGGTGTACTCAGCCCACATCAAGGGTGCACCTCAAGTACCCAGCTTGGGTAGTAGGGGATGCTGTGCCACTGGACCATACAGGATACCTACTCATTAGGCCACACTATCAAGATACAGAGTCAAAGCAACTCTATCTAATACATAGAAAGAAACAGAGAGGCTGTCAAAATGAGGAGACAAAGAAACATGGCCCAAATGAAAGAACAAATCAAAACTCTAGAAAAAGAGCTAAACGAAATGGAAATAAGCAATCTCTCAGATGCAGAGTTCAAAACATTGGTTATAAGGATGCTTGAGAAAATTAGTGAGGACCTCAGTAATGTAAAAAAGACCCAGTCAAAAATGAAGAATACACTAATTGAAATAAAGAACAATTTACAGGGAATTACAGTAGAGTGGATGAAGCTGAGAATCAAATCGATGATTTGAAATATAAGAAAGCAAAAAAACAACCAAGCAGAATAACAAGAAGAAAAAAGAATCAAAAAAAAAATGAGGATAGCATAAGCAACCTCTCAGACAACTTCAAGAGAACCAATATTCCCATTATAGGGGTGCCAGAAGGAGAAGAGAAGGAGCAAGAAATTGGAAATCTATTTGAAAAAATAATGAAAAAAAAAACACCTTCCCTAATTTGGTGAAGGAAATAGGCATGCAAGTCCAGGAATCACAAAGAATCCCAAACAAGATGGATGCAAAGAGGCCCACTCCAAGACACATCATAATTAAAATGACAAAGGTAAAGATAAAGAGAATCTTAAAAGCAGCAAGAGAAAAGAAGTTAGTTACCTATAGGGAGTTCCCATAAGACTGCCAACTAATTTTTCATAAGAAACTTTGCAGGCTAGAAGGGATTGACAAGAAATATTCAAAGTCAGGAAAAGCAGGGACCTACAGCCAAGATTACTTTACCTGGCAAAGATATTAACTAGAATCAAAGGACAGATAAAGAGCTTCTCAGGCAAGAAAAAACTAAGGGAGTTCATCATCACCAAAGTATTATGACATGAAATGTTAAAGGGAATTATTTAAGAAAAAGGAGATCAAAAGTATGAACAATAAAATGGTAAAAAAATATAAATCTGTCAACAATTGAATCTAAAAAATAAGCAAACAAGAACAGAATCATGGATACAGAGAGTGTTTTGATGGTTGCCAAATTGGAGGGAGGTGTAGGAGAATGTGTGAAGAGGTGAAGGGATTAATAAGTACAAATAGGTAGTTATAGAAATGTCATGGGAATGCAAAGTACAGTACAGGAAATGGGGTAGCCAAAGATTTTATACACATGACCCATGGACATGAACAATGGTGGGGGTATTGCCTAAGGGAGTGGAGAGTGCTGGGTGGAGGGGTAGAAAGGGGGAAAAATTGTGAAAACTATAATAGCATAATTAATAAAATATAATTTTAAAAAATAGACAGAGAACCTGTATAAACATTTCTCTAAAGAGGACATACAGATCACCAACAGACATGTGAAAAGATGCTCAATGTCACTAATCATCAGGAAATGTGAATTAAAATGTAAAATGTAAAATAATGAGATATCACTTCATTCCTGTCAGAATGGCTATTATCAACAAGTCAACAAGGAATTGTTGGCAAGGATGAGGAGAATAGTATGGCCGCTATGGTAATAGCATGGAGTTCCTCAAAAAAATTAAAAATAGAACTATCTGTGATCCAGCAATTCCATTTCTGGGTAGTTAGTGAAGAAATCCAAAACACTAATTTGAAAATATACATGCATCCCATGTTCATTCATTATTTACAATAGGCAAGACAATGGAAGCAACCCAAATACCCACCAATGGACAATTGGATAAAGATAAGGGTTATCAAGGAACTTGTATAAAGGACCGATGGACAAATCCAAAAGGGGGTAGGATTGAGGGTGGGAGGTTGGGGTGGGTAGGTGGGGTAGAGTGATGAGGGAAAAATGAAGACAACTGTATTTCAACAACATACAACAATTCAACAACAATACATCTTTCAAAAAAAGATGTATTACATATATACAATGGAATATTACTTGGCCATAAAAACAATGAAATCTTACCATTTGCAACAATTTGAATGGACCTAGAGATTATTTTGCGGAGTGAAACCACTCAGGGAAAGACAAATGCCATATGATTTCACTTATATGTGGAATCTAAAAAACAAAATAAGTAAACAAACAAAACAGAAACAGACTTACAAAGAACAAACTAATGGTTGCCACATGGGAGGTGGGTGAGGGGCTGAGTAAAAAAGGTGAAGGGATTAAGAAGTATAAACTTGCAGTTACAAAATAGTCACTTGGATATAAAGTACAACATAAGGAATATTGTCAATGATATTATAATTACTATGTATGGTGCCAGGTAGATTCTTGACTTATTGAGGAGATCACTTTGTAAGTTATAAAACTGTTTAACCACTACATTATACACCTGAATCTAATATAATATGGAATGTCAGCTGTAATTGAAAAACATATTTAAAAAAAGGAAGAGCAATCATTTAAAAATGTTAAGCCATCTTTCCTTGCTAAAAATTTCCAATGACTTCCCAATGAACAATTTCTTTGTGATAGCCTAAAGATCCTTGGCCTCTATTAGCTCTCTGGCCACACTGATTAGTCTCCACTTTGCTCACTCTGTTCCTCTTACACTGGCCTTTCTGACTCTGTAATCCTCTGGGCAGGCTCCCACTTCAGGACTTGTGCCCTTGCTGGTCCCTCTGCCCAGAAGTTTCTACCCAGACATTTGCATGGCTAGATGCTTTACATCCTTCAAGTCTTTTTTCAAATGCCACTCTCCATTTGGTTTCCTTCCAAGCAAACCCAGACAAAGACTTTGGTGCAGGTAGGAAAAGGAGAAAGCTGGCACCATTTTCTATTGTGGTGCATTTGCTGAGCAGGCCTATGACTTTGTGAAACATGACTACTCTTTTATTCTGCTGAGCTTATTTCCCCAGGACTGGAGAAGCAAGAACAAAATGTGACTAACCACCCCCTACAGATGCAGGCAAAAGATAACATTGGAGAAAACTGCAGCTTACACAAAACCAACGGAATCCTTATGTGTTGCAACACCCCTAATAGCCCAGTGGCCACACAAAGCAAAACCCCACCCTTTATAATCCAATAAAAGCTCACAGTCCCAACCTTTCAGTGCTGGTGCATTTCTCTGTGTCTAGCCTCCTTTCTCCCTTTGAACGAGAATAAACTTTCCTCATTGCATTTTCCTCTATTTGCACATTCTTCCACAGCCCACATCAACAGCCACCCTAACATTTTAGTGACCCATATGGAGACATTCTCTATTTACCCTTCTCCTCTGCCTCCTGAGACTTGCAACTAGGGGAACACTGGACAGTGGGAGCTCATCGCAGCCTTACCCCCAACCCTGTCTCTGTGAGGTTTGGAGAGAGGATTCTAATCATTTTCTGTCTCTCCAGACTGTGGGAAGCCTCCTCCTCACCTCCTTACATGGCCAGTGATCAGTAATTCTCTCTAAATCTTGGGGTGAAAACATTTGCTTTGTCAAAAGTGATAGCTTAGTTCCGTCTCATTGTTATAAATCCTGATTGGGTGTAACTATCACTTTCCCAGGGTTTCAGCTGAAAGGGACGCCTCTCAACTGTCTCTCTGCTGTGTTTTGTCTGTGCTTGGACTCAGGGACTCCTGACCCTGGGACAAATCTTTGTTGTTTGGTCTTCTCTGTCTTCATGGTCTCAGTCTGCCCTTGGACTCAGGCATGCCTGACTTTAGGACAGATCTCATGTTTCCATCCCAAGATGTTCTTCTCTTCTTTTCTTGTAGTTCTTGCCATGGGCAGTGCTCATTCAACTCCACCCAGGGACTCCCTATTGGGATGTCTCCTCAAGAACTTGAAGGCTCTGGGACTTACTGACTTCAAGCCCAAGTGCTTGATTTTCTATTGCAATATGGCTCCAATACAAACTAGGCGATCGGGAGATCTGGCCCACAAACAGATATCTTAACTATAATACTATCCTCCAACTTAACCTGTACTGTCACAGTCTTGAGAAATGGTCTGAGCTTCCTTACATTCATGGGTTTTTTGAACTTTCTTATCATCTCAATCTTCAAGCCTCCTGTATTATGATGTAAGTTACACCAACTTCCTTTCCTTCTCCATCTTCCCAAGATTCGGACAATCGCTCCCTCTCTGCACCTGTTCCTCCTCCATATCCACTCCTTCACCTGACTTTTTAACACCCCCTTCTTCTCTTCTCCCCACTTCCCCTCCTCAGAACTCTCCCTCTATCGCCACTTCAGATTGGTTTTCTTGAAGCCATGTCCATCCTGGCCGTCCCTTTCAAGAAACCCCTAAGCTTGCGGCCCAGCTCCCTCTCCATGAGGTTGCTGGACCAGGCAGCATTATTTGGGTCCAGATTCTCTTTTCTATGTCTAGCTTTCCCCAAATTGAGGCCCAGGTTAGCAGTTTTCAGTTGGCCCAGCTAAGTTTACAAAGGAATTTGAATATCCTATGACCTCTTCTGGAGAGATAATCACATCATTTTTTTCCACCTGTGCTAATCCTGCAGAGAAAGGCCGTATTTGGGCTAAGGCATGGGAATATGGGGGATGACCAAAATTAGAGAGAGCCTCATGCTTATGCTGCTGGCCCCATGGCTGACCCTGACCAGGACCCTAATTGACACTATCAGCGGGAGTCTCCTGGTTGCCATAAACAGGAACACATGCTCTCCTGCCTCATAGTGAGAATGAAGAGGGAGACTCCTGAGCCTATTAATTATGACCAGGTTAAGGAAATCACTCAATGGCCAGATGAGAATACTGCTCTTTTCCTCTCTAGGCTCTTGGAGGCCTTTTGCCTCTATACTCACCTAAACTCTAATTCTAAGAAAGGTCAGTCTGTCCTAGCAATGCACTTCATCTCCCTGTCAGCACCTGACATTTGATGCAAACTCCAAAAACTAGAAAAGGGCCCTCAGACTCCATAATCAGAGTTAGTCAATCTGGCTTTCAAAATCTGAAACAATTTTGATGAGACTAGACAAAAGAAGAAAAGGGTGTGGGACTGACAATGATCCCAGGAGCAAAAAGAGATTTCCTAATTGGTAGCCTCAGCAGTTAAGGGGCCTCTTCAGGGAGAAACTTACCTGAGGCCCCCAACACAGCAGCAAGGACAGCCCATTGGGGGCACCAGGGCTCTGAACCTGCTTCAACTGCAAACAAGAGGGTCACTGGAGCAAAGAGTGTCCTAAAAAAATCTTCCAGGAGTGTGCTCATGCTGTAAAAAGATGGGGCACTGAAAGAGGGAGTGCCCTCCCCTCAAGAGAGGAGAGGGAACTCCCCTTCCAGCGCCAGCAGGCACTCCTAGAAAGGCTCCCTCCATACCCACAGACCTCCTTGGCCTCCTCCAGACATTGGACTGACAGGTCCTGACATCAGACCAGGCTCCACTTTCACCATCAAATTGGTTGAGCCCCAGGTAACTCTTTCTGTTGTAGGTACACTAATTGATTTCTTTTCTTTCTTTCTTTTTTTTTTTTTTTAAAGAGAGGGAGAGAAACATCAATGTATGGTTGCCTTTCATGTGCCCTCTAATGGGGACCTGGCCCACAGCCCAGGTATATGCCCTGACTGGGAATTGAACCAACGATCCTTTGATTCTCAGGCTGGTGCTCAATCCACAGAGCCATGCCAGCCAGGGCTAACTGATTTCATAATTGATACCAGAGCCACTTACTCTGCTCTTTCTGAGTCGTGGGGCCCTTTGGCTCCCTTTCCTATCTCCATCACAGGGGTGGATGGAAGGTCTCAGGCCACTCTGCAAATCCCCAGCCTCCTTGGGCTCTGGGAGATCAGGTCTTCACTCACTCATTCTTAGTAATAACCTATTTGGAAAAATACAAAACAATTTAAAAATATCATTGACAAAACAAACAAGTACTATAAAGAATGGGCCTCAGGAGGATTTTACTGGTGGAATTTTAAGGCCAGTATCTGGTCCCGATTTTCCTGGCTGACTCCCTAGGACCTATATTAGCCATTTTCTTCTCTCTCTCTCATTTTTTTAAATAAAAAAGATTGTATCTACTTAGAAGCATTTAGAAGAGGCATTTTTTTTTTTTGCAATTATAGAGTGGTATTTAGTTAACAGAACAATTATTTTGTATAAGCTGCATCAGAGACAACTGAAGATGAAAAAACTACCATCCCCATATATAACTAGTTTGTGTTGTGCACCAACAAGAACCTGCTTTAAACTTCCATGCCAGTTTACAACCCCCATACTGTGTACCAGGAAAGGTTAGTGGCTACTGAAAATACCACCAGGACAGGGCTATCTAAAGACACATTCGGCAGTATGTTAACTATACAAAAAAAAAAGACACTGTACAGTTCAAAACCAAATTGTACACAGCCTTATCTTTCAATTTTTTTCTTTAAAAGGAGTAAGTTGGGTACAGGAGGTTAAATGCTTTATAGACAAGAAAAAAAACTGCGCTAGAGCCAATTTATTCATCATCATTTTCAGCTTCCTCCTCTTCTTCCTTCTTTTTCTTACTTTTTTCAGTCTTGATGACTCCCCTTTTTGCAGCATCAGGCTTTTCTTTAGCTTGGTATGCAGCAATATCCTTCCCGTATTTCTCCTTCAGCTTAGCAGCCTTCTTTTCATAAGGCTGTTTGTCATCTGCAGCAGTGTTACTCCACACCTCTCCCAGCTTCTCTGCAACATCACCAATGGATAGGCCGGGATGCTCTCCTTTAATTTTGGGGCGATACTCAGAACAAAACAAGAAAAAGGCCAAAGGGGGCCTCTTGGGTGCGTTGGGATCTTTGAACTTCTTTTTTGTTTCCCCTTTAGGAGGAATATAAGTTTTCATTTCTCTTTCATAATGGGCCTTGTCTGCCTTTGCCATGTCTTCAAGTTTTCCTTTCTCTTTAGCAGACACGATCTTCCACCCCTCTGAGCACTTCTTAGAAAACTCTGAGAAGTTGACTGAAGCATCTGCATGCTTCTTCTTGTGCTCCTCCTGGCAAGTTTTCACAAAGAGCGCATATGATTACATTTTGCCTCTGGTTTCTTAGGATCTCCTTTGCCTGTGATTAATTACTTTTCCTCAGCGAGCACAGAGTTGCCCAGTGCCTGTCCAGCATGCACTTGTCCCTACACTGTCTCTGTGGAGCTCAATGTACTGCGATGGCTGTGAGAGCGGGAGTCAGATGCTGCCTTTTTCTTTATTCTCACTTTTGGGCCATGTCTCCTCAAATATCTCATATCCTTCATTCAGCGAAATGTCCAGGCTCTAGGAGATTCCCTCCACAAATGGCCTCTGACCATAGCTCTTGCTTTTTGGGCTGTCCAATTTCACCATCTTCCTCTTAATGACCCATACCTGGACCCTTCGGTAGGGACAACTCTATATCCTAACCAGCAGGAAGTAGCCATGAGAAGATAAGACCTTCACCCATAGTGCCCTGATTGGATCCAATCATTAAGAATAAAATAATTTTAAAACCAGAAAGAGGAATGGAAGGATAAAGCTCAAGCCATTTGCTGTTGTGGTGCCATTTGCTGAGCAGGCTTATGACCTCTTTAAACATGACTACCATTTTATTCTTCTGAGCTTATGCCCCCAGGACTGAAAAAATTATAGGAAGAGCAAGAACAGAACATACCTAACTATTCCCCACAGCTGTAGGCTAAAGATAACATTGGAGAAAACTGCAGTTTACACAAAACCAACTGAAATCTCCTGTGTTGCAACACCCCTAACAGCCCAGTGGCCAAACAAAGCAATGGGTACCACACCCCCCACCCCCCATCTTTATAATTCAATAAAAGCTCACAGTCCCAACCTTTTGATGCTGGTACATTTCTCCATGCTTAGCCTCTTTCCTCACTTGGAAAGTGAATACACTTTGCTCTCTGCTCTTTCCTGTTTTTGTGAATTCCTTCATAGCCTTTGGCAATGGCTACCCTAACAGGTAGTTTACCTGGAATATCATTGAGGAATTATGGTGAGGGAGTGGGGAGTGAAACAGGTGAAGGAAGGAAGTATATAAAGGGCACGTCTAAGCACTGGTGTCACGAGGGCTCAGCCTTGCTGGATTAGGAGAGATTATGTAGAAAAGAGTATTTATTCACCAACACCCACGTCTCACTGTTTGCAGTAACTCCCAGCGGCATTATTCTCTGGCACATTAGGCCTATCCTGCTTCTATATAATACCCTTGGGCAGAGAGACAGAAACTGTCGTTATGAATAGGAAGTAACTGCAGGAAGTAACCTTCTCTGGGGTTGTCTGGGTGACACAGAAGGAACATCTTCAGAGTCTGCTCTGGGCACTTTCTCAGTGCTGTTTACCTAGACTGCCCTATTTAGAAATGGAAGCCCCACAGCTTCCTTACCTTCCTGTTTTTTTCTATTGCACACATCTCTTTATGATATATAAGTTATTTATCATACACAGCTTTTTGCTCATCTTCCCTCCAAGTATTTTTTTCACTAATATGTATCCCAAGTCCTGAGCAATGTCCTGCCACACAGCAGATCTTTTGAAAATATTTAATAAGTGCATAAAAAAATCTAAGACACCCTGGCTTTCTGACATCTAATGGGAAAACTGGATAACTCCATCTGCTAGTCTCCAGAGTTGGAAGAAGCTATAGGAAAAGAATATTGTTAAACTGCTTCATTAAAAAAATATGTATTGTGGGGACAATAACTCAGATTCCTTGATGTCCAGGACCTGTCTTTTCTAATACACTTTGCTACTTATTATTTTTCCCAAAGTGTTATGATTACTACTTACACTTGATGCAGTGCCCTCTAATATCATTTTCAAAGTGCCTTCACATATATTATCTCATAGAGTAACTATGAGGTAGAGGAACTATCTGAGTCACTCTAATGCAGAAAAAAATAGAATTTTTATTATTCCCTTTGTTAGAATCTAAGTAATTTTGCAGCTCTCTTTTGAATTCAGAAGGATGGTCTCTCCATCCTTTTTTTGCTCACCCCCTGACAATAATGATACTCATTTTTTACCAGTTTCAAAAAGTGTTAAATGGCCCTGGCTAGTGTGGCTCAGTTGGTTGGGTGTCATCCCACAAACTGGAAAGGTCAGGGGTTTGATTACCGGTCAGGGCACATGTCTAGGTTGTGGGTTCATCCTGGTCGGGGTGCTTAGGAAAGGCAACTGATCAGTGTTTCTCACTCACATTGATGTTTCTCTCCCTTTCTCCTTTCCTTCCCCGTCTCTAAAATCAGTAAGCACATCCTTGGGGGAGGATTAAAAAAAATGTGCTAAATGTACCTAAGGTTTGGGGATTAAGTCTTGGTTTCTGTGGCATTTGGAAGATCCCATTTTCTTTTTTTTTCATTGCAAAATGTGCAGCATTTATTCACATACAGACAAAAAAGGCACAAATTGTACTAAATAGTTAAAAAAGTATACCTGTCCTCAACTAGTTTTATAAATGCTTTCAAAAAAGGGGTAGAAATAAATGCAGGATTGGGTCATGTCATATAAAATAGTCATCTCTATATACTTTTTTTTTATTTTTTAGAAGATTTTATTTATTTTGAGAGAGGGGAAAAGAGAGAAGGAGAGAAACATCAACGTGTGGTTGCCTCTCCCATGTCCCAACTGGGGACCTGGCCCGCAATTGAGGCATGTGCCCCGACTGGGAATCTATCCTGAGACCATGTGGTTCACAGGTGGGCACTCAGTCCACTGAACCACACCAGCCAGGGCTATAGTTGGTTTAATTTCTGATTTTTAACTCTTCACGCACCTTTTCTTTTTTAATTTTAGCTGAACTGACACCAAGCTAGGCACATAGTAAAAAATTGCACAAAGTTACAAATGTAATGATAAATTTGTCCATTTCAAAATAATTAAGATTTGTATACAACACATAGAACCCTTCATTGAGATGTTTATAACCTAACAAATGACATATCAGGCAACTTTACAAAAGTTTAACTAGCCTACACTTTGACATAAACATTGATCATAATCAGAGATATTTCTTGGTCAGGATACACAAGTAAAGACAAAGCTTAAAAAGAAAAAGAGCAAATGGTACCCCACTAAAAGAGTGCAAGTGGGCAGATCTGGGAGGCTGCTGGGGGGTGGCTTCATACAGCACTCCCAGTAGGACAGGTAACTAACTTACAAAGCTGTCTTTATACTGTCAGAGAAACTGAGATCTACTATTTGCATTTCAAAGCAGAAATAAAAGGTGTGGGCTTTTTATTTTTGTGTAGGTTTAAAATAATTTTTTCTTGTTTTATGTTCTTTCTGTTGTGTTTCTTTTTTCTTTTTTTTTTTTTTTTGGTTTGGCATAACTTGTAACATTTGAAAGCTTTTTGATCTAAAGTTGGGGGGAAAACAGGTAAGTCATTATTTTTACACAAAACTAGCATTCCTAATAGTACAAATGAATCTGGTACCTTCTAAAATGGTGGGAGGTTGCACCCTTCCTAGAGTTTTGATTTTCTTTCTATGGCTTGACAAATTACCCCTCCACATTACCTCATCCAGAGCTGGTGCTGTGGTCAGAAGATAACTGTAGATAGAGTCCACCTTCTTCTGTACTCAGCAAAAGGTTTTTGCTCATGTGCAAAAAATCTCATTTTTAAATTAGGCTATGAGTGAATGAACAACTTGGATTCATAAGAAACTTCTAATACCTGTAGCAACAGTTTATCTGGACAGCAGTCTTTCAAAATGAGCCCCATAGCTCAAAAATAGTCAGTCTAAAAACCTGGGTTATCCTTTTCCCTCCCCTGAATTAGTTACTACAATGTATTGAAAAAGTTAAGACTTGGTTTGAAAATGGTACATAATTGGGGATGCATTCGATCTACTACTTGCTCATTTGATAAAACTTTGCATAGCAAGATGGAATTCAATAAGCCTTTTTGGTTGTTTGCAATCCTCTAGAAGACTCGAAAGTTAACTATGGAACTCCAAGCATTGTTCATTAAGTATCAGAATGTCCCTGCCACATGGAAACAGATACATAAATGAATCAGGAATCTGAATACTGATATTAACAAACTATGGGGTAGTTTAGGGGAAGCTGGGCTTGTTGCAAGTGCTCAGAGTTCTCAATCTCATTGCTATTTAAACTTTCCTTCTATTAAGTTCAATACACAACTGCTATTTAAACTTTCCTTCTATTAAGTTCAATACACAACTACATTGAATTCCAAAGAAAATTAATAGGACCATAACATTACCTACTGTCTTAATACATAAGCACTGCAGAGAGTGCAATCATTTTCTTGATACAATTGGAAAGACCTGAGTTTCTTCTCTGTTCTCTGTTTAACTTTATTTATAGAGTCCTAAAAGGGCACACATTTTGAATTACTCGATTGTTTAGAAATATTAAAGAAAGATGACCATTGCATTCTAGGGATTTGATTTCTTCTTTGTTACAAGAAATCCATTTTTGCATATATATTTACAACTGTCATGTCATAATAAATACACATGAAAAAGGACAGAGTTTTGGAAGAGGGGGGGAGGGATCTCTAGTTAGAGGGACCTATATAGCAAAAACATAAAACAGTTCAACAAGCCACAACTTATAAGTGAACCATGTTCCACATTGTTTCATCTGCCTCCCAACTAGGACCTGATTCCTACAGTCTTCTATACAAAAGGAATCACTTAATGACTCAGCCAGGAAATCAAAACTCAAGAGTTCTCCCACTCCTATCCCATTGTGGGGCATGTGTGCAGTCATGTGCACTCATAATCACAGTCAGAACAAACTTCAGATTTAGTGTGCAAGGGCCAGCAACCTCAGAAACCAGACTTGTGGGTGCAGCCACAGAAGGGGAGCCAAAGGTGAAAAGTATCCATGTCTGCATGGGATGCACTGTTGGGCTGCATGTTTCTTTCTTCCTTTTCTTTTTCTTTTTTTAATACTCAGAAATCATTTCACCAATATAGAAAACTATCAGAAGCAGAAATTAACAATCACATTTACAACTGCATAAAAATTACCTAGAAATAAATTTAACCAAGGAGCTAAAAGGTCTGGTATTCAGAAAATTGTAAGACAATGAAGAAAGAAATTGAAGAAGATACAAATAAATGGAAGCATATACTGTGTTCATGGATAGGAAGAATTAACATAGTTAAAATGTCCACATCAGCCAAAGCATTCTACAGATTCAATGCAACTCCCATCAAAATACCAACAGCATTTTTCACAGAACTAGAATAAATAATCCTAAAATTTATATGGAACCACAAAAGACCCTGAAATGCCAAAGTAATCGAGAAAGAAAAACAAATTTGGAGGGATCATGCTACCTGATATCAAAATATACTATAAGGCTAATCAAAAAAAAATTTATTTTTGTAATACAATTTTCATTTCTGTCATCAAGTTGAATGTTTAGAGCTATTACTGATATTTTATTTTATTGTTGTTCAATTATAGTTGTATTACAGTTACAGTGGTTCCCCAATATCCTGAAACTGGGGATACGTTGTCTGCATTTCCACCACTCCCCACTGATATTCTTTTCAAAACTCAAAGTGATATAGGGTTTTATACTTTTCCTTTCCAGCAAGAGGATTAAAAATATTTCATAACCTGTATTTCCAGCTTTGTGTGTGTGCACATAAATATACATATATGCTGTATTAGTCAGGGTTCTACAGGAAACCAGAATGAATAGTAGGTACACAGACAGGTATCTTAAGAAATTGGCTCACATAATTATGGAAGCTAAGAAGTCCCACAAACTGTGGTCTGCAAGCTGAAGATCCAAGAAAGCCAGTGGTGTAGTTCTAGTCCAAGTTCAAAGTCCTGAGAGCCAGGAGAATCAGTGGTGTAAGTCCCAGTCCAACAGAAAAGATCAGCATTCCAGCCCAGTTCTGGAGGCCAGGAATCTGGTGAACTCAGCTAGTTCTGGCTCAGGTTACACAGGCTGATATCAAGTGTTGGTGAGCTGGACTCTTATCTGGAGGCTCTGAGGGCGACTCTCTTTCCAAACTCATTCAGTGTGTTGACAGAATTCAGTTATTTGGGCTGCAGGGATGAGGCTCCAGTTTTGTTGATGGCTGTCAGCTGAGAGCCTCTATCTGTTGGGAACCGCCCTGCCTAGTATCAGAAGCTGTAACCCCCGCCAAGGCTAAGGCTAAGCCTGAAGGAATGACCTTGGACCGTAAGCCAGCAAGGAGACAAAAGCTTATCTCCCTGGCAGGAGCGCCGCTTCTTCTCCTTTTACTTGACCCCCAATGCTTGGTTGGTCAGCCAATGATGGGTAAGATTCCCCAAGGGGGGAACGACCTAAGGCAGGCATGATCACGTGGGAGGCCCCCAAGAAAGGACTTCGGGGGCTACAGCAAAAGGGGGTGATGGACCCTCGTCCCTTGGCTTTGACATAGCCTCAGTCCTCATTGCCTGCAAGAAAATCTCCTTATCTTTTGGTTGCCTTAGTTCCCTTGCTCCACCTAAGCCTGAAACAATGACAGGGTGGTACAGCTCTGTGCTGAAAAGGGCGGGTTCTCTGGGTGATCAGGCCTAAGAAAGAATATGTAAAATCCTGTGAAACCTGCTTTGTTTAGAATGCTCTCAGTTGAATGATAAGGGTCCAGGGAAGAAGTAAGTTTGTTCCTTAAAGTTTTTTACAGCTCTTTGACCCTGACTCAAAATAGGCCCTCAGACTTCCTTGTTACCTATTGTTTGATCCTTACTTCCTAGCAATGAGTAATGAGCTTTACCTCAATTTTTATGCAAACGAAACCAATAAAAAGCCTCTCTGGGGTGGGCTGGAGTGGGAGTAGGGGGGAGAAAACTGTACTTGAACAATGATTAAAATAAAAAAAAATATGGGGAAAAAAAAAAAAAGCCTCTCTGGCAGGGGAATGGCACGCTCTCCCCACCACAGAGAGTGGCCATTCCGTTCTTACTTCCACACAGGACTTGGTTGTCTCTGTGTATGTTTTTCTCGAGTATTGACGAGCCATCCACAGCGTTCCGCGGTCACTGCCGGTCGGTGATCGCGTCATCTATCAGATTCTTCAAGGTACTTGACCTCCATATCATGTTGCCCTCTCCATCTTCAAATTGGCAACTTCCCCTTGAGTCCTCCTTGTGCTTTGAATCTATCTTCTCCTTCTGAGCCAGCTCTCCTTCCTCTAGCTACAGAAAGTTCTCTAGGATACATGTTTCTATTGTGTGCTACAGTTGGTCCAAGTAGGCATTAGTGCCAGAAATAAACAGTGAAAGAATAACTCAGAAACATTTAGTTTCATACTATTTAGTATTTTCCAGGTGCATAATTTAGACATGTAAAGGAGTAAGTGGAGGGACTGAGTCAGGGACAAAGGCAAAACAATACAGTATATTGCTGTATCAGTGGTCCCTAGGGAACCAATGGACCTCCCAGTATTCATGCCCTGGTATTGAATCTGGGCTTGGCCATGTGACTTGCTTTGGTCAAGGGGACATTAATTAGCAAGTATGGTGAGAACAGAGGCTTGATAAGCATTTGCACCTTGTCTTCTTAGAAGAAAGTCTAACCATCCTAAGACAACCATTCTGTGAGGACGTCAAAGCTAGCTATAGCAAGGCCGTATGGTGAAGCAATAAGGTGCCATACATGCACAATGAAGTTGCTCGGATCTTTCAGACCAGGTATCAGCCACCAGCTAAATGCAGTGGAGTGCTGTTTGGAACAGAAGAACCACCCAGCCAAGCCCTCAGACAGCCTAACAAATCACTCTTGATTTAAGCCACGACATTGTAAAGACTTCATTTTAATGAAGTTGATTTTAATGCAGCAGTAAGTGAAACACAGGATTTATAAGAGAAAGGGAAGAATACTGCATTCTGGAAATAGTAAATG
Source organism: Phyllostomus discolor (assembly GCF_004126475.2). NCBI lineage: Eukaryota > Metazoa > Chordata > Mammalia > Chiroptera > Phyllostomidae > Phyllostomus > Phyllostomus discolor. The sequence continues at coordinate 103,572,214 of NC_040906.2, read as the reverse complement.
TTGTTTGTATATTTTTGTGGTAAACTGATTAGTTAGCACTGAGCAACTCCAGGAATGTTGAAAAAAAAAAAAAAACACAACAAAAAACCAAAACCAAAACCTGTTTTTGTTGTTTACTAATTCTCAAGAAAACCTTGGGGGGTATACTTATGGAGTATACTTCAATAATGTTTGCAAGTGTCCTTTTGATATCTTCTTTGACCTTGTAAGTTGGGTCTGTACAGTTTCCCTTATTAAATTTTAAAGAAGAAAACCCAGAGACTGGAAAAGACAATCTTAAGAGGACTGAGAGGATCTTAAGTCCTCCCCCCACAACATATTTCCCTCACATAAAAACAGCAGTCTGTCCAGCCCTTTAGTCAGGAGTGCTGTAAATATGGAACATCCTAAGCAGGCTCAGCTCCTTTGAAGACAATCCTAGAGCCTGAGTTCCATTCATGACCCTGCACTGAGAAGCAGGTGTGAAGGGGCCCAAGGATCCTGGACGTGTGAGCTGCTCAGTGGGGCCAAGTTGTCTATGAAGATTGGATCTCCCTGAATGGTGGGAGTAGGAGGATGATAAAGACAAAGGAGAAATTAGCTGGTGACAGAGAATACAGACAGAAACAGAAGAAAATGAAATTAAGAGTTGAAATACTCACAGACTCACCAAAGTGAAACAGAATTAAACTTTATTTATTTGGAAGACAGGGTGAATCCATCACTGGTTATTGGAGCTCTGAGGCAGCACTTTCTCTTCAATAAGGTGGGCTGTGTTTGGCAGGGACTGTGGTGGTTTGGAATCTGGACAGATGAGCAAAGTTAGAATTTTCTAAGGCTGTGACACCTCTCATGTCAACCCAGAAGTCACCTTGGTGTCCTCTTCAGCCCTCTGTTCCCCACCATCCCTATCCACCTGGCATATCCCACATTTTTGTCTACTTCTTACCAGCCTGGCTGCCTAGCTGGGCCTCAGGCCGGTCTCCCCAGAGCACATGCCCAGGATCATTGAGGAACCGTTGGCTGCGCTGGCATGTCAGGCAGGTCTGTACTGTCCAGCGCTGTCCCCTGCAGCCTGGAATGAAAGTGGGAACATGGAACAGAGTACCTTCGTTTCGGAGAAGTAAAAGTGTCCTCCACCCAGTTCTGTCTCCACTGTTTTCTAGTAGGAATTCCACCTCTCGCCTACTTTGAATGCAAATTTGATAGTGTGAGATCCCTGCATAAACTATCAATTTCTTGGTACTCTTTTAAGATGAAGTCCAAACTCCTTTACAAGATTCTACAAGACCTGCCATTTCCTTTTCCAGCCTCGTGTCATGTGCACTTCACACTGCAGCCTCCTAAACTCTCATTTTCTTTACAGCACCACAACCTCTCATCTCAAGGTCAACACATAAGGCTAGAATTTCCATCTGCTACTATCTCTTCTTATTATGAATCTCACCACCACTGGCATAAGTAACAGCATTTTACTCCCCAAATGAAAGCATTTTCTACACTATTTTGTTGCTATCTTAGCCTGTCCCATCACACTACATCTTCAATGAGAATAATGAATCAATTATAATGCTTGGCACATCTTAGAAAAAAAATATTTGTTGCATGAATGGCAATGAATCGTCCTCCACGATGCCAAATAACATCTGTTCTTACACACAGGCGAGGTTGCCTCATCTGGCAACATCTTTCCTGTCCTGGTGGCGTTAACTTAATTCGAGTGGGACAAAGTCAACTCCTGCTCCTGCGAATCCCACAGCAAACATCCATTCAAAGCAAGGAAGGGTCACCTGCCCTCCAGCGCTCCCTACGGATCCCACCCCATATGCGCACTCACGTCTCTGGCGCTGTGTGCAGGTCAGGCCGGGGAGGAGGAGGGAAAAGCAGCCTCGACAGACTGTCCTCTTCACCGAGGGGTCCCTGCAGGAGGAGGGGAAGGTGGTCTGCATACCCGCTCTTGCATTCTCTCCCCCAACCACCCCGGCCTGCAGGCCGCTGTCCTCCATGCCTCTCACCGCCGCAAGACGAGCCGTCTGGCGATGGTCCTCTCTGTGTGGCAATAGAACCTCGCCAGCGCCTGGTTCTCAGGGTCCTGCGACAGGACGCAGTGGGCAGCCTAGGGGAGGGGCGGTCACTCGGCGGCTGGCGGCACCAGGGCCCTCCCTGAGCACCCCCTTCGCAGACTCACCTGGTACAGGAAGCTGAGCCTCTGGAAAGCCTCACGGTCCTTCACCGGCCCCGCCATTCTGGCAACACGAGGGCCCCAGGTCGAAGGCCTGCAGGCCCCACCCCTCGGACAGACACGCTACAGCGACAGCGCAATGCCTCCTGGGCAGCGGAGCTCCCAAGCTCCGGGCGCTCGGCTGTGGTCCTTACTCTGGCGCCACCTTGCGGCCTCACAGATCCATCTGTTTGAATTGCATTCTAAGCCAGGGTCCGTGCATGAGTTCTAACTCCCTTCTAGTCTTATTCAAGCCCATATCAGTTATATTAGGTAGACTGGAGCCCATGATCACTTATACTAGGTAAAGACTAGAGAGGCTAGTACAACAGAAGAGGATCTCAAACTGCTATACATCTTCAGGACAGAAGACAGGTCCTTTGGCAGCTAGGGTGGGGAGATGGTTCTGTGCAATTTATACCCAGACAGACCTTCTGCCCTACTCTCTGCAGCCAAAGGTGGATATCTGGAAGATCTACAGGTAGAAGGAACAGCAGTTACACATTTTTAAAAAATCACTGGTGTCAGTGGGAGTGAAATTCGAAAGGATCATGAGGATGGTGGAGTGAAGGAAGAGGGCTCCAGGCGCTCAGGGAACACAGCTCATTTCCACTTAACCAGACAAACACATTTCCTGTTATGCAGTGCTAAACACACAGCAGGTGATACTCACTAACTCCTAGTCATAGGTATGGGACACAGAAACCTGACAACAGTATCTCCTGCCCCTGAAACTACACCCCACCCCCAACACAGACAGACATGGATCACAATCCCTCCCTCTGACCTTTCTGTGTCCCATTTGTTCTTTTTGGCATCCTGTTTGCCTCTGCTTCATAGTTAAGGGCCACCAATTCCTGAGATCAGAGTAGAGGGATGTGAGCTGGAGGAGTAGAACATGAATGAACCCTGAGATAGGAAGAGGGTGCCTTACATCAGGGGAGGGTGAGGTCTTTCTCCCCTGTCAAACCCCATCAGGCTGGGTAGGGGACCAGGACTCCGGCTCAGAAGTGGCTGAAACCTTTTCAGGGATGAGTTTCACAAGTATCCCCAGAATCAAAGGAAAGAAGTATGCTTAAAATGTAGGTGGACCACAGACCTTGAACAACACTAAGGGTAAGCCCAGGAACATGCATTTTTAACAGTGAGTCTTATACATCAAGAGAAACAGTCGTCAAATTACCACACAACACAGAGATCACTTCAGTGGATCCTTTGTTCCATATTGTTTTACCAACCAAAGCATCTTGCCACAAAGAACCACAGTCAAGGCACAAAGGTAAGAGGAGAGTCTGAACAGAGTCCTGTTGAGGTGGTAGGAGGAACTGAAATGTCCTCACTAAGCTGCAGTTTCTTATCCCAACCTTCTGTGAACCCCATTACTGAAGCAGCAGATAGTCCAAGTCACTTTAGTTTGGTTTGGCATGTATTACTTTACCTTTTTTGACAACATATGTACCCTACAGATTGTTTATTTTGGCCTAACATTAAATGATTTACATTCTCTGATAGAGGAAATGGCAAACGGTGAAGAATGGCAGCAAACAAGCAAAAGACTGGCTCCTGTGAACACTAGTTCCAGGCCAGATGCACACAGGCACAAGGGAGTCACCCATCTTGCCCTTCCCTATACATGCCACCCTCTTCTACCCCGTCCTCAGAGTGAGGAAGACTCCATTTCCGTTCTCAGTTTCTGGCTTGGACACCTTAGCCAGGTAATAAGGCTAACAACTTGGGAGTAACTATTAGCAACATTCTTTTAAGGCCAGAGCTTTGGATAGAAATCTGTTTCTCTTTCTCTAATACCTGACTCTCTCCTTTCCAAGTTCCCCTGGGAAAGCAGTTAAAGGGTAGACTGTCTTGCAGGATCTCTGGTACCTCACCCCTGAAGAGGAAGGTGACTGACTTCTTGGAGACATAGTCAACTGTAAGGAGGCAGGCAATAAGCCACCTCTGCTGAAGGCTGAGATAGGGACCTGGGTCCTCCTCCTCGTCATTCTCACCCTCTCCTCTGGCCAATCTACTGACAATGGCAACCTCACTCTGGGGATAGAAGACCAAAGAAATCCTTTCCACTTCATTAGTCTCTAGGGATTTGCTCCTTTAGCCGCCTTCCCTGACCTTCTTTCTAAACTTTTGATGCCCAATCTCTGTCCTTGGAAAAACTTAACTTCTAGACCCGTGAAAGCAACTGTCATTCATTTTCATTTCAATCTAGAGGTATACACACCCCTGTGCTCTTCCTCAAGAAACACAACTATTCTGGGTTCAAGAACCCCCTATGTATAGGGGGTTCTGTTTCCTCCTCTGGTTTGAACATGTCAGACTCTCCCAGAGATTTTTTGTTTCTGGAAAAGCCTCTCCTTCCTTCCCAACCTGTCCTGTGTAATAGAAAACCCGATGAACTTCAGGGGAGATAATCCCCTGGGAACTAGCTCCTCACTCAGTTAGGGAGGAGACATAGCTGTGCTCTCATCCTAGACCAGTCCTACCTACTCCTCCACATATGCCATTCTAGAAACCAAGGTGTTTCTCCCAGATGTTTCAGGACTGGAACTAGGCAAACATGAAGACATTCCAGCAGGTCACAGGAAGGAAGGCCCATTGCTCTTGGTCCTGCCTCATTCCAGTTATTCCCACATCCCTACCTGTCACTCCCAGTCTGTTGGCGGCCTGATGGTAAGTGGTGCAGCATTCTTCCTTCCAGCCCGGATGCCCGGGTAGAAGAGGGGCCACAGTTTCTCAGTAAAAGTATCAGTGAAGGTGTAGATATGAGAGCGGTCTGTGACATTGTAAAAAGACAGTGTGCCGGCCTCATAGTCTAGGAATATGCCCACCCGCTTGGGTTTCACCTTGATGTGCAAAGGAGTAAAAGGCGTGGTGGTGGCTGCATATTTGTCCCCATTCCACAGTCGCACCCTCCAGTAGCCAGTCTCAGGTAGTGGGGTCAGCTCGCCCTTTCGGCTCACAGAATCCCGGCACACACCCACTGCCCAGTGGGTCTTGTCTCCCACCTCTACTTCCCAGTAGTGTCGACCTGAGGTGAAACCCTCAGTAGCCAGGACGCAAGGATAGAAGGTGAAACGCCGTGGTGTGTCAGGTAGATCCCGGAGTCTTGTTTCCACAAACTTGACGCTCTTACGATCTTCCGACAGAACTAGGTTAGGATGAGCAGTCTCAGGGTCCAGGGTCACATCCGCTGGCGGGAGAAGCCAGAGTGGGGAGCTAGATGAGGATGGGAATAGCTCAACACCCCTGCCTCACTCTTCCAGCCTGCCTTACAGAGCCTGCTCCTTTAGGGGGCCCCAGGATGCAGTGGTTTGGTTAACTTTCTCAATCCATGGTATCACTTAAGGGAACGGACGAAACACTGGCTTCACTTTTCACCCCAGCCCTAAAATAAGCAAATAATGTTCTCTTGATTTTGCAAGGGTTAGTGGTTTAGGCTCCTTATGCCTGGTCTTCCCTCCATGGTCCCTGACATCATCATCTCACTGCAGAGAAGCACCAGGCACGGTACAAGGGCAAGAATGGAAAAAGTACATTGAGGATACAGAGAAGACACCATCAGGGTATAGGGATAGTCCTGGTTTATGACTACTTTCTGTGAATAAATTATTAATGACATTCTCTTTCACTTTCAAGAGTGAACAAGTTTTAGGCGGATTATTTAACTTTTCTCAGTCCCTATTAAGAAAGTGTGGGCCTAAAAGCAGAGGATACTTGAGCCTTTTCAGTTGGAGTTCTGTGACTCTCTGAGTGATCTAAAGCCGGGTAAAGGGGTGGGTGTGGGTATGGGCATGGGGAACAACAGATAGGATAACTGAAGCCCATATGAGGTAGGACCTAAACACTTTCTTCTCTCTGCCAATTTCCTCTGTTCCTTTCTTTTGGGAACAACTCACCAATTAGCTGTTTAAGGATTTTCCTTAGGGCAAAGTACTGTCGGGGGAAATTGCTGAAGTTCTTTTCAAGTTGTATGGATACTGAAGTCACCTCCATGGTCTTCACCTTTTCACATCTAGGAGGGACAGGGAGATAGGGGAAGAAAGGGCAGGGTCAGGGGAAGCTCCATCCTCCCACTTTCTCCCTCCTACCTGAGGACAAACACTTGCGTATTGCTTTCTTTGGCCAATCTATGGAGAGTCATATGGTCTCTTGGACGAAACCTTATCTTAAGAATGAGTCTCAGAACTTTCTGGGGATATTGTTATAGTTCATGCAAATGGGTAATTACCCTCCCTTCTCCCAACCCTTTCCTCCTTCCATCTAGTTTGGACACAATTCCACATACAGGCACAGGGAGAATCTGGTTCTATGTTACCTTGATATCTTCCTTAACAAGAAAGTCCTGATGCTCAACGGGAAAAAGGTAAGGGGCTATTATTCCCTATGATCACTCCCTAACTGGTTTCATTGATGTAATAAACCTTTCCCGTATCCTACCCAGAAGCTGCGTGGCTTTTCCATCCTTATTCCCCCAACTCCTCACTGTACTCTAAGTCTCTAAGTCAAGACCTAACTCACTCAGAGAGATGCAGGAATCACTTACTTTTCCAGGGTACTTTTGACATCCTAGAGGGAAGGAGAAAAGAAAGCAATATTGGTGCTGGTAGTCAAGGAGGGGGATCCTTTTGCCTGTTCCTACAGGCAAAAGGATCCCTCTCCTCCCAAAAGTTCTAGATCTCTAAAATGGGAATAGGGTAACTGAGGGTCACAGTGAAAGGAGAAGAGTTCCAGAGGGATCCGAGTAGTACTTCTCTCCCAACCTCATTCCCACTTACAACTTCTGGTCATCATGAAGCTTGGAAATTTACATCACTTCCAAATGGTTTCTTGTGTTTGTCTTTGTTCCTCAAGGACCCTGGGAGCTCAATGCAAGTGCAGGGATTGTGTCTGCTCTTCCCTCTGTCCCCCAAGTACCAACCACACACCTGTCTCCTTGAGGATCATTACAGATAGTTCCAGACTAGTGGTATAGGAATGGATCATACTTCCCACTATCATTTGGTATCCCCTGTCTGGTACTGGTTAATAAACATTAAGAACTATGTGCCAATCCTGATTTGCAAATACTTGGGGTCCAGAAGACAAAGAAGACAAATCTCTGCCCCCCAGGATTTCCCAGTTTAATGTGGAAGGCAGAACACACATACATGAAAGGACATAAGAATAAACACCAAGGAGTACATTAGCATGCAGATCAATGTACAACGGCACCTCACTGATTCAAATGCTGGTAGTCTGATCTCTAAGGTAAGAAACATATTTCCTACAGCCTTGCTAACACCATGCATCTGCTTAAGAGAACAAATGATTTCAAACATTTTAGAGGCATTTACATATCAAAAACAATATATTTTTTATACATAATTTCAAGTGTCTTTCAAACTAGTTTCTATTCTTTTTTAGCAGTAGGTAAATCAAGTTCCAGGACTTAAAAGTAATGGTAACTGCATTTACACAATTTTTAATGCATAGCTTTTTTCATGAATTCAGACTAGACCTCCCTTTCAAGAGTGGATTTTTTTCCTTTGGCATAAGCACATAATTGTTGACAAGACATAAGAACACAGAAATGATTAGAAGGGGTTGGGAGATATCAGAGAAGCCTTTCTGTAGAAATAGATGCTTTGAGTATGTCTAGAAGAAAGAACTGGGTTTAAAGAAGCAAAGCAGAGAAGTGAGCATCCCGGGCTGACAGAACAGCCTGTGCAAAGCTATACTGTGCTCGACCTGAGGGACTACGCAGGGGCAAAGGTCGAACCTTAAGCATCTCGAAGCCTGACTGTAAGCACTTGCCCTCCACCTCGGCAGCCAAGTGGGCCAGGTCCCGGCGTTTCTCTCCAAGGTGAGCAGCATTTTCTCTGAGGCGCTGTAGAATGTCCTGTTCTTCCTCCTCTAGTCGTGAAAGCAACACCTGCTGCTCTTCATCCAGCCGCCTATGAAGCTCTTCAAATTCCTTTAAGATCTGCTGTCGGCGACTCTCCACTAGTCTCTGAGAAAAGAGGGAGGGTGCTATGTTTAGTAGAGCCAGTGGGGGACAGGCTCCCTTTCCCCACCTGCCATGTGTATGAATTAACATAGATTCCAGTGTCATTAAAAACAGTTTAACAGGACACTCATGTTTCTCTCCATTGCAATTTCCTTCTGTAAAGAATGGCTCTATCTCCACTGTCACCCCCACTGATGTCCTGGGAGTGAAGACCACTGGGGAGATAAAAATCAATGTTTAAAAAAGTTTTAATTTTCTTGAATTAACTTCTAAAAAGCTGTATTCTTATGTTTTAGTAAAAATAATTCAAGACATAAGAACTCAATAATATGACAAACCATTTCAATTATCAGAAATATCTGATATGTCTGATGATAAAGTTCTAGCCATTATAATTTGTTAAGAAAAAGAAAGTAAAAATACCAGAAAGTGATGAGGTAAAACTGTCATCACTTGTATGTTGAAAATGCCACATATAACCAACTGCAAAAATATTAGAATCAGTAAGATTTTAGTAGTAAACTGTTATAGGGGACTGTTCTATGTGGCATGGGGAATGCAGCTCAGCCTCTGATTCGGAAAACTGACTGGAAGCAAGGTCAACACACAGGACCCACACCCACGGACAGGTTCTCTTGTGGGGTATCAGCCTGCATTGTACCTAGACTGCTTTGAGTCTTGCTTTTGCTAAAACTCTCTCACCCTGAATTGAGGCACAAATGTTTACTGCATATCTTTAAAGTAACTTCCTAAAATCTATGCTAAACCTCCCAAGGATGGAGCATAACCAGTTCAACCACTTTTCCCTTTGCATTTGCAAATATCCTTCTTTGATGTAATTAGCAACATCCTCTCCTTTGCTTTCTGTAAAAGGTAACCACCTAAAGCAAACCTGTTCATAGTAAATGAGGACCATCCTCCATGTAATGTGCCCAGAAAAGCAATAAAAGCTTGTCCAGGCAGGGGTTGGGCCCTCTCTCATTCAGAGTGGCCGTCCCTTTTTCTCCACAGGACTTTCGCAGTCTATGTGAATTTTTTCATCACATCCACAACACATGGGCTGGGTCTGCATCAGATTGTTACAAATATAAATGTAGATTTCAGGGCTGAACCTGTTAAATAGTTTCAAGTCACTTCAGAGAATTGACAGTTGCCATCCTAGGAATAGGTTCCAAAGTTTCTTTTTTTTTCCTCTCAATGTATGGTTGCCTCTTGCGCTCCCCCTACTGGAGACCTGATCTGCAACTCAGGTTTGTGCCGACTGGAAATTGAATCAGTGACCCTTCGGTTGGCAGGCCCATGCTCAATCCATAAAGCCACACCAACCAGGGCCCAAAGTTTCTTAGTAAATGAGTTGCTTGAAATTTGAAACATGTTTTCTCTCAGCCAGAACATATATTTGAACCTCTACCATTCCTGAAACTTGATAATATAGGACTCAAACACCAGCCAGAACTATTTCTGAGGGTTATCAGCAAACACATCTTCCTTCTGTACTTCTACTGCAACAAGAAATGATCTCCCCAAAGGAAGATCCTCCAAGTGTGATAGCACTAATGGGGAGGAATCAACCCAAGAGGAGAGCAAAGTGAGAAGCAGAGACTGGGATTGTGGAAGGAGGAAGTGGACAGGCACTGAAAAGCAGGGCCAAGAGTGAATAAGGAGTGGCACCCCAAAGCCAGGATGGGTTGTATAAGCCTACTATTTCTGGATTTCAAGCCAGTTTCCAGGAGAGGCTGACTAGCTCTAGCTCCAGTGCTAGAGCAGCCACTGCTCCCATTTCACTCTTGCCCTCTTAGGCCCACATTCAAACCAAATACATTTCCACTACATTTACCCTTACAAAAGCACAGCAGCCTGTGTGTGTGTTTAGGGTTGATGAATGGGTGGAATTTAGGATTCATAAATGTGGTAAAAAGGAAGCAAAATGGCTCTCCCTCGTATAACTCTGTAATTTCTTCTCTTTTTTCACTCTGTTGGTTCTTAAGGAGAGTATTTTACCTCCCTCTAGGTGTATTTTGGAAACAGGGTGGGGTACATTTTTTTTATTTGCCATGATTGGGGGCACTCCTGGAAAAAATGCTAGCTACTCCTTCAATATGTGAGACAACCCTGCCTCACATATTGTTCAACCCTGATGAACTGTCCTGCACCATTTTCTAATGTTCTGCTGCACATTCAAAAACACAGGCCTGAACTTCAGTGCCGTTTTATACATAAACACAGAGTATTTCTTATACACTTTTAACATACCTGAATTTTTCAGGAATGGCTGAATAAGACCGTATTTTTTTTAAAGCTTTACCATAAGTTATTTATCATTTAGAAAATTATGTTACCATGAGTTAAGATGCTTGTGGTATTTGAGTCAACATTACATCACAATAACTTCAATCGGAATTTGTATTTGCTGCATTGTTGATGATGTCATGTGTAGGTGCAAGGATAAGACTCTACTGTAGTGTCTTTCAGAGTAGTCATGTTCAAATATTACACAGCATATTTTGTTACAAATTACTTCTCTTTTCATTATATTACACTATATTTGGACATGAAAGTCTCTTTTTAAAATTATATAGATAGAATATTTTTATCTACATAAAAGTAATTACAAATTATTTTTAAAAAGGGCATTGGGTCTGATTTTGGAGATGGAGATGAGTGAAAAGGAGGGAGAATTCAAATGGTCACAAAAGGAAGGTTGGTGGTAATTTACATTTTTAAAAACACCACATCTCTGTTTAAGTATTTAGAGGGTTTTAAATATTTTTATTCCCCTTTCTATCCCTTACCTTTAAGAAGGTGATGAACAGGAAGAAGAAAGTTAATGATTGGGAAGAAACTTTAATTTCATATTTTTAAATTTCTCGGGAGCCCTCCAAAAGATCAAAGAACTTTTTTTTAAAGTTCACCTTTGTATCAAAATTAGTTGAATTAAAAAAAATTCAAATGTTTGCTTTGTTAAAATGTATAAAGGACTAAGATAACAATATTTGCTTTCTGTTGAAATGTCGTTGGTAAAAAATCAGTATTTTTACTATTTTCAAATGTGTTTAATTTCTATTAAGCCCGAAATCTCAACATCAAAAACCTGTGTTTCTTTTGGAATCCTTTAATTAAGTCCAATTTCTATGTTGTCTTCTTATGAACTTGCAACTATGTTTTTTATGCTGTATTATTATTACAGCATAAAAATTACTTGCAACTATGTTATTTATGCTGTATTTATTTTGTCTACTTGACTGTAAGCTCAAGGAGCGCAGGGGCTGAACTAGTATCCCTGGTTTTGCCACAAACTGGTTGTATGATCTTGAACTAGACTTGGACTATCCAGGTTGTTTCCACCTGTGTAAATTGGGGGTAATAACACCTACCTTACAAGGTCTCTAAGTTCACACTTGCCAAAGATGACCTTATGACTTCCTTCCCTTTGTTATCTGGCTTCTTGTTATCTAGCCTGAACTCATAAGTCCAGCTGGGGCAGAACCCTAAGACCTAATACAATGCTGTAAGCTTTGAAAGTCATGAACACTCAATAAATTAATGCACAGAATTCAATAAATATCAGTTATTATTACTGTTACTATTAATATTTTTCACTGTCCAATAGACGAAATAAGACAGATACCAGAACATCATGCTACAAATATGGTAATGTTATGAAAAAGATGCAAAACTATATGAAAATTAAGAGAGCTAATTTCTGAAAGATCAGGAAAAGCTGCATAGGAAGTGGCTTTCAAGCTGCCTAAAGGACAGATAGATCCTATAGGTAGAGGATGGGGAGGAAAAGATCATTCTAGGAATATCACCTGGCATTTTTGAGCTTACTTAAGATAATGTGGCCTTGACTGGCGTAGCTCAGTGGATTGAGCGCAGGCTGCAAACCAAAGTGTCGCAGGTTCGATTCCCAGTCAGGGTACACGCCTGGGTTGCAGGCCGTAACCCCCAGCAACCGCACATTGATGTTTCTCTCTATCTCCCTCCCATCCCTCTCTAAAAATAAATAAATAAAATATTAAAAAAAAAAAGATAATGTGGTCCTAATGTCATCAGGCAGTTCTGGAAACTCTTGGTCAGTTCCTCCTTCCTTCCTCCCCAGTGACCCTTCCAAATTCTCCTCCCCTCAGTTTCTCTAAGAAACTCCTATGCCTGCACTCTTAGCAGAGCCTCCTTCCCTGCCATACAAAGAAAAGGAGACCAAGAGGCACGAACTCTCTCAACTTGCCAGACGTAAGACATTCTATCTGTCCTTCACTTTGTTGATCCTTCTCCGCAACACTTAATTCATGACAAGTAATTTTAAGTACAATGCTTAATGACAATCAAACCTAAGAAAATACCATCATTTTTGAAAGAATGGTGTTTGTTTTTTTTTTCTTTAATGAATCAGAACTGGTGAATTAAATAATATGTAGTTAATGTTTGGTTAATTTCCTGCCATGAAGCCCAAATGGGATCTCTTGCCTTTACCTTGAGTTCTGCAGGCTTCTTCTCTTCAGAGGACTTACAGCGGGTGATCTCCTGCAGCTTCTGCTCCAAGGGCTCCAGGCACTTCTGCAGTTTTTCCTGAGGGGTTGGAAGTGGGAAAGGTGGCATCTGGGGTTGATTGGCACAGCCTACATTCAGATGTTAACTCATTTGTTTTAAACTGTTTGCATCCTATCCATCTCACCATCAACTTCTTACGGGTTCCTCTTCCTGCCACCAGCCCATCCCTATCGCCTTCCTTGCTCACCAAAACTTTCTTCTCACTGAATCTCAGTGGTCCAGCTGTCACCAACCCTATCCATCTCCTAACTCAAGTAACTGCCTATCACTGTCAAAGTGACCTTCTATACCCTAATGTCCTTTTTTTTAACTTGTATTCCCACCCAAATCTAATCATCTGCAAGTATAATAAAATTTTAATTATACTGTAAACTACCTTAAATCTTATATCCAAGGTTTTATTAACATAGTTAAGCAAAGTACATGATGAAGTGCTAAGACATTAAAATCTCTAGTTTCTGTTACTCAAACATTTACAGTGTGTCCCAATAATAACTTAAACCAGATGCCATGTAATTCATTATCTGGGGAAGATGCAAACAAGACTGATTCACCTTCTTCTCTCTGGTGGTGATCAGTCTAAAGTGAAATGATGTTATTCCCAATACCAATGGGAAGAGAAGGGGTACTATGAGCAGAGGGACAGAATGAAGAAACCAGACCACCTTTCAGTTCTTCCTCATTTAGATCTTCTTCATGTGGTCCCATTCATTTATGCAAAATATGATACAGTCCAAGACCACTCATACTCAAACGTGTTAGAAAAGTCAGAGAGAAACTTTGGGGTACTCCTCGCCATTGCTCTTCTTCATGCTTGAGTATAATTAATCAGATGTACTATGTGTCCCCTGCATATGCAGCTCTGAGGGGACTACAGAATGAGGACCAGATACAATCTTGCCCTCAGGAGCTTACAAGGGGGGACCCAAAAAGACCCGGAATTTATTTATAAAATATTGTGTATTTATTCTTACATGTTTAAACTTCAGTCACCTTCAAAGTACTCTCCATTTGATGCAATACACCTATTGAGACATTTTTTCCACTGCTCAAAACAGTTTTTGAACTCGTCGATTTTGATGTCTCTTAGTGCTTCTGCCGTTTCTTGTTTCACCTCTTCCACATTGGCAAAACGTTTCTGTTAGAGGACTTTTTTCATTCGGGGAAACAAAAAAAAAAGTCGCTTGAGGCAAGATCAGTGAATAGGAAGGGTGGGGCATGGGGGTCATGCTGTTTCTGGTCAAAAACTGCTGAACAACTCAGTGAAGTGCAGGCAGGTGCGCCCGTAAATCACCCATCATGAAATAAGCAAATGCATTGACAGTCTTAAAAAAAATTCACTGAAGCCGAACACAGCCTCTCACAACAACGCCAGCTGATACACTGATACAGATGGGTGTCTAGAACACTCACCTCATGGGGGAAGCCTGTACTACAAGGGGCCCACCCTGCAGAAAATAATTCCGGTTTTTTTTGGGTCCCCCCTCATATGATGCTCTCCCCAGGGAGCCCCCCCTTCTGTGCTCCTCCCTTATGCCCCACATTAACATGTGTCTAGTTCCCCACCTTGTACTCCTGTGTGGCATCATCCAGTGGCGCGACATTGTGGGCCCGGTGGGTGTGGGAAATTGCACATATCAAACATACAGCTTCTTGGTCCTCATAGCAGAAGAGGCTGAGGGCCTCATGGTGCTGGGGGCAGAGGCTCTCATCCCGGATCTTCCGCTTGACAGCCTGGAGCTGCTTGGCAATTTCCACCATACTGCCTAGTTGACGATTAGGGCGAAGACTGCGGTAGCGGGAGGTCTTGCGACAGACAGGACAAGGAAAGTCCCTCTCTAGGTCCTCCCACCAGCGGGTGATGCAAGCTTTGCAGAAGTTATGCCCACACTCAATGATAACAGGCTCCTTCAGATACTCCAGGCACACAGAACAACTTGCCTCCACCTGTAAGTTCTCCAGAGCTGCAGCTGTGGAGGACGCAGAGGCTCCAGCCTCTAACAGACTTGTCTCTGCCATTATTTAACTTAGGGATAGGAAGAGGGCAGACAAAAATGTTAGTTGGAGGTTTAATTTTTTTTGCATCTCTGTCCTGACATTTACCCACGTGTAAAATCCTAATTCCAGATTCAGCTCCATGTTGGTATTTTACATTTTCTGTCACTAGATTCAACCTTTTGTTTCTCCATTTCCAAAACTTGTGATTCCTGGCTATCAACTTATTTATTTTTCCTTGTCAGCAAACTGACACACAGCCCCCAATATCTTCTGTCTTTTATCTCTGCTTTCCCTTGTTAGAAACAGAGGTCTCCTTCAACTCTAGCTCTGTTTCTCCTGATCCAGGCTCATCCCACTTGTATCCTAAAACCAATAGTTCTAGATCAATGTATCCTTAGTTTTTGCATATTTTTCTAACAGATGAGAAAGGAGTTTGGGACAGTGCAGACTGCCATAAAAGTCAAAGTACTAAGATTTCATAAATTAGGTATATAAAGTTTAATGTTACAGAATAATCTTATCACCATAGTCCATTGGAACCTGAGCCTGACTCTCTGTCACTGTTCTCTCACTTTTTCAAACAGAATTAGTTATGCAAGGGTAACAATCTCCTCTTTTCAGGAAAGTTTTGATATTATTCTTCCTTTTATCAGACTAGCCTAGAGGAAGTGTGCCCTCTTCTTGGAATGAAATGATTCACACGACATCCCATTTCCATTTGTGCATTTGGACCCCTGAAACCACTTAAGTGATAAATTCATGGCAACAATACTAAAGAGTGTATTACTGAGCCCAGGCCAATAACTTCTTGAAAAGACAGCTGAAAAGTCTATTTGAAATATTCAGCAGTAATTGAAGTCTCATGAAACAGCTATTGATAACTAACTCCTTAGACGTACGGTGCCTCCAGCTAATAGGTTTTGGAGTGGTTGGGAGAGAAAAGTAAGGAGGCAATCAAAATCTCCCTGAAGTGAAGCCTCAAAAGAATTGGAAATACATGAAAGAGATTTATAAAGCGGAAGCTGG
This sequence comes from Phyllostomus discolor, assembly GCF_004126475.2. Lineage (NCBI taxonomy): Eukaryota > Metazoa > Chordata > Mammalia > Chiroptera > Phyllostomidae > Phyllostomus > Phyllostomus discolor. The sequence goes on along the minus strand of NC_040906.2, from coordinate 103,556,444 downwards.
TTCCCTACTCTATCCTTAAAATATAATTTTTACCCATGAGATGGTTGATTTCTATATCCCCATGACCCCTCCTGTCCATCCTGACCCTCCCCTCCAAGGAATCCAACAAAAGAACTTCAGAAGGTCTACGTGCTGAGGGAGGTGCAACCATATGATGAGCTGAGTTAACAATCATTGTTATTCCTGTATGCCTATTGATGGCACATGTGAAGCGTTTAATTTAGAGTGGTAACTTACTTGGATCTCAATTTGTTTCCTCAACCAGAAGAGACTATTTAGTTAGATGATGTTTCCCACCTACGGAACCCCAACTTTAAGTAGTGACCTGGCCCTTTTCCCAGTCTTCTAGAAATTAGATGGTCTCCTCACCTGGGGCGAGTTGGATCGTATGCAGAGTTAGGGACCTGGAGTTAGGGATCTGGATTGGCAAAGTGTGTGAAAACAATGGGGAAAATCTTAGGAAGCATGGAAAGGACTTGGGGCTACAGCAACAGCGAGGCCTCGGGGCACCTCTGGGTTGGTCATTTGTTTCCCTCCATTCCTCGTATCTCTGTAGAAGGGCAAACTTCAGGAATGTTCTCGTTTTGTTTCTACTACTGTCCGGGGTCCCACCTTGCGACCCTCTCCTGAGCGTGGTCCACACGACTCGATCCCACCCCCGTCTCCATCTTCTACCGTCAGATCAGGTGCAGGGTACTGGAGAGAGGGAGAGGTTGGCAGAGAGGAAGGGTTGCGTGTCCAGGTGAGGAGTGTGACGTGAAGGTGGGGTGCCCGCTGCTACAAAGCAGCCCAGACCCGCGATGACGGCGTCAGAGTTCCACCCGGGGAGGCGAGCAGCAGCGGGACAGGGGAACGGCGGGGTAGCCAAGCAACGCCGGACGCGCTGACGTCGCCGGGTGGCAAAACGTCCGCCCGGGCCCGAGGCGGGCGGAGGCAGCTGTGGTTACGTGCGGGACGGTGGCGCAGTGGCGGGGTGCTGGGACGCGGCGTGTGGAGCCGGCCGGTGGGGCACGCCCCGGGGCCCGGGTTCGGCGGCGGGACAGCACCTACCTTCCCGGCCTCGGGTCCGGCAGTGCGGGGCGCGGAGCCGCCAGAGCGCTGCCTCCCTCCTTCCTCCTCCCCCCCACCCCCCGCCCTCGCCCGCAGCGCGACACACAATACTCGCCGGAAACGGAAGCCGCGCCGAGGGGCTCGAGTCAGTGGAAGCCGGGTATCGGCGGGCGGCCGCGGGAGAGCTTAGTCGTACCTGCAAAAGGCCGGAGGCCAGAGGTGAGAATGAGCTGCAGGAGTGAAGGGCGGGAAAGGACCCGGAGGGGCAGGTGGCTGATGCGTGGTCGTCCAGGTGATCCGTGGACTCCTCCGGAGAGAGGGCCGCGCATGCGCGTGGCTGAGTTCTGAAGCCCATTGCCCGCAAGGCGCCGCCGGGCGCTTGCTGCGAGGCTCTCCGGTCTGGTTTGGGCTCGGGCTTGGCTTGTTTCGGGTGCTGCTGGGAGCCGTAGAGGCGGGGCTGGTGGCGGACTTTGAGCTACAGTTATCCTCCGCCGGCCAGTCCCGGGAGAAGGTGGGTAGTTGAGGTGGCAGCCACTTACGTCGCTGATCTGCGAGTCTCACCGAGTACGTCACTTCCGACTACTTTAGAGTTATCCATTTATCATAATGGGAGTAAGTTCTCGTAGCCTTGGGCTTCAAGTGCTCCACGCCCGTATCCCTGCTAGGCGGGCGTTGAGGAAATGATCTCCGTCTCTTCTGGAGTGGGAGCCGCGAGAGAGCTGGTACTGCGATTCTGCTGCTCACGTTTGTGTATTCAGATCGTCGCTCCGCGTAACAGCAAGCGCCTTGAACGTCCTAAAGCTGCGTGCAAACCAAGGCCTGTTCTTTTCACTGCTAGGAATGTGACTTGAGCTTCTCCACGGGAGTAGATAGTGCTTGTGTGGACTCCAATGCATGACAGCGACCTTGCTTCTGGAAGCTTCGCAGGCCTGTGACTTTGGAGAAGGAGGGTGTGATGGGCGTCCCGAAGAGCTCAGGCTAGGAGTGTAGGACCCTGGTGCAGAAGGCAGCTTGCCCAGCCTTCTCTACCCCAACACGTGGCATGCAAAATGCTGACTGAAAGAGATGAGCAAATTTCGGTGTACCTTTCCAGGGCAATGACCAGTGGCCCAAAGTCTTCCAGTGTAACTTGTGATACTGTTTACAAACAATGTGCCGTATTTAGCCTCCCATCCTGGGAGCTACAAACTGTTTACTTGCAGAAAATATTCAGATTACAAAGATTTCTGGTCACAAATGCTAAATACAGTTGGTGTACTTTTTCTTTAATGTTATTTTACTTTTAGTTCACTCTTTTCGGTAGCCAATGTTTGGAGAAGATTAAACTTAAATTACATTTGTTAACTCCCCCACCCCCATTGCTTTTGGATCATTAGGGGTTTTCACAACAGTACTTGTTCTAGTTCACAGAACGCCTCAGTGCTAAGGTAGGATGACCGGGCAGTCAGCCTCTATCCTGGCTTTGGAGGGAGAGTGACAGGTATGTAATGTTGATTTAAACCAAGGGATTTCCAACACAGTAATATGCAAAAATGAATTATAATAATGAGATGATTCCTTAAATGAGATGAAAATTTATAAACATACATCTTTTTTCAAGCATATTTTATTGATGATGCTATTGCAGTTGTCTCATTTTTTTCTCCCCTTTCCCCCCTCTGACCTGAACCACTCCTCCCTCCAGCATTCTCCCTCCATAGTTCATGTCCATGGGTTGTACATGTAAGTTCTTTGGCTTCTTCATTTCCTACACTATTCTTAACCTCCCCCATTTTGTACCTACCATTTATAATTCTTATTCCCTGTACTGTTCCCCCCGTTCTTCCCCCTTCTCCTTCCTGCTGATAACCCTCCATGTGATCTCCATTTCTGTGGTTCTGATCCTGTTTTAGTTGTTCATGTAGTTTGTTTTTTGTTTTTGTTTGTTTAGGTTCAGTTGGTGATAGTTGGGAGTTTGTTGTAATTTTACTGTTAATAGTTTTCTTAGATAAGTCCCTTTAACGTTTCATATAATAAGGGCTTGGTGATGATGAACTCCCTTAACTTTATGTGGGAAGCACTTAATCTTCCCTTCCATTCTAAATGAAAGCTTTGCTGGATAGAGTAATCTTGGATGTAGGTCCTTGCCTTTCATGACTTTGAATACTTTTTTCCAGCCCCTTCTTGCCTGCAGGGTGACTTTCGGGAACTCCTTTGTAGGTAACTCTCTCCTTTTCTCTTGCTGTTTTTAAGATTCTCTCCTTATTTTTAATCTCCGGTAATTTAATTATGTTGTATCTTGGGAGTATTTCTTCTTGTATCCAAATTCTTTGGCTTTCTGAGTGTCCTGGACTTGCATGTGTAGTTCCTTTGCCAGGCTGGGGAAGTTTTCCTTCATTGTTTTTCAAATAAGTTTTCCATTTCTTGCTGTTCCTTTCCTCCTTCTGGCACCCCTATGATTTGGATGTTGGAACGTTTAAAGATGTTCTGGAGGTTCCTAACCCTTTCCTCATTTTTTAGCGTTCTTGTTTCTTCATTCTGTTCTGGTTGAATGTTTATTTCTTCCTTCTGCTCCAGCTCTTTGATTTGAATCCCAGTTTCCTTCCCTTCATGTTGGTTCCCTGTACATTTTCCTTTATTTCACTTTGTATAGGTTTCACTTCTTCCTGTATTTTGCAACCACACTCAATTATTTTTGTGAGCATCCTGATTCCCATTGTTTTGAACTCTGCATCTAATAGGTTGGCTATCTCCTTGTCACTTAGTTCTTTTTCCGGAGTTTGGATCTATTTTTTCTTTGTTTAAAACATTGCTTGTCCTTCTCTTAAAGATTTTATTTATTTATTTTTAGAGATGGGAAGGGAGGGGAAAAGAGAGGGAGAGAAACATTAATGTGTAGTTGCCTCTTGCGTACCCTCTACTGGGGACTTGGCCCACCACCCAGGCATGTTCCATGACTAGCAACCCTTTGGTTTACAGGCTGACGCTCAATCCACTAAGCCACAGAAGCCAGGGCAATCTGTTCTTTCATTTGGGCCATTTTTCTTTTTCTCAATGCACCTGTTGTGTTGTAAGGCAGGGTGTCAAACTCATTTTCACCAGGGGCCACATTAGCCTTGCTGTTGCCTTCAAAGGGCTGAAATAATTTTAGGACTGTATAAATGTAACTACTACTTAACTGTTAAGGAGTTGAACTTACATTCGGTCCTTTGAAGGCAACTGTGAAGCTGATTTGGCCCCCTGTGAAAATGAGTTTGACACCCGTGTTGTAAGGGGTAGAACCTTAGGTATTACCAGGGCAGGGCAACCCACTTCCCTGCATTGTGGCACTGTATGTGGGGGCAGGGTATGTGCATGTCAGAGAGGGAACAGTGGCGCTTGCTCGGCTCTGAGTCACTTTCCATGCTACCCACAAGTGAATTGGGCTCTTCTAGTGCTGATTCCTGGGTGGGTGGGTTTGCGTATGTTCTAGAACTGCGTGGGTCCCTCTGACTGACTCTCCTGTGAGACTGGGAGTTTCTCCCGCTGCCACAATCCCCACAGGTTTTTACAGCCAGAGGTTTTGAGGCATTATTTCCCTATGCTGGAACCCTGGGTTGTGTAGTCTGTCTCACTCCCCAGATGTTCCTCCTGGTTTATTTGCAAATGAATGTGGGACCACCTGGTCCACCAGCTGCCACCTTGCCATGGATCCTCTCTCCCCTGGCTGCTGCTCTCTGCCCCTCCTACCAGCCTGGATGAATGTTTCTGCTTTAACTCCTTGGTGGTTGGACTTCCATGCAGTTCAATTTTCTGGCAGTTTTTTTCTTTCTTTCTTTTTTTAAAATTGATTGTTTTCCTTTTGGTTGTGTGAGGAAGCAAAGCATATCTACCTATGCCTCCATCTTGGCTGGAAGTCCTATAAACATACATTTTAAATATTGTTTTTATATCAGGAGAGGAAGATAGAAGATGATTTATAATTAATGACTCATATAGAGAAAATGAGTATGTTAGCTGTGCAGGTAGAAAACTGATGGAGGTCATGTATGGTGGATTGGGGTGGAGAGGGTTCAACTGTCCAGATTACTGAGATTCTTACTCATAAAAAGACAAACTATCTATTCCCTCCAACCCCTTTATTTTATTTTTTAATTATGAAAATTTTCAAAGACAGTCTTCACTTTGGGCTTTTTATACTTTATACTGTCTTCTTTTAGTTCAGTAACATAGAACTACATCATTTTTTTCAAGTCTTTTATTACTTCATTGTGTATACATAATTTATTCAGCCATTTTATTAAGAATGCACATTTAGGTTCTAAATAAAGTCTATAGTGAACATCCTTGTACATATATCCCCCCCTCCAGTTTTACTGAGATATAATTGACATTCAACATCGTGTTTTAGTTTAAGGTATGCTACATAATGATTTAATATACTTGCACATGTATGTTTAGACTTTCATACCATATATTAGTAGGACAGATTTCTGGAAGTTGGACTGCTGAGTCTTTATATTTTCTTTTGGCATGGAAATTTAAATAATCTAATAGAGTCTTCTAGCTTCTTTCCTATAAGGTTGTAGCTATTTATGCCCATACCAGCATAGTATGAGAAAATCTGTTTCCCTATCATGGAGCCAGTGCTGACATTATCAAATAAAAGAATTTTGGTGATATTTTTCATTTAACAATTTTAATGATTGCATAACTGGTTTTGTTCTGTAGGTACCATACTTTTTCAACCCTTTGTCAGCAGATGGACATTTACACTAAGTTTCTTATTCAATGTTACTTAGTTTCCTTTTTTTGCTGCTCCATAAACAGTGTTACAATGCAGAGTCTTTGAACATATGTCAATATGTATAGTAGATTTATTACTGTGAGAAAGGTTCCTGTGTTGAAGGATAGTATGTAATTCTGATTTTAATGGTTATTGCCATATTGGTTTTTCAGAAATCTGTTATTCTTTATATTTCCCTTGGCAGCAATGCATGAGCTTGTCCCTTTCCCACATTCCTGGCAGAGGTATTATGTATGTTTTATTTTTTTCAGACAGTAGAGATGGCTTAGTTACTTGAATTGGAATTTCTCTTCCTTAGTCAGTTAGAGCAGTGGCATCCAACCTTTTTGGCACCAGGGATCAATTTTGTAAAAGACAGTTTTTCTACAGACAGGGACGGGGGTGATTGTTTCAGGATCATTCAAGTGCATTACATTTATTGTGCTCTTTATTTCTATTATTATTACATTGTAATATAGAGAGAAATAATTATACAGCTCACCATAATGCAGGACAGGAAGCGGAGCTCAGGAGGTAATGCATGTGCTGGGGAGTGGCTGTAAATACAGAACTTGCTCACACACCATCATCACCTGCTGTGCAGGCTAGTTCCTAATGGACCATGGACCATTGCTGTGGTTTGGGGACCCCAATTTAGAGTACCTTTTTGTTACTATTATTTCTTTTTCTGTGCATTTCTAGTCCTGTCCTTTGACCTTTTGTCCTGTTGGGTTTTTTGTCTTTTTATCAATTTCTACATAGTCATGTATGTGTGACATGCTGTTTTCATTAAGAAATCCATCCTGATTCTCAGGTTCTAATTTATATTCCTAGGTTCTCTTATAGTACTTTAAAAAAAAAACCCTCACCTGAGGACATTTTTTCATTGCTTTTTTTAGAGAGAGAGGGAGAGATGGAGAGAGAGAGAGAAGGGAGAACATTGATATGAGAGGAAAACATCAATTGGTTGCCTCCCATATACAATCATATGTGCCTGGACTGGGGATTAAATCTGCAACCTAGGTGTGTGCCCTGACCAGAAATCAAACCTGCAGCCTTTTGGTGTGTGGGACAACACTCCAATTAACTGAACCACACTGGCCAGGGCTCTCTTACAGTATTTTTAATTTAAGTTTTGCTATTTTAAAAAATACGATGTAAAGGGGAGATCTTTATTTTTCTCTAGAGCAGTGCTGCCCATCAGAAATATAATATAAAGCACTTACGTGAAGTCCTCTATTTCTGACTTCATTTAAAAAAAAAAGTAAAAAGAGGGGACATGTGGCCAATATAGAATTGTAGGCAGATACACTTTGCTTCCTTGCACAACAAAAAAAAGGACAACAGCCAATTTAAAAACAAAAAACAACCAGATGGCCAGAAAATCAAACTGGATGTAAGTCTGACAACCAAGGAGTTAAAGAAGAAACATTCATCCAAACTCGTAGAAGGGACAGAGAGGACATGTGGCAAGGTGAGAGACCTGGCCGGGTGAGGCAGTAGCTGGCAGACCAAGTGGTTCCACATTTGTGTGTGGATAAGCCAGAAGGAACGACTGGGGAGTGAGATACACAGCACAACCCAGGGTTCCAGTGTGGGAAACTAAAGCCTCAAAACCTCTGACTGTAAAAACCTGTGGGGGTTGCAGTGGTGGGAGAAACTGAGAATTCATTGGAGAGATCCACAGGGCCCTAGAACACAGGGCCACCCATCTGAAAATCAGAAGGACCAGTTTGCCTGTGAATGAGGGGAAGTGCCTGAAAGCAGGGCAAGAGCAGAGAAATTGGCATTGTTCCACCTCTGACTCCTTCCCCACATACAGTGCCACAATGCAGCAAAGTGGGTTGCCCCACCCTGGTGGATGCCTGAGGTTCCACACCGTACAATGTAGGGTGCATTGAGACAAAGAAATATGGCCCAAATGAAAGAACAGATCAAAATTCTAAAAAAACCTGTGACAAGGAGATAGCCTTGTCAGTAGCCTCTTGCCAATGCTTGCCATTTCTTATCTTTTTGGTAATAGGCATTTTAACAAGTATGAGGTGATACTGTGGCTTTGATTTGCATTTCTCTAATGATTAGTGATTGTGAGCAACTTTTCATGTTCTTGATGCCACCTTTGAAAAAAATGTCTATTCAGGTCCTTTGCCCATTTTTAAATTGAATTCCTTTTTTTGTTTTGTTTTGTCTTTTGTATTTTTTTCTACCGAGTTGTATGAGTTCTTTATATATTTTGCGTATTAACCCCTTATCAGATATATGGTTTGCAAAGTTTTTTAACCATTCCATAGGTTGTTATTTATTTATTTATTTGCTGTGCAGAAGCTTTTTAATTTGATGTAGTCCTACCTGCTTATTTTTTGTTTCTTGTGCCTTAGGTGTCATATCCAAAAAATTATTGCCAAGATCCAATGTCAAGAAGCATTTTTCCAATGTTTTCTTCTGGGAGTTTTATAGTTTCTAGTTTTACATTTAAGTCTTTGATCAATTCCAAGTTAATTTATATTAATAGTATAAGATAGGGTTCTAGTTTCATTCTTTGACATGTGAATACCCCATTTTCCCAGCATCATTTATTTGAAGAGACTGTCTTTTTTCCATTGAGTATTCTTGGCTCCCTCGTGAAATATAAGTTGGATGTAGATGTATGGGTTTATTTCTGGGCTTTCCAGTCTGTTCCATTGGTTTGTGTGTCTGTTTTTATGCCAGTACCTCACTGTTTTGATTACTGTAGTGTTATAGGTTGAAATGAATACATGTTCTTTCTCACAACTACTCTGCAGTGTCATAATTTCTTTTTTTTTTTAAAGATTCTATTTATTTATTTTTAGGGAGGGAAGGGAAGGAGATAGAGAGAGAGAGAGAGAGAGAGAGAGACGAGAGAAACATCAATGTGCGGTTGCTGGGGGTTATGGCCTGCAACCCAGGAATGTACCCTGGCTGGGAATCGAACCTGGGACACTTTGGCTCCCAGCCCGTGCTCAATCCACTGAGCTACGCCAGCCAGGGCTTGTCATAATTTCAACAACTACTTATCCACATTTACCCACATCTCTTTTTGTGCCAATACAACTCTATATTAATTACTGTAACTTTATTGTTACAGTAATTCTTGATAGCTGATAGGAAAAAGTTTTTCCACCTTCTCCTTATTCTGCAGGGAGTACTGTGTGCTCTTGTGGAACATGTTATAAAGGATCAGTGCGTATAAGGAAGACGTAGTGGTGTTAACTTTGTAAAGAAAAGGCATTATTAGACTTCACTGGACTATCACAAAAAGAGAGAGAGCCTGCTCATGTGTAGGATACATTGTGAAGAAAAGGTGTACAAGCAGGAATGGGTTGAGTGAGGAGGCATGTGGAACGTTGTTACTCTCAGTTTAGGTTTGACTATATGTTATAGATGAAAGATAAGTGGCTTAAACAAATTAGAAATTTATTTCTTATGTAAAAAATGTTTGGAGGTGGTCCTCTAGGGTCGATTTGATGGTTCATCAAAGTCCTGGGAACCAGTTTTCTTACATTCTTACATCACTGCAGTGTGGCCCTCATTATTCTGGCTCAGGATGGTACCAGGGCTCTACCTGTCACAGATATATATCAGGCAACAGGATGGAAGAAGAGGAAAACCAGTGTGCATTTCTCTCTGCTCATTTTGAAGAAAACTTTTTAGAAGTTTCACCCAATACTTCTGTAAACCCCAAGATACAATTTGACCATTCTCACTAAGCTTCAGCTATTAGTAGTTCCCTGCTTAAGCTAGTCCTGGTTAAGTAGAAGACTCACCTTGGATTAAATGTTATGGGAACTATGTTCTGCTCTTGTGTTTGCTGTTGCATTTTTGCATTCACAACACTTTGGAATGAGATGTCTGCTTTTATTTCAGTTTTGACCCTTCTGAAAACAAGACTTCTAACTGCTTGCTTTTAATTTCTCCAAAGGAAATTGTCTTGAGTTCCTCAAGTCTCTAGCCTAAGTATCCTTTCTGGTACTCAATAAAGAGCAGAAGGAAAGGGAAGTGCCTTGTGATGGTCCTCTTTCAGTCACAAGTTCCTTAGGCACTGTTTCATGATCTGCTGCTATGAATCTGGGCAGTGGTGACACAGATGTGTTCAGTTTTGCTTTGTGAACATTTATTAGGATTTGTACATTTTCCTTTATATGCTTCACTTAAATAAGCAGGTTTATAAGAAAGTTACTTAGAAGATTTTGTTCCACCTTCCCTTTTGCAGCATGTTACTGCTATTAACAAGCACCTGGTTGCATTAGAAACCACTACAGGCTTTACAGTCTGGCCTTTAATACAGACATCAGGCAAATTCAGCACTGCATAACAGTGCTAAAGAAAATACTGAGTGATTTCCTCCTAGTAGCACTGGAGAGTTTTCAGTGTGAATCAGTAACAGGGAGCTTCTGGTGATCTTGGCTAAGGAGTGATGAATGTGAATTTTGGATGTTTTACTTAGTAATGGATACCCAAATGGCTAGCAGAGGGAAGAGACCAGAGGCAGGGGTATCAGAGAAGAAATGGATTCTCAATGTTAAATGAAGGAATGCCTGAATTAGACTAATTAAGAACCAAAATTACAGATGAGAAGTCCAGAGAAACCAGATCTAATGGTGTCAGAATCTTAGTGTGGTTGTGAATGGAGCACCTGAATGGGCCCAGGATCTACAGAGAGATATTGAAAGATGGTGGATCAGTAGGCCCCTCTGCCCTGCCTGTCTTTCCTCCCGTCATTATGTGAAGTGGGCATGGGGTTGGAGGAGGGGGGTGGGGAGGGAGTGGAATAGGAGCAGCAAATACCTTAGACAAAGAAAACCCCTGCAGAGCAAGACAGCTATACAATGGTATGTAGGATGTTCCATAGTATAATGAAAAATATGAGAAGTTTGAAATCAGACCCTTAGCACTTTGGATCTAGAAGTCCTACCAATTTACCAGTTTAAAGAAATTATTAATTTTTCTGAACTTCAGTATTTTTCATCTGTGAACATGTAATACTAGAGTGTCATAAAGGTGATTTTCTATAAAGGTATGGTTTAGTTAATGCTTGATTTATAATGTGAAAGTTGAATTATAAACAGTTTCATGCTGTTTTCTAAGATCTGTTACTTCATATGTTTATGTTTATTTTATTTCATTTAGACTAATTGCAGCATTCAAGATGCATGATGATGAAATTACCATTTAATTGTGTCTGCATTTCTTCTGGAAAAGAAGTTTTGAATACACGCAAATCTAGAACGAAGAGTCTCAAGAAGTAGTTAACAAGATGGTTTCAGGCCCAAGATGACACATTTGGTGAATTTTAGAAGACCACCCCTCCCTTTGAAGTTTTCCTATGTTGCTGCACTGAGAATGCATCACTGTGTTCAGTCAGCTGGATAATGCACATGGAGTTTGGATGTTGCTGCCTGCTTTTGACTCTCATAACATATCTACTCACCTGAAAACCCAGGAATTTTCTGGGGTTGATATTCTGATATGTATTTCATCAAGCTTGGATCTTCCACCCTCTGAGGATGATTTGTTACAGCCTCTGGCTGCATGTACTTGTGGACGGAAGGTATCTGACAATGTCAGAGAACTCTGTTAGAGTTTTGTCTGTAGATTCAAGGATTGGCATTTTTGCCTGAACAGACTGCTTATGTTTAGTAAAGAAAAAGGGAGGGGTGGGGAGAGAGATTGATGGTTATAGCCAATATTTGTTGTCCTCTTCTTGTCTAATAAAGTATTTTTAGCCCTGGCTGGTGTGTCTCAGTGGATTGAGTGCCAGTCTGTGAACCAAAGGACTGCTAGTTTGATTCCCAGTCAGGGCATATGCTTGGGTTGTAGGTCGGGTCCCCGGTGGAGGGCATGCCAGAGGCAACAACACATTGATATTTCTCTCCCTCTCTTTCTCCCTCCCTTCCCCTCTCTCTAAAAGTAAAAAAAAAAAACAAAATGTTTTATCTTTTTAAAAAAATATTTTATTGATTATGCTATTACAGTTGTCCCATTTCCCCCCTTTATTACCCTCTATACTGTGCACCTCCTCCGACCCACATTCCTCCCGTTCATGTCCATGGGTCATATATATAAGTTCTTTGACTTATGCATTTCCCATTATTCTTGCCCTCCCCCTGTCTATTTTCTACCTACCATCTATGCTACTTATTCTCTGTACCTTTTCCCTCTTTCTCCCCATCCACTCCTCTGCTGATAACCCTCCAAGTGATTTTCATTTCTGTGATTCTGTTCCTGTTTTAGTTGTTTGCCTAGTCTGTTAATTTTTTATCTTCCTTTTCTTAGATAAGTCCCTTTAACATTTCATAAAATAAGGGATTGGTGATGATGAACTCCTTTAACTTGACCTTACCTGGGAAGCCCTTTATCTGCCCTTCCATTCTAAATGATAGCTTTGATGGACAGAGTAATCTTGGATGTAGGTCCTTGCCTTTCTTGACTTTGAATACTTTCCAGCCCCTTCGTGACTGCAAGGTTTCTTTTGAGAAATCAGCTGGAAGTCTTATGGGAACTCCTCTGTAGGTAACTGTCTCCTTTTCTCTTGCTGCTTTTAAGATTCTCTCTTTATCTTTAATCTTGGGCAACATAATTATGATGTGCCTTGGTGTATGCTTCCTTGGGTACAATTTCTTTGGGATTCTGTGAGCTTCCTGGACTTCCTGAAAGTCTATTTCCTTTGACTGATTGAGGAAGATGACCTTCATAATTTTTTCAAATAAGTTTTCAATTTCTTGCTTTTCCTCTTTTCCATCTGGCACCCCTATGATTTGGATGTTGGAATGTCTAAAGTTGTCCCAGATGTTCCTAGGCCTCTCATTTTTTGAATTCTTTTTTCTTCATTCTGTTCTGGTTGAATTGTTTATTTCTTCCTTCTGCTCCAAACTCTTGATTTGAGTCCCAGTTTCCTTTCCTTCACTGTTGGTTCCCTGTACATTTTCCTTTATTTCACTTTTCATAGGCTTCACTTCTTCCTGTATTTTGCGACCATCCTCAACCATTTCTGTGAGTATCCTGATTCCCAGTATTTTGAACTCTGCATCTGATAGGTTGGTTCTTTCTTCATTACTTAGTTGTATTTTTTCTGGAGCTTCGATCTGTCTCAGCATGCCTGTTACATAGTATGGGGCCAAACCTTAGGTATTCACTAGGGTAGGGCAACCTACAGAGCTGTGTTGTGGCACTCTATGTGGGGGAGGCGTCTAAGAGGGGACAATGCCACTTGCTCTGCTCTTTGCTGGTTTTCAGTAACTCCCCCCTCTACCCACAATCAAATTGGGCCCTTCTGGTGCTGATTACCACATGGGTAGGCTTGTGTACATTCTAGGACCCTTTTGATCTCTCTAATGAACTCTCCTGTGAGGCTGGGAGCTTCTCCCACTGCCGCCTCAACCCCCACAGGTGTTTTCAGTCAGAGGTTTGAGGCTTTATTTCTCCGTACTGGAATCCTGGGTTGTGTGGTCTGTCTTGCTCCCCAGTTATTCCTCCTGGTTTATCTGCACATGAATGTGGGACCACCCAGTCTACAAGCTGCTGATGCTCTGTCTGCCAGCTGCCACCTTGCCCACCAGCCTAGCCTTGCCTGCCCTGATCCTCCAGCTGCTGCCTTGCCTCGAGTCCTCCCTGCCTGGATGCCTGTCTCCGCCCCTCCTACAGGTCTGGATGAATATTTCTTTAACTCCTTGGTTGTCGGATTTCCATACAGTTTGACTTTCTGTCAGTTTTGGTTGTTTTTTGTTTTTAAGTTTGTTGTTGTCCTTCTTTTGGTTGTGTGAAGAGGCACAACCTATGCCTCCATCTTGGCTGGAAGTCTAAAATCTTTTTTTAAGAAGGTATTCTTAGCTGAGCAATTGGCAGACTGAAATAAAAATTACCTTTTCAGCATCTCATGCAACCAAGTATGGCCATGTGATTGGTCAGTGAGATGTGACTAGAAATGATGGGTGCAGCTTTTGGTCCATGCCCCATACTCTTATCCACTGTTTGGAATGCAGATGAGGTAAGCCAACTTGGACCATGGGGATGCAAACATTTCCTTAGGGCAAGTAATTCCCAAACTTTTCTGCATGTTAGAATTACGTAGGGAGCTTTTAAAAATCCCAATGCCCAGGTTATACCATGAGCCAATCAAATAAGAGGGTCTGGAGGTGGAGGCCAGACAGTAGTGTGTTTAAAAATCCCCAAGTGATTCAAATGTGCAGCAGAGTTGGGGAACTGCTATCTTAGGGATCCCAGAGCAGAATATTGAAGGAGCATATGTTGCTGACAGTACACCAATCCAGGACTACCTACAACAGGGCCATTATATGTCAGAGAACTAGACTTCTAGCTTGAATAAGCCTGTTATTAGGGGGTCATAGTTATAGCCACAGAATTACATACTAATAAAGGTGGGTCATTCTCATTAAAACTGATTGACTATATTTTGTAGAATCATTTTGTTTACATGTTCTGCCTATTTTTTTAGTTATTATTTTTAAGTTACAGTTGACAATACTTTATATTAGTTTCAGGTATATAGCATAGTGGTTACACATTTATATAACTTTTGAAGTAATCCCCTCAATAAGTCTAGTACCCACCTGGTACTATATATACTTATTATAGTAGTATTGACTATATGCCTTATGCTGCACTTTATGTCCCTGTGACTAATTTGTAGCTACCAATTTGTGCTACACCTTCACCTTTTTAGCCCCGTCCCTCAACCCTCCACCCCGCTAGCAACCCTCAGGTTTCTGTATCTATGAATCTGTTTTTATTTTGTTTGTTTCTTTATTTTGCTCTTTAGATTCCACATATAAGTGAAACTGTATGGTATTTGTCTTTCACTGACTGACATATTTCACTTAGCATGATACCCTCTAGGGCTCTCTGTGTTGTCACAAATGGCCAAGTAATATTCTATTGTATATATGTAATACTTCTTTTTTAAAAAATTGTTTTCTCTATTACAGTTGTCCCAATTTTTCCCCCTTTGCCCTCCTCTGCCTAGTCCAACCCCGATCCCACAGTCAATCCCTACACTGTTGTTCATGTCCATGGGTCATTCATACGTATTTTTTGACTAATGCCTTCCCCTTCTTTACTCCATTCCCTGCTGCCTCCCTCCCCTCTGGCAGCTGTCACTGTTCCATGTTTCTGTGTCTCTGGTTCTATTTTGTTCATTAGTTTATTTTGTTCTTTTGAGTTGGTGTTTTGGGATTCTTAGAGTATAATGCCAGCAGTGGAAACACTGGGCCAAAATTTTTTTAAAATTGTTTTAATTTTTAATTTTTTTTGTGGAAATTCTATACTGTTTTCCACAGTGGCTACACCAGTCATATTCCCAACAGTACACTAGGGTTCCCTTTTCTCCACATCCTAGCCAGCACGTGCTGTTTGTTGATTTGTTAATGACAGCCATTCTGACCAGCATAAAGTGGTATCTCATCGTGGTTTTAATTTTCATCTCTCTAATGGCAGTCATGTTGAACATTTTTTCATGTGTTGATGGGCCATATGTATGTCTTCCTTTGCCCATTTTTTAATTGGATTGTCTGTCTTCCTGGTGTTGAGTTGTGTGAGTTCTTTATGTATTTTGAAGATTAAACCCCTGTCTAATGTATCATTGGCAAATATGTTCTGTACAATTGGTTCCCTTTTCATTTTGATGATGGTTTCTTTAGCTGTGCAGAGGCCTTTTAATTTGATGTAGTCTCAATCGTTTATTATTTCCTCTATTTCCCTTGCCCCAGGAGATATATTGGCAAAAATATGCTATGTGTGATATCTGAAATTTCACTGCCTATATTTTCTGCTAGGAATTTCATGGTATCAAGACTTATATTTAAATCTTTTATCCATTTTGAGTTTATTTTGGTTTATGGTGTAAGTTGGTAGTCTACTTTCATTGTCTTGCATGTACCTGTACAGTTTTCCAACACCATTTGTTGAAGAGACTGTTTTTTACTCCATTGTGTGCTTGTGCCCTCTTTGTCAAGTAATAATTAACCATAGAGACAAGAGTTTATTTCTGGTTCTCTATTCTGTTCCATTGATCTGTGTGGTTCTGTTCTTATGCCAGTACCAGACTATTTTGATTGGCCTTGGAGTATACTTTGATATCAGGTATTGTGATACCTACAACTTTGTTCTTTCTCAAGATTGCTGAGATTTTTTGGAGTTTTTTTTATTCTATATAATTTTTTAAAATTATTATTTTTATTTATTTTAATTATTGTTCAAGTACAGTTTTCTGTCTTTTACTCCCACGCCAGCCCACCCACCCAGCTCTCCCTGCCTCCCTCCCATTTCCACTCCCCGTTAGTTTTTGTCCATGTGTCCTTTATACTTGTTCCTGTAAACCCTTCCCCTTTTCCCCTGAAATTCCCTCCCTTCTCCCCTCTGGTCATTGTCACACTGTTCTCTATTTCAGTGTCTTTGGTTATATTTTGCTTGTTTGGTTGTTTTGTTGTTTAGGTTCCTGTTAAAGGTGAGATCATATGGTATTTGTCTTTCACTGCCTGGCTTATTTTGCTTAGCATAATGCTTTCCAGCTCCATCCATGCTGTTGCAAAGGGTGTAGGAGCTCCTTCTTTCTTTCTGCTGCATAGAATTCCATTGTGTAAATGTACCACAGTTTTGTGGTCCACTCATTTACTGATGGGCACCTAGGTTGCTTCCAGCACTTGGCTATTGTAAATTGTGATGCTATGAACATTGGGGTGCATAGGTTCTTTTGGATTGGTGTTTCAGGGTTCTTAGGATATAATCCTAACAGTGGAATTGCCGGGTCAAAAGGCAGATTCATTTTTAGTTTTCTGAGGAAGTTCCATACTGTTTTCCATAGTGGTTGCACCAGTCTGCAGTCCCACCAACAGTGCACTAGGGTCCCCTTTTGTCCACAACCTCTCCAACACTTGTTGTTTGTTGCTTTGTTTATGATGGCCATTCTGACTGGTGTGAAGTGGTATCTCATTGTGGTTTTAATTTGCATCTTTCTGATAGTCAGTGATACTGAGCATATTTTCATGTGTCTCTGGATCCCCTGTATGCCCTCCTTGGAGAAGTGTCTGTTCAAGTTCTTTGCCCATTTTTTAATTGGCTTGCTTGTCATCTTGGAGTGGAGTCATGTAAATTCTTTATATATTTCGGAGATTAAACCCTTGTGTGAGGTATCATTGGCAAATATGTTTTCCCATATGGTTGGTTCTCTTTTTATTTTAATACTGTTTTCTTTAGCTGTGCAGAAGCTTTTTATTTTGATCAGATCCTATTTGCTTATTCTTTGCTTTATGTCCCTTGCTCTAGGGGACATATCAGTAAAAATGTTTCTGCATGGAATATCTGAGATTTTCCTGTCTATGTTCTCCTCTAGGACTTTAATGGTGTCATGACTTATATTTAAATCTTTTATCCACCTTGAATTTATTTTTGTGTATGGTGTAAGTTGGTGCTAGAGTTTCATTTTTTTGCATGTAGCTGTCCAGTTCTCCCAACACCATTTGTTGAAGAGTCTATTTTTACTCTATTTTATGTTGCTGCCCCCTTTGTCAAATATTAATTGACTGTAGAGACTAAGGTTTATTTCTGGGCTCTGTGTTCTGTTCCATTGGTCCATGTGCCTGTTTTTATGCCAGTACCAGGCTGTTTTGATTACAGTGGCCTTGTAATACAGTTTGGTGTCAGGTATTGTGATCCCTCCTACTTTCTTCTTTTTCAAAATTGCTGCAGCTCTTTGGGGTCACTTATGGTTCCATATACATTTTTAAAGTGTTTGTTCTATGTCTGTGAAATATGCCATTGGTACTTTAATAGGTATTGCATTGAATCTGTAAAATGCTTTGGGTAATATGGCCATTTTGATGATGTTAATTCTTCTGATCCATGAACACGGTATACATTTCTATTTGTTTGTGTCTTCTTTGGGTTCTTTCTTCAGTGTTGTGTAGATTTCTGAGTACAGGTCTTTTACCTCCTTGGTTAGGTGTATTCCTACATATTTTATTTTTCTTTTTGCTATTATCAAATGGGGTTTTTTCTTCATTTCTGCATCTGCTGATTCATTGTTGGTATACACAAATGCCTTCGATTTCTGGATATTGACTTTGTAACCTGCTGTTTTGCCAAATTCATTTATTAGGTCAAGTAGTTTTTTGGCAGAGTCTATAGGATTTTCTATGTACACTATCATATCATCTGCAAACAGTGACAGTTTTGTTTCCTCCTTTCCGATTTGGATGCCTTTTATTTCCTTTTTTTTGTCTGATCATGGTGGCTAAAACTTCCCATACTATGTTGAGTAGAAGTGGTGAAAGTGGACAACCTTGTCTTGTTCCTGATCTTAGTGGGAAAGATTTACGTTTTTGCCCATTGAGTATGATGTTGGCTGCAGGTCTCTCATATATGGCCTTTATTATGTTGAGCAATGCTCCCTCTCCTCCCAGGTTGCTGAGTGTTTTTATTATAAATGGGTGCTGTATCTTATCAAATGCTTTTTCTGCATCATCTAGTGATATGATCATGTGATTTTTGTCTTTGTTTTTGTTTATGTAATGTATTACATTTACTGATTTGTGCATATTGAACCATCCTTGCATCCCTGGGATGGATCCCATTTGGTCATGGTGTATGATCTTTTTAATGTATTGTTGGATGCAGTTTGCCAGTATTTTGTTGAGGATTTTAACATCTATGTTCATAGGTGATATTGGCCTGAAGTTTTCTTTCTTTGTTGTGTCTTTTTCTGGTTTTGGGATTAGGATGATGCTGGCTTCAGAAAAAGAGTTTGGGATTCTTCCATCATTTTGGATGTTTTGGAATAGTCTGTGAAGGATAGGGGTTAGCTCTTCCTTAAATGCTTTGTAGAATTCTCCTGTGAAACCATCTGGTCCAGATCTTTTGTGTGTCGGGAGTTTTTTGATTACTGCTTCAATTTCATCTGCTGTTATTGGTCTGTTCAGGCATTCTACGTCTTCTTCATTGAGTTTTGGAAGATTATATTTTTCTAGAAATTTGTCCATTTCATGTAGGTTTTCAAATTTCTTGGCATACAGTTCTTTGTAGTAATTTCTTACAATTCTTTGTATTTCTGTGGTGTCAGTTGTAATCTCTCCTCTTTCATTTCTGATTGTGTTTATTTGGGTCCTCTCTCTTTTTTTCTTGATGAGCCTGCTTAAAGGCTTGTCGATTTTGTTCATCTTTTCAAAGAACCAGCTCCTGGATTCATTGATCCTTAGGATTGTGCTGTTAGTTTCTATGTCATTTAATTCTGCTCTAATCTTGCTTATTTCCTCCCTTCTACTTGCTCTGGGCTGTCTTTGTTGTTGTTCCTCAAGTTCTTGTAGCTGTAGGGTTCAATTGTTTATTCAAAATGGTTCTGTCTTTCTTAGGTAGCCCTGTATCGCTATGAACTTCCTCTCAGGACTGCCTTCTGTGTGTCTCATAAGTTTTGGGTTGTTGTGAGTTCATTTTCATTTATTTCCAGAAACGTTTTGATTTTTTCCCTAATTTCATTCTTGATCCATTCATTATTTAATAGCATGCTATTCAATCTCTATGATTTTGAGTATTTGGTTTTTTTCCCTTGGGGTTGCTTTCTAGTTTCAGTCCCTTATAGTCAGAGAAAATGCTTGGTATGATTTCAGTTTTCTTGAATTTGTTGAGGCTTGTTTTGTGTCTATCATGTGGTTTATCTTTCAAAATATTCCATGTGCATTTGAAAGGAATGTGTATTTAGCTTGTTTGGGATGAAGGGCTCTCTCTATATAAGTTAAGTCCATTTCATCTAGGGCATTGTTCAGTGCCACAATATTTTTGTTGATATTTTGTTTGGAAGATCTGTCCATTTTTGACCATGGGGTGTCAAAATCCCCTACTGTAATTGTGTTGCTGTCAGTATCTTTCTTGTAGTTCTCTAAGATTTTCTTTATGTATTTGTGTGCTCCTATGTTGGGTGCATATATATTTACAATGTTTATGTGTTCTTGGTAGATTCTTCCCTTGAGTATTATGAAGTGACCTTCTGGGTCTCTCTTTATGGCCCTTTTTTGGAAGTCTATTTTGTCTGATATGAATATTGCTACCCTGGCTTTTTTTTTTCCTGTCCATTTGCTTGGAATATTTGTTTCCATCCCTTCAGTTTCAGTCTCTATAGGTCTTTTCTTCTGAGTTGGGTCTCTTGTAGGCAGCATATGTGTGGGTCATGTTTTCTTATCCATAAGCTATTCTGTGTTTTTTGATTGGGGCACTTAATCCAGTAACATTGAACATTATTGTTGATTGGTACTTATTCATTGCCATTTTTGTACCTGCGTTCCCCCCTCACCCGCTCTCTCTTTTCCTTCCTTTCCTTAAAACAGTCCCTTTAGCATTTCTTCCAGAGCTGGTTTGGCGGAGGTGTATTCTCTTAGATTTCTTTTGTCTGGGAGGCTCCTTATTTGGCCTTCTGTCTTGATTGAGAGCCTTGCTTGATAAAGCAGTCTTGGTTGCAGGCCTCTGGTTCTCATTACTTGGAATATTTTTTGCCATTCTCTTCTGGCCTGGAGCTTTTCCATTGAGAAGTCAGCTGCTAACCTTATTGGAGCTCCCTTGTATGTTACTTCCTATTTCATCGTTGCTGCTTTTAAGATTCTCTTTGTCTTGGAATTTTGCCATTTTAATTATGATATGTCATGAAGTGGGCCTCTTTAGGTTCCTCTTGATTGGGACTCTGTGTTTCCTGGATTTGTGTGACATTTTCTGTCTCAAATTAGGGAAGTTTTCCATCATTACTTTTTCAAATAGGTTTTCTATCCCTTTTTCTTCTTCTTCTACTTCTGGTATCCCTATTATACAGATATTATTACATTTCATGTTGTCCTGCATTTCTCTTAATCCTTCTTCATTCTTTCTGAGCCTCTTTTCCTTTTCTTGCCTGTTTTGGGTGTTTTTTTCTACTTTGTCCTCTAGGTTGCTGATCCGATCTTCTGCTTCATCGATCCTGCTTTTGATTCCTTCTACTGTGTTCTTCAGTTCAGAAATTGTATTCTTCATTTCCTCTTGGCCCTTGTCGATAGTTTCTATTTCCTTTTTCATATTGATATAGTTTGCAGTGAGTTCATTGTAGTTTCCCTGTAGTTTCTCGTAGCTCATTGTGAGCTCATTGAGCTTCCTGATAACCATTGCTTTGAACTCATATTTCATTTAGCATTCTTTTTGAGGCTCCCTCCTTTCCTTTCATTTGGGGATTGTTTCTTTGTCTTCCCATTGTTTGTGAGACTCTTCTTGTTAGCCTCAGGTTCTTAAAATGATCTGTTTTGGCTCCCTGGTTTTATGGTATGAACTTCTGTGATAGAATACCTGTGAGACTGAGTGGTGCAGTCTCCTTGATCTCCTGAGCTCACTGGTCTTGGGCTGTCGTTTAAGTTGGCCCTGTGTTTGTCTTTGGGTTTTGATTGTTGTTGGGTCTTTCTTTGGTGGGTCTTTCCCACCAGCTGGTTAACTGAGGGTCACTCTGTCCACCACATCTTGTATTTTGTTGTACTGGTGAGGGCAGGTTTTGTTGAAGCTGGTTCTTCCGTGTGTACAAAGTTTTGAGGATTCTCTCTTGCTCTTGTTCAGTTGTTTGTACTGGGTAGTTTCTCCACTGTTTACTTATATTTCCAGATAGGTCCTGGATTGAAGTTTGTGTGGTTTCCACTCCCTCCTTCATCTTCTTCTGTTGTTATCTGTTAGTGGTTCCTTCATTGTTGGGTTCCCTCTTCCAGTGGGTATCCTGGTGTTCACAGATTCCACCTACTCTTTTTTAGTGATCAGTTGGAAGGAGAAGGCAAAATGGTTTAAGACAGCAAGAGAGTATTCTATGATATTTACAGTAGCAGCCAGTAGAGAAGAGATAGGAGATCCTTTGGCTATGTAAAGTGTTAATCTTCCACCCAACTAACCACTTTTTTGAAAGGATGGAAAGAAGATAAGACTCTTGTTGGAGAAGGAAGGATTGTGAGTTAGATCTAGAAAGCAGTGATGTTGTGGGAGGTCAGAATCTGAGGTAGTGTGAGAGTAAAGGGTAATAAATAGGTGTATTGTGTGAGAGAATAGAGTTAACCACTACAGTAATAGAGTTCAGGAAACCGTGAAGTGGGCTAAGATCTGGGAGGGGTGTTGTGTATTA
The DNA here is from genome assembly GCF_004126475.2 of Phyllostomus discolor. Taxonomy (NCBI): domain Eukaryota; kingdom Metazoa; phylum Chordata; class Mammalia; order Chiroptera; family Phyllostomidae; genus Phyllostomus; species Phyllostomus discolor. The sequence continues at coordinate 103,534,512 of NC_040906.2, read as the reverse complement.
TTTACAATTGTATGGAACAGCTATTATTTACAATAATACTAGAGCAACAATTATATGACAGAATCTATGTGATCTGGATATCAAGAATAGGGAGTATAGGACCTTGAGTAGTATGCTAATGGGACACAAGTGAAGTGAAGGACAGTAAATTAGCAATACTTAAATTAGCAATTCACTATGAAAGAGAGAACAGGGGAAACCTGTCAAACGATACAATATAACCAGCCAAGCAAAGCAGACTATACAGAAAGAGGAATACAGAAATACTATTAAAATAAAAGATGTAAGAATAAGGAAAAAAAATACAAATATGCAATAACTTGCAGGTTCTCTGTGATAGCAACATGAAATTTGTTGCACTGTCTAAGCTGTTTGGATGCCCCCTCTTTGGGTCCAACTCTGGTCTTTTCACAGTTCCAGGTTTTTTTGTCTCACTTGTGGGTATTAAGAAAAAAAAGCAGAAGAAAGAAGGAAGAAGAGATAAAATTGGAAAGCAAGGAAGAAGGAATAAAACAAGAAAGACAGAAACAGAGGAAAAAGGAATTGAAAGATAAAAAATTAATAATAATATAAAAGTTACTTAAACAAAAAGGCTCTTGGTTTTAAACTGGCCAAACCGGTTTTTCTGGTCTTGCTAGCTGCAGCATCCTGAGTTGCTATTGGTATGGCTTTTCTCCCTTCCGATCTGCGATCTGCGCTCTGTCAGCCTCATGCGAGCTCTCCCAAGAGCTAGTTTGGCAGCTCTCCCCAGTGCCTTAGGTGTAGGACCCAGGCCTTCCTGACAGCACACTTTCCCCTGGGGTTACCACTGTGGTCTGGGGTGCAGGCCCGCGTGGGCTCAGCCAGGCCACCTCCAGCCCCACAGGTTCAGGCGCACACCCTTCCCAGTGCTATGGGGGTGCTTGGGGCCTTCTGCGAAACGTTCCGCACAACCTTGGGACCACTGTCCAGTTGGGTGGGGAGTAGGCCGGAGCAATTGCTGCAGGAGAATTCCCCAAACAATGTCTCTCTTTTTATTTTTTCTTTTTGAAAAATTCCTCCTATTCAAGCCTGCTCCTCTGTACAGCGACCTGGCTTCTCGCATGGCCAATTCTCCAGCACAGCCTATTCTCCAGCCAGACTGGGGACTATTGGGGTCAGGGCCCGTCACTGTGCGACTCTCAACTCTCCCCAGCCAGCGTCCATAGACTCTGTGGGTCCTCACAGCCCCTGTATGTTTGCCACTTTGTCCTTATTCCCCTGCCTGTGACTTCAAGCAACCAGGTCTCTCCTGGTGCTGCTTAAGCCTTGTTTGGCCAGGGAGGGAGCACTTGACCTGGCTCTCTCCCTAGGACCCTGTGGCAGACCTGGAGTGCACCAGGCCTGGGGCTGCAGCTGCCCTGGTCCCCACATTGATCCCTAGGACCTTATTGTCCCAAAGTACTCTCCTTACTGTTTTTTCGGTGTCTGCTACAATTTTTGGTCTCTTATTTACATATATACTTGGTACAGTTTGCTGTTTGCTCTGTTCCTCCGTAAGTTGGCTAGGTTTTTCTCCCATGTGTAGGGGGAAGTGGAATCCGCCCCCTTCTACCTTGTCGCCATCTTTCTCTTTCAAATGCAAAGATGATTTTTTGGGGGGAGGATGATGCAGACTCTGGCCCTCCGGAGTCTGTGTGTTGTGGACGTGGTACACAAATTCACACAGACTGCCGAGTCCTGTGGAGAAAAAGGGATGGCAGGCTACTCTCTCAAGGGGAGAGCCACGACCCTTGCCTGGACAGACTTTTATTGCTTTCCAGTTGCATTACATCAAAGAAGGTTCTCATTATTTCTAGAGTTAGTTAAGTGATTACTTCTTATAGATAACAAAAAAAAGGACAAAAGTTGCAAATGCAAGGGAATGATAAAAATGATTGATTTGGTTACATTTCATCCTTGAGACATCTTAGCACAGACTTTAGAGAATTGCTTCAGAGATATACGTTAAACGTCTGCAGCCTTAATTCAGGGTGAGGGAGTTTTCGCAAAAGCAAGTCTTCTAGCAGCCTAGGTACAATGCAAGCCTGATTCCCCATGGGAAAGCCAATGTGCACACCTGGCTCCTGTGTGCTGCCTCACACTGATCAGTTTTCCAGATCGATACTGGGCTACATTTGCCATTGCCATGCTGATCGATTCCCTATAGGGGGGGATGAAGCATTTCAATCTGGTAATTGCAGTTATGGCAGGCTACATGGGAGTCATGAGAGCAAAAAGAAGAAAGTTCCTTGTCAGATGTGAAGAAGATGTGTATGAGAGGTGTTGTTATAACCATGGAGCCATGTTTTAAATAGAGTTCATCCTGGAGGACTTTCTGATGACATAGCATATGAAAGCTCCTCCCATAGACCCTCCTGATTCCTGTCGTAAAGTCTATTATAAATTTTGACAGTACTAAATCTTTTTGCTTGATTTAAGATCCTGATTCCAAATGTAATTATATCAAACCCTTTAACCTAGTCAACACTTATCCACTGTTTCTAAGACTTTAGAAGTATTCTCATTTAATTTTCACAATAGTTCTATGAAGTTGGTATAATTGTCATCTCTAGTTTGCAGTGGAAAAACCTGTAACACACAGAGGCTTAGCAACTGTCCAAAATCACACAGAAAGTGGTAGAGTGGAGGATTCTAGCCCGTGTCAAATCCAGTGGAGACCTGACTCCAAAGCCAAACTCCTAACCAGCACCATATACTGCTCTGGTCTCTATCTGGTACAAACATGGGTCTGGAGAACTAGAGGAAGGAACTTTGGCTCTGCTCTCAGAACCTTGGGGGCCAGTGCACCTGAGCCCCAAGTAGCTACAGGGACAGTTACCACTGTGCACTGCAACAGAACTTCCTGTGACTTCAAAGTTCTTGTTAGGTTGGAGTCGCTTAAGAAACCAGACAGATGCAGCAAGCTAGGGAGCAGGGTTTATTAGTGGGGAGTAAGAAGAAAAGGTAGAGCCAACCTAGGGAGGTTGGGGAACCAACCAAGGGAGGTTAAGACTTGCTTGGTTGTTCTTAGGGCAGGGTTTTTAAGCACAAAAACCCACAAAGGTTAACTGGTTGGGGAGTCAGAGTCTGATTGGCTAGAGCTGGTTGCTGGGTGCCATTTCTGCTGACCATTGTTTTTGATACATCTTGTCAGGCTCAAGTTAAAGTTGCATCCTGTTATGCCAGATAGGCTGACCCCAGACCCCAGTCTTAGATGGGCATCTGCTTGTCCTGGGCAGGGTCAGCAGGCAGTTTCCCAGGAAGGAATTTTCCCAGGCAACAATTTCCCATGGTGCAGTTTTCCTGTCTGGTGATTTTCCATTCCTCCTAGGCCTGCCTGAGTCTGTCAGTTTTGGAGTCCCCATTTCCACAACCCTTACTTGGACTTGAGAAACTGCATCAATCAAGGCATAGTGTTGAGGTAGGATAGAAAGAAGTTATGGAAAAATCCCAACAAGTGGAATGAGGAAGTAGGAGCATCATAGGCTGATAAGCTCCTAGGCTCCCTCACCAGAACCCACACCTCCAAGCATGGTAAAAAGGAAACCGTTTATGGCAGGAAACCCCTGCAATGGTTGCAGAAGCAATAGGAGCTAGCTAAAGCCAGATCATCCATTCCAACATGGAGGAAAAAATGACCAGAAACTTACCTCAAATCTTATACCATCATAATGAAAACTGACACTATAAGTAGAAGGGCACCTGAGGGGGATGAATGCATGGCAGTTCTAGAAGGGACCATATAAAGGATAACTGGGCCCCTTCCAACCCAAAGATGGAGACTGAATTTGGCACCACAAAGTTAAAAAGCCAGAAACCCTAAAATTCTGAGAACTGAATGACTGGGATGCAGCTCACTCACCAGTTCTACTGAATCCACTTGGATGCACACTTCACTTCTTTCACATCTGCGCCATGTGAGACTTGTAACCAGGGTGTAATGGGCACTGCCAGCCAGTCCCAGGCTGAACATCTGATCTTGTCTCCAGGAACTTGCCTTCTAGCCTCTTTCTTTTTCTCTACCTAAATAAAACTTGCTTTTGTTTTCACTGTGACTCATTCTTAAAACATTTCCTGGGCAAGTCAAGAACCTGAAGGTTGCCTAACACACAAGATGTCCTGCAGTGTGTCAGGGCAGGGCCAGATGTTGGCATGGAACCAGTCCAGTAATACTGTGGTGGAAGTTCCAGAAATTTCCTAGAAGAGCTCATTTATTCAACGTACATGTTTTGACAGCCAGGCGCACAGAAAGCAGGCAATGTAGTCTCTACTCTCACAGGACTTACATTGCGGGGGAGGGGGGGGCATGGAATATACACATTAATAGAGGAATGAACAAGATTCTTTGAAATGATAACAGATGAATGCAAAAAGTGAAACAGAATGATACTTTATGGGGAACTGATTTAGAGGAGGGTGGAAGAAGCCCTAACTGAGATGCTAGTTAAACAGAGACAAAGTTACCAGACAGGAGACCAGCTGAGAGCAGGTCTACCTCAGGTGGGCTGGTGGTGGGTGAGTTCTTGACTTGGTGCAGGAAAGATTTCATAACACAAGTCCAAATGATTTTGAGAGTATGTTTATTAAAGCTGGGGACAGTGAAACAAAGATGGGTTTAGGATAGGAGAAGCAACAGGAGAGAGCCGAGGTGGGGATGCTTTGTCTCTCTAGAACTGTTATAGGAAAGAAATGAGCCGAGGCTAAGCTGTTTTGGCTCACTGAGAAGTCAGAAATGGGGGTACTTGGAGACAGATTCAAGGGGTGAGCCCAGGACAAGCTGACGCGGTCGCTGGCAAGCAGTGTCCATGGCGTTGTGGCTGAGACAAGACAAATTCACATGTACTACTGAGTCCTGTAGAGGAAAAGGGACAGCATGGCCACTCTCGAGAGAGGAGGGCACACTGACCCTTGCCTTAACAAGTTTTTATTGGCTTTAATTTGCACAGGAATACAGGGTGTATATGGAAAGCTCATCAATCATTGTCAGGCAGTAATAATCAAACAGATAACATTCAAAGAACTCTGAGGGCTTATTTTGAGTAAGGGTCAGATAGCTAAAGGGCCATAAAACTTTGGGGAAACAAACTCATTTCCTGCTTAGACCCTTATCATTTAAATGTAGGGTATTAGCAAAGCAGGTTTCACAGGATGCCATGCATTCTTTCTTAGGCCTGATCGCCCTGGGGAATCCACCCTGTTCAGCACAGGGCCACACCCACCTCCAGCATCGTTTCAGGTTTAGGTCGAGCAGGGGAAGTATTACACTTGTCCTAGCTTACTAGCCTGTTTCAACATGACTGACAAGAAGGTGTCACAGGTGTGCACAGGTAACCAGGTTCTTAGTGATCGAGGACAAAGAATTGAACCGAACACACAAAGTTTATAGCATAAAGAAAGAGGGAAGATTTATTAAGTGATAGTACACTCTACAGGACACGGGAGTGGGCCAGCTCTGAGCAGAGAAAAGGACACGTGGGCTGGGGGATTCTATTCTTATAGGGCAGAAGCCCCCTTGCTAATCTTTGGCGGGCTTTTCCTGCGCAGGTACAAGGAGTTGGATTTCAAAGCTACTGCGCATGTGTGGTTTCCCATGATTTTCTTGATTGGCTACTGGAGAAGGGAGTCCCACAATGTTATTTCATTATAATGATATTCTAATGAATCAGGGGTAGTGCGCAGGCGCATTCTATGATTTAGAGTTATCCCAGTAAACAGGAACAACCTGTCTTAGGGGGTCTTAGTCATGTATAGATGTTTTCTACCTCAGCCCTGCGGGGCCTCTGGAGCTTCCTTCCTGACTATCTCCTGCCTCAAAGGCATAGCCATTGCAAGGGGCCAGGACAGAGTGTTTCAAGACCAGAGGAGTTGAAGCACAGGGTTTGAGGAGAAGTGGCAAGAGGGAGGTCAGCCAGCTAAGCAAGGCAGTCATGTCAGCCCCTCAGGCCCCGCACAAGTCTTCGGTCTCTGTGAAGTGGGCTGGGAAGAGAGAATTTTAAGCAAGGAAAGAGACCTCTACTGCTGAAGAATGTACAGCATGGCCTGTGGGTGGGGTAGGTACCTCCTAGGGGCTGGGAGAAAATGGATTAGTAGCAGAACATCATTTAAGGGGCATGTGAAACATGCTTTCTTCCACAGTACCAACTAAAGAGCAGGAAGCTGTAGAATCTAGGGTGTGCTGACACACTATTCAGACCCCAGGCCTGCCAGACTCCTTCAATTAGGGTGAGATCCGAATCCTTCCCACCTAGAGAAGAGGGACTGTGGGAGTTACATCTCTGGACAAAGAGGGTTAAGGCTGAAGGGCAGGTGTAAAGACCAGGGTGTAAAACATGGCCGTGGGTTTCTTCTGAATACCTCACCTCTCTACCATCACACGATACGCACCGAGTATTCACTTCAAATTCCTCCGCTCCTGTGGGGGAGGAGTGGAGGCGAGGTGGGGTTTAGGTGAGCTCATTTGGTTATGAAGAGATCACCCAGCCCCAACATCTGCAGCTTACCTCCTTAACCCCGCCTAGGAGAGTGACCTCTGCCGGAAGGTGGATCTTCCCTCCAATAACCTTGGAGGCTGGGAACTGGCTGATCCGGAGAACCTTCACCACCTCTTCTCCCAGCTCCGCGCAGGGGGTGAAGGGGCTGAGAGCCCTGCTAGCCCGGGGAGACTGGGGTATTTTAATGCGGCAGTGCCTGGGACACAGCAACGGCTGCCAGGGGGATTGTGTGCCAGCCGACCGCATGCGGTGGCTGCAGCAGAGAAGGAAGAGAACGCAGGTTGGGCAGCTGTGGGACTTCCGTGTGGTTACTTTCCTGCCAGGGGCTTTGGGGACGCAGGAGCCTCTGGAAACCTTCCTTAGGATCCTGGGAACCGGAGTCTCGGCCTGCTTTGCAGGTTCAGTGATCTCTGAATCCCTGAGAAGGCATTTGGACCACTGAGCCATGCTCAGGCCCCTAAGTTGTTGGAACCTCAGTTTTCCTTCTTTCCAATGGGGATATTAATGTGTGCCTGGTTTAAGGGTTTTTTAATGTAAAGCCCCTTACTCATCGCAGGTGCTTCAGAAATGATCATTTTTGCAAATAGTCCACTGAGAATATTTGCTCGCTAAGATCCTGCTTACACCGGGAAGCAAATTTAGGCCACGTAGGGGCAGGGAGTCCTATTTTATATGGTGCATCTGGGGAGCGCCACTTAGCCACAAAGCGTCCATCGACCCTGATAAGCCGGGGGTGGGGGTGGGGGGTCGAGAATTGCGAAGTGCAGAGTGGTGGCCGGAGGGAAGGAGACTCTGGTATCCCAGAGCCCCACAAAGGGGCTCATTAAGCCTCAGAACTTGACTTTTCTACCTGGTAACATTGCGGCTCGCTCTGGAACTCCGGCTGTGAGAAAGTCTGAATTTCAGTTTCCTTTTCTTGAACTTGCTGTCCCACCCCCGCAGTGGCCGGGAGACTTGCTGAGTGATCAGTAACGTAGAAGAGTCTGAGGCTCCCATTGGCAGCGGGGTTCAGCAGGGGCCAATCCGGTCAGGCAGAAGGCTCGGTGGAAGGCTCGGAAGAACTGGAAGGTTACCGGGAGGGTACTCTCACAACCCGGGTCTAATCACCGTGGGAGACTAGCGAGGCCAGTCTCGGGCTTGTGGTGAGGAGCTCTGCACCGGTGAGTAGGGGTGTAGGATGAGAAATGCAACAAAGCAGCCGTTACTTGCGCGTCCTGGTCTGGGAGGCTCGGGAGAGGGTGAGGTCCACCCCGTCCTCCCGGCCTAACCTGCCTGAGTGTCTTCCTTGTTGTTCCGTGCCTGACGCAGACTCCGTGTAGCCAGAGCCAGAAGAAAGTGGGGCCCGATGGCGCTCTGGTTGCTTGGAGCCAAGCCGATCGTCTGTCCCTCACCATGACCAAAGTCATGTTTTCTTTTATTCCCCACCCCCCCACCCCGTTTTTGGTCTGAATAAACTGGCTTAGTCATGTGTACTTGGAGCTAGGTATCTCCTCCCTCTTTCAGCTTATTAGCACATTAGTATTTTTCCTGACGTTTTTCTTCCCAATTTTGGAGTAGATGGGCCTCAAACACTTCCAGATTCTCAGTACATTTCAGTTTTGATGCCACAATGATTTGTGTTTCTTCAGATGATGGTAGGACAGTCAGTCCTTCATACATGCAACAAATATCAGTGTCAGGGCCCCTGTGGGAGCCTCCTGTTTAACTGTTAGCCAAAGTCATAATCCCTGGAATGTATTTCCCCAAATTTAATCAGTTTTTTAAAAAGTAGAATTCATTTTTTAGAACAGTCATAGATTTACAGAAAAATTGTAAGGTGAGTACAGAGTCCCCATATACCTGAAATCTTTCTCCCTTTTATTAACATCTTACATTGTAGTAGGGCACATTTGTTACAATTAATGAACCAATATTGGTACATTATTATTGACCAAAGTTCATAATATTCAAGTTTCCTTAGTTTTTACCTAGGTACTGTTTCTATTCCAGAATCCCATCTAGGACACCATATCACATTTAATTCCCACATCTCCTTATGCTCGTCTTGGCTGTGGCAGTTTCACAGCCTTTCCTTGTTTTTGATGACCTTGACAGTTTTGAGGAACACTGGTCATGTATATTGTCTCATGCTCCTCTACTGGAATTTGTCTGTTTTTCTCCTAAGACTGGTCTTATGGGTTATTGGCATCCTAGAGCTAATAGGTACTTTGTCATTTTCATCACATTTTATCAAAGGTACATATTATCAGCATAATTTATGATTTGATGATGATCTTGACTACTTGGCTGAAATACTGATTGTTGGGTTTCTTGGTAAAGTTATTCCTTTCTCTCCACCCTCCCCCACCCCCATATTATACTCTTTGGAAAATAGTTTAACCATGCCCAATAGTCCAACAGCCCATACCTAAGGCATAGGAAGTATATTTCCCCTCCTTAAGGACGTGTATGGTCATATTATTATTTGACATTCTTTTGCATTGGAAATTTGTCTCTATCTTCTGCCTTACTAACTTATTCAAGGAAGGACCTCAGAGATGAGGGGGCATATCTGATTCAGGTGTTCAGTATGAGCTGGGACTGAAAAAAGAACATGTACAAGGTCAAGGGGTGGGGATTGAGGGCTGTGAGGAAGCGGCTGTGTTCCTGGTTCACTGTATCTAGCAAGGGTGAGGCAGGGTTGTAGGCTGGATGGTTAACTGGGGGAGCCAGATGATAAGGAGCTTGTGTGCCCTGCTGTGCAGCTTTGAGCTCATTCAGGAGTTTTGAAGCACTGGAACAATGCAGTGAGACCTCTGTGTTACCTAATCCTGGCAGCACATTTCACCAAATCTAAGATGCCATCAATTATTTAATATCTTGCCAAACTATGACATGCCATTGATCACACTGATTTCAGAGATACCTAATGTAATGACATGGATATTAAATTTGATGAAAAATGGCAACTCCATGGCTGATGGCTTAGATCAGTGGTGTCAAATTCATTTTCACCAGGGGCCACATCTGTCTCATGGTTGCCTTCAAAGGGCTGAAGTAATTTTAGGATTGTATAAATGTAATTACTCCTTAACTGTTAAGGAGTTGAAATTACATTTGGTCCTTTGAAATCAACTGAGAGGCTGTTGTGGCCCCCGGTGAAAATGAGTTTGATACCCCTGGCTTCATGGAGTGAATGGTTAGACTAGTTTCCACCTCACCTATGCGGAGTTCACCGACTCCATTTATGATCTTGAGAAAACAAATTTGATAAACTGGCTTTTTTTTTTTTTTTTTTTTTTTTTTTGCCTGATAGCCAAATTGCCAAACATCAGCACAATAAAACAGCACACCTGACCCAAAGATTTTGGCTATGTTTAGTGTGCTCTGGTTGCACTTAATAATAACACTGACTTTATGTTACACATTAAGTATGCTTATACACTTGTCAGACCTTTATTTCAGTTTGTCCTGTTGTGATAGAAAAACTCAGTCCAACACTTACTAACATTTACTAGTTTATTTAAAGATATGATAAAGATTCAGATGAACAGCCAGATGAAGGTTTATATAGGGCAAGGTCTAGGAGGGTCCCAAGTGTAGGAGCTTCTGTCCCTGTGAAGTTGGAGTGCATCACTTTCCCTCTGTGGATGTGTTCCCTGAAAGCTCCCTGAACCCTGTATGATGGGGAGTTTAAGGAGGCTTAAGGAGGCATGATCAATTATAACTTCATTTATAGCCTCTTTCTCCTCTGTTGAAATAGGGAGATGTGACTGAAAATTCTAAGCTTCTAATCATAGCTTGGTCTTTTTTTAAAAAAAATCCTCACCTGAGGACATGTTTTCCTGTTACTGTTTAGAGAGAATGGAAGAGAGAGAGGGAGAGAGAGAGAGAAACATCAGTGAGGGAGAAACATTGATCAGTTGTATCTTGTTATGTGCCGCCTAGGTATGTGCCCTGACTAGGAATTGAACCTGTGACCTTTTGGCTTATGGAGGATACCCAACTGAGCCCCACTGACCAGGGCTGGTTTGGTCTTTTGGGTGATCAGGCCCCATCCAGGAATCCACCCAGAGTTGCCTCAATAGAACAAAATCTGCTCTTAGTGCTCTTACCACCTAGGAAATGATAAGGGTTTCAGGAGCTCTGTGTCAGGAACAGAGGCAGAGGCCAATATATATTTTTCTATTATTTCACAGTTCTGAATGGCCTGGGTATTCCGTCTCACTCCCATATCTTCATGGTAATATTGTGACCCAGAAAGGTCAAGAAATCTAGTCCCAGGCCGAATAGCAGAGTTGTGGAGGGTAGGTGAAACTCCAGATTTTAGTCCTAACCCAGAACTCTTCACTTTAGGGTTTAGTTAGAATGACAGCTGGGGTGGGAAAAGATTCTACCTGTGCTTCCTTATTCAGAATTTCTATGAGCTGTGGGCAGGGCACATGGTGGCTGAGAGCATTTGGGAATCTGTCAAAGCCTGGCAGGTGGTAGTCTTCAGGTGAGTGACAGAGACAGAACTGCCGATTGGTATCTGCCTTTTTATAGGACTGTTGTGTAGGTAAATAGGCTCATTTTTCTGCACAAGTTCTTTGTATATTCCAGCTTAGTAACCTTCAATAAGTTTCTCAGGATTCTTATTTCTTTTTGTTTTCAGATGACAGATATACCAAGCTGGCTATGCAAAGAGGACATTTATTAGTTCATGTGACAGAAAAGTTCAATGGTAGGGTAGCTTCAGGCACAGCTTAATACATGATGGACCTGGTATCTTTCACTTCACCTCTGGGTTGGCTTCATTTTCAAACAGGCTAACCCTCTGGTTAATAAAATTTTTCTAGCAGCTGCTAACCATATGACATCAGCTCTTGTAAGTTCTTGAGAAAGCACAAGAATCTTTTTTCCCCCCTGTATCTCAACTAGGTCCCCTTGTGACTGGCTGTAATGAGTCATGTTCTCATCCCTGAAGCAAGCACTGTAGCCAGGGGGGGCTTAAGACTAATTCTCTTGCTCCACTCTTGAACTGAGGAAGAGCTTTGCCTGCAGCATATGATCCCCAGAAAGGGGATTGGAAGAATGGAAGCTGGCTGGACCCCTCTTCTCAAAAGATAAACATTTACAGCACTTCCTAGTTGGATCGAGCAGCATCAGCTTATAGGATTCCATTGCCTATTACTGGGCCTTTCTTATGTGATTTCTTTCTCTTTCCTTTCTTTTTTTTAAGTGTTTATATGTACACATATCCACAGTGGGATTCTATTTCCCATTGCACTAGTTTGGCAGAAACATGAAAGATGATAATACCAGATATGGGTGTGGCTGTGGAGCAGTGTGAGTGCTCCTTGCCTGCTGGTGGGAATGTGCACTGGTACGGACAGTTTGGAAATAGCTCAGCCTGAGCTAGTCAAGGCTGCATACACTTGCCTGTGTGTACTAGGCAGAAACGAGCAGTGTTTGTAGTTGTTCCAAACTGGAAGCAACCTAGATGGCCACCAGAAATAGATTATGCCAGAAGTAGAATTCTGTAGTCAAAGCAATGAAAATGAACAAAAGCAGCTCACAAAGGTTTGTGACTAAACCTCACAAACGTGATGTTGTCAGTCCCCCTTCAAAGTGCAATATTTTTTTGTTAAGATTTTATTTTATTTATTTTTAGAGAGAGGGGAAGAGAGGGAGAAAGACAGGGAGAGAACCATTGATGCACAAGAGAAACGTGATCAGTTGCCTTTCCCACCCCCAACCAGGGACCTGGCCTTGGAACCCAGGCCTGTGCCTTGAAATTGAACTGATGACCTTATGGTCTATGGGACGATGCCCAACCCACTGAGCCACACCAGTCAGGGCCCAAATTGCACTATGATTCCATTTTGAAGCTTAAAATGAGGAAAGTGAACTCTGCATATATAGGTATAAAACTAAGGGACAGGGAAGAGTCATTATCACACTACTCTAGTATATACTGCAGCAGCCATTTCCTCCTCCCCTGCTTTCTTTCTGTTTCTGGAGCCAAAACTTGGGTTCCATCACTGGTGGTGACTGTTCTTGCTGCTGTGGGGAGTATGAAGAAATCACCTCTCTAGTTGGTTACCACCTTGCCAGAGAGAAAGAACATGTGGCTAAGAGTATTTGCACAGGTTCTCAGACACTAGGGAACCATTTTGTGGGCCTTGGTCCTCTGTTCCTGGGCTTCACCCACTTTCTCCACATCCCTAGCCCATTTCCTCTTGGCAGCAATGCACTAGATTCGGGGTGAGGCAGTTACAGTCTGTGGTTTGGGAAAAGCTGGCATTAAATAAGTTAAGATGATGCAGAGAAGTACACTGTGCTGTGTGTGGTGCTCTCTGGCTGTAAAGGAAAGACTTGTCAGAGGAGGTAGCTTTCAGCTGAGGCTTGAAGCTGGAAAAGGAGTTTGCTAAGCAGGAAAGGAACAGTGTTCTCTGCAGAGGTTATAGCATTTGTGAAGGGCTCAGGAAGGAAAGAGTGTGGTGCATTTTGAGGCTTGGAGTTGGGTTTGGTTTTCCCGTTAGGTGGAGTTTGACGTGGGAAGTGGCAGAAAATGTGCTTGGGACAAAAGCTGGGCCTCGAGGATCTGGGGCCTCACAAGACTTGGGAAGGAGATTTAACTGTATCCTTGGAGTCTTGGCATGCCATTGAGGGATTTTAAGCAGGGTGGTTACCTGAGTATACTTGCATTTTAATATATGGAAGGGTCTGTTTGAAGGACCAAAGAAAGGCACTAAGCACTGGAGAGAGGAGGTTTAAGTAGATTGGAGACCCTTGAAGGTGGCATAATCCCCACAGTTAGCTCTGGTTTCAGCTTCTGAAGAAAAATTTACTTAATTATGTCCCTAAATTTAAGCTCTGGGAGGACAGGGACTTTTCCATATTTGTTCCCTGCTATATTTTCAGTGCCTGGTACATAGTCGGCACCCAATACATACCTAGTAACCTGTTGGGTGAGTTATGCCACCCTTCTACATCAGACCCTCAGTGGCATTTTAAAGCCATGTCCCATCCACTTCACCTTTCCTGGTGACTGCTGCCTCCATGCACCTCTTTGAGCCCGGTGGGGATTGCCATTGGCAAAAGAATGTCTCAGCCTGCTCTATGCTTCAGAGCACCATTGGTGCTCGGCCCTGTGGAGAAGAGTAACCAACCACATGTGATCTCAGCAATGCACTGTCCACAAAACTGGCAGCTCCTTAGATGGCCTCATGCCCAGCCCACAGCCACAGCCATGGTTTAAAGTCTGGGGAGTCCAGGCCTTTAGTGTCATCAGGAGGGGTATGCCCCGCTCCCACAGTGTCCAGATCCAGATCACTTTCTGGTTGTTTTGAATTCTGTCCTCTGCAGGTTTGTTAGATGCATTTCACAGAAGTTCACATTTAGGGGAATTTGTTTAGATTAAGAAATGGAGCTTAACTGGGGTTCTGAGAGCCCTCTAAATGGGGTTTCTATGGGCATAGAGCTCTCAGCCAAGTGCTTTGGGATTACAAGGAAGAAGGGGCTCTTGTTTGGAACCGCAGAATAGGCTTGAGAAGCACCCTGGAGGCTGGGATGCAAACACAGGCCTTTCACTCAATTCTGTGTGCCTTGGAGTCCGTGTCTGGGATTTAGTGTTTTCTAGGGTTCCTTTCTGTGGTGTGTCCAAGGCATCAGAAGGCAGGGAGGAAGGTGTGAGATGGCAGAGGCCACAGACAATTGAGGAAGAGTGTAGCAACTGCTAGGGCAGAAGTTGGCAGCTGTTAAGAAGTAAGCAACCAGAGTTCTGATTCTTTCCTTCTGGAATTTGCCCTGCCGGTGGTGGAGTGTGAAGTGCAGTTGTCTGCCTGCAGGTGTGGGTGTTCCTGGCCATGTCTCCCTCTGCTTGTTTGCAGTTCACAGTGGTTCTCACAGCCGCAAATTATGCATGGCACCCACATCCTGAAATATGCTATGGGAAATTACAGTGTCCCCTCAGCCATTCTTTTGACATATGCCCAGGAAGTATTTATGAGATCCAGGGCTCCAGAGGAGAGGGGAACTCAGAAGGGTAGCGGGTCTCCAGTTCTGCCTGGTTGTGCCTAGTCACCAGCTTCTGGTTTATTGAAGAGAATGAAAGACCTGCTGCCCTGAAGCCAGGAGTTTCAGAATTCTCAATTGGGTAAAAGGAGTGGGATGGACCGCATCCTTTCTGAGGCTGTTTTCCAGCTCTGGCTTTCTGTACTTTCTGTCTACCCAAGAGCCAGGAGTGGAGGGAATCATAGTTTTACCCCTTATTGTGGAAACTCATTGAGATAATCAAAATATATTGAAGGCATAAATGTTGGGGCACAATCACTGGGGAGTGTGGTAAGTTGGGGAAGTTTTTGTAGAGGGTCAGTTTTACATTGGACTTGAAAGGACTGGGTATGGGGTGGTGAACCTCTCTTCTGATCTGCTGTGTCTGCTGCACTGTAGTCCTGTTTCCTGTCATTTAAGACAAAGCGCTTAGGTCAGTGTCAGCAGTAACATGTACCCTTTTACTGTTGTCAGTACTCTGCAGCTTACAGAGCCCTTCCATATAGGTGACATCCAAGCTTCCTGACACCGGAGCCGCTGTTAGACTCCTTTGACAGTTCACCTGGGTAAGGAACAGAGTCCTGGGCCAAGGCATCAGCACCAGACACGGCTTCCTAGCCATTTGCTCTTGGGCAAATTGCTTATCCCACTGATCCTCAGCTTCCTTAGAAGAGCATCCTAAGCACTAAATAACATAAGAGGTATAAATGGCAATAAGGTGGGTCCTAAATAAATGCTGTCTTGAAGAAGCTGTTAGTCACCTGGTTTTTGGGTTGTGGAGCCTAAACTTGAACCTGGATTGCCCACCCAGAGATTGACACCTAAGTCTAATATATTTTCAGCAATGTGTTGAGTCATCTTCACTGTATGCTATAACATGTTCAAGGTGGAATCTGTATAACCCAGTGATGGACTTGAGCGTAAAAATGGTAACACATTTCATTCATCTTCTTTGTCTGTTATTGAAGACTCTTAGATCGTGCTGTACAGGTAGCTTTGTCTTTAGTTCTTCCGAATCCATTCATGGCTTCACACATATGCCTTGAGCTTTTACAAGTTGTCAAGTACCACGGTCTCTCTATTAGTGATTTTCAACATCTTTAGTAGTTACAGACCCTTGATAGAAAACTGTAGCCCCCCAAACCTTTTTCTAACTTGTTTTTTTGTCGAACAATATAGAAGTTATAGGCATGCAGCCCTAAGTACTGCAGCATGCATTGCCTAAACATGCACATTCTCACAGTCTCAATAAATACCATTTTAATTATTTATGTATTGGGTTTTCTTAAATTTACTTTTTTAAACATAGCATGAGGAAAGTGTTAAAACTGGTGTAATAGCTCAATTGAATAAATATTCCAGATTTTGGGGAAGGATGAAGAGGGACATATTCAGGCCCTTTCACCAGAATCTCCCCAACTTGATCATAGCAGGTTAATGAGGTGCTTTGTGGATGTGGTTAGTCAATGACACCACCCTGACGGATCTTTCTTCCTTCACCAAGTCCCATTGAGTTATCTGGTCCCATTGGCTGATGAAGAACCATTGGACGAGGAGCAATGATATCATCAGGGTGATGTTCTTCAAGTGATTGACCAGCCTATCAGCTTGTGGAGTTGCCATTTTAAATATAAACAATAACTTTATAATATGATGTCATACCTAGACCTTTTTCAAATTTCCTTAATTGTTCAAAAACTACTTTTATAGCTTGTTTTAAAAAAAGAGCCAATCAAAGTTTTTGCATCCGGCTATTACATTTCTTTAGTCTTTCTAAATCAATAAAAGTCCTTTGTTATTTTTTATGACACTGACTTTTTTTAGATTTTATTTATTTATTTTTAGAGAGGAAAGGGAGGGAGAAAGAGAGAGAGAGAGAAACATTAATGTGCAGTTGCTGGGGGCCATGGCCTGCAACCCAGGCATGTGCCCTGACTGGGAATCAAACCTGTGACACTTTTGTTCGCAGCCCACACTAAATCCACTGAGCTACACCAGCCAGGCAACATTGACTTTTTAAAAGACCAGACCAGTTATCTTGTGGGATGTCCTGTCCTCTGCATTTATCTGATTGTTTCCTCATGGTGTGGTTTAGCTCATTCCTCTTTTCCTCATATTTTCTATAAACTGGAAGTTAGGTTTAAAGGCTTGACTTGATTCATTTAAGTCAAACATTTGTGGCAGGACTACTTCAAAGGTGATGTGTAATTCATATGGTTCCATGTTGGGAAGCATATGCCAGGTCGTCCCTCTGTCAGCAATGCTGGGTTTGATTGCTGGTTAAGGCGATCATAGATCTTTCCCTTATCAAGATACATTAGAAAGTAACCCAAGGGGAGGAATTTGGTTCCATGGGACTTTCCTCAACACCTTTCACCACAGGTTTTAGTATTCATTGAAGATGCTTGTCTTATAATGAAATTGCAAAATGGTGTTTTACTAACCTATTGTCCCCCCTGCACTTATTTGCCAGTGTTCTTCTATAATCCCTACACAATTTTATTTTTCGATTACATGTGCAATCATACAGTTTCAGGTGTTTAAAGATGTATCAGAGCCCAGCATGGCTCTTGGGTTTAGAATTCCTGCTCTAAAAGAGGAAAGCACCTGACTGACATGTCAGGTTTGTGTGGACGGGAGCTGTAGATGAGCTCTTCATAGTCCTTTTGTCCCTCTGGGTAGTTGCAGGAGAATGAAATTTCCCAGCCCCCAATGATAGCTCAAGCCATCCCCAACAACAGAGGAAACAATTTAAGCTTTTAACCTTCTAAGCCCTCAACAAAGTTACTTGGTGATGGGCTCCAAAGCCTGAGGAGTCCCTTCTTTCCAGCCCTTTCCATCTGTTACAGCTCATTCCCTCAACAGGCAAACCAGAGCGCTGGACCAGGCAATTCCTCAGATTTTTACTAGCCTTAGTATTCTTCTAAATATTTTATTACCTCATTTGCCAGTTAAATTACTCAGTCCCTGACCCGTTCACTTGAACTTTGTTTTCCACACTCATTACATCTTAAAAGTCACACTTCTCTAACTCCATCAGAGTATCCAGTGGAGTTTATTACTGGCAGTATGATAGTCTCTTACATTGGTGCAGTACTTTTACTTTATAATGCATTTTTAAAATATATTACTTTATTAGATCCTCAAGAATAGACAATATTTCTGTGTTGTTTTTGCTTTGGGTCTTAGAGCTTGGGGTCATTTTAGCTTATTCTTGTCACTATGGTGAAAGACCATGAAGGCCACTGAGCTCTGTTGCAATGGACATTCACTGGACACTATCCTTAATAGCATTGACTTCCTGTGGCTCCAGGTGCTCCATTCTAGCCTTAAAGTAGCCCATGTGCCCTGCTGTGTTGCCCATTTCCCTGACGACTACTCCAGTTGCCTTCAGGGTCCACAGCAGAGCAAATTCTCCATCCTGACCTTTGAGGAGTGTGTGTGTCACTATGGCTGGCTTTCCTTGCTTCCTTTCTTGCTGCCACTGTACATCTCTACTCTGCATCTGGTGCTTTGAACACTCCTGGGTTTGCGAACCATGTGTTCTGGGTTCTTTCCTAGATTTCTTTCTGTGTACTGTGCTTATGCATAGTACTTTCAACATAATTCTTTCACTCAACCCACTTAGAAAACCTTGAAGGTAAGTATCACTTCCCCATTTTGTGGAAGGATAAACTAAGGCTCAGAGTATTTAAAAGAGTTCTATTGTCACAAAGAATCAGGGCTAAGAGGCAGCTGCTGAGTCAGGAAGTGGGCCAGGGTGGCAAAGGTAGATGCATTCAAGTTCTTCCTGCTCATCTTCTGTGCTCCCTCTGGGGGTCAAGCCCTCATGAGCACATTATAGTCACAGCCAGCTGAGTGTTCCTGCACATTGGTTTCTTTGTAAGCCCAGCTGGAACAGTTCACCATTGTTGACAGCAGAGTGGCCAGGCCAGCTACATGGCCAGCTTGTGCTCTGCCAGCAGGCTGCCCTGGAGCCAGGAGTTGTCCTGGGGACTTGAACCAAACCCAAAGCACAGCACAGCCCAAGGAAACATTTATGAACTCATACTGTGGGTGCTTCTTGAGTTTTGGTAAAGAACCTCAATACTCTTAGTCTTTGAAACCTGGAGGATTAAACAGAAGGAGTTTCCTTACTGGGGACATGAATAGCTGTGCAGCCTGTGCCCTGCATAGCTGAGAGCTTTGTTCCATGGTGGACATTGTAAATGTGTGTATTTATTATCATCATCGGTACATCAGCTGATGGAAGGAAAAGGCCTTGAGGCAGGACTGCTTTCCCAACCCCACAGCCTGGGCTCAAGACAGCTCTCCCTGCCACTCTACCAAGCCACATACTCTGGGCCCCAGTTTCTCATCTATAAAATAAGGGGTTTGGACTATGTGGTCAGTAAGGTACTTTTACTCTGCTAATATGTGAGCCTTGTAAGAGCTGGTCAGTGTTTGCTGATTGCTGGGACAGGGCACCCTGTGTGAGTTTGCCACCTCTGCCCTCTTCTGTGCTTGTTCTTGACTCCATGTCTGGTCTCCAGAAAGGAGAAGCGACCACCAGTGAACAGAGACCCATCTGAGCTAAGGACACCATGGCCACATCAGCACCACTGCGGAGTCTGGAGGAGGAGGTGACTTGCTCCATCTGCCTTGATTACCTGCGGGACCCTGTGACCATCGACTGTGGCCATGTCTTCTGCCGCAGCTGCACCACTGACATCTGCCCTATCTCGGGGGGGCGGCCTGTCTGCCCCCTCTGCAAGAAGCCTTTTAAGAAGGAGAACATCCGCCCCGTGTGGCAGCTGGCCAGCCTGGTGGAGAACATCGAGCGGCTGAAAGTGGACAAAGGCAAGCAGCTAGGGAATGCAACCCAGGAGCAGCAGGATGTGAAGCTGTGTGAGCGGCACTGGGAGAAGCTGCACTATTTCTGTGAGGATGATAAGCAGCTGCTGTGTGTGCTATGCAGGGAGTCCCGGGAGCATCGGCCCCACAAAGCTATCCTGCTGGAGAAGGCTGCCCAGCCCCACAGGGTAAGTAAGCCCTCTTCAACCCCGGGAGGCTGTGCTTTGCACCCACCTGGAGGCCAGGCCAGGCCTGGCCAAGACCCTGCTAAAGGCTTCTAGCCGTTCAAGGACTCATCCTGAGTCCACTCTGTTGCCCCAGCTCAAAGCGTGCACCTGTCCCCACTGCTTGTCTTTCTATAGGAACAAATCCTGAACCACCTGGGCACTCTAAGGAGAGACAGAGACAGAATTCGCGGCTGTCAGGAGAAGGGAGAAGCTGACTTCCTGGCTGCGCTGGTAAGTGAGGCTGTTAAGGGGGATCCTGGAGACAATGGACTGGTGCAGCAGGACGTTTTGGGCTTGCAGAGATGCAGTGGGAGGCCTGTGTATGGCTCAGCCCTGTCAGCCTGAGCTCTATGGCTTTGGCCTGTGTCCTGGTCTGACAAATGAGTGGGTTGCCTAGGTGTCAGCTAAGGTCCCTTCCTCTCTGTAACTCACCTCAGCCGCAGGGCCAACTCTGTGAGGGAGAGTCAGGGTGAGGGGAACTAAGAATACCTGGCTCCATTTTTACTTTCAAAGAGGAGAAAGACATGATTCCTATGAGACTGGGTAGCCAGAGGGCTTAGAAGGAGGGCATTGATTCCAGGATAATAGCTGAGGGGGTGACTGAGGATGCTATCTGGGCCTGTACTCATGGCTGCCCATCTTTGGGAACAGACAGCACCTTGTGTGCTTCCATAGAAATGGTATCAGGATGGAAAACTGAAAAGCAGATTTCAGTTTTCTTTGGGAAGTGAACATTGCAGGGATGTTGGGACCAGGCCTGGCCTTGAACAATTGGGCCCTGGGAGAGGGAGAAAGTGAAGCAGGAGAGAGCTCAAGTTCAAGGAGTACCTCTAGTCCCTCAGTGTGTGTGGATGCAGCCTAACTTCAGTCAACCCGGACACCAGGGCCACTGACCAGGTCCCAGCCTGGACTTGGCAGTGAAATTAAAGAGGCAGGAAAGGTCATGGTCCCTGACCACAAATCTTGCACAGTCTCAGTAAGGGAGCAAGATATAGCCCTATGTGGCAGGGATGGTGCACACAGATGTTTTGTATGTAGTGGGGCACTGAAAAGATGAAAGTAAGCTTCCTACAAGAGGTGACATAAAGAGATTGGTGTTCAGGAGGGAAAAATATGTTAGCTCACAGTTCTTCAAAGAGCCCTGGAATATAGTGGTTTACCTAGAACAGATAATGTGCTGACCAGTCAGTGGAGTTAAGGTCACAGTCTTGCAGTGGCTGGTTGAACTGAATTGACTCATGGACTGTGTCTTCTTCAAGGAGGGCAGGTTGGCCCAGGAATGCTAGAAAGCACCCCTGCCTCCCAGCCTGAACACTATAGAATATGTGAGTGGGGGTAACTATAGGAGAAGAGCCAGCCTTGTGCACCACTAACACCAGGTCCTGGAGGGATTTCCTACCACAAGGCAGAGGCATCAGCTGTTTCCCACTTCCCACCTGCAGAAGCAGCTCCAGGAGCAGAGGCAGCACATCGTGGCTGAGTTTGAGCAGGGCCACCAGTTCCTGAAGGAGCGGGAGCAGCATCTGCTAGGCCAACTGGCGAGGCTGGAACAGGAACTCACAGAGGGCCGGGAGAAGCACAACAGCAGGGGTGTCTCGGAGCTTGCCCGGCTGGCAGGGCTCATCTCTGAGCTGGAGGGCAAGGTGCAGCAGCCAGCAGCAGAGCTCATGAAGGTGAGAGACCTTCCTAGGCAAGGAGCCCCTCCCTGCCACTCACCTGCAGGACCTCGAGAGAGTCACTTTCCTTGGGGGCCTCCGTTTCTCATCTGAAACATGGGGCTGATAATTCTGCTCCTCCCACTGGTATTCTGTTGGTTTCTCGAGCATAAAATGAGATGACTGGTATGGTGTCACTTTCAAAAGGGAAATTTTCTATAAAAGTTCAAAAATATTAAAATGGAAGGGAAGGTTATTATGATCTTCATTACTATCTTCTATCCTTATCACTATCATTATGAGCCTGTCGTCTAACAATTCACGTAGAAGTCTCTGGCAGAGACTTGTCCAGTGGAAGCTCTTGATGGCTCTGGAGATGCAGCTGTAGAGGTTGGGGGTGGCTAAGGGAGGGCTGATTGGCAGCTTCTCTTGGGAACCCATAGGGTCAGTCAGAATGGTGAGGTTGTCTCTGGGACTGTGGAATTACCCTCAGGGAAAGTGGGAAGCAGGTGAGTTGCCTGTGGAATGCTTCCTGATGGAGACAATTTTGATGCTGAGAATGGGAAAGTCTTGGACTGGAGAACAGGTCTCCAAATTGAAATGACCCCACAAGTCCATCCTCCCAGAGCCTCTTGGAAGAGTCTCACCATACTGAACAGGGCTCAGCAGTCTGCAGAGGTGGCTGCTTAGTTCCTGCTCTCCTCCACTTGTATGGTTGGGGTGCCTGGGCCGGTCAGTAGCATAAATGCTACCCCATCCAGTGGCACAGCAAGTCAGCAGCTGGTGGAGAGTTGGCAGAGCACATTCTCCAAGGTTCTGTGCCAGTCTAGACCTCACAGGTGACTTCCTCCTGCCTCTCCATCATTGTGTATTCAGACTTAGGAGTAGCAGGGATTTTAAAATGCTTGCAGTTCAGTCCCACACTGATGAAGTCACCGAGGGGCAGAGAGTGGAAGGGGTCTGTCCTAGGCCGTGGCACAGGTCAGGAGTCAAAGTTCCAGCCCTGTGTCCTCACTCCCAGGCCTCTGTATTCTTATTCTTCTTTTTTCTCATTTTATCTAGCATGTTTTTCTGGTTCTGTCTTTCCTGCAGATGTATTCTGTTCCTTCAAATCTCTCTCAGACTCTGACTGGGTCACTTGCTGCCCCTCCCCTTCCCCACCTCCTCTTCTCCTCCCTGTTCAGGGACAGGCATCCTTACTTTCCTCTGGCCACCGCTGGCAGATGTGCACTTGTGTGCGGAGCAGAGGGATGTGACGGGGTGCTGGTGGGCTGGCGTACAGTTGTGTGTGCCCTGAGGGGACCCTCTCGCCACCACTCCACCCAAAGGAGCTGCGTGGGCCAGTGGAGGCCCAGCCTTCGGTGCCTGCAAGACTACTCAGATTGAAGACTTCCCTGGGGTAGGTGTCAGAGAAGAGAGAGAGTTGGGTGTCTGCTTAAAACTAATATGTGAAATGTTGTACTGGTGGGTTTTATCTGTTTGTTTTGATTTTGCTGCAAGGGAACTGGACAGCTAACTCCTTAATTGTCATTAATATTTAATTTTTCCCAGAGATTATTTGAATGTCGATGGACAATAAGAATGAGATCCTATTGAGATAGGGACTCTGATCCAAAAGTCTAGTAGAGAAATACGTGTGAGTGGGAAGCAGCCGGACAAAATTATGTAAAATAGACTTTTTGACAAAGGGGATGGAAAAGGAAAGGAAGATCTCTGGACTGGGAGTTTTGTGAAGATGTTAAAGGGGATAGGCAGATAGGAGTGGCCAAAGAGACATTGACGTCCTCTCCAGTTCAGCTCTAGACAGACCTTGCAGGGTTGGGTGGCTGCTCACACCTCTGCCTTTCCCACTGTTGGTTGCCTCCTTGCCTGTGAAGAGCCCCTAAGTGCTCTCTGTTAGTGCCCAGGTGTTTGCTGACCCAAGAGTGCCATGTTTGTTCCCTGTTACACAACAGCCCCAGAAGCCTGGATAGAGGCCGGTGTGTAGCTGCAGGTTGCCTTGAATTCCCAAGGCTCCCCGGTCTGTGTCCTTTGGAAGAAGGGTTCCTGCTCTGGTCTCTGGGTCCCACTCTCTCTGGGTCACTCAACCCCTTTTTCCCTTAGCTCTCACTGCCCATTTATTTGCTCTTTTATACATGTATCTCTGCAGGCTGGTCGGCACACACTGTCTTACACTTGTCCCCCAGTCCTCAAGCTGGCTTGGACTTAACTTGTTTTGAGGAACAGGTCAGAAGAATTTGCCAGAAACTCAAATACTTCTGGGCAGTTTCTTTCTAGTAGGGGCAGGATGTAGTTCTGCAGCAAAGCCCATCTCTTCCTGAGACTTTTTTTCTGAAATAGTCATCAGCAGCCACAACTTGGTGATTCCATTTGATTCCCCAATCTCACCCTTACCCTGTTCCCCTTAACTCTCCTCTTTCTTCTTCCTGTAACCCTCAGGTATTTCTATAATATAATATATTTGTTTTGTTGACTGTTGGCTGACTGCTTCCCCTACTACAAGGTCAGCTCTAACAAGGGTAGAAGATTGTATTGGGTTGGCCAAAAAGTCTGTTAACTTTTCTTTTTGGAAAATAAAAGGTACATTTTTCATTATAATTAATAACTTTATTTATTTGGATATTTTGAGCATGTTGGCTATCTCCCGTGTGGTATAATGTGGATTGTTCTCAATTAATGTCTTAGTTTGATCACTATCAACTTCAACTGGTCTACCCAACTGTGGAGCATCATCCAATAAGAAATTTCCAGCATGAAACATTGTAAACCACTTTTGACATATTCAATCAGTCATAGCACTTTCTCCAAACACGGCACAAATCTTTTTTGTTTTAAAGATTTTCATTTATTTTTGGAGAGGGGAAGGGAGGGAGAAATAGGGAGAGAAACATCAATGCGTGGTTGCCTCTTGCATGACCCCCCTCCCCCCACTGGGGACCTGGCCCGCAACTCAGGCATGTGCCCTGACTGGGAATCGAACTGGCAACCCCTTAGTTCACAGGCCAGCACTCAATCCACTGAGCCACACCAGCCAGACTGAACAAATCTTTTTTATTTGCATTTTATTTGTGTCTTTGTTTTTCTTGAAATAATAAGGCATGATATGGAGAAAATGTTGTGTAGTTTCTTTCATCTTCAATATTAAAATGGCTACACAAAAATTCACCAATTGTGATTTTTTAATGCACACTCTTATGATAGCTGTCCCAGTACAATCTAACAAAATTGCTTCAAATGAAGTTAAAGACATCTAAGCACTACTAGAGCCATCTTACAGAGAAAATGAACTTTTTGGTCAACCCAATTATCTTTTTTTTCTTATCTGCTGTATTCTAGGCTTTTAGAGAATGCCTGGTATGTAGGAAGCAATTAATATTTGTAAATGAGTGAAAGGAAAACAAAGCTTGATATAGTGTTATGGAGTCTTTAGACTCAGAAGAGGGAAATAACCAGCATCTCACAAGAACCCCCTCTCCAGTCCACTGTGTCCCCATCACATACATGGTAGCACTGGCTGTGTCCAGTCAGTATGTCTCAAGAATACCTGGTTCTCCGTCTTTACTGCTGCTGCAGCTCCCAGGCCATTTTCATCTCTTACCTGGTCCACAGCAACAGCCTGCAGACTGGCCCCCATGTTCACATTGCCTCCCTCAACTGATGCTCTCAAGAGCAGCCAAGTGATTGATCACTCAGGATTTGGGCCAGCTGTTCAAGTACAATGACCCAAATAAAACAGGATCATTTGTCTTTCAGTAACAGTTCAGAGTTGGGGAGTCTGGAGCTGTCAGGGCAGCTGTCTATGAGGTCAGAAGAGAACCAGGGTACTTCTATCTGGTTTCACTAACTTCAGGGGATGTTGTCCTCAGCTGTGTAGTCAAAGTTGGGCTCACCACCACCATATCTAAAATTCAGCCAAGGAGCCCTGGCTGGTGTGGCTCCTTGGACTGAGTGCTGGCCTGTAAACGAAAGGGTTGCTGGTTTGGTTCCTAGTCAGGGCATGTGCCTGGGTTGCAGGCCAGGTGCCCAGTGTGGGGGGCACATGAGAGGCAACCACACTTTGATGTTTTCCTCTTTCTCCCTTCTCCTCTCTCTAGAAATAAATAAATAAAATCTTAAAAAAAAAAACCACCTTAAAAAAATTCAGCCAAGGAAAAAGATGAAGTAGGAAGCAATTTTCTTTTTTTTAAAGGACATTGCCCCCAAATTGTAGTCAATGCTTCCTTTTACAGCCCATTGGTTGGAGCTTAGTCTCATGACCAGACCTAGTTACAAGTGAATCTGGGAAATGTAGTTTTTTCCTGAGTTTTATTATTAAAAGGAAGAAGGGGAGAATGGATGCTGGAAGTCACAGCCACACGAAAGCCTCCCTTTGGTGCTTTACTGCTACATAATGAATGAAGTTTAAAGCCTCTGCTATGCCTGTTCAGCACTGCATGACCTGGCCCTGCCTCCTTTGCCAAGCCCTTTTCCACCTTCTCATTCTTCACTTGGCCAGCACTTTTCTCCTTCAACTCTAAGCACAAATGTCATCACGGAGAAGTTGGCCCTATCATCTCTGCCCTGTACTCTCCCACCCAGTTGCTCTGTCATATTTTTGTTGTTGTTGTTACTGTTTTATCCAAAACTGTCACTAGAACATCAGCTGCATAAGGAAGGGACAGTTTCCCTGACTCTGATACAGTGTTGCTGCAGGTGAATGAAGTCTGATTCACATTGATCCTTGTGCTTTCTTCCCTTCCAGGACACCAGAGACTTCTTGAACAGGTAAAAGATCTTCCTCTCTGGACTGTGACACACTCATTCTCCTGTGTCTGTGTCCTTTCCATTTTCCTTGACCGTGATGCATTTTAATTACTGGGGAGAGATGGTGCCAAAGGTGCACTCAGACCATGGTTCCTCCTGGGAAACAAGAACCCAGTCTTGAACTGGAGATTCGCTGTCCAATGAAGCAAATTCTTTGTGGGGTTCTAACTCCTCGGCCTGCTCTCCTTATCTGAGGTGGGACAGGTGGCGAGGGCAGAAAGGTGGCTCAGTAAACTAAAGTGTGCTGGAGGTGAGTCTGCTGATGGTTGTAGTTCACTTAGTGTCTTTGGACCCATCTCTGTCTGATGGGGGGGCAACATGCTCTTCCCTCTCCCTTTTGTATTTGTCATGAAGATTGAGAGAAATGCAAGAGGAGCTAAGGTTATGTCTGCCATCTTCTCAGATATCCACGGAAGAAGTTCTGGCTTGGGAAACCCATTGCTCGAGTGGTTAAAAAAAGGACAGGAGAATTCTCAGACAAACTCCTGTGTCTGCAGCGAGGCCTGAGAGAATTCCAGGGTAAGGGTTGGGGAAAGCCTTGGGGTGGGGGCCAAGAATGGGACTGGCACTCTGAGGAAGGGTCCTCGTTTCCTTACTGTCCCATTCTCCTCCCTCAGTCCTCTGAGAGCCTCTGTTTATGTGAGAAATTAGCCTGTACATTTGCTGGGCTTGAGGGTCATTGCTCTCCTTTTTTTCTTCCCAGGGAAGCTGCTGAGAGACTTAGAATATAGAACAGGTGAGTATCTAAAAGGTTGTTTCTGGATTTACCTCAAATAAAGAATAGTCTTTCCACAGAGATTGTGACTGTCCCCTGATGTCCCAAGGAGTCTCTTCTCTTATGCCACAAGGAGAATTTTCCAGCTGCTAACCTCAAAGTCCCCCTTGCATTTTCTGACCAACTCTTCAAGCTGCAGGAGAGGCCGCCACATAATAGTCTGGCCCTTCTCACCCTGTGTTTGGTTATTCTTGCCTCACAGGTCCTGCAACCAGTCCCTTCATGGTAACTTAGTTTCTTCTTATCTGCCTGATCACATGCCTCCTGAGGCCAGTCCCTCTTGGCCTTGTTATCAGGTTGTACCTTGCATGCTCTGAAGGGCCCTGTGGAAGTGGACTAAGATGTGAATGGCCCCCTGGGATTGTGTGGTGTGGCAGCCCTGCCATGGACCCTGTGGAGACTGGTGGCCCCTTCCAGCACACTAGTGACACTGTTACCTTTTTTCTTCCCACAGTGAGTGTGACCCTGGACCCAAAGTCGGCCAGTGGGTACCTGCAGCTGTCAGAGGACTGGAAGTGTGTGACCTACAATGATGGCCTGTACCAGAGTGCTTACCTGCACCCCCAGCAGTTTGACTGTGAGCCAGCGGTGCTGGGCAGTAAGGGCTTCACCTGGGGCAAGGTCTACTGGGAAGTGGAAGTGGAGAGGGAGAGGTGTTCAGAGGATGAAACGGACAGGGATGAGGAGGATGATTGGGAAGAGGAGGAAGAGGAAGAGGAGCCTGTCTATGGGGATGGATATAATGATTCGGAAACAGATGAGGATGAGGAGTCCTCCTTGGGGGATGAAGAGGAAGAAGAGGAGGAGGAAGTTCTGGAAAGCTGCATGGTGGGTGTGGCTAGAGACTCAATGAAGAAGAAGGGAGAGCTCTCCCTGCAGCCAGAGGATGGGGTGTGGGCCCTGCGCCTCTCCCCTGGGGGTATCTGGGCCAACACCAACCCTGAGGCTGAGCTCTTCCTGGCAGTGCAGCCCCGGAGAGTGGGCATTGCCCTGGATTATGAAGGGGGCACCGTGACTTTCACCAATGCAGAGTCGCAAGAACTCATCTACACCTTTACTACCACATTCACCCAGCGCCTGGTCCCCTTCCTGTGGCTCAAGTGGCCTGGAACACGCCTCCTGTTGAGACCCTGAGCACCCTGCCTGATGCCTCTCTCTGGCCCCCATTGCTTTTGGAATTCCAGGACTGAACGGAGTAGGGGGTGCCTGAATCAAGGGAGAGAAGGCACCCCAAGTCCTCTTCTGGTCCCCTCCCAATGAGCGTGGTCCCTGAGACCTCACTCAGTGCTGCTGCTCCACCCACATTGCCTTGGCCTGCTCTTCTAGGAGTCCTGTGCAAACTTCCATTCCTGAAGTCCACATGGGCTCCTCCCTTCCTCCTGCCCACTGCCTTTGACCCAGCCCTGCATTCTCTTTGTTGAGTACAGGCCAGGCGGCATTTTCTTGCCCAGTGTAGCGTCCCATGTCAGATGTCCTTGGAAAAAATTAGTGGACTGTTCCACCCTAGCCATTTTGCTGTCCCCAAATCCATAGCTTCCCTCTCACACAAATCCACTTTGCTGCCATCCCTGGTACTTAACACAGAGCTGCCCCAGCTCAATGAAATATGTATGAATAGGCTGATATGAATAGGTTGAAAATGAACCAAATGAAAACCTAGTGAGGCTTCCCTGGCACTTGAGTGACTCACCTAGAGTCCAATGGAAGTCGTCTTCTAGTGGTCCAAAGCAGAGGCTATGCTCTTCTGAGATTAGGACTATGTGAAGTTCCAGGTCTGAGAAGGTGAGGCTCCTTGCAGCAGTCTGTGGTCTTGAGAATGTTCTAAAAATCTGTGGCTTTGGATGACAGTTATAATCAGTCCTTGTGAGGGGAGTTTTTTTTTAAAGAATCCAGAATATCTGGTTCTTTTCAGTCCATCTAAAAACATCAGGGCAGATACCCAGTCAAGCAAAGCCTCTCCTGCTTTGGAAGCTCTGATAATTTTCTCCAGTAGGGTCTCCAGACACTGGCCCTATCATTTTCCTAGGAGAAGGTCGGGGGAGGGCAAGACAGGCTGTGGGAGAGGAAAGGAAGGCAGCAAGAGTCCACGAGCCTGCCAGGTCATCATGTCAAGAGAATTAAAGTAAATCTGCCTACAGAACCAGCCCAAATACCAGCCTCTGTCCAGCCCCTAGTGTCCACAGGTTAACACACTTCCCTGCTCCTGCCAGACCACCTTGTAGCCACATCCCTGCTCTGCCTAAGGGACTGCTTCCAGCTGCCGTGGATCATCACACTGCTCCCATAGCCAGCATGCTGTGTATGTTACATGCTACCCAAGTCACGAACATCTGACTTCTGTCTCTAGTACTGTAAGCTCCTTGAGAGTGGGTACCATATGTGGTATTTCTCTGGTGTTCTCCATGGCACTTAGTGCATTTCTGGGTGCAGAACAGGTGCTCAATAAAATCTTGTTGACAGCCTAGATTTATGTGTATTTTATTATGACTCAGTTATCTCCAGGCCCTCTCGGTCTGTGATTACAATGGCTCCACTGACAGCAGTAGCCCAGGGCTTTTCTTCTGGGTCCTTCAGAACTCTCTGACTTTGCTTTCTGTCCTTCATACATGCTGCCATGGTTGAAAAACCCCCAAAAGCCCCATGTGGGACTTAGGCCAGCCAACGCCAAGGTCTGGCATTTTTCTGTGATGGGGCTCTGGTGGAAAGGTGCTATCTACCATAGCATTCCCCAAATCCTTTTTTGGAAAAGAAGCAGTACCCCAAAGGAAATATAGCCTAGAAATTCAATCTGTCTCCTGACACCACTGTCTGACCTTTTCTTGTTGGTTCTAATTTTTTTTGTTTTGTTGCCCCGTTAAAGATAAAAAAAGGGGTTACACAACATACGTACCTCTGAGATTCACTGCACGAGCAGCACACTTCTTCCCTGGACTCTCATTTATGATTCATTCATGTTTCACCTTCTTATTGTTTCTTTTCTAAATACATGTATGTAGAATATGTGTTAGTTATTAGAAATAACTAATATGCATTATCAATTATAATGCCCATTAATCCACATTTGAATACTGATAGATAGTAATCACTAGCACATTTTTTTATTGTTCAGTTACAGTTATCCCCATTTTTGAACCACAGTTCTCCACCACCGTACCCACCCCCACCACCTCCCACATTCAATCCTTTCCCCCATTATCAATGTCCATGGGACTTGTATACACATTCCTTGACTTGACCCTGTCCCTTCTTTCTCCCATTATCCCCCTCACCTGTGCCCTCTGGTCACTGTCTGGTTGTTCTTTATTTCCATGTCTCTGGTTATATTTTGCTCCCTTGTTTGTTTTGTTGATTAGGTTCCATTTATAGGTGAGATCATATGGTATTTGTCTTTCACTGCCTGACTTATTTCACTTAGCATAATGCTCTCCAGTTCCATCTATGCTGTCTTGAAGGGTAAGAGCTTCTTTCTTTCTGCTGCATAGTATTCCATTGTATAGTTTTTTGATCCGCTGATTTACTGATGGGCACTTAGGCTGTTTCCAGCACTTGGCTATTGTAAATAATGCTGCTGTGAACATGGGGGTGCATAGGTTCTTTTGGATTGGTGTTTCAGTATTCTTAGGATATAATTACAGCAGTGGAATTGCCAGACCAAAAAGCAGTTCCATTTTTAGTTTTCTGAGGAAATTTCATACTGTTTTCCACAGTGGCTGTACCAGTCTGCATGCCCACCAACAGTTTATTAGGGTTCTCTTTTCTCCACAACCTAACATTTGTTGTTTGTTGATTTGTTTATGATGGCCATTCTGACAGGTGTGAAGTGGTATCTCATTGTGGTTTTAATCTGCATCTCTGTGATGCTAATGATGTTGAGCATCCTTTCTATATGTCTCTGGGCCTCTGTATGTGCTCATTGGAGAAGTGTCTGTTCAAGTCCTTTGGCCATTTTTTAACTGGGTTGTTTGTCTTCCTGGAGTGGAGTCATGTGAGTTCTTTATATATTTTGGAGATCAAACCCTGGTCAAAGGTATCACTGGCAAATATATTTTTCCATATGGTTGGTTTCCTTTTCATTTTGCTGATGTTTAGCCATGCAGAAGTTTTTTAATTCAGTGTAGGCCCATTTGTTTATTATGTCCTTTATATTCCTTGCCCTAGGGGACATCAGTGAAAAAATTGCTCTCTGGAATATCTGAAATTTTCCTGTCTACGTTCTCCTCTAGGACTTTTATGGTGTTGTGACTTGTATTTAAGTTTTTATCCATCTCAAGTTTATTTTTGTATATGGAGTAACTTGGTGGTTGAGTTTCAACTTTTTTTTTGTCTTACCTGTCCCAATTTCAAAACACCTTTGTTGAAGAGGCTAGTTTTACTCCATTTCATGCTTCTACCCGTTTTGTTAAATATTAATTGACTGTATTGACATTCACTTATTTCTGGGCTCTCTATTTTGTTCCATTGATCTACGACCACTCTTATGCCAGTACCAGACTGTTGTAGTTACAATAGGCATGTAATATAGTTTGATACTAGGTATTTTGATTCCTCCTATTTTGTTGTTTTTTCTTAAAATTGCTCAGACTACTTGGGGTTATTTATGCTTCCATATAAATTTTTGAAATATTTGTTCTATGAAATATGTCATTGGTATTTCAATAGGGATTGCACTGAATCTAAAAATTGCTTTTGGTAGTGTAGACATGTTGATGATGTTAATTCTTCCAGTACATGAACATGGTATATGCTCCCATTTATTTGTGTCTTCTTTAATTTCTTTCTTCAGTATTGTGTAGTTTTCTGAGTACAGGTCTTTTTACCTCCTTGGTTAAGTTTATTTCTAGGTACTTTATTTTTGTTGTTGCTATAGTAAATGAGATTCTTTTTCTAATTTCTGTTTCTGACATTTCATTTTGGTGTACAAAAATGCCTTGGATTTCTGAATATTGACTTTGTATCCTGCTGTTTTGCCTAATTCACTTATTAGGTCAAGTAGTTTTTTGGTAGAGTCTATAGGATTTTCTATGTGCACTATCATGTCATCTGCAAATAGTGACAGTTTTCCTTTCTCATTTCCAATTTGGATGCATTTTTTTTTTTTTTTGGTCTGGTCACTGTGGCTAGGTCTTCCAATATTATGTTGAATAGAACAGAGAGTGGATACCCTTGTCTTGTTCCTGATCTTAGTGGGAAAGCATTATTTTTTGCCCATTGGGTATGATGTTGGCTGTAGGTTTCTCATATACGGCCTTTATCATGTTGAGGAATGCTCCTTCTCCTCCTACTTTGCTGAAAGTTATCATAAATGGTTCCTGTACCTTATCAAATGCTTTTTCTGGATCTGTTGATATGATCATGTGATTTTTGTCTTTCCTTTTGTTTATGTGATGTATTATGTTTATTGATTTGCAAATATTGTACCACCCTCGAATCCCTGGAATGAATCTCACTTGATCAGGGTGTTTGCTTTTCTTAATGTATTGTTGGATATGGTTTGCCAATATTTTGCTGAGGATTTTAGTGTCTATGTTCATCAGCAGTATTGGCCTGTAGTTTTCTTTCTTTGTTGTGTCTCTATCTGGTTTTCGGATTAAGGTGATGCTGGCCTCACACAAAGTGTTTGGAGTCTCCACTCTTCTTGGAGTTTTGGAATAGCCTGAGAAGAATAGTGTTTAGCTCTTTCTTAAATTTTTATAAAATTCTCCTGTGAAACTGTCCCAACCAGGGCTTTTTT
Source organism: Phyllostomus discolor (assembly GCF_004126475.2). Lineage (NCBI taxonomy): Eukaryota > Metazoa > Chordata > Mammalia > Chiroptera > Phyllostomidae > Phyllostomus > Phyllostomus discolor. The sequence goes on along the minus strand of NC_040906.2, from coordinate 103,501,981 downwards.
GTGCCAGTACTATTTTGATTATTGCTTCTATTTCACTGGGTGTTATCGGTTTGTTTAGGCTTTCTGCTTGTTCTTCATTCAGCTTTGGAAGATTATGTTTCTAGAAATTTGTCCATTTCACCTAGGTTTTCAAATTTCTTGGCATACAGTTCTTCGTAGTAATTTCTTCTAATCCTTTGTATTTCTGTGGTATCAATTGTGATTTCTCCTCTTTCATTTCTGATTTCATTAATTTGAGTCCTCTCTCTTACCTTCTTGATGAGTCTGCTTAAAGGTTTGTCAATTTTGTTTATCTTTTCAAAGAATCAGCTCCTGGATTTATTGATCCTTTGAATTGTACTTTTAGTGTCTATGTTTTTAAATTCTGCTCCGATCTTGGTAATATCCATTCTTCTACTCACTCTGGGCTTTGTTTATTGTTGTTCCTGCAGTTCTTGTCGATGTAGGGTTAGGTTGTTTATTTGAAATGTTTCTATCTTTTTGAGGTAGGCCTGCATTGCAATGAATTTCCCTCTCAGGACTGCTTTGCTGTGTCCCATAGGTTTTGGTCTGTTGTGTGTTCATTTTCATTTGTTTCCAGGAACTTTTATATTTATTCCTTGATCTCATTCTTAGCCCATTCATTGTTTAATAGCATGCTATTGAGTCTCCATGAATTTGAATATTTTTTTCTCTTGAGGTTGGTTTCTAATTTCAAGTCCTTATGGCCCAAGAAGATGTTTGATATGATTTCAATGTTCTTGAATTTGTTGAAGCATGTTTTGTGTCCTATCATGTGGTCTATCTTTGAAAATGTTTCATGTGCAGTTGAAAAGAATGTGTATTTTACTTCTTTGGGATGAAAGGTTCTGAATGTATCTGTTAAGTCGATTTGATCTAATGTGTCATTCAGTGCTACAATATCCTTGTTTTTATTTTGTTTGGATTGTTTATCCATTGCTGACAGTGGGGTGTTAAAATCCCCTAATGTAACTGTGTTGCTGTCTATATCTTTTTTGAAGTCCTCCAAAATTTTCCTTATATGTTTGAGTGCTCCTATGTTGGTTGCATATATTTATAATGTTTATGTCTTCTTGAGGTATTCTTCCCTTGGGTATTATGAAGTGTCCTTCAATGTCTGTTTTTATGGTATTTGTTCTGAGGTCTATTTTGTCTGATATAAGTATTGCTACCTTGGCTTTTTTTCCTGTCCATTTGCTTGGAATTTTTTCCCCAGCCCCTCACTTTCAGTCTGTGTAGGTCTTCTGTTCTGAGGTCAGTCTTTGTAGGCAGTGTATGTATGGGCCATGTTTTTTATCCACCATCTACCCTATGTCTTTTGATTGGAGCATGTAATATATTTACATTTAAGGTTATTATTGATGTGTAGTTATTCATTGCCATTTTCTCTTTTGTACCTGTATTCCTTTTCTCTCACTCTTTTTCTTCACCTCTTAAAGCAATGCTAGAAGTTACATGTCTTACAATGCTAGTTTGGTGTATTCTTTTAACCTTCTCTTATCTGGGAAACTCCTTATTTCACCTTCCATTTTAAATGAGAGCCTTGCTGGATAAAGTAGTCTTAATTGCAAGCCTTTGCTTTTTATTACTTGGAAATTTTCTTGCCATTCTTTCTGACTTGTAGTGTTTCTATTGAAAAGTCAGCTGCTAGCCTTATCAAAGCTCCCTTGTATGCTACATCCTGTTATTCCCTTGCTGTTTTTAAGATTCTTTTTTTGGTTTTTAATATTGCCATTTTAATTATGATGTGTCTTGGAGTAGGCCTCTTTGGATTCATCTTGTTTGGGACCCTGTGTGTTTCTTGGACTTGTGCGACTTTTTCTCTCATCAAATTGGGGAAGTTTTCCATCATTACTTTTTCAAACAGGTTTTCTATTCCTTGCACTCTTTCTTCTCCTGGTATCCCTCTTATACTGATATTATTTCATTTCATTTTGTCCTGCAACTCCCTTAACACCTCTTCATTCTTTTTGAGTCTTTTTTCTTTTTGGGAATTTTTCTCCATCTTGTCCTCCAGCTTGCTTATTTGATCCTCTGCTTCATCTAGCCTTCTTTTAATTTCTTCTGTGTTCCTCAATTCAGAAATGGCATTCTTCATATCCTCCTGGCTCTTATTGATAGTTTCTGTGTCCTTTTTCATGCTGATGTAGTTCACAGTAAGTTCCTTGTAGCTTCCCTGTAGTTCTTTCTAAGTCTCACTGAGCTCATTGAGCTTCCTTATAACCATTGTTTTGAACTTAACATGTGATAGTTTACTTGCTTATATTTCATTTAGCACTCTTTCTGGGGATTCCTCTTTTGCTTTCAATTGGGGTTGTTTCTTTGACTCTCCTTTTTAGGGGAGAGTCTTCTTGTTTGCCTCTGCTTCTTAAATTGATCTGCTTTGACTCCCTTTGTGGTGTGAACTTCTATGGTAGGAGATCTGAGTGACTCAGTGGTGCAGGCTCCTTGATCTCCAGAACTTGTTGTTCTTGGGATGTCCTTTATGCCATATATGTTGGCTTTCTGGATGTAATTGGGCTTTGGTTTTTGTTGGGTCATTTTTTGGTGGGTCCTTCCCTCTACCTGGTTGACTGAGGGTCACTCTTCCAACTGTGTCTTGTATGCTCTTGTGCAGGTGCTGCCAGAACAAAACTACAAAGCATAGGAAGCAAACCCATACTTGAAAAAATAACCCCCACTTGGAATTCCACTATCAAAAGCAAATGAACTATTATTAATAATGGTGTAAAGAGATTAAGACTATTATAAGAAAGGAGTGCAAATATGAGATGACCTACTGATATAAAAATGAGTTTGAGATGGTAGAGGGAGGAGCACTAATAAGAATTGGGAATCAGCACCATGCAAAGAGACAAAGTAAAATTTTCATAATAAATAAGGGAATGAATAAGGCAGAATGGAATAAGAGAAGAGAATGATATAGTATCAGATTTAATGGGAAATTAAATACAGTGAGAGAGATAATGAAAATGAAAAGTAAATAAAAAAGAACCAAACTGGATAAAAAGATCCACTATCAACAACAAATGAGCTAAAATTAATTTAAGTAGTATGGGAATAAGGGAAAAACAAAAGAAAGAAAAGCTTAAGAGATATCTAGAGAAAGGGGAAGTGATTTTGAGATGATGGAGAAGTAAATACTAAGTGAGGGAGGAAAACCAGGCTAAGATGGAAAAATTAAAATTTGAGATGCAAAAGAAAAAAGGCAGCATGGAAGAGAAAAAACCAGGCTAAAATGGAAAAATTAAAATTTGAGATGCAAAAGAAAAAAGGCAGCATGGAAGAGAAAAAACCAGGCTAAAATGGAAAAATTAAAATTTGAGACTAAAAGAGAGTAGGAGAGGGGAATGGTAAAATTCGACATTTGGAATACAAAAATAAAGAAGATCTAGAGATAAAATTAAAAAAAATACAACAACTATCCCATCCACAACCAACAGGCAAAGATTGCTAAAAGATTGCTAAAAGATTGTGGAGAATGTGGGTATTTTAAGAGCAGAAAAAGAATGTGAGATGACCATTGACAAGAAAATTTGTTTTGAGAGGCTGAACAGGGGAGAAATAGTAAGAGTGCAGAATGGAAAAAAGTTGTAGCAAGAGAAAACAAAATTTAAAATGAGAATAAGAGGAAAGAAGGTAAAATGGGGTAAGGGAGGAGCAAAATAAGTTAATACCTTTTTATTTTTTCTGTAGTCTTTTATTTATTTTTTAATATATTCTATTGATACATGCAACTACAGTTTTCCCATTTTACCCCCTTTATTCCTCTCCACCCTGCACACTACTACCTCCCATCCATATCCCTCCCCCCCACCTTTAGTTCATGTCCATGGGTCATACATATAAGTTCTTTGGCTTCTCTATTTCCTATACTATTCTTAACCTCCCACTTTCTACTTTCTACCTACTATTTATGCTACTTATTCTCTGTACCTTTTCCCTCTCTCTCCCTCTCTGACTTCTCTGCTGATCTATGATTCTGTTCCTGTTCTAGTTGTTTGTGTAGTTTTTTTTTCAGGTTTGGTTGTTAATAGCTGTGAGTTTGTTGTCATTTTACTGCTCATATTTTTTATCTTCTTTTTCTTAGATAAATCCCTTTAACATTCCATATAATAAGGGCTTGGTGACAATGGACTCCTTTAACTTGACCTTATCTGGGAAGCATTTTATCGGCCCTTCCATTTTAAATGATAGCTTCATTGGCTAGAGTAATCTTAGATTTAGGTCCTTGTTTTTCATGACTTGGAATACTTCTTTCCAGCCCCCTTCTGCCTGCAAGGTCTCTTTTAAGAAAGCAGCTGGAAATCTTATGGGAACTCCTTTGTAGGTAACCCTCTCCTTTCCTCTTGCTGCTTTTAAGATTATCTTTAATTTTAGGTAACTTGATGATGTTCCTTGGTGTGTTCTCCTTTGGGTCCAATTTCTTTGGGACTCTCTGAGCTTCCTGGACTTCCGGGAAGTGTATTTCCTTTGCCAGATTGGGGAAACTTTCCTTTATTATTTGTTCAAATAAGTTTTCAATTTCTTGCTTTTGTTCTCCTACTGGCACTCTGTGATTCAGATGTTGGAATGTTTAAAGTTGTCCCAGAAGTTCCTAAGCCTCTTCTCATTTTATTCAATTCTTGTTTCTTCATTCTGCTCCTGTCGAATATTTATTTCTTTTTTCTGGTCCAAACTGTTGATTTGAGTCCTGGGTTCCTTCCCATCACTGTTGATTCCCTGTACATTTTCCTTTATTGCACTTCACATAGCCTTCACTTTTTCCTCTATTTTGTGACCATAGTCAACCATTTCTGTAAGCATCCTGATTCCCAGTGTTTTGAACTCTGCATCTCATAGGTTGTTTATCTCTTCATCGCTTAGTTTTATTTTTTCTGGAGCTTTGAGCTGTTCTTTCATTTGGGCAATTTTTTTTGTTTCAGCATAGCTGTTATGTTGTAAGGTGAGGAGCCTTATTTATTTGCCAGGGTGGGGCAACCCATGTCATCATATGTGGTGGACAGGTCTGAGAGGGAACAATGCTGCTTGCTCAACTCTCGGCCAGCTTTCAGTCATTTCCCCCACTACCCACAAGAAATTTGGTCCCTTTTGGTGCCAATTCCCAGGTAGGTGGGTTTGTGTACATTCTAGGACCCTGTGGGTCTCGCCAATGAACTCTCCTGTGAGGATGGAAGTTTCTCCCACCACTGCAACCCCCACAGATTTTTAGAGTCAGAGGTTTTGAGGCTTTATTTCCCTGTGCTGGAACCCTGGCTTGTGTGGTCTCTCTTGCTCCCCAGTTGTTCCTCCTGATTTATCAACATGGAAATGTGGGACCACCCAGTCAGCCAGCCCCCACTGTGCCTTCCTGGCCCTCCAGCCACCACCTTCCTTGGTGTCCTCTCTGCCCCGGCTGCCTGTCTCTACTCCTCCTACCAGTCTGAATGAATATTTCTTCTTTTACTCTTTGGTTGTTGTACTTCCATACAGTTTGATTTTCTGGCAGTTCTGGTTATTTTTGTTGTTAAATTTGTTGTCCTTCTTTTGTCTGTGCCAGGAGGCAAAGTGTATCTATCTATGCCCCCATCTTGTCTGGTCTATCATTTAATTGGTTTGCTCAGTTCTGTTTATTTTTATATCTATGTTCACAAAAGATTTTTCTTTTTTTTTTATTGTTGTTCAAGCACATTTGTCTCCATTGTTCCCCACCACCCTCCCCTGCCCTACCTACCCCTACCTCCCATCCTCAATCCAGTCCCCCTTTGGCTTTGTCAATGGGTCCTTTGTACATGTTCCTTCATGACCCTTCCCCATCTTTCCTCCTTTACCCCCTTCTCCCCTCCCCTCTGCATACTGTCAGTTTTTTTCTTTATTTCAATGTCTCTGGTTGCATTTTTCTTGCTTGTTTGTTTTACTGATTAGGTGCCACTAATAGATGAGATCATATGCTTTTTGTCTTTCATCTCCTGGCTTATTTCATTTCACATAATGCTCTCCAGATCCTCCATGCTGTTGTGTAGGGTAGGAGCTCCTCCTTTGTTTCTGCTGCATAGTATTCCATTGTGTAAATGTACCACAGTTTTTTGATCCATTCACTTACTGATGGGCACCTAGATTGCTTCCAGTACTTGACTATTGTGAATTGTGCTGCTAGGAACACTGGGGCACATAAGTTCTTTTGCACTGGTATTTCAGGATTCTTAAGATATAATCCTAACAGTGGAATTGCCAGTTCAAAAGTCAGTTCCATTTTTAGTTTTCTGAGGAAGTCCCATACTGTTTTCCATAGTGGCTGCACCAGTCTTCATTCCCACCAACAGTGTATTAGGGTTCCCTTTTCTCCACAGCATCACCAGCACTTGTTCATTGATTTGTTAATGATGGCCATTCTCACCAGTGTGTAGTGATATTTCATTGTGGTTTTGTTTTACTCCCCTCTGATGTGTAGTGATGCTGAGCATCCTTTCAGATGTCTCTGGGCCCTTTGTATGTCCCCCTTGGAGAAGTGTCTCTTCAGGTTCTTTCCCCATTTTTTAATTGGATTGTTTGTTTTCCTGATGTGGAGTCTGAGTTCTTTATATATTTTGGAGATCAACCCCCTGTCCAAGGTATCATTGGCAAATATAGTTTCCCATACTTTTGATTCCCTTTTCATTTTGCTAATTTTTTCTTTAGCTGTGCAGAAGCTTTTTATTTTGATGAAGTCCCATTTGTTTATTCTGTCTTTTATATTCCTTGTTCTAGGGAACATATCAGTCAAAATATTGCTTCATGGAATATCAGATTTTCCTGCCTGTGTTCTCTTCTAGGACTTTTGTGGTGTTACAACTTATATTTAAGTCTTTTATTGATCTTGAATTTATTCACAAAAGATTTTTCTACATCTAATTATAAAAAAAAAGTGCCCCTATTATTATTTGTTGTTGTTGGAAGAGTATAAGGAAAGGCTTAACATTGTAATTTTTAAGTTGATTTAATTGTCAAAGATTTATTTAGGTTTTCTGTGTCATCATGAGTCAGTTTTGGTTAAATTATATTTTATATAAAATTGTTCATTATGTTTCTGTTTTCAAAGTTAATGACATGAAGGTCACTAACTTTTCCTGTTTTTTTAATTTCTAATATTATTTGTAATTTTTTGATATTGCTGAAGATTCTCTATTTTAGTAGTCTTTTCAAACAAGTTGTCAGTGTTCTTGAAAAATTTTTAATTTCTTTCATTTCTATTTCATTTTTGCTCCTACCTCCCTTTCTTTAGTTTTACTCTATTTTTTAAGTTACTGAGTTAGACATAGTTTAATTTCACAATTTTTTTCTCTAATATACTTCTAAGACTATAAATTTGCTTATAATACTGTGGTAGACTTAAAGTTATGTCTAACTTTAATTTTAAATTTAAAGTTAGATTTAAATTAAATTTAAATCTAAGTTTAAATTTTGTGACTTAAGGTCTCTAAGTTTAAATTTTGTGACTTAAGGTCACAAAATTTGTTGGTGCTCTGCCATTCAAGAAGTAGAGCTTAATTCTCTTTGAGCATGGGTAGGATTTAGGGAGTTACTCAGAACAAATAGAGCACTATGGAGGTGATGGTGTGTGAACTTGGGATTGGATGGTCCAGTTTCAGACAATGCAGCTCCCCCTGTAACTTGGTGAGAGATCCTGAGCCAGAGATGCCCAGTTATGTGTTCCTAGATTCCTGACCCACAGAAACTATGAGATAATAAATGTTTGCTGTCATAAGCTGCTAAATTTGGGGGTAATTTGTTATTATGTAGCAAGAGCTAATTAACACAACTGCTTTAGTTACATCCAAACACTTGTGATGTTTTCACTGTCTTTTGGTTTTAATATTTAACTTTTTAAAAGATTTTATTTATTTATTTTTAGAGAGGGAAGGGAGGGAGATAGAAAGAGAGAGAGAGAAACATCAATGTGTGGTTGCTGGGGGTCATGGCCTGCAACCTAGGCATGTACCCTGACTGGGAATCGAACCTGCGACACTTTGGTTCACAGCCCGCGCTCAATCCACTGAGTTACGCCAGCCAGGGCGTTAAATTTTTTTATTATGGTTTCAGTTTGGATTCATGAATAACTTGGAAGCATGTTTTTAAAGTTTTGTAAATGAATAGGCTTTGAGAATTACCTTGTTTTTAAATTTATTACATTGTGGCCAGAGAACTTCATCTGCATGGTTGACAAATGAAAATCACTCAGACACATTGTTTTATGACAAGAGCTTTGTCACTGTATTGTTAATGGAGGGAAATAGGTAGTTTTCAATGATTAATAAAATAATAAATTTTGCAAGCATTTAAACCTTTACAAAAACATGTTTATTCAAATATTGCTACCAAAACAACTATTACTAAGATGTTTAGAGACTTAGGTTTTATCGGTTTCTATATAACATGGTCATAGTATCTGTAGTTTAGGGATCTTGAAAGAATCTTTTGTTACAAATAATATTTGCAAGAACAGTCATATGATGACAGAAAACTGAACAGGGTGGTTATACTTAGGAGTTGCCACAAAACTGTGCCCAGAACTGTGATGTTCTTGTTGATGCCCTTTGCTGGGCACCTTATCAGAACAAGCAGGAAAAAGCAGCACTCCCTGTGTCTGTCTGATAGTCCTTCCGCCTGCAGCTGCCATTTAGGAGAGCCAACATCCATCCCCAAGACTAAATACAGGAATGTGTGGGTTAATGGTAGGAGAAGAGAGCAGGCTGAGAAGCTTAAAAACTTACACGTGGAAGAAGAAAATGGAAGAAAATTTTAAGCAAATAGAATAGGAAGTGTGTAATGTTTTACTTTGATGGTGATATTGATGCCCTGCTTTCGTGGTCTTTTTTTTTTTGGTCTACTTAGGAAAAAAACACTTGTTTCATGAATGCTCAAAAAGACTGTGTTTTCACTAAGTTCAGGGTTCTCTGTAGACCCACTAAATGAATTTTATTTTGTTATTCAAATCAAATATGCTGTCTTTATTAGAAGAATCTTATTTTGTGGTTCAAAGATACTATATCCTTCCCAATATTTTGTCTTTAAGCATCAATAACAGAGAGAATCTGTTACTATGGTTCTTGGTTTATCAAAGTAACTCTGACAATGAATTGTTGTTACATGTGCTACAGCTTAGAATTGTTACAGTTTCTAATAAATTGTTTCTGTTGCCAGAATATAATGTCCTTCCTTCTCTAAGCTAATAATATGTTGTGCACTAAAGTATGTCTTTTGTGATACTGATATAGTTATATCAACCCTCCCTTTGTTATCATTGCCTGGTATATCGTGTTTAATCTTTCTGTATCATTGTTTTATTAGTTTTTTTTATCCTCACCCGAGGATATGTTTATTGGTTGACGAGAGAGAGAAGAAATATCAATGTGAGAAACACTGGCCAGTTGCCTCCTCTATGTGCCTGAACTGGTGAACGAATCTGCAACCTAGGTATATGCCCTGACCAGGGATCAAACCCACAACTTTTTGGTGTGTGGGAAGAAGATCCAACCAAGCCACCTGGCTAGGTCTTATTAGTTCTTTTGCAAACAATATTACTAGATTATTTTTCCAATTTAGAGGCCTGTATTTTAGTGAATATGACATTTAATTTTTACATTTATTTTGATTACTTATTGATCAATAAATTTTTATCACATTATTTTGCCATTTCTATTTATCATTCTTTTTCTATGCCTTTAAAAAGTTTTTCTGTCTTTGTTGGATTAAGCTTTTTCTATTCCATTGTTTCTCCTCTCCTGGTTTGGAGGTTACCTATTCTCTTTCTGTTTACCCATAAAAATTTACATGCATACTTGCATTAACAAAAAAAATAAAGTTTATCACTATCCCTCCATCTTCCCAAGCAATACAAGACCAGGGAATGCTTTAACTTGGGCACCTCTTCATCTGTGTGATAGTGTTCATAGCTCTGTCCCATGTTTGTGTTGTTTCTAGTGTTTTGCTGTTACAGCAATGCTACTAGGAGTATTCCTCTCTCATCTTAGGGTGCACGAACAGTTTCTCCTGAGTGTACATGTGTGTGAACTTGTGGACTATAGGATGGCATCTTTTCAGCTTTACCAGGTAATGCCAAGCTGTTTTTGAAAGTGGTTGTTGCAGTGCCCACTCCCACTAGTGGATATGGATTTTGTCCTTGCACCTCATCTTTAGTAATGTCACTGTGGCTATAAATCTGCATTTTTCTGTTTGCTGAGAAGGTTAGGCCATCTTTATATAGGGTGACTTTGGATTTCCTCTCTTGGTACTGCCTTCTCATTTTTGTTCATTTTTCTCTCAGGTTGTCTTACATATTGATCTGTAGTCTTAATATACTCTGGATTCTACTCTTTTGATAGTTACATGTATTGCCAAAATCTCTCCAGTTTGTGACTTCTCTTTTCACTCTCCTTTTGGTGTCTTGATAATTAGACCTCAACTGGAGAATTGATCAACCCACTTCTTTGTGGCGAGTATTTTTTTGGGGGGCTTTCTTAAGAAATGCTCCCTTACCCTATGGTCATGGAGATAGTCTCCTGTATTATCTTCTGAAGGTTTTACACTTTTCTTTCAGACTTTGATGTATTACTTATCTGATAACAATCTTGTGCAAACCTTGTTTTAATATGCCACTAGTTGATCACTATTCTTGTTTTCCAAGAGTTAATGCTTCTTTCTGTATGCTTCAGTTTCTTTGTGTATCACTGTTTTTTGCCTCCCCTCCTCTCTCTGGGCTTAGCTTTCCTCTTCCTGAGCTCTCAGCAGAGATTTGTGGTAAACTCCCCTTTTTTCCTTTACCAGTTTCATTTTATGCTCATGCTGGTGCTATAGTTGAGCTGAGAATGGAAATGACACCTCCACTGCCTCTATCATTGTTATTGAGAAACTGACCTTTGAAAGGTAATGTCTTCTCCTCTCTCTGCTTTTCAGACTTCTCTCTTTGTCTTTGTTTTGTTCAGATTGTGTGTCTAGGGATAGATTTGTCATTATTTATTCTGTTCAGGACTAGTGTTTCCTAAATCTATACATGATACCTTTTTTCCATTCTGAGAAATTAACAGTATGTCTCTTAAAATATGGCTTCTCCCAGTTTTCTCTCTTTTTTCTCCCTGAACTTTAAATCATATTTGGGGGCTTTCACATTTCAGTCTCTAAATCACTTAGCTTTTCTCCTGTTTTCCATCTCCTTATCTCTTTGTGCTGCATTTTGGTTCACTTCCTCAGAGTTTTTAAACTCTGCATTTAATCTATTGTTTAACTAAGTCCATAAGACTTTATTTTTATTCATCATATATTTTCCTCACTTTTTATTTCTTTTTTTAAAATCAGGCTGTTTTTATTTTAATTGTTGTTGCAGTACAATTTTCTATCTTTTACTCCCATCCCGGCCCACCCACCCAGCCCTCCCCTCCTCCTGCCTATTTCCACCCACCCCTAGTTTTTATCCATGTGTCTTTTATGCTTTTTCCTGTATTTTTATGTCTAGAAGTTCTACTTGATTCTTTGAATGAGATTTTAATTTTTTTCTTTCATTTCAGTCCTTTAATCATTTAAAAATACCCATTCTAAATCACATTTAGTTCTGGCCAAGATGGAGGTGTCGGTAGAAACCCTTTGCTTCCTCACACAATCAAAAGAAGTATAACAACTACTCTAAAAGCAATAAACAACCAGAAGTGCCAGAAAATCAAACTGCATGGAACTCTGACAATGGAGGAATTAAAGTAATATTCAACCAGAATTGTAGGAAGGAACTGGTCAGCTGGGCAAGCAGAGAAGACCTGTGGTAAGGTGGTGGACTGCCCAGGTGGGGCTGGCTGAATGGGAAACTGAGACTCAGAGCTGACTGTGGACTACGGTGGAGGTTGCCACAATGGGAGAAACTCCCAGTCTCACACGGGAGTCTATTGGAAAGTGGGGCTAGAGTCCAGCAAGTGAGCTGCATTGTTCCCTCTCTGTCCCCTCTCCCTCAGACAGCACCACAACACAGCAAAGAGGGTTGCCCTGCCCTGGTGAATACCTAAGGCCCCACCCCCTTATAACTTAACAGGTGTACCAAGACAAAGAAATATAGCTTAAATGAAAGAACAGAGCAAAACTCCAGAAAAAGAGCTAAGTGGTGAGGAGATAGCCAACCTATCTGATGGAGAGTTCAAAACCGTGATAATCAAAATGCTCACAGAACTGACTGAGCTTGGTTGCAAAATGAAAGAGCAAATGAAAGATACCAAAGTGAAATAAAGCGAAATAATCAGGGAACCAAGAGTGACAGGAAGGAAACCAGGACTCTGATCAATGATTTGGAACAAAAGGAAGAAATAAACATCCAACCAGGACAGAATGAAAAAACAAGAATTGAAAAAAATGTAGAGAGGCTTAGAAACCTCTGGGACAACTTTAAACATTCCAATATCTGAATTATAGCAGTGCCAGAAGGAGAAGAACAAGAGTAAGAAATTAAAAACTTACTTGAACAAATAATGAAGAAAAACTTCCCCAGTCTAGTGAAAGAAATAGACTTCCAGGAATCCAGGAAGCCCACAGAGTCCCAAAGAAGTTGGCCCCAAGGGGAACACACCAAAGCACATCATCATTAAGTTACCCAAGATTAAAGATAATCTTAAAAGCAGCAAGAGGAAAGGAGAGGGTTACCTAAAAGGAGTTGCTTTTAGACTATCAGATGATTTCTCTTACAGGCAAGAAGGAGCTGGAAAGAAGTATTTGAAGTCATGAAAGACAAGGACCTACATCCAAGATTACTCTATCTGCAAAGCTATCATTTAGAATGGGGGGGCAGATAAAGTGCTTCTCAGATAAGGTCAAGTTAAAGGAGTTCATCATCACGAAGTCCTTACTATATGAAATGCTAAAGGGACTTATCTAAGAAATTGAAGAAGATAAATAACTATGAACAGTGAAATGACAACAAATGCACAACTATCAACAAGTGAACCTAAAAAAAATGAAAACAAAAACTAAGCAAACAACTAGAACAGGAACAGAATCACAGAAATGGACATCACATGAAGGGTTTTCAGGAGGGAGCGGAAGGGGAAGAATGGGGGAAAAGGTACAGAGAATAAGAAGCATAATTGATAAGCATAAAATAGATGGGGAGAGGTTAATAATGGTATAGGAAACAGAATTCAAAGAACTTATATGTACAACCCATGGACATGAACCAAGAGGAGGAATGCTGGAGGGCTGGGGGTTGCAGGGCAGAGGGGGGATAAAGGAGGAAAATTTGGGAAAACTGTATTAACACAATCAATAAAATTATACTTTAAATATAAATAATAATACCCATTCTTAGTCTCTTCCATTCTCTTTGATTGTTCTATGGTTGAACTTCCCAGGGTTATATTATTTAGTGTGTGTCTTCTGTGGGGAAGGGTGTCCTTTCACCTTGTGCTTTTTTGGGGGGTTTAAAAATTTTTTGCATATTTAAAAAATTGTCAATTCTAGTAATTAAAATCATTTTAACAAATAAAATGCCACTCTGATTAAACTGCATTTTACAGCTTGCAGGACACCTTGGACCAGCTTGCATTTTACTCTAGATTTCACTGTCATTCCACCCAGCTTCTTCCTTTACCAACATGGAAGTTCTTTTCTTTCCCTGCCAGCCAGAGAGACAGATGGGAAAGGCAGGTGTGGCCTTTATTGTCAGTAGTTTTCTGATGTGAGAAGGGGCAGCACAGTCATTTAAACTGATCCAGTCTCTTTGCATCTTACAAAATTAAACAGCTAACAGTATTAAAATAAGAAGGCAATGCTTGTGGAATGTACAGTGCATATTAGCATGTGGGCCTCATCACCATTTGCTTGCTTGCTTCTATTAAATAATTTCTTTGGAAGGCAGTGGATTTTCCTCTTGTGTTTCTGTGTTCTTCAATTTTGACTTGCTGAATTTCCCAATCTTGGCCATATTGGGTTTATCAGGCATGATTGCTGAGGAAGTGGAGTGAAGCGTGTGAACGAAAGGAATCTGATCTACTCAGTGACCACTGCCAAGTCTCCGTGTGTTTTTAATAACTTATTTTGAACTTGTCTTCAGCAGGGCTTTCTGAGAGCATTTCACATCCTGCTGGGCAACCCAGGTGTAGTGTCAGTCCACATCAATTTTATGTTTCTTTTTTGGTTTGGGGATTCCTACCTACCCCCCCCCCCCAAAGAAAAAACTACCTATGCAGCAGACCAGGAATTCTGTTTTTTAGAGGGATTAACAGGAAGAGCTCCCTTCTCATCTCCTGTGCCACTGGGTGGTGTTCCCCCAATTTACCCTTTCTCAGCCATCTGGCTTTATTCTAGTTTCAGCTGTGTTGTGACTCCCTGCCTGTTATTGGTCCAAGCCTTCATCTGCTCACCTTTCTAGGATGTTAAACCTAATCCCTGAGGACTGGAGTCTGGAGCAAAGGAGGTGTCATGTTCTAGACACTGCTACCTCAACTCTTGTGGAGGACAAGGGGCCACATACTAAACCTGAGAAGCTCAGGAGAGGCCATTGTGGTGGCCTTACAAACTAAAGTAATCACATAGGATGGTCTGAAATTAAAACTTCCTAACAAAAGTGAGTCATGGTGGATAGTCATGTCCTAGGCTGGTATCTTCTCTAACAAAGATCAATCTTCATCTTTCTTAATTGAGGCTCTCTATTGTTTTTTCTGCATCTACGATAACATGCCTGGTGACAGTAACTTGGAAATATCAAAGTAATTCCTCTTTTTCCAGACCTCTCAAAGCACAACCACCACACCAGAGCAGAGACCACAAATCACCTCATTGTTATTATGTTAATTGTTAACTCTTACCATCATATACCCACAAATGTGGGTAAGTATGTGTCTATTCCTTTTACTTTTTATCCAGTCTCAGAGATTTCCCTGCTTTGCTTTCTCTTACCTGTCTAATCTATCACCAGTGGATATCTTTTAAAAAAAATATTTATTTATTTATCTATCTATTTATTTATTTACTTATTTATTTTAGAGAGAAGTGAAGGGAGGGAGAAAGAGAGGGAGATAAACATCAATGTGAGAAACATCAATTGGTTGACTCTCATATGAACCCTGAATTGGGGGCTGAATTCGCACCCAACTCAGGCATGTACTCTGATCAGGAATCAAACTGGTGACCTTTCACTTTGCAGGACAACACCTAAAAAACAGCCACATCAGTCAGGGTACCAGTGGACTTCATCTAACCCAATTATGCCTCCTCTTTTTATTGTAATATGCAAAATAAGGTGCAAAATTTCTCGTTTCTGGAACGTTTTCTCAATCCATTGAGATTTTGCTTCCCAGCAGTTGTGATTTTGACTCCAATAAAATCATAAAAATTTGTATAGGTTTGGACATTACTTACATTGACAATCTGAACAGTAAAAACAAAATTCCCTTATCAGTGTACTCATTTGTTTTCTTTTGAAACTACAAAAAAACCTCTGACTACTTAACTCACAGTGCCATGGGCAGAAGAGCCACATGATTGTTATTTTTAACATGGTAGTTAGCTTAAAGAATGGTGAAGCTCAGGATGAGTTATGCTTATCAACTGTAAATTTAATTCAAGATAAAAAGTTTTAAAACTCCCATAAAAATACTAAATGCTTCCATGAATTTTCCCCATAAGATGGCATAACAAGGAAGATGCATGACCCTGGTGCCTGCTCTAGTATGAGAAGTTGAGGTGTTTGAGGAACACAAAGCACTGATAATTTTTGGCCTTCTTAACAAAAAAAGAGAGAGATTGCCTCCTCCCCACAGGTCTATTTATGGAGCAAAAAGGTGTGAGGTCACTGCTGTCCCAAGACCTGGAAGAAAGTATGTGAACTTGGCCACCAGTCCCATGAGAAACAAGGTGATACTTTGTAGAAGCAGCACTCACCATATACTCCCTTAGATGGACAGCACCATGAGGATAGGAATTAAGTTACAAGGTCTCAGAGTTAGAAGAGGTCCTATACATTCTTTATGCCCTGGGCAGAGGGGATAGTTTTCTCAAAGTCAGAGTCATTGGCTCAGCGAAGATCAGACCTGGAGGCCTTCACATCCACGGGGTGGGTATCTTGACTTGTTTTCATACACCATTACTAACGCATAGTTCTTAGGGCCACTGGCCCAGTCTCAGCATTCATTTACAAAGATGCTTCTGTGAGGGCATGATACTGGTGGCAGTTAATTTAATGTGTCAATGTAAGGAATATTCAAACATGTAGAGATTTTTCGTGTTTATTTGAGCTAAACTTATGACAATTACCAGGAAGCAAAATCTTAATGAGTTGAGAGAATGCTCCAGGGAATAGCAGTTTTGTACCTTATTTTATATATTACAATCAAAAGAGGAGGTATAAGGGGGTTACATAAAATCCATTGGTGATAGATTAGGGAGGTGGGAGAAAGCAAAGTGGAGAAACCTCGGGGATTGGATAACAAGTAAAATGATAGATGCATCATTTACATAGGCAGGTACAGGATAGTAACAGTCAACAATTAACATGGTAATAATAACAATGAGGGGATTTGTGGTCTCCCCCTAGTGTGGTGTCTGTGCTTTAAGGGTCTGGAAAAAGGAAATTTGACATTCCAAAAGTATGTTATTATAGATGCAAAAAGACAACAGACAGGCTGAGTTAAGGTAAAGATTGACCCTTGTTAGGGAAAAATATTGGTCTAGGACATGACTGCTGCCATGATCTGCTTTTACTTACAAAGCTTTTGATTTCAGACCATCCTATGTGGTTACTTCAGGTCTCTGAGATTGAAAGACTGTTATGCAGGTCAGGTTTATATGCAGGTTTATATCCAGAAATCCATTGGTGATAGATTAGGGAGGGAGGAGAAAGTAAAGCAGGGAAATCTCTGAGATTAGATAAAAAATAAAAGGAATAGACATATACTTATTTTACCTTGGTGGTTATAAGATAGTTAACAGTGAACAATTAACACAAAAACAATAACAATGAGAGATTCTGTGGTCTCTGCTCTGGTGGGAGATTGTGCTTTGAGGAGTCTGGATAAAGGATGGTAGATGCAAAAAAACAATAGACAGGCCCAGTTAAGGTAAAGATTTACCTTTGTCAAGGAAGTTACTGGACATGACTACTGTCATGCCTCATTTTTAGTTAGGAAATTTTAATTTTAGACCACCCTATGTGGTTACTTTAGGCCTCTGAGTTTGTAAGGCCAACATCTAGGCCTCCTCTGAGCTTGTCAGGTTTAGTATGTGGCTCCTTTTTTGCCTACAGTACTTATTCTAAGTGTTTAACTTTGACCACAGACTTCTCGAGAAATTAGAAACACACATGAGAGGAAGAATGGATAAATGAGGATTTCCCCCACTTCTAAATAGGTTCTGCTTGGTGCACATATAAGAAATTAATACCAGTTTAATTCTTTTAAAAAATTATTAATTTTTAGAGAGAGAGAGGAAAGGAGAGTGAGAGAAAGAAACATCAATTTGTTGTTCCACTTATTGATGCATTTGCTGGTTGCTTATTATATGCTCCCTGACTGGAGAGATTGAACCTTCAACCTTGGAGTGCTGGAGTGATGCTCCAACCATGTGACCTACCCAGTCAGGGCCTATACAAGTTTAATTCTGACTCTGTGGACCAGTCATTTGAGACATCAGTCACTGAGCATCCTGTCAAGGTTTCATTCTGTTTGTTTGTTTGTTTAATTTATTGGGGTGACACCGGTTAATAAAACTATATAAGTTTTGGAATACAATTCTATAATACTGCCAAAAGTTGTCCCAACTCCATTACTACTGTAACTTGTCTGAAGTCTGTTTGCCTGATGCTTCGAAAGGCCAAAACTCAAAACAACAAAGTTTAGAGTAAAGAAAGGTTATTGATTGAGAAGGTGGATCCAACTGAGAAGATGGATGCCACAGTGCTTCCTCATATCTACCTTCTGAAAGTACAGAGTTCAGACTTTTATGTCAAGGGAAAGAAAAAGGGGGGAAATTTTTGTAAAACTCAGGTGACAAGTGGAATTCCTCTAATGATTAGAATGTGTATATGCAAAACTGAGCAGGAGCTATTAGCCTGAAGGCCATGGGGAGGATGCAGGCCTGAATAAGATGAAGTCAAGAGAGGCCAAGCTTTTCCCTTGGTGACACCATGGCCAGACATCAACACTTTCCCTAAAAGCCAAGCACTGCAACAAGCCAATTAAGTGTTGTAATATTGTGATTGACAAGAAATGTGTATTTGTTTATTCCATTGACCAAATGTATTTTTCTCACATATTTGGTCTTTATCCACAGTTCCTGGCTCACAGCTCCCCAGATCCTTGGAATTTCCTGAGAGATAAAAGCAATGGGAGGATCTTTTGTTGTAATATTTGGTTTCTAGTCCTCAGTCTCTGAAAACGCATCAGAGACATAAAGGTAAAATGGATGTCTTATTATTCATAACAAGCCCCTTTCTATCATGACCAGGTTTATGTTAATGAGGTGACTTCTGGAAAGCACCCAAGGTTGGAGACTTGTTGCCAGGGGAACCAACCATAAATATCCCTATGGAAATTTTAGTCTCACTCCCTGATTTCCAGGGAAGGGAGAGGGACTAGGGGTTGAATCTATCACCAGTGGCCAGCAAGATAATCAACCATACCTATGTAAATGAAGCCTCCATAAAAACCCCATAGAAGAATGTTCTCAGAGCTTCCTGGCTGGACTAGAAAACTTCCACATGCCACAGTGCTGGGCCCCAAACTCCAGGAGGACGGAAGCTCCTTTGTTCAAGACCTCATCCTATGTATTTCTTCATCTGGCTATGGATTTGTATCCTTTAATATCCTCTCTAGTAAATCAGTAATCTAGAGAGTAAGTGGGTTTCTTTAATTATTTTAGTTACTGTAGAGAATCAATCTACCCAAGGAGAGGGTTGTAGCCAGTCAGTCAGAAGTACAGGTAACAATCTGGACTTGCCACTGGCTTCTGAACTCAAGAATGGGGTCATGGGAGCCTCCAATCTGTAGCTGTCTGTCAAAAGCAAAGGTGAAAATCTAGACTTGCAATTGGCATCTGAAGAGGAGGGTAATCTTATAGGACTGGGCCCTTAATCTGTGTCAGAACTTAGTTGAATTGTAGGACCCCAAGCTGGTATCCAAAGAATCGTTAGTGGTGGGTAAATCACACACCTGGACCTCTCATTGGAATTGGTTTGCAGAACTATATCACATGGATCAACCAATTTAAACCTCATACTAATCTGATAGAACAGGTATTTTTATCTTTTTTTTCACATGAGACTAAACATCTAGAATTCAGCTATTACTGTTAGTGTATCATAGTTTAAATTTTACCCTCTTGTCCCCCACCATTTCTTATTTTAGCTATTTATTAATTTATTGAGCTTTATGGGGGAGTACCCTTATGTTTTGTGGTTCTTGAATCATTTTACCAGGTTGTTCTCTGATTTTTAGTACTTTTTGCACATATTTGTTACATTTCATATTGGACAGGTGGGAAGAATATTATGATTGCATAAGATGTGCTTCTTCATCCTAGACCTCTAAATTGGTTTTCATTTCTCTTTCAATATGTTCAAACAGATAAACCTTTTTAATCCTCAGCTCCAATATGGTTTGATTTTTGCTGAATTTGACTTATGTGTTCTAAATTAATACTTTGGCATTTTAAACAAGTTTCCTTCTCTTGTGGTTAATGCAAAACAAACAAAACAAAATGTTTATAGTTTTGCAGACAGCTTGTTTAACAAAATAACATTGTACATAGTCACTGATATTCATTTGAAAATTTTAAACTTGTCTAGGTTGAGAATTTGTGCACACAATAAGATTAAGATAGAAATATGACATGCTCATTTAGTTTTGCTGTAAATAGACAATAAATAGAAAGAGGCCAGAAAAAGTAGATGGCATTTATCTAATCACAAGTAGCATATCCTGAGCTTCTAGGTTGGTGAACATGTAGAGAGGTGGAGAGGGTTGTTGTTGGAAGAGGGCATACAAGCTTTGTGCCTGTTTCCACATACCTTGCCCTATGCATTTCTGCATCTAGCAATCCAGGAGTTATATCTTTATTGTAACCCAAGATCTAGAATCCAAGATGGCTGCAGAGCATCTGGAAGCTCTGTCCACTTGCTCCCAGCCCCGGACTGGACTTGCAGCTAAACTACAGAGAAATCAACTTGAAAAACAAGCAGAGTGTGTGCATGTGTGTGAGTGTCTGTCTGTCTGTGCAAGCACTTGGGGGTGGGTGGTTCAGGTTTTCCTGGTAGAGCCTCCACCGCCTGCCACCTGGCCAGGCTTTTCTGGCTCTGCAGGTTTGGAGTATGCACCAATTTGTGAAATTTACAAAATCCTCCTCAGGAAGAAGCTTCCAGAGGGGCCATGCCTCAGTGCCCTACCTTCTACACCAGGCTCCCTGCCACACCCTCCACACTGGGCTGGGCTGCACACCCCACCCTCGGGAGCTGGTGTTCAGGGACTGTGTTATTTGCTGAGTAAAGGGCTGTTGCTTCTCCAGTCTTGAAAGCTGCAGAATGACTGAGGAGTCAAGAGGAATGGGGGTGGAGAGAGGTGGACAGAGTGACATTGGCTGTGGAGGTCTTGGTGGGAGCACAACAGAAGGAACCCAAGGCTGAGGCTCACTAGAGGGAGCAGCATGAGTGCCCTGCCATTGTCCCTTGTTATTCTTTTGCTGCTGGATCTTCCCTTTCTTCCTCCACCCCATCAGGATAATATGAAACTTAAAAGAAGATGGTGCATACAGGATATATTCCACATATTTCAGAGAGAAAGAGAGAGAGAGACATTGGTGTGAGAATAAAAATTCGATCAGTTGCCTCCTGTAGGTGCCATGCCTAGAAGCCCTCTCAAGGTAAAGGCAGATTCTGTGGTGATTTGGGACATACACTGACATACCCATAAACCCAGTGCTGGTAAAAGCCACCATTGTATAGTTGCTTGACCCACCCTGGGAGCAGCCAAGCCCAGAGGAATCAGCCACACACTGTGGATTCCATGTAGCTTCAAAAAGGCTGTGGAGGGGGGGAAGGCAAGATGGCAGAGGAGTAAATGGAAGCCACACAATCTCCTCCCAAGACCAATTTGGAATTACAATTAAATTGTGGAGAAATCACCTGGAACAAACAACTGAACAATAGCAAGAGAGAAGCCTTATAACCTCAGACAGAGAAAAGAATCATCTTTGGCACTAACTGACTGGGAAAGAGTGTGGTGGAGACTCAAGAAGGCTGGCTTGACACCCACAGGTGGCAGTGGTGGAAGGATAATTAAGCAACTGGTTGGATCCCCCTAAGATGTGTGGTGTCTAAACCCAAAGCTGGGATCCCCAGTCTTGAACACCAGAGTCACAAAAGTATACAGATAACAACCAGCAGCAAAAACTGGCATGGTTGCTCTCTGCCAGAGATGGACAGCTGAAAATGAAAAGAGATGTTTAAAGAGCCAACACACAATTTTTCATTTGCAGCCACTTACTTGGGGTTCTGGCAAAGGCAGGGGCAGAGTGGTCTAGAGATGCCTAAAGAGAGACTGGGGGTGGAAGCTCTGGGGAGAGAACTGAGAGAGCAGCCAAAGGGATCCCAGTGCTGAGTCATGGCCCCTACAGTAGCAGTCAAACTGCTCAGCAGACCATTCCTCTCACAAGCAGCAGCAGCCTGAGGAGAAACAAAAGTTCCAACAACAGGAGGAATTCTGCCCCGCCCTATGGGGCTTAAACCAGGCTGCAGAGTGCAGAGTGACAAGATTAACAACTGAGTAGACAGCCACAGCCAATATTCCTGGCAGTCTTGGAGCAGGTTGCCTAAGGTCAGATGGGGTCAACATCTAACATCACCACAGGTGAATTCAGAAAGGAAAAACAGTAGTAAATACTAGAGACTGCTGAGATGAAATCCACTGTGGTCTTCTCCATGATTAGTGATATTTTCTTTCCTGCACAGTTTTTAACATTAATTTCTTGTCCAACAAGTTTATGCAAATTAAGTCACTAGATTTTTTTTAAAAGATTTTATTTATTTTTAGAGAGGGAAGGGAGGGAGGGAGAGAGAGACAGAGAGAAACATCAATGTGCGGTTGCTGGGGGCCGTGGCCTGCAACCTAGGCATGTGCCCTGACTGGGAATCGAACCTGCGATGCCTGGATCGCAGCCCATGCTCAATCCACTGAGCTACGCCAGCCAGGGCAAGTCACTAGATTTTATACTATAGTTTATTTCTCTCTTTTCTTATAAAGGTCTTAATCTCTTTACACCCTTATTAATACTGGTTCATTTGCTATTGATAGTGGGATTGTACGGGGGAGATATTTTTTCAGATGTGGGTTTGTTCCCTGGGCTTTGTGGTTTTGTTCTGGCAGCACTTGTTCAACAGCATACAAGACATAGTGTGCAGAGTGACCCTCAGTCAACCAGGTGGAGGGAAGGACCCACCAAAAAGAGACCCAACAACAATAAAACCCCAAAGACACCCAGAGAGCCAGTATAAATGGCATAAAGGGTATCCCCAGGGCATCAAGTTTAGGAGAGCAGGAGACTGCATCACTGAATCTCATAGGTCTCCTACCATAGAAGCTCACACCACAAAGACAGGGAGTCAAAACAGATTAATTTAAGAAACAGAGGGAAACAAGAGGAGTCTTACAAATGATGTGAATATGAAGAAACAAATACCAAATGAAAGGACAGAAGGAATCCTCAGAAAAAATGCTAAATGAAATAAAAGTAAGTGAACTATCAGATATTGAATTCAAAACAATGGTTATAAGGAATCTCAAAGAGCTCAGTGAGAGTTACCAATAACTACAGGATGGCTATAAGAAACTTACTGTATATTACACTAGCATAAAAAAGGACACAGAAACTATCAACAAGAGCCAATAGGAAATGAAGAATACAATTTATGAATTTTTTTTTTTTTTTTTTTCAATCATTGTTCAAGTACAGTTTTCTGCCCCCTACTCCCGTTTCAGCCCCTCCACCCAACCCTCCCCCCTTCCCCCCATTACCCCCCACCCTTAGTTTTTGTCCATGTGTCCTCCAAATTTGTTCCTGTAATCCCTACCCATTCCCCCCTGAAATTCCCTCTTCTCTCCCCTCTGGCCACTGTCAGACCAATTTATGAATTTAAGAACACAGTAGAAGGAGTCAAAAGCAGGCTAGATGAAGCAGAGGACCAAATCAATAAGCTGGAAGACAAGTAGGAAAAAATCTCCTAGAGAGAGCAAGAAAAGGAAAAAAGACTCAAAAAGAATGAAAAGATGTTAAGGGAAATGCAGGACAACATGAAAAGTAATGATATCCATATAATAGGGATATCAAAGGAGAATAAGAGGAGCAAGGAATAAAAAAATCTGTTTGAAAAAGTAATGATGGAAAACTTCCCTAATTTGATGAGAGAAAAATACATACAAGCTGAGGAAGCACAGAGAGTCCCAGTCAAGAGAAACCCAAAGGGGCCCACTCAAAGACATATCATAATTAAAATGAAAAAATTTCAAGACAAAGAGATTCTTAAAGGCAACAAGGAAGAAACAAAAACTAACATACAAGGTAGCCCTGATAAGACTAGCAGCTGACTTCTCAACAGAAACACTACAAGCCAGGAGAGATTGGCAAGAAATATTCCAAATAATGAAAAACAAAGGCCTGTAACCAAGACTACTCTATCCAGCAAGGCTTTCAATTAAAATGGAAGATGCAATAAGGAGTTTCCCAGACAAAAGAAGGCTTAAAGAATACACCTCCTCCAAACCAGCTCTGCAAGACATGCTAAAAGGACTGCTGTAAGACAAAAAAGGAGTGAGAGACAAAGGAACACAGGTACGAAGGAAATAAAATGTCAGTGAATAAGTACCTATCAATAATAACTTAAATGTAAATGGTTTAATGCTCCAATTAAAAGACATAGTGTAGCTGAATGGACAGGAAAACAAAACCCACACTTATGCTGCCTACAAGAGACCCACCTCAGAACAAAAGACCTACACAGACTGAAAGTGAAGGGTCAGAAAAAAAATATTCCAAGAAAGTGGACAAGAAAAAAAACACCCCAGGATACCAATACTTATATCAGACAAAATAGGCTTAAAAACAAAGTCCATAAAAACAGACACAGAAGGACACTTCATAATACTCAAGGGAACAATCCATCAAGAAGACCTAAACATTGTAAACATATATGCAATCAACATAGGAACACTCAAATATATAAGGAAAATCTTGGAGGTCTTCAAGAAAGATATACACAACAACACACTTATACTAGGGGATTTTAACACCTTACTGTCAAAAATGAATAGATTAACAAAAATACCAACAAAATATCAACAAAAATATTGTGGCATTGAACAATGTTGTATATCAAATGGACTTAATTGATACATATAGAACCTTTCATCCCAAAAAGCAAAATACATATTCTTTTTAAATGCACATGGAATATTTTAAAAGATAGATGATGTGTTAGGACAAAAAACAAACCTCAACAAATTCAAGAAAATGGAAATCATATGAAGCATTTTCTTGGAACACAAGGGCCTGAAACTAGAAACCAACCTCAAGCAAAAAACCCCAAAACACTTGAATTCATGGAGCTTGAATAGCATGAATGGGTTATTAGTCAATGGATGGGTTAATAATGAGATCGAGGAAGAAGTGAAAAAGTTTCTGGAAACAAATGAACACACAATAGTCCAAAACTTGTGAGACAGCAAAGGCAGTCCTGTGAGGGAAGTTCATAGTGATACAGACCTACCTAAAAAAGACAGAAACATTAAAACACCAATACAAAAGAACCTTTGCACCCCGATGTTCATAGCAGCACAATTTACAATAGCTAGGTGCTGGAAGCAACCTAGATGCCCATCAGTAAATGAATGGATCAAAAAACTATGGTACATTTACACAATGGAATTCTATGCAGCAGAAAGAAAGAAGGAGCTCATACCCTTTGCAACAGCATGGATGGAGCTGGAAAGCATTATGCTAAGTGAAACAAGCCAGGCAGTGAAAGACAAATACCACATGATATCACCTTTAACAGGAATCTAAACAACAAAACAAAACAAAACAAAACAAAAAACTAGCAAAATATAACCAAAGACACTGAAATAGGGGATAGTCTGACAGTGGCCAGAGGGGAGAGAAGAGGGAATTTCAGGGGGGAATGGGTAGGGATTACAGGAACAAATTTGGAGGACACATGGACAAAAACTAAGGGTGGGGGGTAATGGGGGGAAGGGGGGAGGGTTGGGTGGAGGGGCTGGAACGGGAGTAGGGGGGAGAAAACTGTACTTGAACAATGATTGAAATAAAAAAAAAAGACAGAAACATTTCAAAAAAAAAAATAACCTAACCCTACATCTACAAAACAGGAGTAATAACAAGAAACAAAGCCCAGAGCAGGTAGAAGAAAGAAAATAACCAAGATCAGAGCAGACTTCAAAGACATAGAGACTAAAAGAACACTTGAAAGAATCAATAAATCCAGAAGATTTTTCTTTGAAAAGATAAACAAAATTGACAGACCTTTAAGCAGACTCATCAAGTAAAATGGAGAGATGACCAAAATAATCAAAATCAGAAATGAGCCCTGGCTGATATTGCTCAGTGGATTGAGCACTATGATGTGAGCCAAAGGGTGCCTGGTTTGATTCCCAGTTTGGTCACATGCCTGGGTTCTGGGCCCAGTCCCCAGTAGGAAGTATATGAGAGACAATCACATACTGATGTTTCTCTCCTTCTCTTTTTTCTCCTCTGTCTAAAAATAAATAAGTTTTAAAAAAATAAACAAAAGAGGGGAAATTACAATTGATTCCACACAAATCATTGTAGGAAATTACTACAAACAACTATATGCCAAGAAATTTGAAAACCTAGGTGAAGTGGACAAATTTCTAGAAAAATACAATCTTTAAAAGCTGAGTAAAGAAGAAACAGGAAGCTTCCATAGACCAATAACACTCAGTGAAATAGAAGCAATAATAAAAAAAACTCCTGGCACAAAAAAGCCCTGACTGGACGGTTTCACAGGAGAATTTTACAAAAATTTAAGCACTAACTCCTATCCTTCTGAGACTATTTCAAAAAATCCAAGAAGATGGAGACTCCCAAACTTTCTTCATGAGGCCAGTACCATCCTAATCCCAAAATTAGATAAAGACACAACAAAGAAAGAAAACTATAGGCCAATATTGCTAATGAACATGAATGCTATAATCCTTGACAAAATATTGGCAAACCGCATCCAGCAATACATTAAAAAGATCATACACCATGATCAAGAGGGATTCATCCCAGGAATGCAAAGATAGTAGAAGATTCACAAGTCAATAAACAATGTTTAACATAAACAAAAGGCAAGACAAAATCATGTGGTCATATCAATAGATGTGGAAAAAGCATTTGATAAAGTACATCACCCATTATAATTAAAACACTCAGCAAAGTGGGTATAGGGGGAGCGTACCTCAACCTAATAAAGGCCATATAGGAGAAATCTATAGGCAACATCATACTCAACAGGCAAAAACTAAAAGCTTTCCTAATAAGATTAGGAACAAGACAAGGATGTCCACCTTCACCACTTCTATTCAACATAGTATTGGAAATCCTAGCTACAGCGATCAGAAAAGGTAAAGAAATAAAAGGTATCCAAGTTGGAAAGAGGAAGGAAAACTGTCATTGTTTGCAGATGACATGATAGTGTACATAGAAAATCCTACAGATTCCACCAAAAAAGTACTCGATCTAATAAGTGAATTTGTCCAAACAGTGGGATACAAAATCAATATTCAGAAATCAAAAGTATTTTTGTACACCAACAATAAAATATCAGAAACAGAAATCAGGAAAAAAATATCCCATTTGCTATAGCAACAAGAAAAATAAAGTATCTAAGGAAAACCTAACCAAGGAGGTAAATGACTTGTACTCAGAAAACTACACAAACTTAAGAAATAAATTAAGGAAGACACAAGCAATTGTAAGCATATGCCATGTTCATGGATTAGAAGAATTACCATCATGAAAATGTCCACAATACCCAAAGCAGTTTATAGATTCAATGAAATCCCTATTAAAATACCAATGATATATTTCACACATATAGAACAAACATTTCAAAACTTACATGAAATCATAAATGACCCTTAATAGCTTCAACAATTTTGAGAAAGAATAACAAAGAAGGAGGAATCACAATACCTGACATCAAACTATATTATATTCCAAGGCCACAGTAATCAAAACAGTCTGGTACTGGCATAAGAACAGACCCATAGATCAATGGAACAGAACAGGAAAACCAGAAATAAACACGTCTTTATGTTCAATTAATATTTGACCAAGAGGGCATGAGCATACAATGCCATAAAGACAGTCTCTTCCATAAATGGTGTTGGGAGAACTGTACTGGTACATGCAAAAAAATGAAACTGTACCACCAAATTATACTATACACCAGAATAAATTCTAAATGGATAAAATATAAATCTTAAGACTTAAACATAAGTCTGGATACTTTTTTTCAGATTTTATTTTATTCTATTTTTAATATATTTTATTGATTATGCTATTACAGTTGTCCCATTTTACCCCCTTCTCTTCCCTCCACCCTGTACACCCCCTCTCATCCACATTCCTCCTGCCTTTAGTTCATGTCCATAGGTCATACATATAAGTTCTTTGGCTTCTACATTTCCTAAACAATTCTTACCCTCCCTTTGTCTATTTTCTACCTACCATCTATGCTACTTATTCTCTGTACCTTTTCCCTCTCTCTCCCCTTCCCACTCCCCTGTTGATAACTCTCCATGTGATTTCCATTTCTGTGTTTCTGTTCCTGTTCTAGTTGTTTGCTTAGTTTGCTTTTGTTTGTGTTTTAGGTGTGGTTGTTAATGATTGTGAGTTTGCTGTCCTTTTACTATACACATTTTTTCTTTATCTTCTTTTCTTAGCTAAGTCCCTTTAACATTTCATATAATAAGGGCTTGGTGATGATGAAGTCCTTTAACTTGACCTTATCTGAGAAGCACTTTATCTGCCCTTCCATTCTAAATGAAAGCTTTGCTGCATAGAGCAATCTTGGATATAGGTCCTTGTCTTTCATGACTTGGAATACTTCTTTCCAGCCCCTTGCCTGCAACATCTTTTTTGAGAAATCAGCTGACAGTATGATGGGAACTCCTTTGTAGATAACTGTCTTCTTTTCTCTTGCTGCTTCCAGGATTCTCTCCTTCATTTTAATCTTGGGTAACATAATTATGATGTGCCTTGGTGTGTTCCTCCTTAGGTCCAACTTCTTTGGGACTCTCTGAGCTTCCTGGACTTCCTGGAAGTCTATTTCCTTTGCCAGAATGGGGAAGTTCTCCTTTATTATTTGCTCAAATAACTTTTGCATTTGTTGCACTTCCTCTTTTCTTTCTGGTACCCCTATAATTCAAATGTTGGAACATTTACAGATGTCCTGGAGGTTCCTAAGCCTTTCCTCATATTTTTGCATTCTTGTTTCTTCATTCTTTACTGGTTGGGCATTTCTTTCTTCCTTCCAGTCCACACCATTGATTTGAGTCCCAGTTTCCTTCCCATCACTATTGGTTCCCTGTACATTTTCCTTTATTTCCCTTAGCACAGCCTTCATTTTTTCATCTAATTTGTGACCAAATTCAACCAATTCTGTGAGCATTCTGATTACCAGTGTTTTGAACTGTGTGTCTGATAGGCTGGCTATCTCTTTGTCACTTAGTTGTATTTTTTCTGCAGCTTTGATCTGTTCTTTTGTTTGGGCCATTTTTTTTTTTGTCTTGATGTGCCTGTTATGTAGTGAGGGGTAGAGTCTTAATTATTCACCAACGAGGGGTAACCCACACCACTGTGTTGTGATGCTGTATATAGGGAAGGGGTCCAAGAGGGAATAATGGTGCTTGCTTTGCTCTCTGCCAGCTTTCAGGAACTTCCCCTGCTTCCTACAATCAAATTGGGCCCTTCCGGTGATGATTCCCAGGTGGGTGGGTTTGTGTACCTTCTAGGACTCTGTAGGTCTCTCCAATGAACTCTCCTGTGAGGCTGGGAGTTTTCCAGCTGCCGCCTCAGCCCACACAGTGGTTTGAGACTTTATTTCCCTGCCTTGGAGCTCTGGGTTTTGAGATCTGTCTTGCTCTCCAATTGTTTCTCCTGGTTTATCTGTGCGCAAATGTGGCACTGCTTGCTCCACCAGCCACAGCTGTAGCCTTGCCAGCCAGCTGCAGCCTTGGATACCCCACTCCACAAACTGGTGCTGGGTTTGCCAGCCGACACCATGCCTGCCCTGGTCCTCCAGCCACCACGTTACTGTGAGTCCTCTCCACACTCCCATCTCTGTCCCTCCTATCAGTCTGGATGACTGCTTCTTCTTAACTCCTTAGTTGTCGGACTTCCATACAGTTTGATTTTCTGTCAGTTCTGGTTGTTTTTTGTTTTTAAATTGTCATTTTCCTTCTTTTGGTTGTGTGAGGAGGCACAGTGTGTGTACCTACACCTCTATCTTGGCTGGAAGTCCTAAGTCTGGATATTTTTGAAATCCTAGTGGAAAACATAGGCAGTAAAATTTCAGATATCTCATGTAGCAATATTTTTGCTGATATATCTTCTAGGGAAAGGGAAATAGGGGAAAAGATAAACAAATGAACTACATCAAATTAAAAAGCTTTTGCATAGCTAAAGAAACCATCATCAAAATGAAAAGTGGCCCTGGCTAATGTGGCCCAGTGGATTGAGTAATAGCCTGCAAACTGAAGGGTCACTGGCTTGACATCCAGTCAGAGCACATGCCTGGGTTATGGGCCAGGTCCCCAGTAGGGGACATGTGAGAGAAAACTATACAGTGATGTGTCTCTCCCTCTCTTTCTCTCTCCCTTTCTCTCTCTAAAAATAAATAAAATCTTTAAAAATTTAGAAGGAAACCGACTGTGTGGTAGGACATATTTTCCCATGATACTTCAGACTCCAAAATATAGAAAGAACTCATATTATTCAACATTAGGAAGACAAACTATTCAATAAAAAAATTGTGCAAAGGATCTGAACTTTTCCAAGGAGAATATACAGATAGCCCATAGACATATGAAAAGATGCTTATCATCGCTAGCCATCAGAGGAATGCAAATTAAAATCACAATGAGATATCACCTCCACACCTGCCAAAATGGCTATCATTAATAAATAAACAAACAACAAGTGCTTGTGAGAATGTGGAGAAAGGGGAAAGCTTGCGCACTTTTGGTGGGAATGTAGAATGGTGCAGGCACTGTGGAAAACATTATTGAGTTTCCTCAAAAAGTTAAAAATGGTACTGCTTTCTGACCCAGTGATTACACTGCTTGGAACATATCCTAAGAATCCAGAAACAATGATTCAGAAAAGTTTATGTACCCCTATGTTCATAGCAGCACTGTTTACAATAGCCAAAATTTGGACACAGCCTAAGTGCCTATTATAGATGAGTGGATGTAAAAACTGTGGTACATTTATACAATGGAATACAGTGCAACAGAAAGAAAGAAGGAACTCCCACCCTTTGGGACAATATGGGTGGAACTGGAGAGTATTATGCTAAGTGAAACAAGTCAGGCTGCAAAAGACAAATATCATATGATCTCACTTATAAAAGGAATCTAATGAACAAAATAAACTAATGAGCAAAATGGAACCAGAGACATGGAATTATAGAATAGACTGACAGCTGTAGAGGGGAGGAGGGAAGTAGGGACTTGCTTGAAAGAAGGTAAAGGGATTACATACAAAAAGAACCCATGGGCAATGGATAACATTGTGGGGATGGACTATGGAAGTGGGTGGTGGCTGGGTGGAGGGGGTAAAGAAGGAAAAGATGGGACATCTGTAATAGCATAAACAGTAAAAAACATAATTACTAGCAATTAGGTGACAGAGGGTAAAAAAGAAAACTGGCAGTGTATTCTGGTATTAGTTTAAAATTACATGTATCCAGTTTTGATTGGGCAACCTATGCTTTAATGGTCAAGCTTTTAAAAAAATTGTATTTAATGATATCTAGAATTCTTCATTTTAGATAGCACCTACTACTTTAAAGTAAAAGAAATACACAACTTAGACAATTCAGAGGCATTGAGTAATTTGCCTCTGGTAGAGCTGGAGTTTGAACTCTTACTAATCAAGCCAAAGTTCTGTGAACTGCATCAAGTACTGTTGATGACAGTGATTGGCTCTGAGGTAGATATCTTATCAAGGGTCATCCACAAACATGCACACTGGCTATGACTTGTAATTTGGCACAAATATCAGAACTTAACCATTAACAGCTTTCTGAGGAGTTTGGGTTTTGAAGATCCACAACAGGACCTGAGAAGTGAGAGTTGTGATACAGAGCTTTCTTCAAATGTGGTCCATAGTCAGCAGTGCTGGCTTCACCTCAGAGATGTTTAGAAATGCAAAATCTAGCCCTGGCTGGCGTAGCTCAGTGGATTGAGCGCGGGCTGTGAACCAAAGTGTCGCAGGTTTGATTCCCAGTCAGGGTACATGCCTGGGTTGCAGGCCATGACCCCCAGCAACCACACATTGATGTTTCTCTCTCTCTCTTTCTCCCTCCTTCTCTCTCTAGAAATAAATAAATAAAATCTTAAAAAAAAGAAATGCAAAGTCTTGAGCCTTCCTTATGACTTATGAGTTAGTATCTGGATTTTGACCAGTCCCTGGATGACTTTTAAATGTTACAGTTTGGGAAACACTATGGTGGATAGTGGCACTATAGCCAGGAAGGTCCTCTGTGAGCTAAATAACTCTATAATCATGCAACACTCCAGCAGCAGATTATTAACACATGACACATCATTATCATGTAGAGTTTATCTCAGAAAGGCAATGACAGTTTAACATGGGGGTATCCAACAAGGAGGTGACCACATCCATGGACAAATAGAGAAAAAGCACAATGGCTATCACAAAACATGAGAAAGAATATTTGATAAAGCTTAAAGCCTAGGTATTATTTGAAAAATTATGAAAATTAGGAATAGAAAAGCATTCTTCAACTTGATAAGGGCTTTCTACCAAAACATCCACAATAGTCACGCTTAACTGAGAAATCTTAGTAAACATATTTTCATGTGATTAACAGACTAAGGATGTTTTCTATCACAGCACTGTTCAACATCATGTTGGAGGTCTTGGCCCACACAACAGGATAACAAAAAGTAGTAAGAATTATATGACTGTAGAATAGAGTCAAACCATTATTTTCAGGTGATAAAATAATAATTTCTACACAAGTAACCCCACAAATCAACAAACTATTATAATTAATAAAAGTCTGGCAAAATTGCTGAAAACAAGTTTATCTTTTCAAAAGCAACATTGTTTTTTTATATAAGCAATGATCAAGTACAAATTATAATTTAAAAAAGAATTTTCATAATAGCACTGCAAACATTATAAATATCATTCATAGCTTCCTCAAAATGTACAAACTTTGTGAAGAGCAAGTTTTGTTTTTTCTTATCAAATAGTTCTACAGATAAGTGCTACAGAATAATCATATATCCACCACTGAACTCCAATGGATCCTTATCTTTGAATGAATATGATTGTTTTTCCTCTGCAAAATAAACATTACAAGTACAGTTGAAACCCTCTGTGTACTCCTCTTTCAGTCCCATTTCCTGCCTACCTTCCTAACTAGAAGTCATCACTACACCTAAGTTTGGTGTCTGGCAGCCTGTTGCTTTGTTTTATAAAACTATATATATACACATGAGTTCCCATTAACAGTATAGAGGATTGCTTGATATGTTTCCAAACTTTAAAAAATAGAGCTGTACATATTTTTACCTTGCTTTTTTTGTTTTTTAGCATTGTGCTTTTGAAATTTATCCATACAGATATGTGTAGCTATGGTTCATTCATCTTAACTGGTGTATTGTAGTATATTATATGAATATACAACAATTTATTCTCCATTTTGTAATTTAAACTATGCTGTACTGAACCATTTTGAATGTGTTTCATTGTTTGCATGAGTGAGCTATTCTCTAGATAAAGAATTACTGGGTCAAAGGACAGGCACACATGTTATTAGATATTGCAAATTGTTCCATGGAGATTTCACAGTCTCATTAAAGGACATTGAGCAATCAGAGAGAGAGAGAGAAAGAGCATATGTTCATGAATGGAATGACAATGTCAATTTTCTCTAGACTAAATACCCTTACCTTCCCCAAATTCAACCAAATTTCAGTAGTCATTGCCAATGTAATTTCTCTGAAAAGAGCATTGGGCTTTTTAAAAAAAAACTGACACATTTACTCTAATTTATATGGAAACATAAACATCTACAAACAGCTAAGATAAATTTGTAAAAGAAAGAGAGGAGAGTAGCCCTATTAGACATTAAGGTGCAGCACAAGTTCATAGAAGTAAAAACAAACAAAAAGATGCACTGGTTCAGAAAAAGACAAATAGATCAAGATAACAGGATAGAAATCTCAGAAACAACTGCTGTATTAATGGGAAATTGGTATATTAGAAATGACATCACTGATCAGTGGGAATAAAATGGATTATTTAAGTAGATGAAATTGGGAAAATGACTCACCATGTGGAGAAAAATAAAGTGATTATCTTCTTTACACCAGACAAAGAATATTAATGTGAACAGTAAGTTTATAAAACTAGTGGAAATAAAAATATATAAACATAGCATATATATAATCTGTGGTAGTGAAAAAAATCTTAAAAATATAAACCCCGAAGTGAAAGATTTATTCAATTTACTACCAAAATTCAAGTTTTCTTTCTTTTTTTATTGTTGTTCAAGTACAGTTTTCTGCCTTCCCACTGACCTCAGCCTGACACCCCAGCCCTCCCCACCTCCCCCCCATTTCCACCCCCCACCACATTACTTTTTAAAAAATTATTTTATTGTGGTTCAAGTACAGTTGTATGCATTTATGCCCCCCACTGTCCCCCTCCCCAGCTATCCTCACCTCCCTAGCCTGATTCTACCCACCTTTGTTTTTGTTCATGTGTCCTTAATAGTTGTTCCTGAAAACCCTTCCCTTCTTTCCCACCATTATCCCATCCAACCTCCCATCTGGTTAATGTCAGTTTGTTCTTAATTTCAACGTCTCTGGTTATATTTAGCTTGCTTGTATGTTTTATTGAATAGGTTCCCCTTATAGGTAAGATCACATGGTATTTGTCTTCCACTGCCTAGCTGATTTCACTTACTATTATCTTCTCCAGTACCATCCGAGTTGTCACAAAGGGTAGGAGCTCCTTTTTTCTTTCTCCTGTGTAGTAATCCATTGTGTAAGTGTAGCATTGACTTTTTAATTTTAATTGTTGTTCAGGTAAAGTTTTCTGCCTTTTACCCCATCCCAGCCCACCCCCCCAAGCCCTCCCCACCTCCCTGGCATTTCCAGCCCCCCTTGTTATTGTCCATGTGTCCTTTGTACTTGTTCCTGTAAACCCTTCCCCTTTTCCCCTGAAATTCCCTCCCCTCTCCCCTCTGATCACTGTCAGCCTGTTCTCAATTTCAGTGTCTTTGGTTATATTTTTCTTTTTTGATTAGGTTCCTGTTAAAGGTGAGAGCATATGGTATTTGTCTTCTGCCACCTGGCTTATTTTGCTTAGCATAATGCTTTCCAGTTCCATCCATGCTGTCACAAAGGGTAGGAGCTCCTTCTTTCTTTCTGCTGTATAGAATTCCATTGTGCAAATGTACCACAGTTTTGTGATTCATTCATTTACTGATGGGCACCTAGGTTGCTTCCAGCACTTGGCTATTGTAAATTGTGATGATATGAACATTGGGGTGCACAGGTTCTTTTGGATTGGTGTTTCAGGGTTCTTAGGATATAATCCTAGCAATGGAATTGCTGGGTCAAAAGGAAGATCCATTTTTAGTTTTCTGAGAAAATTCCATACTGTTTTCCATAGTGGTTGTACCAGCCTGCAATCCCACCAACAGTGCACTAGAGTCCCCTTTTGTCCACAACCTCTCCAACACTTGTTGTTTGTTGCTTTGTTTATGATGGCCATTCTGACTGGTGTGAAGTGGTATCTCCTTGTGGTTTTAATTTGTACCTCTCTGATAACTAGTGATACTGAGCATATTTTCATATGTCTATGGACCCTCTGTATTTCCTCCTTGGAGAAGTGTCTATTTAAGTCCTTTGCCCTTTTTTTAAATTGGGTTGCTTGTCTTCTTAGAGTGGAGTCATGTGGGTTCTTTATGTATTTTGGAGATTAAACCCTTGTGTGAGGTATCATTGGCAAATATATTTTCCCATATGGTTGATTCTCTTTTTATTTTAATACTGTTTTCTTTGGCTGTGCAGAAGCTTTTTATTTTGATGAGATCCCATTTGTTTATTCTTTGCTTTATGTCCCTTGCTCTAGGGGACATATTAGTAAAAATGGTGCTGCGTGGAATATCTTAGATTTTCCTGTCTATGTTCTCCTCTAGGACTTTAATGGTGTCATGACTTATATTTAAATCTTTTATCCACCTTGAATTTATTTTTGTGTATGGAGTAAGTTGGTGCTCGAGTTTCATTTTTTTCATGTAGCTGTCCAGCTCTCCCAACATCATTTGTTGAAGAGTCTATTTTTACTCCATTTTATGCTGCTTCCCTCTTTGTCAAAAATTAATTGACTGTAGAGACTTGGGTTTATTTTTGGGCTCCTGTACCATTGGTTCATGTGCCTGTTTTTATGCCAGTACCAGGTTGTTTTGATTACAGTGGCCTTATAATACAGTTTGGTATCAGGTACTGTGATACCTCCTGCTTTGCTCTTCTTTCTCAAAACTGCAGCAGCTATTTGAGGTCATTTATGGTTCCAGTGAGTTTCTGAAGTGTTTGTTCTATATCTGTGAAATATGTCATTGGTACTTTAATGGGTATTGCATTGAATCTATAAAATGCTTTGGGTAGTATGGACATTTTGATTATGTTAATTCTTCTGATCCATGAACATGGTATATGTTTCCACTTGTTTGTGTCTTCCTTGATTTCTTTCTTCAGTGTTGTGTAGTGTTCTGAATACAGGTCTATTACTTCCTTGGTTTGGTTTATTCCTAGGTATTTTATTTTTCTTTTTGCTATATCAAATGGGACTTTTTTCCTGATTCCTGCTTCTGATATTTCATTATTGGTATACAAAATGCCTTTGATGTCTGGATATGGAGTTTGAATCCCACTGTTTTTCCGAATTCATTTATTAGGTTTAGCAGGTTTTCGGCAGAGTCTATAGGATTTTCTATGTACACTATCATGTCATCTGCAAACATTGACAGTTTTGTTTCCTCTTTTCCAATTTGGATGCCTTTATTTCCTTTCCTTATCTGATTGCTGTGGCTAAAACTTCCAATACTATGTTGAATAAAAGTGTTGAAAATGAACACACTTGTATTGTTCCTGACCTTAGTGGAAAAAATTTTACTTTTTCCCCATTGAGTATGATGTTGGCTGTAGGTCTCTCATATATGGCCTTTATTATGTTGAGAAGTGTTCCCTTTCTTCCCACTTGGCTGAGTGTTTTTATTGTAAATAGGTACTGTACCTTATCAAATGCTTTTTCCACATCTATTGATATGATCATGTAATTTTTGTCTTTGCTTTTGTTTATGTGATGTATTACATTAATTAATTTGAAGATATTGTACCATCCTTGCATCGCTGGGATGAATCCCACTTGGTCATGTTGTATGATCTTTTTAACATATTGCTGAATGTGGTTTGCCAATATTTTGTTGAGGATTTTAGCATCTCTGTTCATTAGTGATATTGGTCTGTAGTTTTCCTTCTTTGTTATATCTTTATCTGGTGTTGGAATTAGGATGATCCTTCCATCATTTTGGATTTTTTGGAATAGTCTGTGAAAGATAGGGGTTAGCTCTTCCTTAAATGCTTTGTAGAATTCTCCTGTGAAACCATCTGGTCCAGGTCTTTTGTGTGTTGGGAGTTTTTTGATTACTGCTTCAATTTCATCTGTTGTTATTGGTCTGTTCAGGCATTCTACGTCTTCTTCATTGAGTTTTGGAAGATTATATTTTTCTAGAAATTTGTCCATTTCACCTAGGTTTTCAAATTTCTTGGCATACAGTTCTTTGTAGTAATTTCTTATAATCCTTTGTATTTCTGTGGTGTTAATTGTAATCTCCTCTTTCATTTCTGATTGTGTTTATTTGGGTCCTCTCTCTTTTTTTCTTGATGAGTCTGCTTAAAGGCTTGTCAATTTTTTTTACCTTTTCAAAGAACCAGCCCCTGGATTCATTGATCCTTAGAATTGTGTTTCTATGTCATTCAATTCTGCTCTGACTTTGGTGTTTTCCCCCCTTCTACTTGCTCTGGGCTGTCTTTGCTGTTGTTCCTTGAGTTCTTGTAGGCATAGTGTTAGGTTGTTTGTTTGAAATATTTCTATCTTTTTAAGGTAGGCCTGTATCGCTATGAACTTCCCTCTCAGAACTGCCTTCACTGTGTCTCATAAGTTTTGGGTTGTTGTGAATTCATTTTCATTTGTTTCGAGAAACTTTGATTGTTTCTCTAATTTCATTCTTGATCCATTCATTGTTTAATAGCATGCTATCCAATCTCTATGATTTTGAGTGTTTGGGTTTTTTTTCCTTGGGGTTGGTTTCTAGTTTCAGTCCCTTGTGGTTGGAGAAAATGCTTGACATGATTTAAATTTTCTTGAATTTGTTGAGGCTTGTTTTGTATCCTATTATGTTGTCTATCTTTAAAAATGTTCCATGTGCATTTGAAAAAATGTGTATTTAGCTTTTTTGGGACGAAGGGCTCTAAATATATCAGTTAGGTCCATTTACTCTAGGGCCTTGTTCAATATCTTTGTCAATATCTTGTTTGCAGGATCTGTCCATTTTTGATAGTGGTGTATTAAAATCCCATAGTATAATTGTGTTGCTGTCAATATCTTTCTTGAAATCCTTTAAGATTGTCTTTATGTATTTGGGGGCCTCTATGTTGGGTGCATATATATTTACTATGTTTATGTCTTCTTGGTGGATTCTTTCCTTCAGTATTATGTAGTGTCCTTGTGGGTCTCTCTTTATGGCCCTTTTTTGAGGTCTATTTTGTCTGATATGAGTATTGCTACCCCAGCTTTTTTTTTTCCTGTTCATTTGCTAGGAAAATTTGTTTTCAGCCCTTCAATTTCAGTTTGTGTAGGTCTTTTGTCCTGTGGTGGGTCTCTTGCAGGCAGCATATGTGTGGGTCATGCTTTCTTATCCATTCAGCTGTTCTATGTCTTTTGATTGGAGCATTTAATCCATTTATGTTCAGGGTTATTATTGATAGGTACTTATTTATTGCTATTTTTTATTACCTCTATTCTTCTATCCTTCTCTCTTTTTTTTCCTTTTTCTTAAAGCAGTTCCTTCTTTTTCTTCTAGACTTCTGTTGTCTGGGAAGCTCCTTATTTGGCCTTTTATCTGATTGAGAGCCTTGCTGGGTAAAGTAGCCTTGATTGCAGGACTCTGGTTTCATAATTTGGAATATTTCTTGCTGTTCTCTTCTGGCTTGGAGCGTTTCCATTGAGAATTTAGCTGCTAACCTTATTGAGGCTCCCTTTTATGGTACTTCTTGTTTCTCCTGTGCTGCATTTAAGATTCTTTATTTGTCTTGGAATTTGCCATTTTAATTATGATGTATCTTGAAGTGGGCCTCTTTGGGTTCCTATTGATTGGGACTCTATGTGTTTCCTGGATTTATGTGACTTTTTCTGTCATCAAATTAGAGAAGTTTTCCATCATTACATTTTTAAACAGGTTTTCTA
Organism: Phyllostomus discolor; assembly: GCF_004126475.2. NCBI lineage: Eukaryota > Metazoa > Chordata > Mammalia > Chiroptera > Phyllostomidae > Phyllostomus > Phyllostomus discolor. Next base: position 103,463,194 of record NC_040906.2, on the reverse strand, counting down.
TCCCTTGTTCTTCTTCTCTTTCTGGTATCCCTGTTAATTGGATGTCATTATGTTTCATATTGTCCTGCATTTCCCTTAACTCCTCTTCACTCTTTCTGAGCCTCTTTTCCTTTTCTTGCTCTTTTTGTTTTTTTTTTTCTACCTTGTCCTCCAGCTTGCTGATCTGATCCTCTGCTTCATCGAGCCTGCTTTTGATTCCTTCTACCGTGTTCTTCAGTTCAGAAATTGTATTCTTCATTTCCTCTTGGCTCTTGTTGATAGTTTCTATTTTTTTTAATGTTGGTACAGTTTGCAATGAGTTCATGGTAGTTTCCCCATAGTTTTTGATAATTCTGTGTAATTTCTTGAGCTTTCAGATAACCATTGCTTTGAACTCAGTATCTGATGGTTGACTTGCCCTTATTTCATTTAGCATTCTTTTTGAGGCTTCCTCCTTTCCTTTCATTTGGGGATTGTTTCTTTGTCTTCTCATGATTTGTGAGAATCTTTTTGTTAGCTTGTGCTTCTTAAATTGATCTGTCCTGGCTCCCTGGGTTTATAGTGTGAACTTCTATGGTAGAATACCTGTGAGATTCAGTGATGTTGTGTCCTTAATCTTTTGAACTTGTTGGTCTTGGGCTGTCATTTATGTTGGCTCTCTGTATGTCTTTGAGTTTTGATTGTTGTTGGGTCTTTCTTTGGTGGGTCCTTCCCTCCAGCTGGTTACTGAGGGTCACCCTTTCCACCACATCTTAGATTCTCTTGTGAAGGTGTGGACAGGTTATGTTGAAGCTGGTTCTTCTGTGTGTAGAAGATTTTGAGACTTTTCTCTTGCTCTTGTTCAGTTGTTTGTTGTGGGTAATTTCTGCACCTTTTTGTTGTATTTCCAGATTGGTCCTGGATTGAGGTTAGTGTGGCTTCTGCTCCCTCCGTCACTTCCTTCTGCTGTTATCTGTTGGTGGTTCCTTTGTTGGTGGGTTTCCTCTTCCAGCAGGTGTACTGGTGTTCACAGCTCCCACCTTGTAAGTTTTCTGGAGTAGCAAAGTGAAATTTGTGCCACTATTTCTGTTGTTGGGATGACCTCTGTTTGGGTCTAACTCTGGTCTTTTCTCTTCTCTGCTCCTGGTATTTTTTTCTCACCTGTGGGAAAGAGGAAAAAAGGAAGGAAGGAAGGAAGGGAAGGAAAGGAAGGGAAGGAAGGAAAGGAGAAGAAGGAATAAAAAAGGAAAGAAAGGAAGGAAGGAAGAAAAGAAAAAAACGAGAAGGAAGGGAGAAGGTATTTAAAAAAGGAGGGAAGAAGTAATAAGAAGAAAAGGAAGGAAGGAAGAGGAATAAAAAAAGATAGAAGGAAGAAAGAAGAGACAGCACTTTTAAAAAGTTAAAATAAAAAAAAGAAGGGAAGAGGATAAAAAAGGAAAGGACGAAAGAAGGAATAAAAAATAAGGACAAGAGGACAGAAAAGAAGGAGCAACTGGAAAAAATAAAGGTCAGGTCAGTTCTGCTGGTGTTCCTGGCTGCATCAGACTGAGGAGGGATTGGTTTCTCTTTTCTCCCTTCCTGAGCTGCACTCTTCACTGTTGTCCAGCCTCCAACCCAGTTCCTCAGTGCTATTCTTCACCTAGCCTAGGCCTTTAGTCCACCAGTTGCACTGTCCTTGAGGTGAACCAATTAGGAGCAATTCACACACCACCTTCTTGCTTTTTGTTGTCCCTAGATGCTAGGGATTCTCAGCACCCCTTCAGGGTAGTTCAGCCCCCCAGTGAGTCAAGTCTTTCTGAGGACTGCAGCTTCCCTCTGTGGGGCTGTTCCACCTTCCTCCTAGAGAGCCAGTTGGCCCTACAGGGCTATGGGCACAGGGGCCAGGTGGGAGGTATTCTGTCTGTCCCTGGTGCCTCTGGCGTGAACGTGGACAGGCAGCTGCAGACTGTGGACTGGGTGTGCACCATCCCCGGTGCCTCTGGGCACAGGCAGGCACCACTGACCACAGATCTGGCGCAATCATACCTCAGTGCTTTGGGCATGGCCCTGGATTGGTTGCACACCAACCCTGGGACTGTGGGGGTGGAGGCACAGGAGGTGGGTGACTGCTACGGAGAATTCCCCAGACAGCTGAGTGCCTCTTTTTTATCTTTTTCTTTTTGAAAAATTCCTCCTATTCAAGCCCCCCGTCCAGACAAGCACCTGGCATCTCACACAGCTCATCCTGGCTCTCTCCCAAGAATCTTGCAGCAGATCCTGCCGGCACCAGGCCTGGGGCTGCAGTCACCCTGGTCCCTGCACTGGTCCCTTGTTGTCCTTATGTACTTGTCTTACCATCTGATTTTTCAATGTCCTCCACAATTTTTGGTCTCCAATCTTCATATATTCTGGAATACTGTTGGCTGTTTGTTCTGTTCCTCAGAAGATTGGGTAGGTGTTTCACTTGTGTGCAGGGGGAAGTGGACTTCCACCTACCTCACCACCATCTTTTCTCTAGTCCAAAATATGATTATTATTTATAACTTCATTTCCAGGGGAAAAATGTATCTCCAATACCAAACAGTCAGTTTACAAATGAACCTTTAGAATGCACACCTTTAAGTCTGGGCTGTTTATGTGTGAGTGAATAAGATGCTGCATCTGATGTCTGTGTTTTTTGTGTGCCCTTCCCCTATAGTCTCCAAGTACAGTATACAGGAGAAGGCCCTACCTGCTCTGGTTGGCTCTGACGTCCTACAAAAGAAAAAGAACATGCACTTAGTTCTCACACATCCTTCCCATACGTATAGTCTTTCTTCTTTAGCATATTGACTCAAAACATTCCTTGTTCTGAGAGTTGTATCTGTTTGATTACCTACTCATGAGATTGCTCTTGCACATCATGCTTCCTTACTAACTGAACTTGTTTCTAGTCTCAGTCTTATCCTGTGGATGTGTCCTGCCTTCAACAATTAAGAGATGGGGAAGGGCAGGGACCTGGCCTTGTGAGTTATCAGCCAGATCTGATGTACACTGGGATAATAGAACCAATAATCACAACCAGCATGGTTTATTGAGTTCTTTCTGTGAGCCTGGGATCATGCTCAGCATTCTGCATGAGTTATTTCTTATCTTTGCAGCAACCCTATGAAGGGGGTACAATTATTTTCTCCATGTTTTGAGAGGTTACAAGACTTGCCAAGGTGGTAGAGCCAACACTCAAACCCAAGACTGTCTGACTCCAAAGCCTTTGTCATGAGTACAGTGCCTGGGCAAGGCATCCAGCATTTTGGGGTCTGCATCTCTGTAACTTCTCTGGGAAAATATAACCTGATAACTATCAGTTCCTCCCAATACAAATAATCTCCACTTCCCTTTCCTGCCTCTCTCCAGCATCTTCCAGCCCACAGCACATTGTTCCTTCCTGTGGAATCTCTCTCTTATTTGAGGTGGTGGGCTGTCTCTCACTTGTATAAGCTTGCTTGCTGGCTGCTGACATTTCTCCTGCAGCTCCTTGACCTGAGTTTCAAGCTGGGCAACCTCTTCAGTGACCTTTGTCTCTCTCCTTCCAGATTTGCTGCTCTAGTTCACTCATCCTGGTCAGCAGGAGACACTGTTATCCTCCTAGCTCCTGTTGCAACCTCACAAAAGCTGCTTCTACCTGCTGCTTCTTGCTTCAATCTGAATTTGTGAGTGGTAGAGGTAGACATGGTTAGGAAGAAGCTCACAGAGCTGGCTTCCAGGACAATCATCTACATGCTTACTATTGATTAAGAGGGATAGTCAGTAACTAGTTCAAAGACTCATTCTCCCAAAAAACACTATGGTAGAAATAGGCAGGTCTCAGGATAAACTTACCAATAAGGAGGGCTATGTTCTTGTTTTACTTACAGATTCTGATAATAATGCCATGTTATGCTCTCAGAGCCACGTTGAAGTGTTCAAAATTTTTTCTACATCTATGATATCATCCTAACCCAATGATATATTCCCTAGTAGCAGGTGGAAATGCATTTAGTCATTTTTTAGAGAACATTGGAAACAAGAGGAATCTGTAATTAGAGTTACTACAAGTTGTTGGAAGAGTGTGTGATATTGGCCTTAGCCATTGAGGACACCACCTACAGGGAATATTTTGATGGGAACTGAGGGGTTCTGGAGAGATCTTTCTGTCCCAAAGTTTTATCTCCTTGGTCAAGGTACCAGAAATTCTCACACTGAAAATTTTCTCCTGGATAACATTGTAACACAAAATGTGTGGGAAAGAGCCTGATGTAGCCACATCATTGTCTACTGTTCTTGGGTCAGCTTCATGGTTAGAACTAAAATGCAGACACTAACATACATCTTCTGGTCCTAAATATCTCATTGGAAAGCAATACTTTCAGTCAGACAGACAGACAGACAGACAGACTACAATGGTAAGAGCAATGGACTTGGGTCAAGAGACTTAGGTTCTAGCTTTGCATTGTGGCCTTGGGAGCATCACTTTCCTGGACTTCAATTTTTTGCTTATAAAAATATGACTGATAAAGTGGATCTTGGATTAGATGTCAAAAACCACCACCAGCTCTGATATTCTGGGAATCCACACTCTTGATCCCAAAATGCCCTTATACAGAGTGAGAGAGGTGAATGAGAAGTTTTCCAGTTTTTTGTTTTTTGTTTTTTGTTTTTTTGCCAGGCAATAGGCAATAAGCTCCCAGGGTCTGTTAAGAAAACCCCAGAGGAGGCACAGAAAAAAAAAAAGAAAACCCCAGAGGAGAAAATGGCCAATGATGTGGACTCTACCAGAAGCACATGGAACTTCTGGTCCTCCCAACTCTTTCTGTCCTCAATCTCATCTCTCTACCTGCTGAGGGCTTGCAACTGACTCCTGATATTGTCCTGTGGGGAGAAAAGAGGTGGCTTAATTCATAATTCAACTCACAGATATTAAGTGTCTACCATGTTCTTGGCATGCCATTGAGTGCTGAGGAGTTCAAAGATGAAAGAGGCCCAGTTGTTGTTCTTAAAGAGATCACCATTTATGGAAAGAGTCAGTCATGAATGGTTAAAATACATATAGACAAATGCAACAATTAAGGTGGGCACTCAGCAAGATGGGAACACAAAGAAGGGGACAATTCTGCCTGTAGGAACAAGGGAAGGGGTTTAGAAAGCAAAATACATTTACATTGGGTCTTGAAAGGTAAACTTTCAGTTGGATAAGAGAAGGGGAGGAAAGGACTTAATGCCTTTGTACATTTAAAAATTGGTAAAATTGTAAAAAAAAGTGAGGCTCTAGAGAGAACATTCTAGGAGGAAGGAACTACATGTGAAAATTATTAGAAACAAGAAAGAGTAAAACAATTCAGAAAACAGCAGGTACATACAGGTCCATCTGGCTGGACACATAGTGCCTTGGAAAAGGCAGTTGAGATGAGACTCCACAAGTAAGCATGATCCCAACTGCAAATGGCCTTGGATGCCTTGAAACAGATATTGGGCCTTCTTTGGGCACTAGGGATCCATGGAGAGATTGTGTGTAGGGGAGCAAAACATGATCTTTGGGTTTTAGGAAGATCTACCTCACAGCAGTTTGGAGAGTGGTTGGAAGGGTGACAGTAAAGACAGGGAATGCGCTGGAGACCTTGCAAAGTCTGGGTAACAGATAGGGAGAGCCTGGATTTGGTAGTTGTTGTGGGGATACTGCAGAAGTAAAGACCTGAGAGATACTTCTGAGGAAACCACTTCCAGGCCTGAGAGGCAGACAGGAATGGATGATGTCCCCAAAACCAGATAGGCTACTGCTACATTGCCTTTCCTCAAAAAGAAGAGCAGTGCCTGCAGGGTGCTCTCCCTGCCCCTCTTCCCTCTAAGCCTGTAGTCAGGACCTTGGTAAATCAATCCCATATCCAGTCTGGATTCTGGGCAACCAGGTTCACTCACTAACTCATCTTTCAGGAGATCCCATTCTTCATTAAGGCTCTCTTTCCTTCCACAGAGATAAAGACATGGCTATAATTCTGTGATTCATCACCATATGGTCCTCTGAGGGCTGGAGCTGAAGCCCCCCTCCCAACTGTGAACAACTATACATCCAGTGGAACCATGCCTCAGAGCCTGGGAGTGCTCCAGTGGCCTTGGAGTACCTGATGTGGAGCCATGGCCCTGCGCTCAAATCCTTATTCCCCTCACCAAGACACTGCACTGTCCTGCCCCATACAGGCCCATGCTAAGGCCACACTACCCGATAGGGTTGGATGGCCTTGTTGAGGAAGCTCATGGTGTGGGCCTGGTGGAAGGGGCCTTCTCAGCACAGTGTTCAGTGGAACTCAGCATCATTCTCACAGAAGTAAATTTTCTCATCATGCTCCTTGCAGTAAGTCTCCTTCAGAGAGCCCAGGGGCACAGGGACCATGAGGGTATCTATCTTCTCTTCCTCCTTGCAGAGAGGACAGAGCAAGACTCTGCTGGAGGGCTGGAACTCGTGTGGAAGGATAAGGGGAATTACCATAGGCAGAAGGTATATCCACAGGTGGCAGTCACTGCATCCTCCAGGGGCTCCTGGTAGGCAGGACAGAAGGCTTCCTCGCTGGAGGAGGTTGAGGGCATCACAGTGCCTTCCCTACCCCATCCACTCAGGCCTCTGCCTCAGGCCACACAAATTCCCTTTCCCTCTGCAATTGAGTCACTTTTGCATGAGTCACAAAGGGAAAGGATGTTGTTCAGGAAAACCACTTGGTTCTACCTCTGCTGCTTCCCAGAGCCCTTCCCAGGGATCTTCCCAAGAGTGGGTCCAAACTCCAAGGTGTCTCAGTTTATCAAGCACTCCCAGCAGTGGCCTGGCCAGCCTCTTCCCCACTCCTTCTGGCTTTTCCAGTAGGTCCCTGGAGGAGGAAGCACTGCATGTCCTGAGGTTACAGAGAAATGGAGTTTCCTGGAATCCCTCCCTTGACCACTGTGAGGTAGGAAGAATTGGGAAGGAAATGCTGTTTCCTGCTTGATTGTGCAGGTGAGAGCCATAAACTTCTGGATTGCCCACAGCATGCAAAGTCCAGCCTCAATTTAGGTGACTAACTCTGGGACCCACCCTGATTAGATGCCGAGGTCCTCCAGGTGCCTGCTGCTCACGGGTCCTCTCATCTCCTTGCCTTACCTCACCTCATCTGCCCAGGCTGGTCTCCCCTAGAGTCCTCACACTCTCCACCCCTAGCACCAGTGTCCCAGGGGTTCCAATAACATTGTACTTCAATTCTAATTTTTGATTGCAGGTGAGAGAAGGAAAGATCCCATAATACACATGACTCATGTTGATAAAATTTAGAAAGTTCATTCAGTGAGATAAACATATTCAGCCATATTTATCTAACACCTATATTTCATATTGTTATATCCAGTTGGATGGCAACCCTTGCAGGAATGTATGATTACCTTCATTTTACAGGAAAGGAAATGTACACTGAGAGGCAAAGTGACCTCCCCTGGGTGGCAGAGCTATACAGACACAGAGGTGAGGTCAATCTGAGTTTGCCAACTTTCAGCCTGTGCTCTTCTGAGACTCACAGCCAAGACAAGGATCAAACAGCCATAGTTCTTCATCCACTCACCTGTACCTGTAACTAAAACCAAGGAAAAACTCCTTCCACTTTTGCATTGCTGATTAGCCTCACCCTGTTTCACTGCCTTTGCATGTCAGCTGTTTTATGCATCACCTTTCTTCCACCCTACCTACCTACCAGCTAAGCATGCTTCCTGGGAGCTGTGCTGTCACACCAACCCCTCAGCCACATGTGGCTGCAGAAGTGGAGAGGTGGCCAGTACCAAGTGACATTCATTGTCTGTGTAAATATGCCCCAGATTTCAAAGACAGCACCAATGAATGAAATATCTTATTAATGATTTTTATATTGATTATACGTTAAAATGATAGATTTGAGGCTAAATAAAATAGTAAAATTGTTTTCACTTTTTACATTTTATATTACAGCTACGAGAAAAGTTTAGATGGCATATGTGGCTCACATTGTTTTTACCAGACAGCATGACTCTGAGACACACAGATCTGAGTGCAAATTATGGCCACCCATAAAAATAGCCTGGGTGAGCCCAGCTCATATCCTAACAGCAGTAGAGCAAATGAGAGTTAAAAATAAGATCCTATGTTTCAGTGTGAGGAATGTTGTCATCGAATACAAAGGCTGTTGCTGTTATCTTTCTCTTTCCTCACACAGATACCTCTCTGAAAGCTTATGGCAGGCCAGCCAGGGCATCACTGGTAAAGTAGCCTGTGCGTGTTCTCTGGGCATAGCTGTCTTATCTGGGTCCCCATACTCCCCTGGGCTGGCTGATATGTCCCATCTCCCTGGAGACAGCTGGCCATAGGCAAGGAGACTGGGGTGGCACCATGGCTCTCCCTCCTGCTGTGACAAGAAGAATGATCCCTTTCCACTGTGAACAGTTGAGATACGACCACTTCTGCTGTGAATGTTTCTGCATGGACAGAAGGAACTGCCTGTCCTAGGTCATGTGTGCTTGTCCAGAGAGAACTGAGGTCATCTCTGCAATGCTGTGACCCCTTCTTTTTTTGCCACCACTGCTACTTCTCTACTCTGTTGTTGGAAGGTGTGTGTCTGTTCCTTTAGGAGGAGGACAGCGGAGCTCTGGCTACCAGAAATGCAAGTGGGTGCCTTGCCCTTGTGTGTGTGTATGACCATGAGGGTGTCAGTGTGTACTTAAGATGTGTCTGTCCCTGGCTGTGTGCACATGTGTGTGTGAGTGTATTTTTCTCACTGTTCTCCTAGCCCTTCTTCCTCAGCCAAGCAGAGAGGGTGACCTTGAGGAGGTCCCAGACACAGCAGCACCATGGCCTCTGCCACCTCTGTGACCAGCCTGGAAGATGAAGTCAACTGTCCTATCTGCCAAGGCTCCCTGAGGGAGCCAGTCACCATCGACTGTGGCCACAACTTCTGCCGTGGCTGCCTCACCCGTTACTGTGAGATCCCGGGCCCAGACCCCGAGGAGCCCCCCACTTGTCCACTCTGCAAGGAGCCTTTCCGCCCAGGGAGCTTCCGGCCCAACTGGCAGCTGGCCAGTGTGGTAGAGAATATTGAGCGCCTCAAGCTGGTGTCCAGGCCAAGCACAGAGGAGGATGTCTGCCAGGAGCATGGGGAGAAGGTCTACTTCTTCTGTGAGGATGATGAGATGCAGTTGTGTGTGGTGTGCCGGGAGGCTGAGGAGCACCGAGCCCATACTGTGCGCTTCCTGGAGGAGGCAGCAAGACCCTACAGGGTAGGAGAGGGCAAACTGGGGCCTTTCCAGGGTGGATCTGGACTAAGAATCAGTGGATTAGTTGGGCCACTATGGAGCCAAATTCTGTCTCCTGACCCTGTCATTACCTAGGCAATAGACCCTGGCATGGAAGACCATGTGTTTGTGTTTGAAGCATGGTCTATGTTATTCATTTATGGCCAATACAAAAGAAGAGCTCAGCACACACTTGTTAAAAGGATGACTGACTAAAATGTGACTGTGTGTGTGTGTGTGTCTGAGCATGTGTGAGTTTGTATTTGAGGCAATGACGGCACATGTGGTATGGGTATGTATTAATGTTTGCATGTTTACCAGTGTGTGCACTGTGCTTGGGCTGAATATTTGAGTGTGTAAATGTTACTGTTTGAGTGCTCATGTTTGTGAATTAATTAGTGTTTGTATATAAGAAAGTAAAATATATGTGGTGTATAATTTTATCTGTCATTAAATGAGTGTGTGCTAGTTTTAGTTGTGTATTATATTTTTAGTATAAGTGGGTATATGTGTCAATTAATTAGTATTTGATGTTGAGAGTTCTATATGTATTTTTAAATTTACCTATACATTTACATGTGTGTACCTGTTCCTAACTCTATTCTACAGCAAGCAATTTTAAAACAGCTCACTAATTATCTTTGTGTTATCTAAGTTTATTCTCCCCTTTAGAATCATACACCAAAAAATCAATTACATTCACAAGAGGGGGTTGTTTGGGTGTGCTCCTTTTGGGGCGTGTGAGAAAGTTGAAATAATTTCAAAGAAGTGCTTATCAAGCTCATGACAGATCCCAGATTCCACTTACTAAAGGCAAAATACATCGATGCTTTACCTGAAGAAAGAAAGGCTCAAGTGGGAGTATCAAGTTGCAGCCTATGTTGACACAGGATAAAGGGCCAAAGCCCTGATCAAAATTCTTGGATGATAAAAGCCAGAGGAAAATGACCCAAAGAGAGTAAGCCATGGAGGACAATTAAGGCCGAGGCACTGTCAGCCGAGGGAGTGACTCCTTCCCTTGGGCCATTCCTTCTCTGGAAGCAGAGGGTTGGACAAGATGACAACCCTTAGCAAACCATGTTTCCATCTTAAATATTTTATGCTCCTTCTCTCCAGGAACAGATAGAGAAGTGTCTTGAGTGTCTAAGAAAAGAGAGAGAGGAGATTCAAGAAATTCAGTCAAGAGAAAATCAAAGGATACAAGTCCTACTGGTAAGGCATCATTCCCTACCTGGCCTCTCCTCTTCCTCAGGGGCCAGTGCCTCTCTGAACCTAAGACAGCACAGCATATAGGGCTTCGATGGTCATTCCGAATTGAATCCTGACTCTGACACTAACTAGCTCAATGACTCCTAGCAACTCTATTCTTTTTATTTTTTGTGAAGTGGAGATTAAAAATTTTCACTACCTCATGGCATTTCTACAAGGACTGAAGTGGGATTGTGCCTGTAATGCAACTTAGTGTTATGCACATAATGTGCAGTTTGCAAAAGGCAGGAGGTAGGGTGTCCCCAGAGCCTCTCCTCTGCCTCCTCTGAGGCAACGCTGGATAGTCTAGTTCCCAGAAGTAGTGTGGCAGGTGGAAAGGAAGTATGCTGCCTTTCCAAGTTTGTCTGGGGACCTTGGTTGGGGGGGGACTCTGACTTTACCAATGAACCTTGAAGGATGTAGATCTGGGCCAGGAGGGAGATGGGAATGAACTAAGGAAAAAAAGAAAGAGGAGGAAAAGGAGGAGGAGGAATAACTTCATGTTGGCCTTTCCTCTGGTCCCCTCAGACTCAGGTGGCCACCAAGAGACAAAGAGTGATCTCTGAGTTTGCACACCTGAGCCAGGTCCTGGAGGAGCAGCACACTATCCTCTTAGCCCAGTTGGAGAGACTGGATGGGGACATCCTGAAGCAACAGGATGAGTTTGATGTCCTGGTCACTAGGGAGATGTGCCAGTTTAGCTCACTGATTGCAGAACTGGAGGAGAAGAAGGAGAGGCCGGCCAAAGAGCTCCTGACGGTGAGACCTGCCCCTGTCCTGCCTATTTGGGCTCCCTAGAGTCAGTGGCAGATGGGTCACAGGACCAGATGTTCTGAGTTCTAGTCCTTGCTTCCCTGGTCTGTGTCTGTCCATGCTATCATCCATCAAATAGGGAAGACACTTTCCTTTTCTACCTCACAGGGATTTTGTGAGGACCCAGCAGTAAATACAAATGAAAGCACCCTTTGAAAAGCATCAAGTACTATGCAAATGTCAGCTGCTACTTCCAAGGCAAACTATTCTCTGTGCCACTGCCCACCAGTTAGGAAGTTCTTCCTGATTTGTTTTATTTCCTCAGGAGAGATAGTGGGGTCTCAACAAGGTATCAGAAAGGAGCATGATTTAGGGGGAGACACTCAGACCAGCACACAGGAGACCTTGGGTGATACTTGCCTTTGCCTCTGACATCAGGGGGAGTTCACTTCACCATCTGGATCTATAAACTAAAGGGGTTGGGCTCTATGATCCTGGAAGCCTCGGAAAGCCTAAAACACTGTGACTCTGGGGATTTTGTGTCCTTTTTCTATCCAGAGCTAAGAATACGGTATTGTCTTTTCTAGTTATAAGAAAAATGGGAGGAGGAAGATAGAAACTGAAACCCTGCTCTCTCTTTCTCTCTCTCTCTCTCCCTTTTAGAATATCAGAAGCACTCTGATAAGGTAAGTGATATGGTAGTTCTCCTTTCCCACATAAACACATGCACATACACATGCACCACAAGCCCAGTTAGTATCATACAAATTCACAACAGTCTCATATTTAGGATAAAGTTTTTAGGTACACTTTCACTTACTCAAATGCATTCCCATATACAGTGGTAGATACACATGCCTGCATAGCATTGCCCAAGAGCAGGCAACAGGTCCATCCTGGTGGAACTGGCACCTTCATGCCTAGTTAGAAGAAGGTGATTGGTTGAGTCTGGAGGTATCACAAAGGAGGAGAATTTCCAACTCTGCCATTCCGTGCTCCTAGATGTGAAACTAGAAAGTGCCGGAAACCAGAGGGTGTGTCCCCTGAGCTGGGCCAGAGAATTCGTGACTTCCCCCATCAGGTCTTCCCGCTGCAAAAGGAGATGAAACTGTTTCTGGGTAAGTGCTTCCCAGGTCTGCACATGCCACAGGGCATGAATCCTGGCTGTAGGTGCAGCCCCACACTCTGCTGCCCAGCACTGGCACTTCCCAAAGGTGGGTACCCTCCAGTGCCTTGGTCTCCTTATTTGCAGATCTTTTAAAATCTGCTTATTGGGATGATATGACAATGAAAAGAAATAATAAAGGTGAAGATTTATAGAAAAAATTTAACTGATTTGAAAAATACAAATCTGATTGATTGGCATTAAGCAATAAGAACAATAATGATTAATAAAAATCTATTATTCTCAATCATTTAAAAATCCATGGAAGCATTCGTAGTATGTGATAAGTTTTGATGATGAACACTGTTAATTAATAACCAGCAACACTATTTCCTTTTGTCCTTGGTAAAAAGAAAAATGCTGACCTACCTCCCTCCTCTTTGCTTCATTTTCCAGTTACTTTGGTTCTCAGAGTCAGACTACCCTGTGGGGACTGTGCCCCCTTTTCTGGAACAGGGAGTGGTTGGAGATGGTGTGGAGGATTTGACATGAAAGTCAGGAATGTGGCTCTTTGCTAACAGCTACTTGTGACACATATGACATCATGAATGATGCCACCTATTTCTAAAAGACCCACCCACAAAAGTGTCACCCTAGAAGACCTCTCCCCACAAGTTCACTTCCTGCAAGCACTCCCAGTGACCTGGTAGTGAGAGATTTTATTCTAATCGAAAACTGTCCTTTGAGTATCTCAAAAATTTCCAAGCAGAACAAGAAATAACTTAGCCCATGTATCCATTCATTAAATGGGTATATATATTTTTTAGCATTTACTATGTCTTTGGCTCTGTGGGAAGCACTGAGGACACAGGTGAGCAAGACAGGGTACCACCTGCTTAGGGTTAGGGGAATGGGTTTGAAAGTGGGCTCCCAGCTAGCGGCAGCAGCAGACCCTGTGAACTTGTTACACATGCAAATTCTCAGTTTGATCCAGGTCAAATGAGTGAGAAACCAGTGTGCTCTGTCTGACCTGCTCAAGTTTAGGACACTGGTCTGGAGGGTTCCAGCTCTCATTCTTCTCTTCTCTGGGGCTCAGTTTCTCCATCATTAACCATTCTATGATTTTGTGAGACTAGTGAAATCTCATCCTGCTTTATTTCCTCTATACAGAAAAATTCTGCTTTGAGTTGGACTATGAACCAGGTAAGCAGCTTATATCTGGATGGGAGAGAGAGAAGAATCCAAAATTGAAAAGGATATATATATATATATACACACGTATGTACACACATTCACACAAAAATTCACACATACCCACATAAATTTACACATTATTACTTTTGCAAGGCTTGCCAAAGAACAAAGGACAGGTACACACACTTTCCACACATCTGGCTCCTGTTCTGATCTACACATGATGAAGGGATAGAAAGATTAAATCAAAATGGGACAAGGTGTATCAGGAAAGGTGTCCTGGATGACAGAAGCTTTGATCTGGGTTTAGAATCACACTCTTAGAACCATGGTCAGTTGCCCCTCCTCCCTCAAAGTTGTCAGAAGGAGGGCAGCTGGTGGGGGAAGAAATGAACAGAGTGGACCCCACTCAAGGCTATTGTTCACTATCAGTCAAAGACCCTGAGAAGCCAGAGCTGTTGGAAGGAACTTTCCAAACCAAGCACATATCTGAATTTATCACTTTGCCTCAATGTATGGGTACTAAAAGTCACAATATGCAGGGGTCTGCAGAAGTTTTTGTTGTTAGACAGTGGCCCCCAGACCCTGAAGGTTTTTGATTTACTGAGGCAGAATGAATAACCTGGGATGAACCAGGAGCAGAGTCTGAATGACCATAGGTGTGGACAGAGAGGGGAGCGTCTGTGTCCTCCAAGTCCCAGATACAGGAGAGGGACAGATGTGTCAGCAGCAGGAGGTTGGTAGAGGCAGCCCAACTGTGGGCATCAATCCTCTTTCAGGTGACAGAACAGCAGAATGAGGGAGCAAAAACACTGGGGCTGACTCATCCTCTGGGGCAGGCTTCTTGGGCTTTCATGTGTACACCCATCACCTGAAGACCTTGTTAAAGATACAGATTCTAGTTCAGGTGGTCTGCATGAAGCCTGAGAACCCATTTCTAACAAGTTCCCAGGTGCTGGTTCGCTTAGGCGCTATACACACTGTTGGTAATGATACACTAACAGGTGGGTGCTAGGGGGGACTTTTTAGACTTTTCTTGGAGGAGATAACATGTCTGCTAACATCTGTCTTCCTTTTGGTTTCCCTACAGCTCACATCTCTCTAGACCCCAAGACTTCCCACCCCAAGCTCCTCTTGTCTGAGGACCACCAGCGGGCTCGGTTCTCCTACAAATGGCAGAACTCGCCAGACAACCCTCAGCGTTTTGACAGGGCCACCTGTGTCCTGGCCCACGATGGTTTCACAGGGGGAAGACACACCTGGGTGGTGAATGTAGACTTGGCTCATGGGGGCAGCTGCACCATAGGTGTGGTCAGTGAGGATGTGCAGCGGAAGGGAGAGCTTCGGCTGAGGCCAGAGGAGGGGGTGTGGGCCATGAGGCTGGCATGGGGCTTCGTCTCAGCCCTTGGCTCCTTCCCCACACGGCTCACCCTGAAGGAGCAGCCCCGACAGGTGAGGGTGTCTCTTGACTATGAAGTGGGCTGGGTGACCTTTCTTAATGCTGTGACCCAGGAACCCATCTACACCTTCACTACCTCCTTCACCCAGAAGGTGTTTCCCTTCTTTGGACTCTGGGGCCGAGGGTCCAGTTTCTTCCTGAGCTCCTAAGATTGTGAAGTTAGCTTCCTCTAGGTACAGGACTCAAAGAGACGACTTTGTACGGACTGGGTCACTTGGCAGACTTGAAACAGACATCATGGCTTTAGATGATATAATGGAGTCAGGACTTTAGCAAGGACAAAATGGGACAAACTTCAATCTGTTGATCAAACTGTTTGCTCAATGCTCAGTAGATGGTCTGGGGACTTGGACCACAAACAGCTATCCTACCACCACCCCCACCAGTGCAGAAGGAGCTGTATAGAAGAAAGAATACGAAATGTGTAGCCAGAAGACATGGGTTCTAGTCCCAGCCTCGTAATCAACCAATCCTGCAATCTTAAGTAGGGCATCTCACCTCTCTTCATCTTATTTTCATCCCAAAATAATAGGGTTTATTAACTCATATCCTCAAGACACATTTATTCTGTGCTAATTATGAACCAAGCAGCATGGTAGTCATTGGTGACATAAAAGTAAAGGAAAAAAAAATCTTTTCCCTTGTTTGTAGGAGTTCATGGGAAGAGACAGAGACATGAAGAGGAAATTATACTACTAGGTGATGGATGCTGTGATAGAGGTGTGGCCTTGGTGTTAGGGAAGCTCAGATGAGGGAGCATAATCCGTATTGGAGAGCAGAGGGTGAGTTGGGCATGGCTTTTTGGAAAAAGTGAGTCTAAAAATGAGTGTGATGAATGAGGAAAGCGAGGAAGAAGCATCTTAAAAAGAATAAATGATAGAGTCTGCAGGATGATCTATAACCTACAGGACACTGGGTCATATCCATTGTCCTCATGAACAGATGTACTGCCATCCCACCCCTGACCCCACTTGATGCCTCCCTCCTCCCAGTGGTGTCACTTCTGGCTGATAGGAAGATACAGGACCTCAGTAGGAAGGGGATAAAGGAGGCATGGCCATAAACCATAACCCAAGGATGACATTTAACCCTTGGGGAAAATCCTCTTCCTTATCTGTTGATTACCACCTGAGATCAAGGAATGAAATGAAAGGAATGAGGTGGTAGGAAAAAATACATCTCAAACAGCTCAGCTGTGGGAACAGAAACAGCACCATCTTAACCCTTGTGCTGGGTGGAGGCAGGGGGATGAATTCGACCTATGACCTTTAACCCAAAGAACAGAGGCTGCTCTAGGGCTGGACAAGAAGTGACATCAAGGGGTGAGATGGGAGAAAGAAGAGAATTGAGATTTGGAGATGTGTGCATCTGAGTGAAGAGTTCTAGGGCAGATAGGAAGCCAGGTGGTACTGGGGAAGGCTGTGACCACATGTGGTGTGAAGAAACTAATGAGTACTGGTGACTCCAGAAATACCCCTGCCTGGTGCTGATTCTGGGACAGAGATGAGCACTAATAAATGGCTGCCTAGAATTTGGAAAATGATTTTAGTTGTCCCAAGGTGGGATTTTAAATCTTATGCACAATAAAAATATTGTTATAACACATTTTATTTCCGAATTCTTGTTGGTATTGTCTTTTATTTTGCTTAAACGTCTTCACAGACAAGCTCTTTAAAATTATCAGTTTGTTCTGATCAGACATAAAGTAAAGTGTTCTATCATCTCCCTACTGGGGCTTCTGGGAGGAGTGAGCCTCCCAAGGAGCAATCTCAAGGGAGAGGGCACAGCATTCTGAGATCCAGACTTAGAAGTTATTTGGGAAGTTTTATTCTTCATCCTCAGTTCAGTAGGTAGAAAAGATGTGGAGATCAGGAGCCAGAAATTAGAGGGGGTCTAAATTGCTTTTCCTGGGTGTGCTCAATATTTCACATTAAAAATCCCTAGATTTTTACACGCCCCTATATAATGAGGAAACATAGGCAAAGCTCCAAAATCTCAGATATCACCAAAAGATGGATTGCATCTTTGTTTATTCTTATTGGGTTTTGCTGGGTCCTTTAAAATGACCAGCTGGAAGACTTTACATGCATTATGTCACCCAATGTAGGTACTTCTATGAGGTAGCTTCTATTATTACCCCCATTTTAAAGTTAAGAAAGCTGAGACCCAGTGAGTTTGGTTTTTTGATCAGCCAAGATCAGGCAACCAGGATTTTAACTCATGTCTACCTTGAACTTTTTACTATGATGCTGCACTGCTGTGTTCCTGGTGGGTCCTGGTGACTCTTGGTGAATATTGTAATGCTGGCCACATCCTATGAGTGACTTGGATTCAGAAAGACAATTTATATTTCTTACATTCAGAAAATACTCATGTTAGCTTATCAGCACCTGCTCTTCTCATAGGATAATTTTACTTGAAGTTTACCTGTTTTGGAATGTGGAGTCAACTCGGGGGAAGTGGATGGATCCCCAAACATAATGACTTCAAGAAAAGGCAGCTCAGCATGTCACAGAGTCTGGGCTCAGGCTCCCTCCCAAGGGAAATGCTGAAGTCTAGAGGCCCATGCTCCCAGTCACCCTCTCCAAGACTCCAAAGCAGTGGTGCGTACTTGTGACAGCCACAAGTTTATACCTGAGCTTTTTCACAGCTTACATTGTAGAAGTTCTTTCTAGTACAAAGAATGGAGACTCACCCAAGTTAGTTCAAGTAATAGAAAATAGAGCAGACATGTAAATAAGGAAAATGAAATTTTCCATCATTAGCCCAACCTTGTGGGCAGTTATAGTTGAGGTGGTCAGAATGTTGAGGGGACATAAACAGTTTTCAAAGTGAGAACTCGAGATTTAAAAATACTAAAAATAATAACAAGCACATCTAGAGCTCACTTTGGCCAGTCACTGCAGTAAATATTTTACATTTTAACTCATTTAATTCTCATAACAACCTTAGGAGGTAGATACTATCATTAGTATCCTCATTTTATACATGAGAGAACTGAGATGTGGAAGTGGACTTACTGGTCCTCAGACAGCAAACAGTGACTAGCACAGCAATAACACATGATATACATTGAACAGTAACAGACACTGGACTTCAGATGGTCTAGCTCTCAAATCTGTGCTCACTGTAATTATGTAACACTGCTTCTGTATGCCCAAGACCTGGTAGAGAGGGGACCTTTGGTCCAAGGAGCGTAGAGGCTGGACTATCCTGTAGCCATGCACAACCCAGGTCACAGACTTTTGCCATGGCCACGTGGGCAGGTTTAACCCTTCTGCTGCTGATACCCTCTGCCTGTTGACTGATGGTGTGTTCACTACAGACCCATTCTGAATTTTTGAGAGAAGTTGATGTTCAGTGATTATTATTGTCCCTCTTTGATAAGATCTTTCTCAGAGAAGATGGTGGCAAAGTAGGTGGGAGGTGAGCCCTCTTGCTCATGCACCCAGCTGGGACACTTAGCTGGTCTTCTGAAGGACAAAGTGAACAGCCAACAGAATTTTAACTGATATGAAGTTTGGAAGCCAAAGTGTGCAGAGGATGCTTCAAAATGGGTGGTAAGGAGGTTTCGTAGGCAAATGGGGACAGAAAAATTCCCTGGATGTGTTGCCAGAAAACAGGCTGCTGCAGGGAAATCATTGGAAGAGAGCTACATCAGTGATAGCAGCATAGCAACTTCCTCCACTGTGAGAGCTGGTAAATGGCACACTCACCCCAGAAGGGACTTGAAGTTGCAAGGGGTGAAAAAACTGGCAGCACACCCGAGCCAGGTTGTAGGTTGCCAGCTGGCCGACAGTGGTAGAGGTAGGGTGGAAATCCTGGCAACACCTGGAGCTGGGAGAAGAGGTGGGCCATGACTGGCTGTGTCTGAGATAGACTCTGAACTTGCCAGAGAGTTGGAGTGTGTGCAGAGTCAGGCAGTGGGGGAGTGGCAGTGGTGCCCAAAAAGACTACTTTCAAACAGGAAACTGAAGCCAAAAAGACTACTTTCAAAAAGGGAACTGAGGTGCACTGGTCAGAGACCATGTACACAGCTGTCTGGTCATCAAAGAGAGAGGAGTATGGGCAGTGCAGTTTGCTTCCACTCAGTGCACCTTATGGAAGGATCAAAGGGATGCAAAGTGAGGTGGTCTTTTGGCACAAATCCAGCACAGCAGCACAGAGTGGAGAGTGCGAGTCACACAGTGCTCTGAGGACACGGGCTGGAAACTGGGCACTTGTGATTGTTTAGCCCAGACTGAGCCTACTTCCTTGCCAAACCACTGGAGAAGTGGAACCTAACCCCTAACTACCAGCAGGAGCTGGGAAGATCTGCAAAACCAGCTGGGCAGGCTTAACAACCACCAATGGGTTTTTAATTTATCCCTGCTTCCCCCTCAAGAGTAAGACAGTATGACCTGGAGCAGCAACAAAACCAGAAAGAAGTCAGAAGGTGAACACCAATAGTGCAGACAAATTTTACCTTGCGCTTCATCAGAACTTGCATGTTTTTTAAAAAATGTTTTTATTCTTTTCATTCATTTAGGGTTTTTTTTGTTTGTTTTGTTCTTCTCTCCTTCATATTGAATTTTAATTTTTCTTCTTTCATTTCACTTGTATTCCAAATAACTCACTACTCTTGGTCTTTTACTTTTATTCATTTTATTCAGATTACATATTTTTATCATATTATTGTTATTCCAAATCCCACACAGCACCCTTCCCTGGGCTTAATCCATTTCACCAACCTCCTGAACTTTATACTGTTGTGGTAAACTTCATTTTATCTCACACTACTCTATGTTCCTATTCCCTAGTGTCACTATTTCTCCTTCATTTAGCATAAGTGCTCTTCTTTCTTAAGTCAGCTCGTATTCTTTTCCCTTCTTATGAGACTCTTAGTTCTTTTCCACCTTTTATAAACAGTGGCTAGTTGGATGAAATACCCTGGTTATTTCTGTACTTCTCCAAAGGAACTCCTATTGTTCACTATTTGTTTGTACTTTAAATCCCATAGAATACTCTCCCCCATTTTGCTCCATTTTATTTCATTTTTTTCTTTTTCTTTTCTCCCCTTCACTCTCAACCTGGACTTACAGGTTTGCTTCCCCTATCCCCTGAAAATCATTTAGTTTGCTTCCCCTATCCCCTGAAAATCATTTTTCTTTGTGGTAGACATCTCATATTCACTTTTCACTTTTGTACAATATTCTTATTCCTGTTCCACCTTTACTAAAATCCATCTAACAGTTGCTGCTATTGATCCTTCTGTGGTTTTTCTGCAATTTTACTCTCATTGGTCTAATTACTTTTTGAGGTCACTTCAGAACTTATAGTAAACTTTTCCCTTTTCTTCCCCATTGTTCCCATCGCCTTTCTGTGTTTTACTTGCATTTAAAATTTTGTTCTCTCCTTTTCTTTGCCTTGGTTCTATCTCTAGACCTATCAGTTCTCCCCCTCTACCCACTCAATAACATTTTCCTTCTTTTAGTCATCTCATATTCCCTTTGTTAGATATTATAATATCTGTAATCTCTCTTCACCTTTATTAATCTTTGCTCAACTGTGGTTGAGATTGCTGATGTGGCAGGGGGTTCTTTTTGCTGACATAGGTTTGGTTGTTTGGTAATACTGCCTTGTTAACCAACATTGAAACAACAGCATACAAGACAAGATGGGAGTTGTGACTACCTGTAAGCCTGCTGGAGGGGAGAACCCACCAATAAGTAAAGCCCAGGTACAACAAGAGAGCCAACACAAATGGAATAAAGAGCAATCCTAGGGCATTCAGACAAGGAGATCAAAGAGATAGCACAGCTGAGTTCCACAGAACTCCTACCACAGAAATCTACCTCACAAAGACAGCTGGCAAAGCAGGGCATTCTGAGACATGGAAACAAACAAACAAAAAAAGGAGTCACCTAAAATTGGGAGACAAAGAAAGAATCCCCAATTGAAAGAAATGAGAGAATCCCTCATAAATGAGCTAATGAAATTGAGGCAAGCACACTAAGAAACATAGAATTTTAAAAAATGGTTATAAGGATGCTCAAGGAACTTGATGACAACTTCAAGGAAATGAGTGGGATCTATAACAACATGAAAAATGATATATACCACAGCATATAAACAAGAACCAGGAAAAAAGGAAGACTACAATATTTGAAATTAAAAAATACACTAGAAGGAATTAAAAGAATGCTAAATGAAGCAGAGGAGTGAATTAGTGTGCTGGAAGACATAGCAGAAAGAAACACCCACATAGAGCAGCTGCATGAAAAAAAAAACATAAAAAAGTATGAGGATAGCTTAAGAGAACTTCAGGACAACATGAAACACAACAATATTGGAATCATAGGAATATCAGAAGGAGAAGAAAAGGAGCAAGGGACAGAAAACCTGTTTGAAAAAATAATAACAGAAAATTCCCTAACCTGGGGAGGGGAAAAGCAACGCATGTTCAGGAAGCACAAAGGGTCTCAATCAAGATGAACCCAAAGAAGCCTACTCTAAGACACATCATAATTAAAATGCCAAATTTTAAACACAAAGAGAGAATCACAAAAGCAGCAAGGTGGAAACAAAAGGTAACATACAAGGGAGCCTCGACAAGGCTAGCAGCTAATTTCTCAACAGAAACATTGCAAGCCAGAAGTGAGAGAAATATTTCAAGTAATGAAAAGCAAAGGCCTGCAACCAAGAATGCTCTACCCAGCAAGGCTCTCATTTAAAATGTAAGGTAAAATTAGAAGTTTCCCAGATAAAAGAAGGCTGCAGGAATACCCCTCCACCAAACCTGCATTGCAAGATATGCTAAAGGAACTGCTTCAAGGAAACAAAGAAAAAGATGAGAGAGAGAAAAATGAACACAGGTACAAAGAGGGAAATGGCAATGAATAATTACCTATCAATAATAACCTTAATGTGAATGGATCAAATGCTCCAGTCAAAAGATATGGGCAAGTTGAATGGATAATAAACATGAAATGTACATGTGCCAACAAAAGACCTATACAGACTAAAGTGAAGGGTTAGAAAAAAATATTATAAGCAAATGGACAAGGGAAAAAAAGCCAGGGTTAGAACACTTCTATCAGACAAAATAGACTTCAAAACAAATGCTGTAAAAAGAGACACTGAAGGACACTTCATAATACTCAAGGGAAGAATCCATCAAGAACACATAAACTATGTGCACCCAACATAGGAGCACCCAAATATATAGGGAAAATCTTGGAGGACTTCAAGAAAGATACAGACAGCAACACATTTATACTAAGGGATTTTAACACCCTACTGTCAAAAATGGACAAATCTTCCAAACAAAATGTCAAAAAGGATACTGTGGTACTGAATGACACACTAGATCAAATGGACTTAATTGATATACACGTATAAAACCTCTCACCTCAAAGAAGCAAAATACACATTCTTTTCAAATGCACATGGAATATTTTCAAAGATAGATCACATGATAAAATACAAAACAAGCCTCAACAAATTCAAGAAAATTGAAATCATATCAAGCATTTTCTCTGACCACAAGGGACTGAAATTAAAAACTAATCTCAAGGAAAACAAACTAAAAAACACTCACACTCATGGAGATTGAACATCATGCTATTAAACAATGAATGGGTTCAGTATGAGATCAAGTAAGAAATAAAAAAGTTTTTGGAAACAAATGAAAATAAACTCATAAAACCCCAAAACTTATGGTACACAGAGAAGGCAGTCCTGAGAGGTAAGCTCATAGTGATACAGGCCTACCTAAAAAAGATAGAAACATTTGAAATAAACAACCTCAACCTATGCCTACAAGAAGTGGAGGAACAACAGCAAAGACAGCCCAGAGCAAGTAGCACAAAGGAAATAACCAAGATCAGAGTAGAATTAAATGACATAGAGACTAGAAGCACAACTCTAAGAATTAATAAATCCAGCAGCTGTTGCCTCGGAAAGATAAACAAAATCAACAAGACTTCAAGCAGACTCATCAAGAAAAAAAGAGAGAGGACCCAAATAAATACAATCAGATATGAAAGAGGAGAGATTGCAACTGACACCACAGAAATACAAAGGACTGTAAGAAATTACTATGAAGAACTGTATGCCAAGAAATTTGAAAACCTAGGTGAGATGCACAAATTTCTAGAAAATTTTTTTTCCAAAGCTGAATGAACAAGAAACAGAAAGCCTGAACAGACCAATAACAGCTGACGAAATTGAAGCAGTAATAAAAAACTCCTGACACACAAAAGCCCTGGACCAGATGGTTTCACAGGAGAATTCCATAAAGCATAAGGAAGAGCTAACCCTTATCCTGCACAGACTGTTCAAAAAAAAAAAAAAAAAAAAAAAAAAGGAAAACTCCTAAAGTCTTTTTATGAACTAGAATCATCCTAATCCCCAAACAAGATAAGGACATAACAAAGAAAGAAAACTTTAGGCCAATATCGTGGATAAACACAGACACTAAAATCCTCAAGAAAATATTGGGAAACCGCATCCAGAAATAAATTGAAAAGATCATACACCATGATCAAGTGGAATTCACCCCAAGGGTGTGAAGATGGTACAATAGTCACAAATCAGTAATGTAATATATCACATAAACAAAAGCAAAGAAAAAAATCACATGATCATATCAATAGATGTGGAAAAAGCATTTGATAAGGTACAGCACCCATTTATGATAAAAATGCTCAGCAAAGTGGGAATAGAGGGAGCATTTCTCAACCTAATAAAGACCATATATGAGAGACCTATAGCCAATATCATACTCAAAGGGCAAAAACTAAAGCTTTCCCACTAAAAACAGGAATAAGACAAGGTTGTTGACTTTCACCACTTCTATTCAACATAATATTGGAAGTCCTAGTCACAGCAATCAGACAAGAAAAAGAAATAAAAAGCATCCAAATTGGAAAAAAGGAAACAAAACTGTCATAGTTTGCAGATGACGTGATAGTGTACATAGAAAATCCTATAGACTCCACCAAAAACCTGCTTGACCTAATAATGAATTTGGCAAAACATCAGGTTACAAAGTCAATATTCAGAAATCAGAGGCATTTTTGTATACCAACAATGAAATATCAGAAACAGAATTCAGGAAAAAAAATCCCATTTGATGTAGCAACAAGAAAAAAAATACCAAAGAATAAACCTAACCAAGAAGATAAAAGACCTGTACTCAGAAAACTAAGCAGCACTGAAGAAAGAAATTAAGGAAGACACAAAGAAATGGAAGGATGTACTGTGTTCATGGTTTGGAAGAATTAATGTCATCAAAATGTCCAAACTACCCGAAGCATTTTACAGATTCAATGCAATACCTACTAAAGTGCCAACAGCATGTTTCACAGACATAGAACAAACACTTCAAAAATGTATATGGAACCATAAGTGACTCCAAATAGCTGCAGCAATTTTGAAAAAGAAGAAAGTAGGAGGGATCACAATACCTCATATAAAATTGTATTACACAGCCACTGTAATCAAAACAGCCTGGTACTGGCATAAGAACAGACATATAGACCAATGAAATAGGTTAGGGAGCCCAGAAATAAACCTAAGTCTCTATGTTCAATTAATATTTGACAAAGGGGGCAATAGCATAAAATGGAGTAAAAATAGCCTCTTCAACAAATGGTGTTGGGATTGCTGGAGAGATACATGCAAAAAAATGAATCTTGATCACCAACACACCATAAACAAAAATAACTTCAAAGTGGATAAAAGATTTAAACATAAGTACTGACACCATAAAAGTCCTTCAGGAGAACATAGTCAGAAAATCTCAGATATTCCATGCAGCAATATTTTCACTGTATGTCCCCTAGAGCAAAGAACATAAAAGAAAGAATAACCAAATGGGATCTCATCAAAATAAAAAGCTTCTGCACAGCTAAAGAAAACAGCAGTAAGCCCTGGCTGGCATAGCTCAGTGGATTGAGCGCAGGCTGTGAACCAAAGCATCACAGGTTCGATTCCCAGTCAGGGCACATGCCAAGGTTGCAGGGCACGACCCCCAGCAACCGCACATTGATGTTTCTCTCTCTCTCTCTCTCTCTCCCTCCCTTCCCTCTCTAAAAATAAATAAATACAATCATTTTTAAAAAGCAGTACAATGAAAATAACCAACCATAAGGGAAAACATATTTGCCAATGATACTTTGGACAAGGGTTTGAACTCCAAAATATAATGAACTCACATGATTTCACTCCAAGAAGACAAAAAAAAAACAATTAAAAATGGGTTAAGGACTTGACTAGATACTTCTCCAAGGAGGACATACAAAGGGTCCAGAGACATATGAAAAGATGATCAGCATCCCTAGCCATCAGAGAGATGCAAATTAAAACCACAATGAGACACCACTTCACACCGGCGAGAATGACCATCATAAAAAAAGCAATAAACAGCAAGTATTCGAGAGGATGTGGAGGAAAAAGAACCCTAGTGCACTGTTGATGGGATTACAGACTGGTGCAGCCACTGTGGAAAACGGTATGGATTTTCCTCAAAACACTAAAAATGGAACTGCCTTTTTTTCTTTTTTATTTAATTGTTTTTCAATTACAGTTTCTGTCTTTTACTCCTATCCCAGCCAACCCCCGAGCCCTCCCCATCTCCATCCTATTTCCAACCACCCGAGTTTTTGTCCATGTGTCCTTTATACTTGTTCCTGTAAACCCTTCCCCTTTTCCCCTGAAATTCCCTCCCCTCTCCCCCCTGGTCAGCCTGTTCTCAATTTCAGTGTCTTTGGTTATAGTTTGCTTGCTTGTTTGTTTTGTTGATTAGGTTCCTGTTAAAGGTGAGAGCATATGGTATTTGTCTTTCACCGCCTGGCTTATTTTGCTTAGCATAATGCTTTCCAGTTCCATCCATGCTGTCACAAAGGATAGGAGCTCCTTCTTTCTTTCTGCTGCATAGAATTCCATTGTGTAAATGTACCACAGTTTTGTGATCCATTCATTTACTGATGGGCACCTAGGTTGCTTCCAGCACTTGGCTATTGTAAATTGTGATGCTATGAACATTGGGGTGCATAGGTTTTCTTGGGTTGGTGTTTCAGGGTTCTTAGGATATAATCCTAGCAATGGAATTGCTGGGTCAAAAGGAAGATCCATTTTTAGTTTTCTGAGAAAATTCCATACTGTTTTCCATAGTGGTTGCACCAGTCTGCAATCTCACCAACAGTGCACTAGGGTCCCCTTTTCTCCACAACCTCCCCAACACTTGTTTGTTGCTTGTTTATGATGGCCATTCTGACTGGTGTGAAGTGGTATCTCATTGTGGTTTTAATTTGCATCTCTCTGATAGGTAGTGATACTGAGCATCTTTTCATGTATCTCTGGACCCTCTGTATGCCCTCCTTGGAGAAGTGTCTGTTTAAGTCCTTTGTCCATTGCTTGTCTTCTTAGAGTGGAGTCATGTGAGTTCTTTATATATTTTGGAGATTACACCCTTGTCTGGGGTATCATTGGCAAATATGTTTTCCCATACAGTTGGTTCTCTTTTTATTTTAATACTGTTTTCTTTAGCTGTGCAGAAGCTTTTTATTTTGATGAGATCCCATTTGTTTATTCTTTGCTTTATGTCCCTCGCTCTAGGGGACATATTAGTAAAAATGGTGCTGCGTGGAATATCTGAGATTTTCCTGTCTATGTTCTCCTCTAGGACTTTAATGGTGTCATGACTTCTATTTAAATCTTTTATCCACCTTGAATTTATTTTTGTTTATGGTGTAAGTTGGTGGTCAAGTTTTATTTTTTTTTTGTATGTAGCTGTCCAATTCTCCCAACACCATTTGTTGAAGAGTCTATTTTTACTCCACTTTATGTTTCTGCCCCCTTTGTCTAATATTAATTGACTGTAGAGTGTTGGGTTTATTTCTGGGCTCTCTGTTCTGTTCCATCGGTGTATGTGCCCGTTTTTATGCCAGTATCAAGTTGTTTTGATCACAGCGACCTTGTAATACAGTTTGGTATCAGGTATTGTGATCCCTCCTACTTTGCTCTTCTTTCTCAAAATTGCGGCAGCTAACCTGGGTTGTTTATGGTTCCATATAAATTTTTGAAGTGTTTGTTCTATGTCTGTGAAATATGCCATTGGTACTTTAATAGGTATTGCATTGAATCTGTAAATTGCTTTGGGTAGTATGGACATTTTGATGATGTTAATTCTTCTGAACCATGAATGCAGTATATGTTTCCATTTGTTTGTGTCTTCCTTGATTTCGTTCTTCAGTGTTGTGTAGTTTTCTGAGTACAGGTCTTTTATCTTCTTGGTTAGATTTATTCCTAGGTATTTTATTTTTCTTTTTGATGTATGAAATGGGACTTTTTTATTGATTTCTGCTTCTGTTGTTTCATTGTTGGTATACAAAAATGCCTTTGATTTCTGGATATTGACTTTGTAACCTGATGTTTTGCCAAATTCATTTATTAGGTCAAGCAGTTTTTTGGCAGAGTCTATAGGATTTTCTATATATGCTATCATGCCATTTGCAAACTATGACAGTTTTGTTTTCTCTTTTTCAATTTGGATGCGTTTTATTTCCTTTTCTTGTCTGATCACTGTGGCTAAAACTTCCAATGCTACGTTGAATAGAAGTGGTGAAAGTAGACAACCTTGACTTATTCCTGATCTTAGTGGAAAAGTTTTTATTTTTTCCCACTGAGTATGATGTTGGCTGTAGGTCTTCCATATATGGCCTTTATTATGTTGAGGGATGCCCCCTCTATTCCCACTTTGCTGAGTGTTTTTATCATAAATGGGTGCTGTACCTTATCTAATGCTTTTTCCACATCTATTGATATGATCATGTGATTTTTTTTTCTTTGCTTTGGTTTATGTAATGTATTACATTTATTGACTTGCGAATATCGAACCATCCTTGCATCCCTGGGATGAATCCCATTTGGTCACGGTGTATGATATTTTTAATGTATTGCTGGATGTGGTTTGGCAATATGTTGTAGAGGATGTTAGTGTTCATGTTCATCAGTGCTATTGTCCTGAAGTTTTCTTTCTTTGTTGTGCCTTTATCTAGTTTTGGGATTAGGATAATGCTGGCTTCAAAAAAAGGGTTTGGGAGTCTTCCATCATTTTTGATTTTTTGGAATAATCTGTGAAGGGTAGGGGTTAGCTCTTCCTTAAATGTTTTGTAGAATTCTCCTGTGAAACCATCTGGTCCAGGTCTTTTGTGTGTCGGGAGTTTTTTGATTACTGCTTCAATTTCATCTGCTGTTATTGGTCTGTTCAGGCATTCTACGTCTTCTTCATTGAGTTTTGGAAGATTATATTTTTCTAGAAACTTGTCCATTTCATGTAGGTTTTCAAATTTCTTGGCATACAGTTCTTTGTAGTAATTTCTTACAATCCTTTGTATTTCTGTGGTGTTAATTGTAATCTCCTCTTTCATTTCTGATTGTGTTTATTTGGGTCCTCTCTCTTTTTATCTTGATGAGCCTGCTTAAAGGCTTGTCAATTTTGTTCATCTTTTCAAAGAACCAGCTCCTGGATTCATTGATCTTTAGACTTGTGCTGTTAGTTTCTATGTCATTTAATTCTACTCTGATCTTGGTTATTTCCTCCCTTCTACTTGCTCTGGGCTGTCTTTGTTGTTGTTCCTTGAGTTCTTGTAGGCATAGGGTGAGGCTGTTTGAAATGTTTCTATCTTTTTTAGGTAGGCCTGTATTGTTATGAACTTCTCTCTCAGTACTGCCTTCTCTGTGGACCATAAATTTGGTTTTTTTATGAGTTCATTTTAGTTTGTTTCCAGAAACATTTTTTATTTCTTACTTGATCTCATACTGAACCCATTCATTGTTTAATAGCATGTTATTTAATCTCCATGATGTTGAGTATTTTGTGGGTTTTTTTCCCCTTGGGGTTGATTTGTAGTGTCAGTCCCTTGTGGTCAGAGAAGATGCTTGGTATGATTTTAGTTTTCTTGAATTTGCTGAGGCTTGTTTTGTGTCCTGTCGTGTGATCTATCTTTGAAAATGTTCCATGTGCATTTGAAAAGAGTGTGTATTTTGCTTCTTTGGGATAAAAGGCTCTATATATATCTGATAAGTCCATTTGATCTAGGACATTGTTCAATGCTGAAATATCTTTGTTGACATTTTGTTTGGAAGATCTATCCATTTTTGACAGTGGGGTGTTAAAATCCCCTACTATAATTGTGTTGCTGTCAATATCTGTCTTGAAGTCCTCTAAGATTTTCTTTATGTAGTTGGGTTCTTCTGTGTTGGGTGCATATATATTTACTATGTTTATGTCTTCCTGGTGAATTCTTCCCTTGAGTATTATGTAGTGACCTTCTGGGTCTCCCTTTGTGGCTCTTGATTTGAAGTTTATTTTGTCTGATATGAGTATTGCTACCCTGGCTATTTTTCTGTTTGCTTGGAAAATTTGTTTTCAGCCCTTCAATTTCAGTTTGTGCAGGTCTTTTGTCCTGAGGTGAGTCTCTTGTAGGCAGCATATGTGTGGGTCATGCTTTCTTATCCATTCAGCTATTCTATGTTGTTTGATTGGAGCCTTTAATCCATTTACGTTTAAGGTTATTATTGATTGGTATTTATTCATTGCCATTTTTGTACCTCTCTCTCTCTTCCTTCCTTTCCTTAAAGCAGTCCCTTTAGCATCTCTTGCAGAGCTGGTTTGGTGGAGGTTTATTCTCTTAGATTTCTTTTGTCTGGGAGGCTCCTTATTTGGCCTTCTATCTTGATTGAGAACCTTGCTGGGTAAAGTAGCCTTGGTTGCAGGACTCTGGTTCTCATTACTTGGAATATTCCTTGCCATTCTCTTCTGGCCTGGAGCTTTTCCATTGAGAAGTCAGCTGCCAAGCTTATCGGGGCTCCCTTGTATGGTACTTGCTGTTTCTTCCTTGCTGCCTTTAAGATTCTCTCTTTGTCTTGGAATTTTGACATTTTAATTATGATGTGTCTTGTAGTGGGCCTCTTTGGGTTTCTCTTGATTGGAACTCTCTGTGTTTCCTGGATTTGTGTGACTTTTTCTGTAATCAAATTAGGGAAGTTTCCCTTCATTTCTGTTTCAAATAGGTTTTCTAACCCTTGCTCTTCTCCTTCTCCTTCTGGTATCCCTATTATATGGATATTATTATGTTTCATATTGTCTTGCATTTTTCTTAATCTCTCTTCATTCTTTCTGAGCCTCTATTCCTTTTCTTGCTCTTTCTGGGTGTTTTTTCTACTTTGTCCTCCAGCTCACTGATCCAATCTTCTGCTTCATTGATCCTGCTTTTGATTCCTTCTATTGTATTCTTTAGTTCAAACATTGTATTTTTTATTTCCTCTTGGCCGTTGTCGATAGCTTCTATTTCCTTTTTCATGTTGATATAGTTTTCAGTGAGCTCATTGTAGCTACTCTGTAGTTTCTGGTAGCTCATTGTGAGCTCATTGAGCTTCCTGATAACCATTGCTTTGAACTCAATATCTGATAGTTGATTGACCTCTATTTCATTTAGCATTCTTTCTGAGCCTTCCTCCTTTCCTTTCATTTGGCGATCGTTTCTTTGTCTTCCCATTTTTTTGTGAGAATCTTCTTGTTGGGCTCAGGTTCTTAAAATGATCTGTTCTGGCTCCCTGGGTTTATGGTGTGAACTTGTATGGTAGGATGCCTGTGAGATTGAGTGGTGCAGTCTCCTTGATCTCCTGAGCTCACTGGTCTTGGGCTGTCATTTAAGTTGGTTCTGTGTTTATTTTGGAGTTTTGATTGTTGTTGGGTTTTTCTTTGGTGGGTCCTTCCCACCAGCTGGTTAACTGAGGGTCACTCTGTCCACCATGTCTTGTATTTTATTGTGCTGGTGAGGGCAGGTTTTGTTGAAGCTGGTTCTTCCGTGTGTACAAGGTTTCACGGATTTTTTTCTTGCCCTTGTTCAGTTGTTTGTTCTGGGTAATTTCGCCACTATTTAGTTGTATTTTCAGATAGGTCCTGAATTGAGGTTAGTGTGGCTTCTACTCCCTCTTTCACTTTCTTGTGTTGTTAAATGTTACTGGTTCCTTTGTTGTTGGCTTTCTTCATCCAGCGGGTATCCTGGTGTTCACAGATTCCACCTACTCTTTTTTTGTGATCAGTTGGTGGGGGAAGCAAAATAGTTTAAGACAGCAAGAGAGTATTATATGATATTTACAGTAGCAGCTGGTAGAGAAGGGATAGGAGACCCTTTGGCTATGTATAGTGTTAACTGTGATCTTCCACCCAACTAGCCAGTTTTTAGAAAGGATGGAAAGAAGATAAGACTCTAGCTGGGGAGGGAAGGATTGTGAGTTGGATCTAGAAAGCAGTGACATTGTGGGAGGTCAGAATCTGAGGTAAGGTGAGAGTAAAGGAGAGTAAAGAGGTATAGTGTGTGAGGTGTAGTGTGTAGAGTTAACCACTACAGTAATAGAGTTCAGGAAACTGTGAAGTGGGCTA
The DNA here is from genome assembly GCF_004126475.2 of Phyllostomus discolor. Lineage (NCBI taxonomy): Eukaryota > Metazoa > Chordata > Mammalia > Chiroptera > Phyllostomidae > Phyllostomus > Phyllostomus discolor. The sequence goes on along the minus strand of NC_040906.2, from coordinate 103,431,775 downwards.
AAATCTGTTGTATAGTATTTACAATTGTATGGAACAGCTATTATTTAAAATAATATTAGAGCAACAATTATATGACAGAATCTATGTGATCTGGATAACAAGAATAGGGAGTATAGGACTTTGAGTAGTGTGCTAATGGAACCCAAGTGAAATGAAGGACAGCAATTAGCAATACACTATGAAAGAGAGAACAAGGGACACCTGTCAAGTGATACAATATAACCAGCCAAGCAAAGATGACTAAACAGAAAGAAGAGGAATACAAAAATACTATTAAAATAAAAGATGTAAGAATAATGAAAAAAATAATACAAATATGCAATAACTTGCAGGCTCTCTGTAATGGCAACATGAAATTTGTTGCACTGTCTCAGTTGTTTGGATGCCCCCTCTTTGGGTCCAACTCTGGTCTTTTCACAGTTCCAGGTTTTTTTTGTCTCACTTGTGGGTATTAAAGAGAGAGAGACAGAGACAGAGAGACAGAGAGACAGAGACAGAGAGAGAAGCAGAAGAAGGAAGGAAGAAGAGATAAAACTGGAATGAAAGGAAGAAGGAATAAAATAAGAAAGAAGGAAAGAGAGTAAGAAAGAATTGAGAGATAAAAAATAATACAAATTTAAAAATAAAAAATTACTTAAAAAAAAAGCCTCTTGGTGGTTTCAAACTGGCCAAACCGGTTTTTCTGGTCTTGCTGGCTGCAGCAGGCTGAGGGGTTTTTCTCCCTTCCTGATCAGCACTCAGTCAGCCTCACACACTCTCCCCAGAACTAGCCTTGAGCCTCTCCATGGGGTCCTGGGTGCTCTCTCCCCAGGGCTACCTCTGTGGGCTGGGGCCTTCTGCAGAATGCATTCTCCCCATGTTTCGGGAGCATGTGCTCAGCCAGGCCACCTCCAGCCCCTCAGGTTCTGACGTGCACCCTTCCCAATTCTATGGTGGCACACAGAGCTTCCCACGCCCCCTTGGAAGCGCTGCCCAGCTGGGCGGGGAGGAGGCTGGCGCAATTGTTGCAGAAGAATTCCCCAAACAGTGTCTTATTTCACTTTTTCTTTTTGAGAAATTCCTCCTACTCAAGTCTATCACTCTATACAGTGGCCTGGCCTCTTGCACAGCCCAATTCTCCAGCCAGACCTGGGACTGTTGGGGTCAGGGCCCCTCACAGCATGGCTCTCAAATCTCCCCAATCGGTGTCCACAGACTTCATGGGGGCCCACAGCCTCGATGTGTTTGCCACTTAGTCCTCATTCCCCTCTCTATGACTTTAAGCAATCAGGTCTCTCCTGGTGCTGCTTAAACCTTATTTGGTCAGGGAGGGAGCAGCCAACCCAGCTCTGTCCCAAGAATTCTGTGGCAGACCTGTGCCAATCCCTGGGACCTTATTGTCCTGAAGCACTCTCCTTACTATCTGGTTTCTCAATGTCCACTACAATTTTTGGTCTCCTATTTTTATGTATGCTGGGGTATTGTTGGCTGTTTGCTCTGTTCCTCTGTAGATTGGCTAGGTTTTTCTCCCATGTGTAGGGTGAAGTGGAATCTGCTCCCTTCTACCTCGAAGCCATCTTCCTCTCCTGGAACTGCCTTTTGACTTGGCAATTCCACTGCTAGGATTATATCCAAGAACGATGAAACACCAAATCAAAGTAACCTAAATGACCCAATGTTCATAGCAGCACAATTTACAATAGCCACGTGCTGGAAGCAACCTAAGTGCCCATCAGTAAATGAATGGATCAAAAACCATGGTACATTTACATGATGGAATACTATGCAGCAGAAAGAAAGAAGGAGCTCCTACCATTTGCAATAGCATTGATGGAAATGGAGACCATTATGCTAAGTGAAAGAAGCCAGATGGTGAAAGACAAATACCATATGATCTCACCTTTAAGTGGAACCTAATCAACAAAACAAACAAGCAAGCAAAATATAACCAAACGTTATATTTACAATATAACCATTGTAAATAAGAACAAGTGGGCAGTAACCAGAGGATAGATGGGAGCTGATAATGCAGGGGAGATTGGAGAAGGGTTTTCAGGAACAACTGTAAAGGACACATGGACAAAACCAAGCGGGGGAGGTGGAATCAGGGGAGGTAGGTGGGGATGGCTGGGGTGGGAAGGAGAGGTGGGGGGAAAAGATAGAAAACTACTTGAGCAATAAAGTTTTATAAAATGGAAAAAAGGAAACTACACAACACTGATGAAAGAAATTAAGGAAGACACAATGAAATTGAAGCACATACTGTGTTCATGAATTGAAAGAATTAACACTATCAAAATGTCTATACTACCCACAGCAATTTATAGATTCAATGCAATCCCTATTAAAATGTCAATGACATATTTCACAGATATAGAACAAAGATTTTAAAAATTTATATGGAACCATAAATGACCCTGAACATCTGCAGCAATTTTGAGAAGGAAGAGCAAAGTAGGATGGATCACAATACCTGACATCAAACTGTAGTACAAACCCACTGTAACCAGAACAGTCTGACAATGGCATAAGAACAGACATATAGATCAATGGAATAGAATAGAGATCTCAGAAATAAACCTATGTCTCTATGTTCAATTAATATTTGACAAAGGGGGCAGGAGCATAAAATGGAGTAAAAATAGACTCTTCAGCAAGTGGTGTTGGGAGATTTGGACAGCTACATGCAAAAATATGAAATTCAACCATGAATTAACACTGTACACAAAAATAAACTCAAGATGGATAAAACATTTAAATATAAGTCACAACATCATAAAAGTTCTAGAGGAGAACATAGGCAGAAAATTTCAGATATTCCATGCAGCAATATTTTCAGTGATATGTCCCATAGAGCAAGGGATACAAAGGAAAGAATAAACAAATGGGACTACATCAAATTAAAAACTTCTCCATGGCTAAAGAAAATATCAGCAAAATGAAAAAGGAACCAAAAATATGGAAAAATATATTTGCCAATGATACCTCAGATCAGGATTTGATATCCAAAATATGTAAAGAACTCACATGACTCCACTCCAGGAAGACAAAAACCCAATTAAAAAATGGGCAAAGGACTTGAATAGACACTCCTCCAAGTGGGACACATAGAGGGCCCAGAGATGTATGAAAGGATGCTCAGCATCACTAGGCCTCAGAGAGATGCAAATTAAAACAATGAGACACCACTTCACACCAGTCTGGCTGGCCATCACAAACAAATCAACAAAGAACAACTGCTGTCAAGGTTGTGGAGAAAAGGGAACCCTAGTACACTGTTGGTGGGACTGCAGACTGGTACAACCACTATGGAAAACAGTATGAAATTTCCTCAGAAAACTAAAAATGGAACTGCCTTTCCACCTGGCAATTCCACTGCTGGGATTATACCCTAAGAATCCTTAAACACCAATGAACTGGTGCCTTTCAATGTTCATACCAGTGCTATTTACAATAGCCAAGTGCTGGACAGTACTGAGTGCCCATCAGTAAATGAGTGAATCAAAAAACTGTGGTACATTTACATAGTGGAATACTATGCAGCAGAAAGAAAGAAGGAATTCCTAACAAGACGGCATAGATGGACTGGAGAGTATTATGCTAAGTGTAATAAGCCATGTGGTGAAAGACAAATACTATATGATCTCACATATAAGTGGAACCTAATCAACAAAACAAACAAGTAGGCAAAATAGAACCAGAGACATGGAAATAAAGAGGAATTTGACAGTAATCAGAGAAGAATGGGAAGGAGGGTAATGGGTATGAAGGGGTAGGGTCAAGTCAAGGAACATGTCTAAAGGACCCATGGACAAAGCCAAAGTGGGGTAGGATTGAGGGTGGGAGGTGGGGCATGGGTAGGGTCAGGGAGAATAATGGGGGGAAAATGAGGACATTGTAATTGAGCAACAATAAAAAAAATTAAGTAAAAAGAAATCTTTAATATCCTTGAAAAGATCTTTCTTAGCAGGCCACCTGATAGGCCTGATTGACCAACCACCTGCTGGTCAGATACCCACTGGAGCCCATTCAACTTTAGTCACATGAGAAGAGGACAGAAGGGCTGCCAGTCACCTGCAGGATAAGTGATTCAGGTGATGACAGAGCCTTGGAAGTTATCCATCTCCTCCCACTCCTTGTAGGACACTTCCGGATAGATTGCCTGTGTAATGTTAACCCCATCTAGGATGCAACTGTCACCTCCAGGGCCATCTTTGCTCAGCTATCATCTTGTTATATTTGGGGCTTCATGTTTCCAGCTTCCTGCTTAGTACATCTACAGAGGCTCTTTGTTTGCCACTCTCTCCCCATCTCCTCATCTCCCTGCCCCCAACCCATCTGGCACCAAGAGTCTAAACTGATTTTCCTTAAACATCACTTGTTCCCTTCACTCGTAACTCAAAACCTATGATGGCTGTCTAGCTTGGTGTCACTTCTTTAATGCTCTGCTTGACTCTGGTCTTCCCCACTCCTGAATATTCCAGACAAACCAGGCCAGTCTCTTCATATTCTTGCAGCTGTGCCATGGCCTTTTCCCTATCTTTCTGAACCACTATGCTCTCATCTTTCTCTCCCAGTACCCAGTCCCATCTCCCTTGTAAAGCTGACCCTGACTTTCTCATCCTCACTTGTGTCCTCTCTTCTGAATCCCCATAGCACTTAGCAACTGTAATACTTAATTTAACCTGTCACACACTCCCTTGTTAGTATATATGTGTTTGCCCTGGTTCCATAGCTAGATTATAAACTTCTGAATGGAGGAAAGAAGATAGAATTACCATATCTGAATGTTTATAACATGTTAGGACTGCAGCATACATAATAACATTTAATTCTTACAACAATCCAAAGCCACATGTACTATTATCTTCATTTTAGAGGGGGTGATACTGAGGTTCAGACAGGTTGAGTAACTTGCTCAGGGTTGCAGAGGTGCTAGGTGTCAGGACTGGGATTAAATTTAAGTCAAATTTTTACTCTTTGCACTACAGTGCAGCATTTCCTTGTGGCCATGTTTTATTCTTTATATCCATCAGTGCCTAGCATAGTGTTGATTCTTTCAGCAAGGGCTTAATACATACTAGTTAGAGTCTCCTGCTGTTAAACACTGAGTGTCAGAAAAAATGGCCCTTATATTTTCTATTAATTCATTCATGTATCCACTTAATAAATTTCACTGGGAATAAACTATGAACCATGCGCTGTCTTAGACACTGGGGGTACACAGAATTCTGTCCTTATTCACCCAAAGAAGGATGCACAAATAATTAATGTACAAATGCACTAGTTATCCATTGCTCTGTAAAAATTACTACAAATTTAATGTCATAAAACAACCTACACTCATTCCATCACAGGTTATGTGACACATTATATCAATTTCTGTGGGTCACAAATTTGGGTCCTCTGTTTAGGGTCTTACTAGGCTGTAGTAAGGTGTCAGCTGGACTGGGTTCCTACCTGGAGACTCCACTAGGGAAAAATCCACTTCCAAGTTCACTTAAGCAGTTGGAAGAGTTCATTTTTTTGCAGCTGCAAGATGAAGGGCCCTTCTTTTTGGCTAAAGGCTGGAGACTGCTCTCAGCTTCTAGAGGCAATCTGTTGGCCACAGGACCACTCATTTTATCAATCCCACAAGGAAAGTCTCAAAAGCAAGTCACTGAAGTGACATCCCATTCCCTTTGTATATAACATAACCTAATCTTGAAAGTGACATTCCATCACCTTACCATATGCCACTGTTAGAAGCAGCTCACAGGTCCTGCTTGCACCCAAGGGGAAGGGATCCTACCAAGGACATGAACATCAAGTGGGGAGGATCATGGGGGCCACCCTAGAGTCTGTCCATCACAGAAATACAAAGTGCCAGGTGAGTGGTACAGACAACAGGTTTTGAAGGAGCTCAGAAGAAATATTCTTTGCAACAGAACTGCAAGCTCCAAGTGCAGAGGTGGCCTCACCACATGTGAGCATATGCCACCTAGGTGCCTAGATACTTCTGTTTTAATATGAGATTGTGAGAGATAGGCACCTGTCACTTTACAGGCAAAGTAGAAATCTTGCATCCTGACCTCTAAAGTGGGAGCCACAAGCACGAGGAACAGGCTGTGACTATAGTCCAAGAATAAGAGGGTCAGGTATCAGGTCATGGCTGTGGGGATGAAGAAAGGGGGTCATGTTCAGGAGATGGCAGGTCTGAAGATACACTGGGTAGAACTAATGGAATGTTGGACAGGTTGGAGGAAGGACATTGAGGAGGATGAGGTGTTCAGAGGTGCTGAGGATGGCTCAAGAAGTGATTCGTTGACTCTTTTGTGTAACTTGGGATAAATAGCTTCTAATTTTTGTGGAGCACTCCTAGAAACAAAGAAATCTTTCAGTAGATTTTGTTGCATCTTCTACTGGCCATACGTATAAATATACAAAAGTTAACAGCCAGTGGATATCCTTGACTTTGATAAAGCCATGTGCAAGTGTGTGCTTATATGTGGGTTTGTATGTGTAAGTACATGTGTGGAGCAGAAGAGACAGTTCATACCTGGTCATTAAGTCACTGGCATTCTAGAAGAGAGATGAAGAGAGTGAGAATCACAATTGATTCTCAAGTTCCTGTTACCCCCCAAATCTCTCCCCAACCCACTATTGGATGCCATCCAGGGTGACCCCTTGAGAACTGGAGGGAATGGCACCTCTCCTCTACAACCCACTTTGCTGTAGCAGCATTATGTGACCAACCCATGTCATCCCCTATGGAAAACTCCATCCTTGGGTAGGGCCTTGGGGTGCACCTTCAGTGTACTGGCATGCACATCCTTGGCCATCCTCTCCAGATTAGCAATCAGGCCACTGAGCTGTGTGATTACTCTGTGCACTTCTGCTGATATGGGCTCCAGATGCTCTGGCTGATGCTGGGATAGGCATCCAGTTGCCTCTGGATTTGGTGCTGGCTCCCCAGCTGTGCCTCTAGCTGGTAGGGCTCACTATCCACCTGAAACTATAGAGAAGAAACTCCCTAAGATTCACTTGTCAACTGGCTTCTTCCTGCCCTTCAGCCTCTGAGCATCTGAGTGTGAAAGCTGATTCCTTAGTCCTCTTTCCCTCATAGCATTGCCTCTGTATGTCACAGGTATTACAGAGGCAACTGTGCTCCTCACACATGTAGGGACAACTCTCCTTGCTGCCTCTCAATCTTTGAACATCCACAGATGCCATGTCACATATGGTGGCACACACACACACAACTCAGCTCCATCTTCCTACTTCCTGTTTTTTAATCAGGTCATAGGGTGAGGAAGACCCCAGGTCTAAGTGGGCAAGAGGGACAGAAAGGTAGACCATCAGAGACAGAACCAGAGACCCACATTTTGTGTAGCAATATTTAATTGAGGAGCCACTTGTCTCTTTTGATCCTCACCACAAGCCAGGCTGAGTGGAAATGGCTTCCATTTAACATGTGCGCCACATGAAGATCAGAGAGCTTGTCTTGCCCCAGGTGCCTCAACCAGCAAACTCTGAGGCCTGCCAAATTCCACACCTAGGTTTCCAGCCTTCAGGACCTCCCCCAACATCAGGCTGGAGACAGACATATGGCCATGACAAGGAATATGGGCCCTGGTGATACTTGGAGGTAGTCCTTCCCAGGACTCTGTGACCCCCACCTGCACAGCCTCCTGAGCCCTGAGCCACCAAAGTTCTTGGATATCCTTTCTGAGCTTTCTGCTCCTGAGGTGAGTCATTCCTAGAAAGACAGATGCCCTGCTTGTCAGACTTGGGGTGAGTATGGCATTCAATGGAGCATGGTTGGTGTCCTGACCCCAGGATGAGGATAAAGTAAAATTCTCCCATAAAGAGGCAGCCCTTAAAGTGTCCTGCTTGGGGTAAGGAGTATGAGTTTATTTAATGGATAATGATGGGGGGAAAGCAATGATAATTTTTTTAAAAAGACTTTATACAAAAATAACATAGTAACAGAACCACTTAATGCAGGATGTTTTTCTGTCAACATCTACAAGTTGTATGCTGATCACAGGCAATTCTTATTCCTTCACATCAGCCAGTGACACCAGTGCAGAGAGACTGACTTACAGAGGAGACATATCACTGTCCCACACCCTCAGCCTGGCTGGGATGGACAAGAGCCCTCTATTAGAGGCATGGGACCTTTCTCTAAATCTTAACACAGTGCCTGGAAGGGATACTGTGTCCCTGAAGCTAAGAATACAATGATTTAAGGATATATGATTTAAGGATATGATGTTTAGAAGTGAATAGTTTCCACTCTGACTGGCATGGTTCAGTGGGTTGAGCAACAGCCTGAGAACTGAAAGGTTCCCAGTGGGTTTGATTCCCAGTCAGGGCACATGCCTGGGTTTCAGCCAAGTCCCCTGTTGGGGGCATGCAAGAGGCAATCAATCAATGTTTTTCTTCCTCTTTTTCTCCCCCACTTCCCTTCTCTCTAACAAATAAATACATAAATAAAATCTTTTTTTTTTAAAAAGAAATGAGTGATTTCCATTTCTAAAAACATTGCTTTCAAGTTTTTGATAAACTATAAGATAGGAAGCAAACGTAAACAGAGCTGATATTGATGTCAACATAGGCCTCTAATGAATGAAAGTGGAAGAGAGGGAGGGTGCATCAACAAAAAGTACAGAAGCATTCTTCTTATAACCCATTCTTAGATTAGTTCCAAAACATGTTTGCCCCACCAGACAAGTGGGTGTGGCACTGGTGCAGGAGAAAACAGGGACTGAGGGGAGAGACTGCTAGAAAACAGGCCACATTCACAAAGGAATTTGAAAGAAAAAAGTAGTACATAAGTCCAGACAAGAAGGAACAGAATCTATACAAGATGCTGTTGAAGAAATGCCTTATGATATTAGAGAAAAATAAAGCCGATCCCTACTTAGAACCACATGTGAAGGTAGATGATCTCAAAGGATTAACAGCCTATGTGTGAAAAGTGAAAATATAAAGTTAATAGAAAATAATGTTAGAAAATTAATTTGTGACCTGGGAATAGTGAAAAATGTTTAAACATTTGTTTAAAAAATGTTTTAAACAAACCTCAAAAAACACAAACTATAAAGGAGTTATTTAATTTGGTTTCCTCAAAATTAAATATTGCTGTTCAATGACAACACCATGGGCAATATTGACAAAGAAATGACAGAATAGAAGATGATATACACAGTGTCTAAAACCAACAAGAGACTTAAATGTGATACAAAGGAAAGCCTACAAACAAATCAAAAGGCAGAAACCCAAGAAAAATTTTTGCAAAGAATATGAACAGTTAATTTACTGAACAAGGAACACAAAAGGCTAATGTGTATGTGAACCATGCTCAGGGCTCACCAGTGATTACAGAAATGGAAATTCACACAATCAAATATTATTAGACACTCTTTAGGTCAATAAAAATTAGACAACTAGATAACACCTGGGGGCAGGGAAATGTATGTGGTTAAGAGGATTGTCCTACAGGCTGGTGAGGGTCCTGGCCACTAAGCACACTTTCTGCTATGATCCAGGGGTCCTGTTTCTGGGTAAATATCCCAGACAATTTCTCTTTTAGGTCCTAAGAGGATGTGCACACTATGCATTGCCTGTGGTGACAGAGAGATGCCTGCTATGGAATACTGTGAAGCTATCAGTAACAATGCAGTATGGGTTTTTGACTCATGGTTGTGAATCTACATATGTGGAGGGATGGCAACTTAAGTTATATGAAATTTTTAACTGCATGGTAGGTCCGTAGCCCTAACCACTGCATTGTTTGAGGTAGAACCGTATTCCTAACACCTGCAAAACATGTGTGCCATATACAGTTGATTTCAAAAATGTGATAGAGTAGAAAAACAAGAAATAGAATGAGGCCTATGATTTTGTTAATTCAATATACAGGTACACGATACAGCAATATGTGTTTAACCAAGCCATTTACAAATAAAAATACAAGAAACACTTAAATAGTTGTCCAGGAAAAAGGAAGAATGGTGATTAAATGCAACCATCAATTAAAACAGAAAAAGGAGAACTTGCGGCCAAGATGGAGGCATGGGTAGACACACTGTGCCTCCTCGCACAACCAAGATAGGGACAACAATAATTTAAAAACAGAATAACAACCAGAACTGACAGAAAATTGAACTTTATGGAAGTCAGACAACCAAGAAGTTAAAATAGACACGTTCATCCAGACCAGTAGGAGGGGCAGAGTCGGGCAGCCGGGCTCCAGTGGTGGTGCAGAGAGCAGACAGCATTGGGACCAGGTGCGTAAGGCATCTGAGGCATGCAAGACTATAGCGGGTGGACACTGAGCACGCAAGCAGCAGCTGGCAGACCCCGGCTGAGGGGTGGCAACTGGCAGACCCAGTGAGGTGGCAATTGTGAAGCAAGGTACTGCGCGCAACCCAGGATCCCAGCTCTGGGAAATAGAGCCTTGGGGTACTGATTGAAAACATCTGTGGGGGTTGAGGCACAGGGAGAGACTTGCAGCCTCACAGGAGAGGTCGTTGGAAAGTTCCATGGGGTGCACAAGCCCATCCACACAGGAATTCGCACCAGAGGGGCTCAGTTTGCTTGGGGAAGCAGCAGAAGGAACCGAGGTCCAACGGAGAGTGGAGCAAGTGCCACTGTTCCCTCTCAGACCCCGCCCTCACATACAATGTCACAACGCAGTGACTGGGGTGCCCCATGCTGGTGAGCACCTAAGGCTCCACCCCTCATACATAACAGGTGCAACCAGTCCAAAGGTGGGAGGGGGGGGAAGATGGCTCAAACAGAATTGAAAGTCATGCAACCATTACTTTTAAGCGACCAAGACATAGCCAACCTATCAGATGCACAGTTCAAAGCACTGGTGATCAGGATGTTCACAGAATTGATTAATTTTGGTCACAAATTAGATGAAAAAATTAAGGCTTTGCTAAGTGAAATGAAGAAAAATGCACAAGGAACCAATAGTGATGGAATGAAAGCTGGGTCTCATGTAAATGGAGTGGACCAGAAGGAAGAAAAAAACCATACAATCAGAAAAGAATGAAGAAATAAGAATTCAAAAAAATGAGGAGAGGCTTAGGAACCTCCAGGACATCTTTAAATGTTCCAACATTTGAATTATAAGGGTGCCAGAAGGAGAAGAGGAAGAGCAACAAGTGGACATGTTATTTGAACAAATAATGAAGGAGAACTTCCCCACTCTGGCAAAGGAAATAGTCTTCCAGGAAGTCCAGGAAGCTCAGAGAGTCCCAAAGAAGTTGGACCCAAGGAGGAACACACCAAGGCACACCGTAATTACATTAGCCAAGGTAAAAATGAAGGAGAGAATCCTAGAAGCAGCAAGAGATAAGTAGAGAGTCACCTACAAAGGAGTTCCCATCATACTGTCAGCTGATTTCTCAAAAGAGACCTTGAAGGCAAGAAGGGGCTGGAAAGAAGTATTCCAAGTCATGAAAGGCAAGGACCTATATCCAAGATTGCTCTATCCAGCAAAGCTTTTATTTAGAATGGAAGGGCAGATAAAGTGCTTCTCAGGTAAGGTCAAGTTAAAGGACTTCATCACCACCAAGCCCTTATTTTATGAAATGTTGAAGGGATTTATCTAAGAAAAAGAAGATAAAAAATGTGAACCGTAAAATGACAGCAAACTCACAATTGTTAACAACCACACCTAAAACACAAACAAAAGCAAACTAAGCAAACAACTAGAACAGGAACAGAACCACAGAAATGGAGATCACATGGAGGGTTAGCAACAGGGGAGTAGGAGGAGGAGAGATGGAGAAAAGGTACAGAGAATAAGTGGCATAGATGGTAGGTAGAAAATGGACAGTGGGGGAGGGGGGAGAATAGTATGGGAAATGTAGAAGCTAAAGAACTTATTACACATGGACATGAACTAAAGGGGGGAATGTGGGCCGGAGAGGGTGTGCAGGGTGGAGGGGAATGAAGGGCAGATAATGGGACAACTGTAATAGCATAATCAATAAAACATACTTTAAAAAAAAAACAGAAAAAGGATTTGTGAACTAAAGATAAGGGTGTGTTATTAACAAAAGATTGTGTTTCACTAACTAAATCCTATCTCAGATCAAATTATATTGTAGGAGATTTTTGTTGTTGGCCATTTATGGAGAATATTTTTAATTGTCATTTTTGCCTTGTTCCTCTCATAGACTCTTAAAAATATATTGCTTCAGGAAAAGAAGAATCCCACATCACTGAAAATGTACAGGTAGAGCCTTGGGTTGGAGAACATGACTTTGAAAGTTCTGACCCTGAGACTGTGTAAATAAAATCAAGGTCAAAGGTCTTAGCCAGGAACCTCAGTTGGTTAGAGCATTGTCCCGATATGTCGAGGTTGTGGGTTCAGTCTCTGGTCAGGCAGCATACAGGAAACAACCAATCAATGCATAAATATGTGGAACAACAAATCAATGTCTCTCTCTCTCTCCTCTTCCTCTCTATAAATTAAAAAAAATCAAGGTCAAGGGAATATGGGTGAGAGATCAGCAACAACATTCAGGTAATCAAAGACTTCAGTAAGCACAGGAGGCAATGATGTCACCAGGAAGTTATTAAAAATTTGCCACATGACAGGGTGTTAACCTGCAGGCATTTCCCAGCAGAGAAGGAACAAAGTCCTAAGGGAAGGGGTGGTGAGGTATCTTTCACTCTTGGGTCTCCAGGTGGAGGTGGAGGCTGGAATAGTGCTGGGAAATTGCTCTGTGAGCACAAAAGTTAAAGTCTGACAAAGCTCAGAGAATCTTCACCTTGCTACCTCATCAATCTACTCTCTATCCCATCATTACAAATGAACTTTTTAAATGAGTTTGGTCTAGCTGATTTCAAGTCCTTATGGCCTCTGGCTCTCCAACCACCTTTTTTGCTTCTCATCACTCTTTTGAAACTTCTTTCTCTAGCATCACCAGTGATCTCTAATAAACAAATCCAAAGTTGCCTTTCAAGCTTCCTCTTCATTGATGTAATTCTCACCTCATGTCCCAACCCACTCTCTTCCCAACCCCTTGTGCTTCCTTGACCTTTCTGAGGCTGTTTCCTTAGTCCTTTTCTGTCTCTAAACTGTGTCCTTATCCATCCATTCTGGAAGCTTAAATGTTATCATAAGTCCAAAACCAGATCTTTTCCTTAATAGTCAATCCAATATTTCCAGCTGAGTGCTAAGAATCCCTAACTGCCCTGTTGACATCTCAAAATCAATCTGGAGAAATTGAACTTGTCATTCCTTTCACCACACTCTTCTGCAAACCACTCCTCTTGATCTCCATATTTCTGTCATTGGACCCACATTCTCTCTGTCATCTAGCTTGAAATTTCCATCATATTTCATCTTTTACCTGTTTTACTATTCTTTTCAAAATGGCTTCCCACTTACCAAAGCTAAGCCCAAACCCTAACCCTGTATCCAAGGCTCTTTATGACCTAACCCCAGCATACATTTCCACTGTTACCTCTCCCTACTTCCTCCATTCTCTTCACACTAGCCAAACAGAATTGCCTGGAATTTCCTGAACACACCTGGTTTACCTTTCAGTTGCATCAGGTTTATCTCTCATTTCCCTCTGCCAGGAATACTATCTGCTTTTGTCTGTCAAAATCAGACCTATTTCTACTATCTAGTCCAAAAAGTCACAGTTATGTCTTCTGGTGTAATTTAGTGATGTTCAACATTTTTTTTTCATCTCACAGCACACCTAAACTAATTACCAAAATTCTGCACACACCCAAAATACTCTTTGTCAATCTAACAACAACAGCAACAAAAAAGGGTATAATTGATTTATTCATACCAGATGGCTATTGTTGTATTGGTTATTGTCATCTTTTTTTATCCTCACCCCAGGACATTTTCTCATTGCTTTTACAGAGAGAGGAATAGAAGAAGAGGGAGGGGGGAGAGGAAGGGGGAGGAGAGAGGGAATGGAGAAAGAGAGAAGAGAGATGGGGGAACAGAGAGAGAGAGACATCAATGTGAGAGAGAAACACTGATCAATTGTCTTTCATTTATATGCTGACCAAACCTACAACCTGGATATGTGCCCTGACCAGGAGTCGAAACCGTGAATGTTGTTTATGAAATGACACTCCAACCAAGTGAGCCACACCAGTCAGGATGGCTGTTGTCATTTCTTAATTTGATAATTTAAAGGAAAAGAGTCCAGTTTCCATAACTAAATATTCATGTACTGCATATTTTAAAATTCTTGCAGCACACCAGGTGAAAATCACTGGTGTAGTTTAAAATTAATTAGAGTTTAAAGTCAACTACAAATATTGTGTAAATGAAAAAGGAAGCAAAGATAACAATACAGATAAATGCATGAAATAATCAGAGAACTACAGATCTATCATTTACAGTATACAAAATGTATAAGGTAAGGCTCCTTTTTGAAAAAATATTCATGCTTTCTTGCAATAAAATAATACTCAGTGGGTGGATGTCATGTGAATAAGGCATTCATTAGAATTAAAATACAAAGAGCAGCAAGATGGCAGAGGAGTGAGTGGAAGCCACACTAACCTCCTCCCAGGACCAATCTAGAATTACAACTAAATTATGGAGAAATTACCCAGAACAAACAACTGAACTATAGTGACAGAGAACACTTATAACTTTGAACAGACAGAGGAACCAGCTTCATCACACCCTGTGTGCACCTGCACAACAGCGTATGAGGTGTGGTGAAAGGAGTGGCACTAAGTCAACCAGTGGCAGGGAAAGACCCAAGAAAGAAAGACCCAGCAACAATAAAAACTCAAAGACATCCAGAGAGCCAACATAAATTGGCCCAAGGGCAGCAAGTTCAGGGGATTAAGGACATTGCACCACTGAATCTCATATGTCTCCTACCATAGAAGTTCACACCACAAACTCAGGAATTCAGAACAAATCAATATAAGAAGCAGAGGCTAACAAGAAGAGTCTCACAAACAATGGGAAGACAAAGAAAAAAAAAAACCCAAATGAAAGGACAGAAGAAAGACTAAAAAAGAATGCTAAATGAAATAGAGGCAAATCAACTCTCAGATATTGAGTTTAAAGCAATGGTTATAAGGAAGCTCAATGAGCTCACAGGGAATTACCAAAAATTACAGGGAAACTATGATGAACTCACTGCAAATGATATCAACATGAAAAAGGAAATAGAAACTATCAATAAGAGCCAAGAGGAAATGAAGAATACAATTTCTGAATTGAAGAACACAGTAGAAGGAATCAAAAGCAGGCTAGATGAAGCAGAGGATTGAATCAGTGAGCTGGAGGACAAGGTAGGAAAAAACTCCCAAAAGGAGCAAGAAAAGGAAAAAAGACTCAGAAAGAATGAAAAGATGTTAAGGGAATTGCAGGACGACATGAAATGTAATAATATCTGTATAACAGGGATACCAGAGGGAGAAGAAGAAGAGAGAGGGATAGAAAACCTATTTGAAAAATAAATGATGGAAAACTTCCCTAATTTGATGAGAGAAAAAGTCATACAAATCCAGGAAACACAGAGAGTCCCAATCAAGAGGAACCTAAAGAGGCCCACTCCAAGCCACATCATAATTAAATGGCAAAATTCCAAAACAAAGAGAGAATCTTAAAGGCAGCAAGGGAGAAACAGGAACTAACATACAAGGGAGCCCTGATAAGACTAGCTGCTGACTTCTCAATGAAAATGCTGCACGCCAGAAGAAAATGGTAAGAAATATTCCAAGTGATGAAAAACAAGTCCCTCAACCAAGACTACCCTATTCAGCAAGGCTCTCAATTAAAATGGAAGGTGCAATAAAGTGCTTCCCAGACAAAAGAAGGCTCAAAGAATACACTTCCACCAAACCAGCATTACAAGACATGCTAAAGGGACTGCTTTAAGAAAAGGAAGAAAAAGAGTGAGAGACAGAGGAACACAGGTATGAAGGAAGTAAAATGTCAATGAATAAGTACCTATCAATAATAACCTTAAATGTAAATGGATTAAATGCTCCAATCAGAAGACATAGAGTAGCTGAATGGATAAGAAATCATAACCCACACAAATGCTGCCTACAAGAGACCCTCCTTACAACAACAGACCTACACAAACTGAAAGTGAAGGGTTGGAGAGAATCCTAGAAGCAGCAAGAGGAAAGGAGACAGTTACCTACAAAGGAGTTCCCATCAGACTGTCAGCTGATTTTTCAAAAGAAACCTTGCAGGCAGCAGGCAAGAAGGGGCTGGAAAGAAGTATTCAGAGTCATGAAAGGCAAGGACCTACATCCAAGATTACTCTATCCAGCAAAGCTTTCATTTAGAATGGAGGGGCAGATAAAGTGCTTCTCAAATAAGGTCAAGTTAAAGGACTTCATCATCACCAAGCCCTTATTATATGAAATGGTAAAAAGATTTATCTAAGAAAAAGAAGATAAAAAACATGTATAATAAAATGACAACAAACTCACAATCATTAACAACCACACCTAAAACAAAAACAAAAGCAAACTAAGCAAACAACTAGAACAGGAACAGAAACACAGAGACCACATGGAGGGTTATTAACAGGGGAGTGGGAGGGGGAGAGAGGGGGAAAAGGTACA
The DNA here is from genome assembly GCF_004126475.2 of Phyllostomus discolor. Taxonomy (NCBI): domain Eukaryota; kingdom Metazoa; phylum Chordata; class Mammalia; order Chiroptera; family Phyllostomidae; genus Phyllostomus; species Phyllostomus discolor. Next base: position 103,415,212 of record NC_040906.2, on the reverse strand, counting down.
GAGAATAAGTAGCATAGATGGTAGATAGAAAATAGAAAGTGGGAGGTTAAGACTAGTATAGGAAATGTTGAAGCCAAAGAACTTATATGTATGAGCCATGGACATGAACTAAATGGGGGGAACGTGGGTGGGAGGGGGTGTGCAGGGTGGAGGGGAGTGAAGGGGGGAAAATGGGGCAACTGTAATAGCATAATCAATATAATATATTATTAAAAAACTGAGAATAGAAATTAGAAATAAAGAAGCCATTGGCCAAAACTTTGGCTTTACTCTGAGTGAAGTGGAGAGCCACTGTAGGGTTGAAAAAAAAAAAAAAAAGAGATGTGAGTAATCTGTGTTTGTTGAAGGAAACCAACATTTGCCACCCTGACATATTGGTTTTAGGATATTGATTTTAAGTTATTTATTAGGGAAAAATTTAAGAAAAACTGTTGATCCTCCTCACATACTTGCCAAGGTATTCTGACAAAAAATTTGCTTCAGGAGAAAAATTAGGATGCTCAGTTTAAGCTAATTCGATTATGAATGGTAAATAAAAGGGTTTCAAAAACTCTTTTGAGAGTATTTTGGCTAGATATCCCCTCTGTCCCACTGATTCTGAGTTGCTCAGAAATATTCTCTTGCCATGTAGGATCTGCTCTTCTCAACTACCTGTAAAGCACTCATTCTGACTTCCGAAATAAGAGAAGTCCCCATTTTCTTTCTTTTCTCCTTTGTCCACAATGTTTTATATACCCAATGTTGCCTCGCAGTCATTGGAATTCTTAGGCTTATGCGAATTCTCCATGATCATATAATAAAGAAAATAAAGAAAAAAAGAGAAAAATTTACAGGGAACCAACAGTGGAGTGGATGAAGCTGAGAATCAAATCAGTGATTTGGAACATAAGGAAGAAAAAATATTCAATCAGAACAGAACGAAGAAAAAGAATTTTAAAAAAAGAGAGAATAGGCTAAGGAGCCTCTGGGACAACTTCAAACATACCAGCATTCAAATCATAGTTCTGGAAGAAGAAGAGAAAGAGCAAAAAAGAAATTGAAAATTTATTTGAAAAAATAATGAAAGAAAACTTCCCTAATATGGTGAAGGAAATAGGCGTACAAGTCCAGGAAGCACAGAGAGCCCCAAACAAGATGGACACAAAGAGGACCACATCATAATTAAAATGTGAAAGTTGAAAGATAAAGAGAGAATCTTAAAAGCAGCAAGAGAAAAAGCCAATAGTTACTACAAAGGAGTTTGTATAAGACTGTCAGGTGCTTTCTCAAAAGAAACTGTGCAGGCTAGAATGGACTGGCAAGAAGTATTCAAAGTGATGAAAAGCGAGGGCCTACAACCTAGAATACCCTACCCAGCAAAGCTATCATTTATAATCAAAAGGCAGATGAAGTGCTTCCCAGACAAGGTAAACCTAAAGGAGTTCATCATCAACAAGCCATTATTACATGAAATGTTAAAGGGACTTATTTCAGAAAAAGAAAAAGATCAAAACTATGAACATTAAAATGGCAATAAATTCACAACTATCAACAATTGAATCTGAAAAACAAACTAAACAAACAAGCAAAACAGAAACAGAATCATAGATATGGAGGTCATTTGGAGGGTTATCTTTTGGGAGGGGGAAGGGAAAGAATGTGGGAAAAGGTGCAGGGATTAAGAAGTACAAATTGGTAGGTAGGGAATAAACAGGGGGATGTTAAGAACAGTATAGGAAATGGAGTAGCCGAAGAACTTATATGCATGACCCATGGGTATGAACTAAGCGGCGGAGGGTGGGGGGAGATTTCTGGAGAGATAGGGGTTACCTGGTGGAGGGGAGTAAGTGGGGACATATTGGGACAACTGTAATAGCATAACGAATAAAATATATTTTAAAACAATAACTGGAAATAACACAGTATCTGCCAATTTATGATACATTCATAGAATTGAATACCATGCAGTTGTTGAAAAAATTTATAAAATTTAAATGAACTGAGAGGAGAATGTGCAATTGTCTAAGACATATATTTAGATGATAAATGAGTTACAGAAAAAATATAAAGAGAATCTGTATGTGTGTGTTAAGGAGTGCATTCACATGCAGAGAATTTTCTGTAAGAATGATACACAAAACTTCAAATGGTCACCTCTGGGGAATGAGAAGGAGGAAAGGTTTTTAGTTTTGACTTTATATCACCATGTTGTCTCAATGCATCACTAAGAACATGTAACTTCTATGATAAGAAAATTTAAATAAAATAGGGTGTAGATAATCGTACAGGAAGAAAAGACAAAGCAAGAGGACGGAGAAAGAGAGAGAGAGAGAGAGAGAATCATGCACCAATTTCAAGGTTTCAATATATTTGCAGAATAATTATTAGAATTAATTATTAGATGATTACATTTCTAGCCAAATTTCTAGTGCTATCAGTCAGGGGAACTGCATGGTATTAATACCAAAAGAGTTGTGCATTATCTGGTCCAACTCCATTATACAGGTGAGAGTAGCTCATGCTTCCTGGAATCTGTCTTCACAGTGACAATGTGTTCTTTTAGACTCATATTTATACAGTGACACTTTAACATCAGTAGCAAAATATGTATGGAAAAGCAAAGACTAGGGTCCAAAATAAGATGAAGCTGAAGAAACAAAGAAGAGTGTCAATAATTAAGCCTCTATGATGCCAGGCATAATGGACAGTGGGCAGAAAGGAGTAACTCAGGGAGGTGGTGACCTAGCCTTACCTTGTAGTGACTGATGGTATCTGCAATGTCCTGCTCACAGTGAGACTTGTGTTCAGGGGACACTAGGCATTCCATACACAGAAGAAGTCAGCTCTCCTCACAGAAACTGCATAACTTTTTCTGGTGGCTATGGCAGATATGGCCTGTCTCTAGAACCCCATCAGAGCAGGGCTTCTGGCAGAAGGGACAGCAGAAAACTCCAAAAGCTGAGCCCTTCTCCACATATGGGGCCAGGCACACTTGGCAGAAAAGGTGTCTACAGCCAGTGCTCATTGCCTCTGTCAGGCTCTCCTGGCAGATGGGGCAGATGCCCTCTTCCTGGCTGGTCCTCTGCAGAGAGACCATGGCCTCCACCCCACACTCCCAGCCTCCTGTCTACAAGGCCTCCCTCCCCACTGGGGCTTTGGAAGCCCTCCCATACAGACAGTCCACAGAAGATGGCCCCGCTGGTAAAAGGCAGTCTTGAAGTAGCCTAAAGGATGTGACTTGGGCCTCCAGCTTCAGGCAACTGCTCACCCCCTGTCAGTGGAGCCTAGCATGGAGCACAGGGACCACAGTTCTGCACGAGTTACAGAAACACCTTATCAGCTTTGACATGCACCCTCTGGTTTCCTTGTAGTTACAAAACTTGTAATCACTCTTTATTCTTTATACCATACCCCTGGAGGAAACAGGTGATTCAAAACCAATTCTCTTTTCTTCTGAGCTTTCTACAAATAACTTTTACTGTTCAAAGTTAAAAGGCTAGAGTGTCATGGCCAGCAGCCAGAGCATCATAAACTCAAAAGTTGAAAGTCTTCTCCAATTCTGTCTTCTCAGTTGACAGAATTTGGCAGGAATTTGGAGTGCTCTCTCCCACATTGGTATACTAGAGGGTTCGTAGTCGCACTCAAAGAATTCGACCACTGCTATTGATCACTATTATCAACCATTTGCCTCAGTATCTCTGTCAGCTGGTTATTCTTTCAACCAGCACCCTTTCTAGGGCTCTGTGTATTCCATAGTGAAAGAGAAGAGAACAGGACTTACAGAAGACCTGTGTAATGCTTGAAGGTACTTTTCCTGCCTTTCAAACCACCTCCAAAGATGACCCAGAGAAGGAAGAACTCCCCCATCACCACTTCCCTTAAATACTGTGCATTCACTCCCACTCCCTCATCCCCAACTTCTTGCTTAGTTCTCCTCCCAAAAAGCTTTCTTAGTATCCTACTTCAAGTTCTTCTGCTATAAGTTCAGGTCATTTTCTCGGCCTTCAGATCTGAGGAGATGGCCAGTAGGTGAATGGTACTTTAAAGCATGTCAATTATATGTGTTCATATGCTGAAAAACTGGGGGAGAAGTGAAGAGGCCCATTCTCTGCTGGAAACACTGAGTTATCAGGACAACTAAATTCTCCAAGGCTGAGTGACTGACCTGAGGTGGCTGAAAGGTGAGATGGACTTTGGTGCAAGGTGCAGCTTGTTTGCTCTTGGGGAAGAGGAAAGTCTTGGATCTTTCAGTGTAATGACAAACTGAGAGTCACCTCACAGAATGATTACCCATTCACCAGAACCTTTACTTATTGTATCTTGGGAACTAAGTGTCACAGAACCATGGCATCTACTCACAACACTGGACACCCCAGTCTTCCAGTTTTCATCCTTTGTTCTCAACCTTGACACTGGGGAAGCTTACAAGAGGTCTGTTAATAAGGGCTTCCAGTTGAGGCTTTTAAAACTCTGAGATTGTTTTCAAACCTCACTCCATAATCCCATTTTGCCAGTCTACTGTGGGTTGCTACTAAAAACTTACTTTCCCCAAGGTCACTTGGCCTTCTTCTCCTCAAAAGAGATGTCCCCCTCAAATCTCAGGGTTACAGATAGCATGTGTATCTTCCTCACTCCATTCCACCACCACCTGAGCACGATTTCCCTAGAGACACATGAAAATACCTGCTTGTGGAGCTCTGGTTGTTCACACTCTTCCTTGCTGCCCTCCTCAGATCCGTTTTCCTGCTTTATTGAGGATTTGTGTGTGCGGCCCATACCCTGTGTTCTGCCATCATCCTGGGTAAATTCAAAGACTATGTAGAAGACCATCCAACACAGAGGCCCTTCAGCACCTTGAGTGACTCAATCCATTGACCTTTACTTTTGCCACTGCCCTAATGAATTCATATTTTGCTACCTGGAATCATGAATCCAGGATTTGTCTTACAGCTCTCTCCCTAAGCTACACACTACCACATCTGTTCTCCAATCTCTAGTCCTTGACCCTTCCACATTTGACACTTCTGCCATATGTCATGGTATAATGTGAGAATCAAAAATGTAGGGAGATAAAACAATCTGCCCAAGGGCACAGAAGGGTAAACAGAAAGCTGGAATTCAGATCTGGATGTCTGTCATCTGACCCACATACTTCATCACCACAAGATGTCATTTGTCTCCTAGAAAGAGTTCAGTGAAGGGTGGTTAAATGGATCAATAATTGGATTCTGGACAGACAGATGAAGAAATTATACTTTGTACCACCTTGAAGTACTGACCACAGGTAACATACTACAGCTATTAAGTATTTCTCTTGATTTTCCTATTGACTTATTGAGAAACTTGAAGGCAGGGACCCACTGTATTTAATACCATATTAAGAATGATTCAAGCATAGAAGTCATAAAAGGAAAGACAGATAAATTCAACCACATTTAAAAAGATCTTTATGGGGAAAAAAGCTGCAAAGCAATGCCAAGAGACAAATGAGAAAATGGAAATGTTAAAAGAAAACATATTTACAACTACCATGAAAATGAAAGGGCTAATTTCCTGAATGCACAGGGAGCTCTTGCAAATAAGAAATTATTAGCTACCAAGTAGAAAATTGGTCAGAGGAAATAAATAGACCCTCCATATGAAAAAATACAAAATATCTCTAAAACATATGAAAAGATGCTCACTCTCACTCACATGAAGGAAATGCAAATTAAGACAGCACCGAAATTAGATGTCTGGATGGCTGAGTAACAGGGGTGGGAAAGACATTCCCCTCTGTTCCCACTGTGCTTTTTAAGTTTGAAACCAAGTCAAGTGTATCGTCAATTTAAACAATTACTTAAATTTGTAAGTATTATGGTGGAAAAATCAGAATCTAGGATGAAAGGGATTCTAAACTAGTCAAAAGATTGGGACTGTGGTCCTATTTCTAGAGATTTGGAGCTTCATGTTCTGGGACAGCCACAATCCCAGCCTCCTTCCCAGGAAGGTGTATCAAACATTCTAACTGATACACAGTTGTTAGGGTTAGCTCCTTGCACATAGCAGGTGCTGAATAAATTGTTTGAAGGAGTGATCTTTCCTAATTTTACCTACTTTAAAATAGTGGTGCCCATGACAACAAACTCACAACTATCAACAACTGAACCTGAAAAAAACAAAAACAAAAACAAACTAAGCAAACAACTAGAACAGGAATAGGATCATACAAATGGACATCAAGTGGAGAGTTATCAGTGGGAAAGGGGAGAGTGGAGAATGGGGGAAAATGTACAAGGAAAGAGAAGCATAATCAGTAGGTACAAAATAGACAGGGGGAGGTTAAGAATAGTATAGGAAATGGAGAAGCCAAAGAACATATATGCATGACCCATGGACATGAACTAAGGGGTGAGGGAAATTCAGGAGGGAATGAGGGTACTGGGCAGGGGAGGGGGGAAGGGGAGAAAAAATGGGACAACTGTAATAGCATAATCAATAAAATATACTTAAAAAAGAAAAAATAAAATAGTGGCTCATATCTTTTATTTTCATCACTTCTTTCCTGTCTCTGCTGTGCTGGTTCTCAGCCGAGGACGACTCCTACCTCTTCCTTGCAGCTGCTCTAAAGTCTTGACATCAGTTTAAACCCAGCTCATGTCCTGCACAAAAACTTACTAACTACTCAGTCTTCATTCTTCCAAGGCCTCCACTTACAGTTGGGCAGGTTGTTCACCTCACAAGAGCAGCTAGCAGAGGGTATGAGTTGGGGCTGAGATCCTGCTATAGAGCAGTGCTGGCGGAGGAAGGAAGGGAGGGGCACATTCTAATTTACACTGAAGTGTCAGAGGGGGTTGGGGTTCTGTATACATCTCTTCCGTACCTGAACCACCATTTAATTTTTGCCAACTTCCCTGACTTTGCCTCATGCTTAGCTCCATAGGGATAGGACTATGTCTTCCCCTATTTGCATACCCTCTGATGCCTAACCCAGTGCTGAGCATCTAAACTACTCTTTCAAAGTCTCCAACTAAATCCTAAACTCAAATCCTACGGATGTTTTCTCAGCCTGCATCCAAACTGACAACTGTAAAATATTAGATCATCAGCAGTCCTTTCCTTGAAATTCTCTTCTCCTCTAGTTCCTAGGACCTCTTTTTCTCTCTGACCGAAAGGAAACCCACCCCCTCTTAATTCAAAGAGGTAGAGCTACTCGAACTTCCAAGACAAGCCAGATTCCAATCTCCAATCTGCCATTTCCCAGTTAACCTTATGCAGGTTCCCTAACCTCCCTGAGCCCCAATGTCATCCAGCTACTTAGACCTGGCCTTGCTTCCCTTACTGAGTTTAAATTCCTGTGCAACCTTGGATGTCTCATCAGCACTTCAAATTCAGTGAGCCTTCTAAATTTATTCTTACTTGAATTACCTGCTATGAGCCCAGAAGGCAATGGAGAGGGTCCTTCAGCTGTGTTTGGATGCTGCCTCTCAATGGGCAGAAGGTGGCGCTGTCTGTTAAGGCCGGAAGGCTTCACCCCCCCCACCCCCCCGCCCCCCCCCAATTTTCTGGAAGAGAGAATGCTGCCAGGACCAGGGCACTGGGACATTTCACTGAAAAATAGTATCTTGAAAAATGGCAGTGTAACTCCTCAGTGTAAGAAATATCTGGCTGTGGAAAGTTAGCAAAGAAATGTTTAGATTTGGGAGGGGAAAGGAAATAGGAGGGGATAAAACTGTGTGAGAGGAAGAGGGGTTTCCCCAAAGTTGAGGATCCTGAGAATTGACATTATTACCAATAATGATTGTGAAATTGAAATTAACTTTTTAAAACTTTCAATTAAAAATATTTGTGTTAGCCATGCTAGAGGAAATAAATTATTCATTCTCACCAGAGAAAATGTATACAACTGCTGTCAAAGAGGAACACATAGGGGGAATATAGCCATGGTCAGGCAGTTAATTAAAAATATATTTCTGGATTTTTAAAGTTTGTGGTCAGCTTTGTAAAATTTGTAACTTGTTGTCCTTGCAAGTAAATATTAACTCTGGTCCTTAAATTTGTATTTCTAGTTCTGTATCCTTTCTCTCGAAGAGGGCCCAAAAATGTGAGCTTCAAGCCCCACAACCTGGTCCTCTTACTCCTGCAGCCCCACCCAGGAGAGTCGAGGGCAGTGCAAGTGTGCCGCGGATGGGCCGCAGAGGAGGCCGTTTTCCATCAGGGAGCTTTAAAGGACTGTTGACAGGAAAAGGGGTTTCTTGAAAACTCTGGCTGGTAACGGATCAAGTGACAAGGGAGAAACGGAGAGCACTTGGCCTAGGGAGCGTGCCCAGTGGCCACTCAGGAGTCTGCCTAACATTCGTTACTGTCCCAGGGCTGCGGTCCACCCGTCCTGGCTGTGTCCCGGCCTTTGCATTGGCTCTGGCCTTGCAGACGCCAGGCTTGCACGTGTGGTTTACAGAAAACCTTCAAACAGCACAGTGTGGGCCCTCAGGCGTTTCCAGTCCCATCTCGCTGACTTTGTGGCTTTAATGATGGAATGTGTACTTTGAAAACACACACACAAAACATAAAATACCATCTCAACTGAAAGCAGGTCGGTATCATCAGGATGATACTTAATTGGTTGCTTTTTAAACCTCTTGACAGTCACTCTCCAGGGGCACCCTGCTCATTCCTGAGCATGCTCGCTGGGTTCCTGCCCAACCACTCTAACGGTCCCCATTGGCCACACTAGGCACTCAGGCCCACTCTCTCTGCACTTGAGCCACAACCAGGGAGCACTAACCCTCTTCCCACCATCTTTTTCTGGCCCTTCTTCACCTGGCTGACTTCAGGGCACCAGTGCCCCACTTGGGTCCTGAGTGCTTGGGACCTCAAGCAGAGTACCATCTCCATTCTACAGATGGAGAAACCAAGGCCCAAAGACCCCTGAGAATGGTTACCAAAAGCTAGTACTGTAACTGACCCTGTGAAGATGAACACTTGATTTCTTACAATACAGGTCCAGCCCTGGGGGACCCACAGTCCTTCAAGTCAACCCCTATCAACTCATTTAGCAAAAGCCCTAGAACCAGTTCACCCCAGACTGATGGAATGAAAAAGTTTTGTTTAGAAGTGGGAACAGGGGAAAAAAATGGGACAACTGTAATAGCATAAAAAATACAATGTGATAAAAAAAACAAGTGAGGCCTGTGGAAGTCTTAGTGGGCTTACAAGTTTTTAATGCATCATTAGCATTTCTGAGTGGTTTCTGTATGGCTCCTCTTTTTGCCTCTAGAGCTGGTTGAATCTCTGATCTCCTTGTCACCTCCTAGTCTGCAAACTGAGACCTATGAGGGGCTAGAGTGCACTGAAACTAGAATTCTCTCCACAGCAGGTATACCTGCATTTTAAAGGCCCCTAAATATAAGCAGAATCAGACCCTTTGTTTCTGGGCCTGGTAAGGAGGACTAATCTGACTCCATCTCTTCTAGAATATTAAGTATGTAGAATGCAAAATTCTATTCCAGCCCTAACTAGGGGTAGGGGAGGGGGCCGGAGTGTGTGTGTGCACATGCAAAATTCATGTAGACTTTGCTGCTAAAGAAAAATAAAGGAAAAAAATTGCCTGAAAGCTAAGGTCAAGAGAACAAATCACAGAAAATACCTAGGCCTAAATCAGAAAGGTTTCTGCTGCCATTAGTGGACTGGGTAATCCGGATCAACCAAGTCTGAGTAATTTAGATCTCCCCCAAGTGAAACCAACTAAAAAAGCTGGATAATATATTTTTAAAGTATCTAAAAAATTTAAAGGGCTACTGAAAAATTAATTGCCAGGCCAAAATTTGAAGAAGGAAAGGAATCTGTAGTAATGAGCTTGGAACTTGGGGTCACTTCTTTCTAGTGATATTTGCTGAGATCCTACAGGTTAGTGAAATCCAAGCTGCATTTTTGGCATCCTTTAAAGGTGTAAGGAACTAGAAAACAGAGTCTCAGGTCCCCACATCTCAAATGTTCAACTTGTGTAATGTGACTCTGGACTGCTAGTGTCAAGAACAGAAATCTTTTTAGGAAGAAGCTAATATCATTCTAGACCTTGCATTATTTCTGCAGATACTTTTTCAAATATATCTAACACAAACAAAAATCAGCAGGCATCAGAGAGACATGAGACTACTGGTAAAAGAAAACAGAAACAACAGAAAACAGGAAATTAGACCCACACACAAGGTGTTCAGACACTGGGATTATTGGACACAGATTGTGCAACAACTATGCATATGCTCTGTTCAAGGAAATAAAAGCCAAGGTTGGAAGAAATGACAAATTAGAAAGTATAATAAGGAGATCCAAGATGGCAGAAAGTAAGTGGAAGGTACACTAGCCTCCTCCAAGGGCCAATCTGGAATTACAACTAAATTGTAGAGAAATCATCTTGAAAAACCAAATGAATACTAGCTGGAGAGAAGCCTTATAACCAGACAGACAGAAGAAAACACTTCATCAGAATATGACTGGTAGGGAGTGTGGAGGAGACACAAGAGGTCTGGCTTTGCTCCCATGGGCATCAGCTGAAGTGGCAGAAGGATATTTCAGGGGCCAGGGGGTTCCCCCTGAGAAGTGTGGCATCTAAACCCCAAGCTAGACTCCCCAGCCTACAGCACCAGAGCTGGAAAGAAACCCAGATAACATCCAGCTGTGGAAAGCAGCAGGGGTTCTGTTGACCAGGGAGAGATGGCGGGAGATGCAGAGTCTTTTTGTTTGCATCCACTTACGCTGGGTACAGGCAAAGGGAGGGCAGAGTGGACTAGAGATGCTTGAGGAGAGTCTGTGGTTGATGGTTATGGGGAGAGAACCTCTACCATGATCGCTCTTTTGAGTCATTCTCCATACTGAAGAACACATCCATCTCAGACAGAGCACTCCTCTCTGAGTGGCATCAGCCTGAGGGGAAGCAATAGCTATACCCACAGGAATTACTCTGCCCCACCCTTTGATGCTTCAGCCTGACTGCTGATTACAGGTTGATTAGATTAACAACTGATCATTTAAATAGCTGATTAGTTAAACATCTATGGCAGAAATACAAAGGAGCAGTCAAAATGGAAGACAAAGAAACAGACCCCAATGAAAGAACAAGAGAATTTTCCATAAGAACTAGATGAAATGGGAGTAAGCAATTTATCAGATAGAGAGCGTACAGTAATGTTATAAGGATACTCAACAGCATGAAAAAAGATGCAGAAACCATAAAAAAGGATCAGTCAAAAATAAAGAATGCAATAGTTGAGATAAGTAATACACTGGGAGAAGAAACAGTATGTTACATGAAGCAGAAATCAGTGTTTTGGGAGACAAAGTAAAAAAAATCAGGCAGAGCAGAAAAAGAAAAAAGAATTTATAAAAATGAGGAGAGCTTAAGAAATATCTTGGACAACATGAAGCATAACAACATCCACATCATGGGAATACTGGGAAAAGAGAGTGAGCAAGGGGTCAAGAACCTATTTAAGAAATAATGACTGAAAACTTTGCTAATCTGGTGAAGGAAAAAGTTTCACAAGTCCAGGAAACTCAGAGAGTCCCAAACAAGTTGGACCCAAACAGGAATACACCAAGACACATCATGATTAAAATGACAAGGCTTAAAGACAAGGAGAGAATTCTAAAAGCCACAAGAGAACAGCAAATAGTTACCTACAAGGGAGCACCAATTAGACCATCATCTGATTACTCATAAGAAACATTTCAGTCCAGAAGGGAGTGGTGAGAAATATTCAAGGTGATGAAAAGCAAGCACCTACAATGAAGGCTACTTTACCCAGCAAAGCTATCATTTAAAATTTAAGGAGAAATAGGGAGCTTCTCAGATAAGAAAAAGCTAAAGGAGTTTGCTAACACCAAACTAGTGCTGCAACAAATGTTAAAGGGGCTTACTTTAAGAAGAAAAAGAGAAAGGGGGAAAAAGATGACAGAGGAAAAGAGTCTAACAATAAAATGGCACTACACACATATCTATCAATAATCACATTAAATGTAAATGGCTTAGATGCTCCAACCAAAATACAGAGGGTAGCTGAATGGATAAGAAAACAAGACCCAGATATATGCCCTCTTGGAGAGAGACCCATCTCAGGTTGAAAGATACACACAGTAAAAGTAAAGGGTTAGAAAAGATATTTGATGCAAATGGAAAAGAAAAGAAGCTGGAGTAGCAGTACTTATGTCTGAAAAAATATACTTTAAAGTCAAATCTATAGTAAGAGACAAAGAAGGACACTACATGATGATAAGGAACAGTCCAACAAGAGGATATAACCCTGGTAAATGTTTATGCACCCATCATAGGAGCACCTAAATATGTAAAGCAAATTTTGATGGATATAAAAGGAGCTATAGAGAGAAATACAGTCATATTTGGGGATTTTAACACCCCATTGACTTCAATGGATAGATCTTCCAGGCAGAAAAATCAACAAGAAGACAGTGGCCCTAAATGACAAATTAGATCAAATGGACTTAACTGACAACTTCAGAGTATTTCATGCCAAAATGGTAGAATATACATACTTTTCAAGTACACATGGAATGTTTTCTAGGATAGCCCACATGCTTGGACATAAAACAAATCTCAATAAATTTAAGATGACTGGAATTATATCAGGCATCTTCTCTGACCATGTTACGAAACTAGAGACCAATCACAAGAAGAACACTGAAAAATACACAAAGACATGGAAGCTAAATAATGTGTTATTAAACAACGAATGGGTCAACAACGAGATCAAGAATGAAATCAAAAGATACTTTGAAACAAATGAAAATGAGGACACCACAATCCAAAATATGTGGGACACTGGGAAAGCAACCCTAAGAGGGAAATCCATAGCATTATAGGCCTATGTCGAAAAACAAGAAAAAGCTCAAATAAACAATCTAACTTCACACTTAAAGGAACGTGAAAAAGAACAACTTACAAAGCCCAAATGGGGTAGAAGGAAGGAAATAATAAAGATCAGAGCAGAAATAAATGAAATAGAGGCTATAAAAAACTGTACAAAAGATTAATGAATCCAAGAACTACTTCTTTGAAAAGATAAGATAGACAAACCTTTAACCAGACTCATCAATACAAAAGAGAAAGTACCCAAATAAATAAAATCAGAAATGAAAGAGGAGAAATAACAACCAACAGCAAAGAAACACAAAGGATTGTAAGAAAATACTATAAGCAATTACATGCCAACGAACTGGGCAACCTGAATGAAATGGATAAATTTCTAGAAACATACAATCCTCCAAAGATAAATAAAAAGAATCAGAGAATCTGAATAGATTATACCTAGTGAAATTGAAACAGTAATAAAAAAAAAACTCCAAACAAGCAAAAGCCCTGGACCAGATGGCTTCACAGGTGAATTTTACCAAGCGTTCCAAGAAGAACTAACACCTGCCCTTCTCAAACTATTTCAGAAAATGTAAAAGGAGGGAAGGCTCCCAAACTCATTTTACAAGGCCAGCATTATCCTGATTCCAAAACCAGATAAAGACACTACAGAGAAAGGAAATTATAGGCCAATATTACTGATGAATGTGGATGCTAAAATCCTGAAAAAAAAATATTAGTAAACTAAATACAGCAATGCATCAAAAAAAAAATCATACACCATGATCCAGTGGGATTTAGTCTGGGAATGCAAGGATGACACAGTAGTCACAAATCAATAAATGTGATTAACCACATAAACAAAATAAAGGATAAAAACCACATGACCATATCAATAGATGCAGAAAAAGTTTTTGATAGAAATCCAGCACCCTTTTATGATAAAAGTTCTTAGCAAAGTGGGAATAGAGGGAACATACCTAGACATAATAAAGGCCATGTATGACAAACCCATTGCCAGCATCATACTCAATGGGCAAAAACTACAAGCATTCCCATTAAGATCAGAAACAAGACAGGACATCCACTTTACTTCCTTATTCAACATAGTACTGGTAGTCCTAGCCACAGCAATCAGACAAAAAGAAGAAATAAAAGGCATCCAAATTGGAAAGGAAGGAGTAAAATTGTCATTATTTGCAGATGACATGATACTGTACATACAGAATCCCAAAGATTTCATCCAGAAACCACTGGAATTGATAAATGAATTCAGCAAAGTAGCAGGATACAAAATTAATAGTCAGAAATCAGTTGCATTTTTATATGCCAAAAATGAACTAACAGAAAGGAAAATCAAGAAAACAATTCCATTCACAGTTGCTTCAAAAAGAATAAAATACCTAACCAAGAATATAAAAGATCTGTACTCAGAAAATCATAAGGCACTAAAGAAAGAAATGGAAGAAGATTCAAATAAGTGGAAGCACCATCTTCATGGAGAGGATGAATTAACATTATTAAAGTGTCCATACTACCCAATGCAATCTATAGATTCAATGCAATTCATATCAAGATTCCAATGATGTATTTCACAGAACTAGAACAAATATTTCATAAATTTATATGGAATCACAAAAGGCCCAGCATAGTGACAGCAATCCTGAGAAAGAAGAACAAAGTTGGAGGAATCACTCTACTTAATATCATATTATATAGCAAGGCCACAGTAATCAAAACAGCCTGGTAGTGGTATAAAAACAGACACATAGATCACTGGAACAGAATAAAGAGCCTAGAAATAAACCCACACCTTTGCAGTCAATTAATATTTGACAGAGGATGCAAACATATAAAATGGGCTGAAGATAGTTTATTCAATAAATAGTGTTGGGAAAATTGAACAGACATGTGCAGAAAAATGAAACTAGACCACTGTCTTACACCACACACATAAATAAATTCAAAATGGAACAAAGACTTAAATGTTAGACCAGAAACCATAAAAATCCTAGAAGAAAACATAGGCATCAAAATCTCTGACATTGCTTGTAGAAATTTTTTATCAGATGTATCTCCCCAGGCAAGAGAATCAGAAGAAAAAATAAACAAAGGGAACTTCATCAAACTAAAAATTTATTGCACAGCAAAAGGAAATCACCAACAGAATAAAAAGAAAACCCACAGAATGGGAGAACATATTTACCAATACATCTGATAAGGAGTTAATATCCAAAATTTGTAAAATATGTACAAAACTTAACACCCAAAAACCAAACAACCCAATTAAAAAATGGGCAAAGGACCTAATAGACACTTGAATGGCTATGATTAGAACCCCTTTGCATTTTTGGTGGGAATGCAGACTCGTGAAGACACCATGGAAAGCATTATGGACATACCTCAAAAAATTAAAAATGGATCTGCCCTTTGACCCAGTGATCCCACTTCTGGGGATATATCCAAAGAAACCCAAAACACTAATTCGAAAGAACATAAGCACCCCTATGTTCATTGCAGCATTATTTACAATCACCAAGATATGGAAGCAGCCCAAGTGTCCATCAATAGATGAGTGGATAAAACAACTATGGGACATTTACACAATGGAATTTTAGTCAGCTGTAAAAAAGAAGAAAAGTTTACCCTTGGAACAGTATGGATGGACCTGGACATTATGCTATGGGAAATAAGTCAGTCAAGGAAGAGAAATAGTATATGATTTCACTCAGATGTGGAATTTAATGAACAAATTGAACTAACAAGCAAAACAGACAGACTCAATGATGGAGAAGAGATGACAACTAGTAGGAGGACGGGGTAGAGGGACTGAGTAAAAAGGAAAAAGCACCATGGGCATGGAAAACAGTGTGGTGATTGCTGGGGGGAGGGGAGTATAAGGGGACTAAATGGTAATGGAAAAAGATACAATAAAGATAAGAAACAAAAAAACAAAAAATGAAATTATAATAAGTGGCATAGATTTTGTTTTTAAAAGGAGCTTTTAGACTGAGTATGGTGGCCTTCTTGGTTCACCTGTGAGCCCAGGAAGAAAGATCATGGAGATCTGGAAAGAGTAACTTCCAGTTACTCAGTAACTCAGTTAAAAAACCAGTTCAGGTTTTTTGCCATGATAAAATTATATAACCAAAAATAAGTAAATAAAATATATAATTTAATTTTTAAAGGGTTGTACATTCACTTGGTTTGGAAATTAATATATAAACAGGCACATCAGGAAGATTTGCAACCACTCCATCTATTTATCCCATCTGCCACTACCTCCATCCCCACCCCAAAGTCAACACTGTCTTTTTCCTGTGTATCCTTTCAATCTTTATGTAAGAATACAAGTGTGTGTATGTGTGTGTGTCTTTCTGTTCTTTTTAAAGCAAAATTTTGCATGCTAATCAATGTTTTATTTTAACAATATAGCCTAAAAATTTTGTCACATCAATACCTGTAGCCTCTATAAAATGGCTCAGTTTAATATGAATATACAAATTAGCAATTTTGCACCAGGTAAATACTGAGGACATCAAGATGGTAGAACGTGGTCATGGGTAAACATCTTTATTCTCATAACCTTAAGGGGAGTTTTTTTTCACTAGAATTTGGCCTTGGGAAGGATTACACTGATGCCCTGGTGTGCATCCCACTGTTTCCCTTCTGTCATGACATGGACTCATTGGGACAGCTGGCCAGTGTTGGACAGCTTTACACACTGCAGATGCTGGATGTGGGCCCAGCAGTTTTTCTGTGCCAGCTGTGGGCCAGAGCACACTGCTGTGCCACAGGAGAAGGGGGGAGTGTCAGGCTCCCTCCTGCAGACTTAGAAGGAACTTGGAGTCAACCATGGATCTGACACAGAGATCATCTTTAAAGTGCTCTGAGGAGCTAATAAACAGGATGTGGGACAGTGTGAAGCAAAGTGCAAGTCAGACAAGTTGAGATGCGTCCTTGTTTGGAACAAAAGCTGTTCATCTTAAAGGTCCCTGAATTAGTCAACATCTTTAAAAAAGCGTAAAAATGTAATATTTCTAAACACTCTTGTGTTAAAAAAGACTAAGAACATTTTACCTGAATTAAAATAGCTGAAAGAAGAATAAATGTCCTGTAAACTAAAATAGTTTATTTCCTGGGGAGAACTTCAGAGCCTTTGGTCATTCACCTATTTACCTGACTCCAGGGTCAAGGGCCTCTAATCCAAGGTGCATTCTTTATCTATCAGGAAATCACAGCCCCACCAGTACCTGATAGAGGAGACAACAGGTGGCTTATCTTTCAAACCCACCCCCTCTTATCCTCCCCACCCTGTGCTTTAACTGCAAAGATTTGGAAAGATGGAAAAGAGATTATTTCAGCAGACGGGGAAGAAATTTGTAGTGTCTTAAGATAAAATACAGGATGCTCAGTTAAACTTGAATTTCAGATTAATGAATTTCTAGTGTGTTGTCCAAATACTGTTATTCATTGTGTACCTGAAATTCAGACTTAACTGGGTGTCCTAAATCTCAAACCCTACTTGGTAAATATGGGTCACAGAATGTCAGTCTAATGAGAAAAGACAGTTTGTCTTGAGGAAGAACTTAAGATAATTTTACATGGAAAGGGGGAGGCCCTTGGTTTAGACTTTAAATATCAGCAGTTTAGACTCTGTTGTATAGAAAATGGGGGCTGACTGCAGATTTTAAGTAATATATACTGGGTATTTTCTATATTATAGAAGTAAGTACATTAATTGTAATATATGTGGAAAGTACAGAAAAGTATAAAAAATAATTAGCCATAATTCTACCAACCAGCAAAAGCAGCTGTTGACACTTTGATATTAACTGACTTCAAATTCTTGTCTAGTTATCACCACCTTAGGCCCATTTTGACCACCCTATTGCAAACTGGAGCCTTATCACCTCATGATATGGAAATTAATTTGTATATTAACTTATTAGGGCTGAAGACTGTGTGGGAACATCTCTGATGTCTCTTTCTGTATCCTGATTTCTTCTCATAAGGACACCAGTGAGATTAGATTAGGTCCCACCCTAACAGCCTTATTTTAACTTAGTCACCTCTTTAAAGGGCATATCTCCAAACACAGTCACATTCTGAGGTACTGGGAGTTAGGGCTTCAACATATAAATTTGGAGGGACACAATTCAGCCCATAAAAATCTGCATGAAAGTGTAGAGACCATAGAAGGGGCAGACATCCACCACTAATATAGCATTTGCTCTTGTACCACTGAGCTTCAGGGCCAATACTAGACCCTCACCACTGCCTCCTGCAATGAGATTTCAAAGCTATTTCCATCTTAGGGTCCTCCTGTAAGGTGTCTAGTCTGTGAGTATTTGCAGTAAAATGTGGCTTTGTATGGGGCTCTGGGCACAGTAATTCTGTGGTACAAAATATTACATGGTGTGATATGTTCTGGTAGAGGTATAACCATATTTGTGTTCTTACTAATTCTTTGATGTCACTTAGTGCATGCATAGCATAACTGTTGAGGGTATGGGTTGAGGTAAGACTAGGGACTTCCCATAAAAACAGAACCAAGATGATGTGTATATACATAAAGGGTTTTAAGAAATTGGCTCATACAATTCTGGGGGTTGACAAGGTCAAATTCTGAAGGGCAGGTGGAGACCCCAGGTGGAGGCCAGAGAGAGCTGATGGTGCGGCAGGAGGCAGAATTCCCTCTTTTGCAGGGAACACTTTAAGCTGCAGGGGTGTCCAACCCACAGCCCACAGCCCACAGGCCACATGTGGCCCAGGATGGCCATAAATGTGGCCCAACACGAAACTGTAAATTTACTTAAAACCTTTGTTTTGATCATCAGTTTTCGTTAGTGTTTGTGTATTTAATGTGTGGCCCAAGACAACTCTTCTTCCAGTGTGGCCCAGAGACACCAAAAGGCTGGATACCCCTGCAAGGGTTTCCACTGGTTATTGTGGCTCATGAGGGAGGGTGATCTCCTTTACTCAGTCTACTGATTTAAATGATAATCTCATCTAAAAAACAACTTCAGCTTCAGCCAAGATGAGACTGCAGTTATGAGCAGCAAAATACTAGAAAACAGTGAGTAAATAAAATGACTTTTTATTAGTGGCCATTGATTGTTTTGTTTTCAGAAACCTGGGAGAAATGGTCTTCTTTGAGTTTTAAATGTTCTGATAAAGTTAGTCATTTCTTCAGTTCCTCAATATCACCTTGAATTGTTGAAATAAGTGACTCTAGAGAGAATCAAAGTTCTTTTGTGGTCTGAGGTAGCCAACAATGGCCACATTGAGGATGTCCCCATAGAAGTCCTCTTTGAAGGTATGCATGATGAGTTCCACAGACTTTTTGTGTTCTTGTAGTATGGGTTCTATTCTATGCTCACTGCTGTCTCAGGGACACCTCTACTTTCAATACTGGCCCAACCATAATAAATGCCAGTGGGTGGGTAGGTATATCAGCTGGAAGATTATCTACCACTTGTTCAGGAAAGTTAACTGTAGGGACACCTACCTGTTTGGAGCTGTGGCCACAGTGATGCAGGTGCCTGAGGACACAGTCCACTGGGGCTGAGACTGTAAGGCCAGGAGGCCACTCATGCTGCTGACCCAGCAGAAGCTGCCAGCAATCCAGAGGCTGCATCTCTGCCTTAGAAGCCTCCGATGCCTACTTTTAACTTAACAAAATGTCTCTCTGTTCTAGGAAACTTGGTTATGGGCACTCTCTGTTAAGGCTGTCCCTTTACCCCTCAGTTCCTGACTAACTTGTGAGAATCTTTTAGAAAACCTGTTTACATTTTACTTTTCTTATAATTTGATCTCTAGTCATCAGTTGATTTAGTTCATATCATTTGCCTTGATGCTTTCCAAAAAGATAGTGACCATTCTCACTCCCCCCAGTAATGTATGAAGTGTTCCATTTGCCTCATCAGGTTTGGACACTTTAAAAATTGCCACTGTGATGAATACAAAGTTTTATCTTATTATACCTTATTTATATTTCCCTCAGTAGTAGGGAGGTTGAACTTTTTTTACTTTAGAATTTAAGCATTAGTTTGGATACCTACAACCACTGTTCATTTTTATTTTATTTTACTTTATTATATTTAAGATTTTCACTTAAAGGAGGGAGAAAGAGAGGGAAAGAAACATCGATGTGAGAGAGAAATGAGAGAAACATCGGTCAGTTGCATCTCATATGTGCCCAGACCTGGGATCGAATCTGCAACCCAGTTATGTGCCCTGACTGGGAATCAAACTGGTGACCTTTCACTTGTGGGAGGACACCCAACCAACTGAGCCACACTGGTCAAGGGTGCCATTATGAATTTTTAATAATTTTATTTTTAACTAATTTGTTTTATTTTGAAAAAAATAATATGGGGAATAATAGTATAATATAACAAGCATCCTTGTCACCGTTAGCTAGAACAAACAAAGGTAAACATTTTGTCATATTTGCTTGAGATTTTTAAAAATAAAATGTTACAGAAAAATTTGAGGTTCCTTCTGTCCATTCATACTCTTCATTTCATTCCTGTCCTTCTTTCCCAGAAGCAAATGCTGTGTAAACTTGATTTGTATCCATCAAGGCCATGTGCTTATACTCCTGTCATGCATATTTAGAATCACAAACAATATGGAGTGTTGTTTTATTGTTTTTAAATGTATATAAGTGATCTCATACTCATTGTTTTGAGTCCTAACCATATGCCTACACATAGATCCATGGTTCTCAAGCAGGGCTTCTGTCCCCCACAGACACTAGTACTGTCTGGAGACATTTTTGGCACAACTGAGGGAGGGAAGTCCTACTAGAATCAAGTAGCCAGGGATGCTGGTAAATGTGCTACAATGCACTGGACAGTCTTACAACAAAGAATTACTCAGCCTAAAATGTCAACAGTACTATAATGTATGCAAAATTCTCAGAACTCTTCAATACATTGTAAGCATTCAGTGTTAGCTTTTATTTATTATTAGTATTAGTATTCTCATGATCATTATAATCACTCTTATATAGCCTTGAAGTGAAATTACATAGTTTAAATTCTACTAAATATTTTTTAATATTTTCTTTGTTTTTAAAATATTTTTATTATTTATGCTATTACACTTTTCCCAGTTTTTCCTCCTTCTGCCCTGGCCCCCCAACCCTCCAGCATTCCCCCCACCTTAGGTCATGTCCATGGGTTGTACATATAAGTTCTCTGAGTTCTCTGTTTTCTAAATCATTTTTTATCTCTCCATGTCTATTTTATACCTACTAATTATGCTTCTTCCCTGTACCCTGTCCCTCCATTCCTCCCTTCCCCCTCCCCACTGAAGTCCCTCCATGTGATGTCCATTTCTCTGATTCTGTTTCTTTTCTAGTTGCTTGCTTAGTTCTTGTTTTCATTGTTTTTCTTTCTTTTATTTTTTTAGGTTCATTTGTTGATAGTTGTGAATTTGTTGTCATTTTACTGTTCATGTTTTTGACCTTCCTTTTCTTAGATAAGTCCCTTTAACATTTCATATAATAATGGCTTGGTGATGATGAACTCCTTTAACTTGGCCTTGTCTGGGAAGCACTTTATCTGCCCTCCCATTCTGAAAGATGGCTTTGCTGGATAGAGTATTCTTGGATGTAGGTCCTTGCCTTTCATGACTTGGAATACTTCTTTCCAGCCCCTTCTTGCCTGCAAGGTTTCTTTTGAGAAATCAGCTGAGTCTTATGGGAACTCCTTTGTAGATAATTCTTTTCTTTCCTTTTGCTGCTTTTAAGATTCTCTCTTTGTCTTTAATCTTGGGTAACTTAATGATGATGTGCCTTGGTGTGTTCCTCTTTGGGCCCAACTTCTTTGGGACTCTGTGAACTTCCTGGGCTTCCTGGACTTCCTGGAAGTGTATTTCCTTTGCTAGATTGGGGAAGTTTTCCTTCATTATTTGTTCAATAAGTTTTCAATTCCTTGCTGTTGTTCCTCTCCTTCTGGCACCCCTGTGATTTGGATATCAGAAGGTTTCCAGTTGTCCCAGAGGTTTGTAAGACTCTCTTCACTTTTTTGAATTCTTGTTTCTTCATTCTGTTCTGGTTGGAGGTTTATTTTTTCCTTTTGTTCCAAATTGTTGCTTTGAGTCCTGGTTTCCTTCCTGTCACTGTTGGTTCCCTGAATATTTTGCTTTATTTAATTGTGGGTATCTTTCATTTTCTTTTTCATTTTTTGAGCAAGCTCAATCAGATCTGTGAGCAGTTTGATTATCAGGGCTCTAAATTCTCCATCAGATAGGTTGGCGATCTCCTCTTCATTTAGTTTTCTTTCTGAGGCTTTGCTCTGTTCTTTCTTTAGGGCCATATTTCTTTGTCTTGGTGCAGCTGCTAGGTTGTATGGGGACGGGGCCTTAGGTATTCACCCAGGCAGGGCAAACCTCCTTGCTTCATGGCCAGTGGGGGAGGGGCCACAGAGGGAACAAGGCAGCTCACCTGCTGGTCCCTAGCACACTTTTCAACCAACTCTATCGTGTGAGACTAGGAGTTTCTCCCACCGTGGCAACCGTTGTAGTCCACAATGACCTCTGAGTCTCAGTTTCCCCTTAAGCCAGCCCCACCCACCTGCTCTGCTGCCTCACCTTGGTTTTTCTGAGCTGGCTTGCATAGACCGCTGCCTTACTGGCCTGGTTGTTCTGGTTGATTTTTTTTCTTTAATTCCTTGGTTGTTGGAGCTCCATGCAGTTTGATTTTCTGGTGCTTCTGGTTGATTTTACATTGGTTATTATCCTTCTTTTGGATGTGTGAGGAAGCAAAGGGTTTCTACCTATACCTCCATCTTGGCCAGAGTCCCCAAATTTTACTAAATATTAATAAATTTCAGTAATGTGTACTATTCACCAGCAGGGTATAGAAGTCCCAATTTTCTCATGTCTTTGGTCACATTTGATATTCCCAGACTTTTAAATTTGAGGTATAAATTCATATTTTAGTTTCCATTTTCTTTTTTCTTTTTTTAATTTTTATTTTAATCATTGTTCAAATACAGTTTTCTCCTTTTTACTCCTAATCCAGCCCCCCATCCCCACTTCCCTCCCATTACCACCCTCCCCTTAGTTTATGACCATGTGTCCTTTAAGTCTGTTCCCATGAACCCTTCCCACTGTCCTCTGAAATTCCCTCTACTCTCTTCTGTGGGCACTGTCAGCCTGTCCTCTATTTCAGTGTCTTTGGTTATATTTTGCTTGTTTTGTTGTTTTGTTGTTTAGGTTCCTGTTAAAGGTGAGATCATATGGTATTTATCTTTCACTGCCTGGCTTGTTTCGCTTAGCATAATGCTTTCCAGCTCCATCCATGATGTCACAAAGGGTAGGAGTTCCTTCTTTCTTTCTGCTGCATAGAATTCCATTGTGTAAATGTACCATAGTTTTTTGATCCATTCATTTACTGATGGGCATCTAGGTTGCTTCCAGCACCTAGCTATTGTAAATTGTGCTGCTATGAACATTGGGATGCATAGGTTCTTTTGAATTGGTGTTTTAGTATTCTTAGGATAGAGTCCCAGCAGTGGAATTGCTGGGTCAAAAGGCAGATTCATTTTCAGTTTTCTGAGGAAGTTCCATACTGCTTTCCATAGTGGTTGTACCAGTCTGCAGTCCCACCAACAGTGCACTAGGGATCCCTTTTCTCCACAACCTCTCCAACACTTGTTGTTTGTTGCTTTGTTTATGATGGCCATTCTGTCTGGTGTGAAGTGGTATCTCATTGTGGTTTTAATTTGCATCTCTCTGATAGCTAGCGATATTGAACATCATTTCATGTGTCTTTGGATTTTCTGTATGTCCTCCTTGGAGAAGTGTCTGTTCAAGTCCTTTGCCCACTTTTTAATTGGATTCCTTGTCTTCTTAGAGTGCAGTAATGTAAGTTCTTTATATATTTTGGAGATTAAACCCTTGTCTGAGGTATTATTGGCAAATATGTTTTCCCATACAGTTGGTTCTCTTTTAATTTTGATACTGTTTTCTTTAGCTGTGCAGAAGCTTTTAATTTTGATGAGGTCCTATTTGTTTATTCTTTCCTTTATGTCCCTTGCTCTAGGGGACAAGTCAGTAAAAATGTTTCTTCGTGAAATATCTGAGATTTTCCTACCTACATTCTCCTCTAGGACTTTAATGGTGTCACGTTTTATATTTATGTCTTTTATCCACCTTGAGTTTATTTTTGTATATGGTGTAAGTTGGTGCTCAAGTTTCATTTTTTTGCACGTGGCTGTCCAGTTCTCCCAACACCATTTGTTGAAGAGGCTATTTTTACTCCACTTTATGTTGCTGCCTCCTTTGTCAAATATTAATTGACTATAGAGACTTGGGTTTATTTCTGGGCTCTCTGTTCTGTTCCATTGGTCTATGTGCCTGTTTTTATACCAGTACCAGGCTGTTTTGATTACAGTGGCCTTGTAGTATAGTTTAGTGTCGGGTATTGTGATCCCTCCTACTTTATTCTCCTTTCTCAAAATTGCAGCAGCTATTCGGGGTTGTTCATAATTTCATATAAATTTTTGAAGTGTTTGTTCTATGTCTGTGAAATATGCCATTGGTACTTTACTAGGTATTGCATTGAATGTGTAAATTGCTTTTGGTAGTATGGACATTTTAATGATATTAATTCTTCCAATCCATGAGCATGGTATATGTTTCCATTTGTTTGTGTCTTCCTTGATTTCTCTCCTCAGTGTTATGTAGTTTTCTGAATACAGGTCTTTTACCTCTTTGGTTAGGTTTATTCCTAGGTATTTTATTTTTCTTTTTGCTATTTCAAATGGGATTTTTTTCTTGATTTCTGCTTCTGCTGTTTCATTGTTGGTGTACAGAAATGCCTTTGATTTCTGGATATTGACTTTGTATCCCGCTGTTTTACCAGATTCATTTATTAGGTCAAGCAGTTTTTTGGTGGAGTCTATAGGATTTTCTATGTACACTATCATGTCATCTGCAAACAGTGACAGTTTTGTTTCCTCCTTTCCGATTTGGATTCCTTTTATTTCTTTTTCTTGTCTGATTGCTGTGGCTAGAACTTCCAGTACTATATTGAATAGAAGTGGTGAAAGTGGACATCCTTGTCTTGTTCCTGTTCTTAGTGGAAAAGATTTTAAGTTTTGCCCATTGAGTATAATGTTGGCTGTAGGTTTCTCATATATGGCCTCTATTATGTTGAGGAATGCTCCCTCTATTCCCACTTTACTGAGTGTTTTTATCATAAATGGGTGCTGTACCTTATCAAATGCTTTTTCTGCATCTATTGATATGATCATGTGGTTTTTGTCTTTGCTTTTGTTTATGTGATGTATTACATTTACTGATTTGCGTATATTGTACCATCCTTGCATACCTGGAATGAATCCAACTTGGTCATGGTGTATGACCTTCTTAATGTACTGTTGGATGCGGTTTGCCAGTATCTTGTTGAGGATTTTAGCGTCAATGTTCATCAGCGATATTGGCCTGTAGTTTTCTTTCTTTGTTGTGTCTTTATCTGGTTTTGGAATTAAGATGATGTTGGCCTCATAAAAAGAGTTGGTAGTCTTCCATCTTTTTGGATTTTTTGAAATAGTCTGTGAAGGATAGGTGTTAGTTCTTCCTTAAATGCTTTGTAGAATTCTCCTGTGAAACCATCTGGTCCAGGGCTTTTGTGTGTTGGGAGTTTTTGGATTACTGCTTCAATTTCTTTTGCTGTTATTGGTTTGTTCAGGCTTTCTGCTTCCATTTTATTGAGTTTTGGAAGGTTATATTTTTCTAGAAATTTGTCCATTTCATCTAGGTTTTCAAATTTCTTGGCATACAACTCTTCGTAGTAATTTGTTACAATCCTTTGTATTTCTGTGGTATCTGTTGTAATCTCTCCTCTTTCATTTCTGATTGTGTTTATTTGGGTTTTCTCTCTTTTTTTCTTGATGAGTCTGCTTAAAGGCTTGTCGATTTTGTTTATCTTTTCAAAGAAGCAGCTCTTGGATTCATTGATCTTTAGAATTGTGCTTTTAGTCTCTATGTCATTTAATTCTGCTCTGATCTTGGTTATTTCCTTCCTTCTGCTTGCTCTGGGCTGTCTTTGTTGTTGTTCCTCGAGTTCTTGTAGACGTAGGGTTAGGTTGTTTGTTTGAAATATTTCTAACTTTTTTAGGTGGGCCTGTATCGCTATGATCTTCCCTCTCAGGACTGCCTTGGCTGTGTCCCATAAGTTTTGGGTTGTTGTGAGTTCGTTTTCATTTGTTTCCAAAAACCGTTTGATTTCTTCCCTAATATCATTCTTGACCCATTCATTGTTTAATAGCATGCTGTTTAATCTCCATGAATTTGAGTGTTTTGGGTTTTTTTCCTTGTGGTTGGTTTCTAGTTTCAGTCCCTTGTGATCCGAGAAATTGCTTGGTATGATTTAAATTTTTTTGAAATTGTTGAGGCTTGTTTTGTGTCCTATCATGTGGTCAATCTTTGAAAATGTTCCATGGACATTTGAAAAAAATGTTTATTTAGCTTCTTTGGGATGGAGGGTTCTGTAAATATCAGTAAAGCCCAGTTCATCTAGGGTATTGTTCAATGCCACAATATCTTTGTTGATATTTTGTTTGGAAGATCTGTCCATTTTTGATAGAGGAGTGTTAAAATCCCCCCCAATAATTGTGTTGCTGTCCATATCTTTCTTGAAGTCCTCTAAGATTTTCTTTATGTATTTGGGTGCTCCTATGTTGGGTGCATATATATTTACAATATTTATGTCTTCTTGGTGAATTCTTCCCTTCAGTATTATGAAATGACCTTCTGGGTCTCTCTTTATGGACCTTCTTTGGAAGTCTATTTTGTCAGATATGAGTATTGCTACCCCGGCTTTTTTTTCCTGTCCATTTGCTTGGAAAATTTGTTTCCAGCCCTTCACTTTCAACTTGTGCAGATCTTTTATCCTGAGGTGGGTCTCTTGTAGACAGCATATGTGTGGCTCATGTTTTCTTATCCAATCAGCTATTCTATGTCTTTTGATTGGAGCATTTAATCCATTTACGTTTAAGGTTATTATTGAAAGGTACTTATTCATTGCCTTTTATGTACGTGTGATCCTCTCTCACTCTCTCTTTTCCTTTCTTTCCTTAAAGCAGTCCCTTCAGCCTCTCTTGCAGAGCTGGTTTAGTGGAGGTGTATTCTTTTAGACTTCTTTTGTCTGAGAAGCTTCTTATTTGGCCTTCTATCTTAATTGAGAGCCTTGCTGGGTAAAGTAGTCGTGGTTGCAGGCCTCTGGTTCTCATTACTTGGATTATTTCTTGCCATTCTCTTCTGGCTTGGAGTGTTTCCATTGAGAAGTCAGCTGTTAGCCTTATTGGGGCCCCCTTGTATGTTACTTCCTTTTTCTCCCTTGCTGCCTTTAAGATTCTCTCTTTGTCTTGAAATTTTGCCATTTTAATTATGATGTGTCTTGAGGTGGGCCTCCTTGGGTTCCTCTTGATTGGGACTCTCTGTGTTTCCTGTATTTGTGTGACTTTTTGTCTCATCAAATTAGGGAAGTTTTCCATCATCACTTGTTCAACTAGGTTTTCTATCCCTTGTTCTTCTTCTTCTCCTTCTGGTATCTCTATTATACGGATATTATTACGTTTCATATTGTCTTGCATTTCTCTTAATCCCTCTTCATTCTTTCTGAGCCTCTTTTCCCTTTCTTGCTCTTTCTGGGTGTTTTCTTCTATTTTGTCCTCTAGCTCGCTGATCCGATCTGCTTCATCGACCCTGCTTTTCATTCCTTCTACTGTGTTCTTCATTTCAGAGATTGTATTCTTCATTTCCTCTTGGCCCTTGTTGAGAGTTTCTATTTCCTTTTTTATGCTGATGTAGTTTTCATTGAGTTCATTGTAGCTTCCCTGTAGTTTCTCGTAGCTCATTGTGAGCTCATTGAGCTTCCTGACAATCACTGCTTTGAATTCAATATCTGATAGTTGAATTGCCTCTGTTTCATTTAGCATTCTTTTTGAGGCTTCCTCCTTTCCTTTCATTTGGGGAGTATTTCTTTGTCTTCCCATTGTTTGTGAGACTCTTCTTGTTCACCTCAGCTTCTTATATTGATCTGTTCTGGCTCCCTGGGTTTATGATGTGAACTTCTTTAGTAGAGTAGCAGTGAGTTTCAGTGGTGCTGTTTCCTTGACCCCCCAAGCTTGCTGGTCTTGGGCTGTTGTTTAAGTTGGCTTTGTGTTTGCCTTTGGGTTTTGATTGTTGTTGAGTCTTTCTTTGGTGGTTCCTTCCCGCCAGCTGGTTAAATGTGGGTCACTCTGTCCACCACCTTCTGTATTTTGTTGTGCTGGTGAGGGCAGGTTGTGTTGAGGCTGGTTCTTCTGTGTGTACAAGGTTTAAAGAAATCTTGTTCAGTTGTTTGTATTGGGTACTGTCTCTACTGTTTAGTTGTATTTCCAGATAAGTCCTGGATTGAGGTTTGTGTGGTTACTACTCCCTCCTTCACCTTCTTCTGCTGTTATCTGTTAGTGGTTCCTTTGTTGTTGGGTTTCCTCTTCCAGTGGGTATCCTGGTGTTCACCTCCTCCACCTATTCTTGATGCAGCACTCCCCTTAGGATCCGTTCTTTGTTCTTTCGGTTCTGCCACAATCCTTGGTCCTCTGTTTTCAAAAATGCTGAAATATGTTGGTTGCTTGCCTTTCTACTCCAAAGATCGGTCACAACTCTCTCCCCTGAGCAGAGGAAAGCCAAATCTGCTCCTTCCTACTCCGACGCCATCTTAGATCCCTGTTCTCTATTTCTTAAACCCAAATTGTGCATGAAACCTCAATTCCACTCACTATCAGGAAACAGATTTTGCATTTTTAGGTAACACAATTGCATCAGGGTGAAAAAAAATTCATCCAGATCAATTACAATCTGGTAATTGTCCAATTCAGAATGCAACTGCCATCTCGATGGTTCTCCTATTATTGTGTTCATTCCCAAGTTGAATTCCTGATTAAGGTAAAGCTTATGTATTATTGTGGGACAGGGCTGGAAGTATCTAGTCATGAGGTTGCCTTTGGCCCTCACAGATCTCTGATAAAGTGTCTCACCCATTAGTCTTGGAAGATCTCCTTCTGCATCTGTGTACCCACTGCTGTGTGTCCTCTGGTGCATGATGACTATCTGGAAAACAGCTGTGCTTCATTTCCTCCCTTATGGCTAGTTTTTACAACTTCTGTGCTTGGAGGTCATAGTACTTTCAAAACTAACACAATACTATCTCCCAGCACTCCATCTGCTACAAATTGAAGGCATTTTGGTTTCAGACCATGAAGCCTGCTAATACTCTAAAATACTCATTCATATCTTGGGTTGAATAACCCAAGACAAAAATAATAATTCTAGGAGATAAAATATCTTTGGAACACTATACATTCTCTTTCTTTATGTCTAAGTTCCCCTACCTCCCAATGTGAAACAGCTTGAAAATCTCCAGTGGTTATCATATAAGTGTTTTCCTTCTCTCTGTTAGCTTGCCCAGCCTCATTGAAATACCAATGTTCTTTAACAGATTTGCTCATTGCTTTTGAATATTACTATTTATTTTTGCTGTGCAGAAGAAAGACCACTTAATATGGTATGAAAAACCTGGACTGAATCTCAGCTCTGTCATTTATTAACTGGATGAGCTTGAGCAATTGTGGTGCATCTAAACCAGCATTTTTTACCCAGTGTGCCACAAGTATTTTTAAAACATGCAACACCTGACTATTTAGTCAGGGGCATTGACCTCTTTTCCTTTAGCTTTTCAATTTTTAAAATGACAACAATCAATAAGACAATGGCTGTCCAATGTGAACAAATCAAAATTATACCTATTTTTTTTATCAGATCAGCAAAAACAATATTTTTTTGGTGTGCCACAGAATTTTAGCAATGAGTTTATATGTGCCATGGGGTGGAAAGGTTGCCAATGGCTTGTGTAGATCAGTGGTTCTCAAAGTGTGGGCTTTCAGCAGCATTAGTGAGTTATAGTATAAATTACCAGGATCCTCCCTGGACTTATTTAAACAGAAAGTTCCTACAGATGTCTGGCAAATCTGTGTTGTCACAAGTCCTCAAGGTGATTCTGAAGCATACTTGGCTTCCTTGTTTGCAAATGGACAGAGAGAACTTTTTTTACAGATGAGACTTAAAGGACGTAATATATGTAATAGAAATCTGTAAATAAGGGTTATATGGTCAAATGTGGTGACATTACCAAAATGGCAAAGTAGAAGACCGCAGCCTTTGTCCCAACTACAAGTATAAATAATTAGATGCTATAATGAACGAAAGCAGCTCTGAGATAGCACAGGAGTCCATTTAAGAAACTTCAGCAATGTAGTGGGATAAAAACTTGAGAATAACCACACAGAAAGGGAAGGAATAACAGTTTCATTCTGTTTGCATTATCCCATTCTGCAAACTGGCCTTGCCTAGTGCCAAGAGGAAACTCCTGCCTAGAAAGAGTTCCCCAAGCTGGGAAAGGAACAACTGCATGAGCTACCAGCTTCTCCAGCCTTTCATGACCCTGCATGAAGGACCAGCTTTGATTTCACCCCATCCAGAGACTAGCAAACCTGAGACACATGGAAATGGCTAGGAAAAAGGAAGAAAAGCAAGGGTTACCAATATCAGCCACAAAGCAGGACTGACCATGGCTTCTAGTGGACCAGCTCTGTGGATAATCCCAACAATTTTCTCCACCAAATTGACAGCTAATATAGCTGCTCTGGACCCCTTGCAGATTTCACCATCTTTCACCTCACCGGTATTTACATTAGCTGACCTCCAGGATGTTGACCTCCAGGTTGTTGAGTCTGTCTCCCATCCCCATGATGAGCCCTGCCCTGCACCAGCAGCCAGCTCAGGCCACTGTAGCTGCATGAATACAAATCATCAACATACACCTTCACAGCTGACCTTCACTGTTGTGCATGTGCTCAGGGATAGCCCCTCCAGCTGTGCACTTAATACTGCTGGCCTGATGCCTATTACCAGCCTCTGTTGTCACATGCACACCTATGGCAAAATCCTGTGCCACACAAGTGTACACCAATAACCAAGAACCCAGCAGCTGCTCTATCTCCTGACTGTGGCCTGTACCACTGGATTCATCTTTAGCTGTGCACCTGTATGCTCCTGGCTTGACTCCACACACTAGCTTCCACTGATGTGCCCCTATGACAAAAATCAGCAGATTGGTTCACAGTAATACATGTATTACTGTTGGCAGTATACATGCCAACAGCCATGGGCCCCTGGAGCAATCAGCATGCCTATAGTTGACCACTGCCTTAGCATCTTTCTCTGGTCCTCACTTATAGGAGACCATCCTGTGAGGTATGGGCCCAAACAGGACCCACGCCCTTGGATAGGTTTTCCCGTGGGGAATCAGGCCTGCACTGTACCTAGACTGCTTTGAGACTTGCTTTTTGCTAAAATTCCCTCACCCTGAATTGAGGCAGCAAACATTTACTGCATATCTTTAAAGTAACTTCCTAAAATGCTAAACCTTCCAAGGATAAGTGTAACGGGTACAACCACTTTTCCCTTTGCATTTGCAAATATTCTCTTCTGTGATGTGATTAGTGGCATCCTCTCCTTTGTTTTCTGTAAAAGGTTACCACCTAAAGTGAACCTCTGCATAGTAAATGAGGACCATCATATAATGTGTCCAGAAAAGCAATAAAAGCTTGTCAAGGCAAGGGTCGGGATGCTCTCCTCTTGAGAGAGTGGCCATGACATCCCTTTTCCTCCACAGAACTTGGTTGTCTGTGTGAATTTGTCTCATGTCTCATCCACAATGTCACAGACCATACAAGCCAGGGTCCGCATCACTCACTAACACATATGTGTTTGCAGCCAGCCTCTGTGACTACATGGGCACCTGTAGCTGGCCTCTGCACCTGAATGTGTGCACACAACCAGCTCTGGCCATGACTGCTGCCTGCCCTAATCTCTATCTGCTGAATGTGGAGGTGACTCTGAGGACCCTAACAGTTCTTGTAGCCTCTGAAGACACCCTACAACACTTTTCAAAGACCACACATTTGTTGATGCTATGAATCCCAGCTGATAAGTTATCATGCCTCCTGAACCCAGAGCTACCACACGCCCCCATGCTCAACAAGCTACATTTCTAAACCTAGGGTCATAGCAGGCTCCAGCATGTCCCCACCTTTAGGGGTCGGTCTTTCTTTAGCGAAGTCAGTTTACAAAGTCTAGAAGAGATGATTGCTTTTTCAGATGTGCAGAAAACTATACAAGGCTACAAGGATCATGAAGACTCATAAAAACAGGACACCACCAAAGGAATGCAGTAAACTTACAATAACTGACCCCAAGAATTGGAGATAGAGGAATTGTCCAACAAAGAATTCAAAATGCTTAGAGAATTACAGGAGAACACAGATGAGCAATTTAACACAATCAGGAGAACATTACAAGACCAAAATAAGAAGTTTAACAAAGAGAAGACATAAAAAAGAACCAAATAAAAATTTCAGAGATGAAGTCTATAATGACTGAAGAATTCAATAGAGAGCTTCAACAGCATACTGGACCAAGCACAAGACAGAACCAATGAGTTCAAAGACAGATCATATAAAATTATTCAGTAAGAGAAGCAAAAACAAAAAGAATGAAAAGGAATGAAGAAAACTTATAGGACTTATGAAAGACCAAGGAAACAAAACAAAACAAATCTATGCATCATAGAACCTCAAAGGAGAAGAGTGGGAGAAAGGAATAAAAAATTTATTTAAAGAAATTATGGTGATATCCTGGTTGGTGTGGCTTGGTGGATTGAGTGCCAGCCTCTGAACAAAAAGGTCAACAGTTCAATTCCCAGTCAGGGCACATACCTGGGTTGTGGGTCAAGTCCCCAGTTGGGGGCATGCTACAGGCAACTGACCTTTGTAGCTCCCACACATTGATGTTTCTTTCCCTCTCTTTCTCTATCCCTTCCAATCTCTCTAAAAATAAATAAATAAAATCTTTTTTTAAAAAAGAAATTATGATGAGAACTTCCCCAAACTGAGACATGATTTGGACATCTACATTCACTAAGCTAACAGTTCATCCCAAAATTTCAATCCAAAATGATCTACTTTGAAACATATTGTAATGAATTGTCTAAAATCAAAGACAGAGAAAGAATGTTTAAAACAGCAAGATAAATTTTTTTCCTCTCATACAAGAAATTCCACATCCTTCCCCGTAATGATACAGCATACAAAATATTTCTCAGCATAAACCTTGCAGCCGGGAGAGAATAGGATGACTTATTCAAAGTGCTGAAAGAAAAAACTGCCAACCAAAAATACTTTATCCCACAAAGTTGTCCTTCAGGAATGAAGGAGAGGTAATTTACTAAAAATAAAAGCTGAGGGAGCTCATCACCTCTAGAGCTGTTTTACAACAAATACCTAAGGGTGTTCTTCAAGCTGAAATTAAAGGCTACTAATTAGTAAAATGAAAACATATGCAAATATACCACATACTGGTGAAGATAAGTATATACTCAGATTTAAAATTCTCTATCTTGAGTTCCAGCCAGGACGGAGTTGTAGGCAAAAAACATTTCACATCCTTGCACAACCAAAAGAAGGATAACAACCAATCTAAAGCAAAGAACAACCAAAACTGCCAGAAAATAATTTTCATGGAAGTCCAACAATCAAGGAATTAAAGAAACATTCATCCAGATTGGTAAAAGGGGCAGAGATGGGCAGCCAGGGCAGAGAGGACTCAAGGCAAAGCAAGGTGGTGGACAGCAAGGGCAATCCCACATTCACTCACAGATAACCAGGGGGAAAATTGGGGAGCAAGACAGACCATGAAACCCAGGGTTTAAGTGTTGGAAAACAAAGACTCAAAACCCATGGCTATAAAAATCTGTACGGGTTTTAGTGGCAGGAGAAACTCCCAGCCTCACAGGAGAGTTCACAATCCACTTGTGGGAAGCAAGGGAAGTGATGGAAAGTGGGACAAGAAAGGAGCAAGTGGAATTATTCCCTCTCTGATCCCTCCCCAAAAGATAGTGCCACAATACAGTGATGTGGGTTGCCTGGACCTGGTGAATACCGAAGACTCCACCACTTACTACATAACAAGTGCACCAAGACAAAGAAAAATGGCTCAAATGAAAGAACAGATCAAAACTTAGGAAAAGAACTAAGCAACAAGGAGATAGACAACCTATCTGATGCAGAGTTCACAACACTGGTAATCAAGATGCTTACAGAATTGATTGAGTTTGCTTGCAAAATGAAGGAAGAAATGAAGGATATGCGAAGTAAAATAGAACAAAATATTCAGGGAACCAACAGTGAAGGGAAGGAAACTGGGACTCAAATCAATGATTTGAAACAAAAGGAAGAAATAAACACCCAACTGGAACACAATGAAGAAACAAGAATTCAAAAAAGTGAGGAGAGGCTGAGGAACCTCTGGGACAACTTTAAATGCTCCAACATGGGAGTGCTAGGAGGAGATGAACAAGAGCAAGAAATTGAAAACTTGTTTGAACAAATAATGGAGGAAAACTTCCCCAATCTGGCAAAAGATATACACTTCCAGGAAGTCTGGGAAGCCCAGAGAGTCCCAAAGAAGTTGGACTCAAAGAGGAACACACCAAGGCACATCATCATTAAGTTACTCAAGATTAAAGATAAAGAGAGAATCT
The DNA here is from genome assembly GCF_004126475.2 of Phyllostomus discolor. Lineage (NCBI taxonomy): Eukaryota > Metazoa > Chordata > Mammalia > Chiroptera > Phyllostomidae > Phyllostomus > Phyllostomus discolor. The sequence continues at coordinate 103,380,725 of NC_040906.2, read as the reverse complement.
TAAAAGCTGTAAGAGAAATGGAAAGAATTATCTACAAAGGAGTTCCCATTAGACTATCAGCTGACTTCTCAAAAGAAATATTGCAGGCAAGAAGGGGCTGGAAAGAAGTATTCTAAGTCATGAAAGGCAAGGTCCTACATTCAGGTCATTAGGTCACTACTTTAAGTTTGTATAACTTTAAATAAATATTTCCTTTCCTTTTACAAATTTCTGGCATTGAGAGACATCTTTCCTCTGGAGGCAAACAAGCGAACCTAGTGGGGGGTCCTTTTGGTAATAGTATATCATGATGGCCCTTGGCCCTGTTCTGTAACAATTCCACCTATATAAAGCTCATTAGTTGTTGATACGTGTATGTTACAGAATGGACCCATGGGGCTAGGGGGAGCAAGATACTCTTACCAAATAGACTTCCCCTCTCCCAGGGTCCCCCTGTACTAGGGTTGCCTTGCCCACCACCAGGGAATTAGAATTATGGTTCTCAATGCCAGAGTTTGGTGAAAAGGTAAACTATTTATTTTTTAGTATATTTTATTGATTATGCTATTACAGTTGTCCCAATTTTTTCTCCCCTTTATCCCTCCTCTGCCTGCATTGCCCCACCCTCCAGTATTCCCCACCCCCCTTAGTTCATGTCCATGGGATGTACATATAAGTTCTTTGGCTTCTCTATTTCCTATACTGTTCTTGACCTCCCCATGTTTATTTTATGCCTACCAAATATGCTTTTTATTCCCTGTACCTTTTCCCCCTTCTATTCCCTCCCCTTCAGGAAAATTATCCCCACTGATAATCTTCCATGTGATCTCAATTTCTGTGATTCTCTTCCTATTCTACTTGTTTGTATAGTTTTTGTTTTGCTTTATAGGTTCAGTTGTTGATAGTTGAGAGTTTGTTGTCATTTTACTGTTCATAGTTTTTGATCTTTCAATTTCTTAGATAAGTCTCTAACATTTCATATAATAAGGGCTTGATGATGATGAACTCCTTTAACTTGGCTTTATCTGGGAATCACTTTATCTTCCCTTCCATTCTAAATGATAGCTTTGCTGGATAGAGGAATCTTGGATGTAGGTCCTTGCCTTTCATGACTTGGAATACTTCTTTCCAGCCCCTTCTTGCCTGTAAGGTCTCTTTTGAGAAATCAGCTGATAGTCTAATGGGAACTCCTTTGTATATAACTCTTTCCTTTCCTCTTACAGCTTTTAAGATTCTCTCTTTATCTTTAATCTTGAGTAACTTAATGATGATGTGCCTTGGTGTGTTCCTCTTTGAGTCCAATTTATTTGGGACTCTCTGGGCTTCCCAGACTTCCTGGAAGTGTATATCTTTTGCCAGATTGGGGAAGTTTTCCTCCATTATTTGTTCAAACAAGTTTTCAATTTCTTGCTCTTGTTCTCCTTCTGGTATCCCTATAATTCAGATATTGAGATATTTCAGGTTGTCCAAGAGATTCCTCAGCCTCTTTTATTTATTTAATTAATTAATTAATTAATTAATTTATTTTTTATTCTTGTTTCTTCATTTTGCTCCGGTTGGATGTTTCTTTCTTTCTTTGTTCCAAGTTGTTGATTTGAATCCCAGTTTCCTTCCCTTCACTGTTGGTTCCTCATATGTTTTTCTTTATTTCACTTTGTATAGCCTTCATTTGTTCCTTCTTTTTGCAACTGAGCTCAATTAATTCTGTGAGCATCCTGACTACCAGTGTTTTGAACTCTGCATCAGATAGGTTGTCTATCTCCTGGTCACTTAGCTCTTTTTCTGGAGTTTTTATTTGTTCTTTTGTTTGAGCCATATTTCTTTGTCTCAGTGCACCTGTTATGTTGTAAGGGGTCAGGATCTTAGGTATTGACCAGGGCAAGGCAATGTCTTTAGGGGAGGGGTCAGAGAGAGAACAATGTTGCTCACTTGCTGGGCTCTAGCCCCACTTTCCAATGAACTCTCAAACTCTCATGTGAGACTGGGAGTTTCTCCCACCATGGCAACCCCTGCTGTAGTTTACAGCTAGCTTTGAGTCTTAGTTTCCCTTTAAGCCAGCCCTGCCTTGCCTGTGCAGTCCGCTGCCTTGCCATGAGTTCTCCCAGCCAGCCCTGCCTCATTGTGTGGTCTGCTGCCTTGCTGGCCAGTTCTCTCCACCCACCCAGCTGTCTATCTCCCTCCTATGCATCTGTTTAAATGTTTTTTTTTAATTCCTTGGTTGTTGGAATTCCACAAAGTTTGATTTTCTGGCACTTCTGGTTGTTTATTGTTTTTAGATTGATTGTTATCCTCCTTTTGGTTGTGCAAGGAAGCAAAGGATTTCCACCTATGCCTCCATCTTGGCCAGAACTCCTCTGGTTTCATTTTTTAAAAATAAATGCAATACAAACTATCAGAAAAAGAAATTTTAAAATAATCGTATTTACATTTGCATCAGAAAATACATAGGAATAAATTTAAACAAGGAGGTAAAAGACTAGTACTTGGGAGATTGTAAGACATTGAAGAAAGAAATTGAAGAAGATACAAATAAATGAAAGCATACACTATGCTCATGGATAGAAAGAATTAACATTATCAAGCTATAGATTCAATGAAAGGCCTATCAAAATATTAACAGCATTTTTCACAGAACTAAGAAAAAGAAATAATCCTAAAATTTTATATGGAACCACAAAAGATCCTGAATAGCCACAGCAATCATGAGAAAGAATAACAAAGTTGGAGGAATCATGCCACCTGATATCAAACTATCCTACAAGGTTGTAGTAATCAAAATGGTATAGTACTGGCATAAAAACAGACATATAAATCAATGGAACAGAACAGAGATCCTAGAAATAAACCCATGCCTACATGGTTGATTAATACTTGATAAAGGAGGAAAGAATATAAAATGGGACAAAGACAGTCTATTCAAGCAATTGTGTAAGGGCCCTGGCCAGTTGCTTAGTATTGTCCTGAGTATCCTGAGTTAGGGTATTGTCCTGATATGCCAAGGTTGCAGGTTCAGTCCCCAATCAGGGCACATAGAAGAATCAACCAATGAGTGCATAAATAAGCAGAACAACAAATCAATGTTTCTCTCTCTCTCTCTCATTTCCTCTCTCTTTCTAAAATCAATAAATAAAAATTTTAAAATAACCATTAATCTTTACAAATAAATAAATAATGTTAGGAAAGTTGGACAGATACATGTAAAAAATGAAACTACACCAGCTTTTTATACCATATACAAGTATATACTCAAAATGAATGAAAGACTTTAATATGAGGCACAAAATCATAAAACTTCTAGAAGAAAATATAGGCAATAAACTCTCCGATATTGTCCTTAATAATATTTTTCTGGTATATCTCCTCAGGCAAGGGAAACAAACAAAAAAAACAAATGGAATTGCACCAAACTAAAAAATATTTACACAACAAAGGAAACTCCCAACAAAACAAAAAGATGACCTATTGAATGGGAGAAGGTATTTGCCAATGATACATTCAATAAGGTGTTAATATCCAAAATTTAATTAAAAAATCATACAAATACACACACACACAACAATCCAATTTAAAAAATGGACAGAGGACTTGAATAGACACATCTCCAAAAAGAACATACTGATGGCCATTAGACATATGAAAAGTTGTTCAATATCCCTAACCATCAGGGAAATGTAAATTAAAACCACAATGAGACATCATCTCACATTTGTTAGAATGGCTACCATCAAATCAACAAACAAATGTGGTGTGAAAAAAAGGAAACCCTCATGCACTGTTGGTGGGAATGCAAACTAGTGCAGCCACTGTGGAAAACAGTATGGTGGATCTTAAAAAAATTAAAACAAGAACTACCTTATGACCCAGCTATTTCACTTCTGGGAATATATTTGAATAAATCCAAAACACTAATTCAAAAATATATATGCAACCTTATGTTTATTGTAGCATTATTAACAATAGTTAAAATATGTCCCTAACCAGTGTAGTTCAGTTGGTTGGCTGTTGACCCACAGGCCAAAAGTTTGCCAGTTTGATTCCCAGTCAAGGCACATACATGTCTGGGTTGTGGGGTTTGGTCTCTGGTAGGTGTGCATGTGAGAAGCAACTAATCAATGTTTCTCTCTCACATTGATGTTTCTCTCCCTCTCTTTCTCCCTTCCTTCCCTTCTCTTTAAAAATAAACAAATAAAATCTTTTAAAAAACAAGTTAAGATATGGAAGTAGTAGAAGATTGGATAAAGCAGAGGTGGTACAGATATACAATGGAATGTTACTCAGCCATAAAAAAGAAAGAAATCTTACCATCTGGACCAGTGAGTATTATGCTAAGTGAAAAAAGTCAAACAGAGAAAGACCAATACCAATAGATTTGATTTTATGTGGATTATAAAGAACAAAATAAACAACAAACAAAAACAGAAACAGACTCACCAAGAGACTTGCCAATTGCCAGATGGGAGGGGGATTGGAGCCATGGGTGAAAAAGGTGAAGGGATTAAGAAGTACAAATTGGTAATTATAGAATAGTCATGGGGATGCAAAGTACAGCATAGTGAACATAGTCAATACTACTGTAATAACTGTATGGAGCCAAGTGGGTACTAGACTTATTGGGGGAATCACATTGTAAATTACATAAGTATCTATTCACTGTGCAATACACCTGAAATTAATATAAATAATACTGAATGTGAACTATAATTAAAAAATAAATTTTTAAAAAACATGATATAATCATGTCAGGACTTATTGAACTTCCAATAGGTTTCCAATGATGCCCACTTTCACTAAATGATAAAGCCCAAACTGTATGATTCATAAATGCCTCCAACCTAACTCCTCCCCTAACCTGCCTCCTATTTTTCAGTCTAATAAGATCACAATTACAAGTAAAATTCTCCACTTACCATCTCATTTATCATCTCCCTGACCTGCTCTTGTTGTCCATTCTCATGAGATTGTCCTCAGCCTGGAGGGCCTCAAGTACCTCCTTTCCTAGAAAGCCTTTCTTCATATGTCACCACTGCCTCCATTACCACTCTAGTCTAAATGGAACAGTGCCAAGGCACACTTCAGTCATTGCACTTACCTCCACGAGTCACAGTGATTTGTTCAGGTATCTACCCACTCCTGCTGCTGACTGAGAGCTTCTTGATAATCATAGGTCCTGCTTTATTTGTCTATTGTCATTGGCACCTAGAACAATCTGTGGCACGGGGGGTGCCCAATAAATATTTGTTGAGTGAATGTATGACTAGTTTTATCCCTTCTGGCAGCACCTCTTGCCTTTGTATCATCTTTCCCACACAACCTGGCTCCAGACTCTCAATGCAGATCCCAGAGGGTAGGAATAAAAATACCCCACTGGGTGTTAGCAATGTCCTCCAGCCAAAGACCCCCAGAAATACACCTGCAGTAAATAAGTTGAGTTTACTTCTCTTTACAGCAAGAGTGGATGCATACTACAAGGAACTGTGGGACATGTCAGTAAGAGAGTGTTAGGGAAAAAAACCTGTTAGAAGATTTGGGCTTTGGTTTGGTGATTTGGGGAAGGGTCTAAGAAACTAGGGATTTGCTTTAGATTGAATATTGTCAGAAAGCAGAGAACATTCTATGACTGGATATCTCAGTTCATCTTATCTGTAGGCAGGGAAAACTACAATGAGAATAAAGCTATAACTTATTTTTTAAAAGTAGCAGTCATTCCTTTTGGCTAACAAAGATGTTTGCTATGTTTGGGGTGGCAGAGTGACCTTGTTTTTGCCTGTGTCCACAGAGAATTATGAACTAGACTTACTTTGTCTCATTTTATTATGGTCTCAGAGTAAAGTTACCTGAAGTTAGTGTTCTGAAAGGTACTTTATGCCTGATAGAAGAATGACATGGTTTAGATCTTTAGTGTCAGGCCAACTTCTGACTGTCCAAGGCTGCTCTTCTTCTACTTTCTCATTGTTTAGGTGGGGAATGAGGGAAAGGGTAAATTGGTAGGGGTGGGGTGTGTAAGCGTATCTGTACAGAAGTCTCAAGTTTACCTTGTGTCCAACCCCCAACCTAGTCATATAATCTCAGGTTACAGGACTGAGGGTTTCAGCCCTAATAGTCACCACCCCCGTGGCCATGGGAGGGGACAGGTGACCCTGAGCACTGATGCAGCTGAGTTGTGATTAGGGAGGAACCAACTGTCTTGGGTGGCCTTGTCTGTGACCTCTCCCAGCCCACTCTTCTCTAGGCAGCCCTATTCTCTCGGGGCAGAGACTGCAGCTTGTTTGCTTGGTTGGGCTGTTTTTGTGAGTCATCCTGCTGGTATCACAGCCTCCCAGTGACTCCCATACATACTCATTTGGGCCCTGAGGAAAACGTATTAGACATGAATTCTTTTTGGTTTTGTGACAGTGTCCTCAGACCAGAAGTGTTAAGTTCCCTGGATCTTAAGAGCCTTGTTGTCTCTGCTTGCTGCCTTTTGGGATGCTGATCTCATTCTTGGCCATCAGTTTCTGGGATCCAGTGACTCACTGCAGGTGCCTGGCACCTGTGCTCTCTGGGGATGCTCTCTAAGAACCATGACATTTTCTCTTTCAGTCCATTGCTTCTGACGGTTACCGAGTACCCTTCCTCCACAGAGCTGTTAAATTTCCTTCAAATCAACAGCTATAGTGTTACTGCTTTCTGCCTCTGCCTTCTTTACCCCTTTCTGCCAAAGTTGGCAGCCCTCCTGTTAAATGTTCCTCATCACCCCTACTATCCCCCAATGCCTGGTTTTCTTTTTCACTTTCTTTTGTCCTGACCCACTTGCTTGCCCCTTCTCTTCCTTTAGGTTCAAATCTGATTTTTACCAGCTGTGTTTGCTGGTTGTAAGACTTTTAACAAATCACTTAAGTCCCTGAGCTTCAGTTTTTGCATCTGTGAACTGTGGGTAATGTAATTATCTTTTTTGAATTGTTGTGTGGATTCATTTTGCTTCATTTTGTTTCTATTACACAAGTGATTAATGTATATTCATTTGTAAAGAATTTAAACCAGACAGACAGAATGAAATTCTCCTTAGCCACCCCCTGAATCCTACTTTAATGTCATTCTTCAGGACATTTTTCTGTGCATTAACATACATATTTATGTACACAGAGAAATATATATGTGGTATGTGTATATGCTCTCTTGAAATAACTATAAGGTGAGGATGGTGGGGATGGTGAGGTTATCTGTTTATGAACCAAGTGAGATTGGTGGTTAAAAAAAAGGTATCTTTCATAAAAGCAAATTATTACATAATGCCTAAAATTGAAAGAACAAAAAGCAACCAACCATGTAGTAACCATATAATCCTGTTGTTTACAGCAATGGAGACAAACACCAAAAAAGCAAATCAGCTAAAAGAGTTGAAAGTGGTGAGGATGGCAGTGGGGCCACTAATTTTTCTCATTAACTCATCTAATTATTTTACTTTTCATATGTATGGATAACTTCAATTACAATCCTGATATATAATCTGTGTTTTGTGTTCCTTTTTTTCTCCCATCAGCCATGTGGAGATGTGCTACCCACTCACTCCCTCAGACCATTTCACATACTCCTTTCTCCTCTCCATTCCCACATGACCCAGCCTTGTGCAGCCCTTGGGGTCTTCCTTCCCCTCCAATCCATTCTCCACTTGCAGACAGAACTATCTCTGTAACATGTTTAATCAGAATGTGTTTCTTCCCAGTTAAAAGTGCTCTGAAATTCAGCTAGGAGAACAGGGTTGACCTTAAGCCCATAGCATGGCAAGCTCCACATCCCTGTCAGCTGCAGCCTACACACAACCTACCATCCTTTGCACACACTGAATCCTCATCCAGGCAAACTGCCTGTCGTTCTGTCAACACACCTCATTCTCTCTGGCTTGCCTGGCTCTGTACTCCCTGATCCCTGCGACCAAGCACTTCCTCGTGTGCTTCTTTAATATGGATTATAACTAGCAGTTCAAAGTACTCTGCACTTACTTTTTCTTTCAACCATTGGTCTTAGAGATCTTCTCATGTCTGTCCAAACAGGTCTTCCTCATTTTTTTCAGCTGCTAACTGAATTAAACTACATTGCATATATGGAACCACTTTGCATGCTATCTGGTACATAGAAATGCTTAGTGAATGTTCCTTTACTTCACTTAAGTTCCTGACCCCCACCTAAGGGAGGAACACCCTAATTATCTTATAACATTATAGTTGTAAGATCCCTCCTCATCCCTACTACAGTTATGCAGTGTTTTTCAATAGGTCATGAACTAAATGTGGCTGCTCTCTATTCAGTCCCTAACACCCTCATTTGTCCTCATAGCCCTCCCACCCCCAACACAGTCTGCTTGCTGACTCTGTAAAACGGGGTCAGGATCTCTACTTCAAAGGATGTAATCAATTAAAATATATGAAGATGCTCTAAAATGTAAAAACTATTATTACCCTTTCTCCAAATTCATTTCCAACTTTATTTTAGTTCTGACAAAATCTTCTCCCGAGTCCTGACACTTTTGTGAGGTTGTCTTTCTCCTCCCCATCTCTGTTCCCATTCATTTCTGGTGTTTCACCCTTCCTTCCCTTTCATCTAATTTGGTGGGCCCCCGCCTGCTCTCCCCTAATTCCTCCTGTGACCACCTGTCTGCAGCCTTCTCCTTTCTCCTCCCAAGTGTCGAGCTTCCTCAGGGCTCCCCTCTCCCTGTTCCCTTCCAACGCCTGTCACCCCCAGGGGTGGGGCAGGGCGCCAGGCATGGACTTGGAAGCCTCTACCCAACACAGGCTTGAAGGACGCTTGCAAAGGTACTCAGAGATGACAGATGAAAGGGCACAAGAGTCTGGGCTCTGCTCGAGGAAGGGCTGGAAGGAGAGAGCTGTCAGCCAGACAGGTCTCAGGGCCAGTTTTCCTCCTAGAGATGCAGGGCGGGACCTGACAGGATGGAGGAGTGTGCTAGGGGCAGTGCATCTGAGGCCCAGGCACACAGGGAGAGGCTCCTGAACTAATTAGCAGGCTGGATGCCAGCAGCATGCCAGTAATGTTTCGGTGACAGGTCACCTGGGAAGAGGAAGAAAGGGAAGTGTCTTTTGGGTGAGGCCCACAGGGCTCCTCTCAGCTGGTTCTGCAGCTCATTAAGCTTTTCTAGGTCACTGTGTTGCTGCCTCCCTTATGGGTCCCCCTTCTCTGCCTCCTGCTTCTTTTCATGTTTCTGACTTGATTCTCTGACTCATACTCCATGTCTCTGGTTCTCTTTGTGTCTCTGGTCCCTGGGAGTCAGGAGTCAGGGTTCTAACACTGTGTGGAGAAGAAACACTTGAGTCCCAGCCCTGACTTTGCCCCTTGCTGCCTTTGACCTTGCACCAGGTAGCAAGGGCCCAGTTTCTTCTCTGTAATGATGACATACATTCTCCTGGAGTAGTTACTTACCTATTCTTGTTCCTTTTGGTTCTGCTACCACTCACTGTGGTATGCTTGTAGAGGGCTGCACAGTTCACTAAGCTACTGGATATCTGATAGGCAGCTCACCTGTACATGTCCATGCTCTAACTCCCAACCTCCCACCCAAACCCACTGGCACAGTCCTTCACACCTAAGTCACTGGCACTCTGGTCCTCCTAAGGTCTGGAGCCAAACCCTTGGAGCTTCCTGACTGCCCTCACATTCCACATCCAACCCACCAGCAAACCCTGCCAACTCTCCATCAACTCCTACCCAGAAGTCAGCTCCCTCTTGCCACCTCCATCCCCAGCAGGCTCACCTCACTTATACATGGAATAAAGTTTCACAATAGCCTCCAGATTTTTCTCAGTCAGCCCATTGCCTCTCTAACTTCCTACCACTCTCTCCCCTACTCTTTCTCCAGCAACATGACCTTCTTGTTAAATCTCACATATAAGCAGCTTCTGCCTTGGGGCCTTTGCCTTGTCTTTCCCTTAAACTGGACCACTCTTCCTGTAGAATTGGTTAATTCTTTCACCTTCTTCAAATCCTTGCTCAAATATTACCTACTACAATTATAATCCTGCCCACTCTATCCAGTACCAGTATCTTCCTTCATAGTTTTATGTTGCTTTATGGTATCTATCCTACATTTCACTTATTTATTAAGTATCTACTTTCCTCATTAGAATGTCATTCCCATGAGGGCAGATTTCTGTCTGCTTTGTTCTCTGCTGAGTACCCAGTTCCCAACACAGTATCTGGTACATGGCAGATGCTTAAAAAACATTCATTGAGTAAATAAATATGTTATTTCCTTGATCCTTAAAACAATTTTTCTATGTAAGTATAATTGCTTCCACTTTATAGTCATGAAACTAACAAGAGTTGAGTCAAATCTTGAAAACTCCACTGTTTCCAAGTGGGGTGTATATTCTTCATATTGAGCAGGTTCTTACCTTGTTTAGTCAGCATGGCCTAAGGCCTCAGTTTTCTCTGTTGTAAAATGAGGAGTTTGGACTAGTTGATTTCCCCTCTGATAGAGGATGATTCTGTCTTAAGTCTTCTCCAGCCTCCCCCTCCCTGGGTCTGGGAAAGAGATGCTAAATGATTTGCCAGGTCCACTGGGAAACTGTGGACCACAGAATCATGGCAACCATTTCCATTTCTAGCTGTTTATACTCCATCCATCTATTGTCTGAGTCTCTGATTCTGCCCAGGAAATGGAATGACTGTAGAGCTAAATAGATAGATAGATAGATAGATAGATAGATAGATAGATATAAAAAGAGAAGAGAAGAAAGAGAAATCTAGGAGGAAAGAGGGAAGGAGCACCAGGTGAGTAAATGTCAGGAAGTGTTCTGCAGAGAGAGGCAGTGGTCATGCCCTGCTGTCCAGCTAAAATAAGACATCTCATCACTTTGCCTTTCCCTCTTCTCTGTGATCCCATCTTAACACTCAAAGCTCAGTAAGAAAGCTCTTCCCACTTCTGTAATAGCACTTGCATCAACCCATTCCAGGCACTAGAGATTCATTCCTGATTTTCCTTACCCTCTCCTCCTAAGGACCACTCCAACTCATCTGTCAGTTCTATCTACCAAATATATTTCACATTGGCTTGCTCATTTCCAGCTTCACAAGCTCCCACCTGACTTAAGCCATCATTATTTCTCACCTAAATCACTAGAGTCATTTTCTGTTTTCAGGATGACCATCTTGCACACATCTGGGGAATACCATTAACATATAGTGGCCCTGGGTCTTTCCCATTTTATATTTGTCTTATTCCACTACTTAAAATGTAAGACCCTGCATTTTCTGTTCTCTGCCTAAGTCTTCATCTACCTTGTACCACTTTTACCCCCAGCTTTGTTTAAATCAGCCCAAATTACTCTTGACTCAGTCTTTGCAAAGATGTTCTGTCTGCTTGGAATGAAGGTCCTTCCCTCTTCTCTGTGCCTGATGAACTCTTACTCATCTCTTAGTTTACTCCAATCTAACTTAGGGAACCCTACTATTAATTAGTTCCTGTGCTAGATTTTCATAGGGTTGCCAGATTTAGCAAATAAAAATATAGGACACTTATTTAAATTTGAATTTCAGCCCTGGCTGGCATAGCTCAGTGGATTGAGTGCAGGCTGCGAACCAAAGTATCGCAGGTTCAATTCCCAGTCAGGGCACATGCCTGGGTTGCAGTGCATGGCCCCCAGCAACTGCACATTGATGTTTCTCTCTCTCTTTCTTTCTCCCTCCCTTCCCTCTCTAAAAATAAATAAAGTAAAATCTTTAAAACAATTTGAATTTCAAATGAATAATGAATTTTTTGGTATAATTATGCTCAATACAATTTTGGGGAGATACTTATACTAAAAAAATCATTGTTTATTCAAAATTCAAATTTAACTGGACTTCTGTATTTTTTATTTTTATTTATTTTTTAAAATAAGTCATACTGTAATTTTACTGGAAAACATAAAAAAATTCAGTAATAGTATCTACTAATAAAGGGAGAACTTTCCATTTAGGCTATTTTATTAAAACTTGCTATTTAAAAAATTTTTTTCTTTTGTTTTGTTTTAAATATATATATTTTTTAATTTTATTTTAATCATTGTTGTTTTAAATATATTTTACTGATTATGTTATTACAGTTGTCTCATTTTTCCCCTGCACACCCTCTGCCCTGCACACCCCACCTCACCCACATTTCCCCCATTTAGTTTATGTCCATGGCTCATACATGTAAGTTCTTTGGCTTTTACATTTCCTATACTATTCTTACTCTCCTCCTTTCTCTTTTCTACCTACCATCTATGCTACTTATTCTCTGTACCTTTTCCCCCTCTCTCCCCCTCCCACTCCCCTGTTGATAACCCTCCATGTGATCTCCATTTCTGTGGTTCTGTTCCTGTTCTAGTTGTTTGCTTAGTTTGCTTTTGTTTGTATTTTAGGTGTGGTTGTTAACGATTGTGAGTTTGCTGTCATTTTACTGTTCACATTTTTTATCTTCTTTTTCTTAGATAAATCCCTTCAACATTTCATAAAATAAGGGCTTGGTGATGATGAACTCCTTTAACTTGACCTTATCTGAGAAGCACTTTATCTGCCCTTCCATTCTAAATGAAAGCTTTGCTGGATAGAGCAATCTTGGATGTATGTCCTTGCCTTTCATGACTTGGGATACTTCTTTCCAGCCCCTGCTTGCCTGTATTTCTCTTTTGAGAAACAAGCTGAGCATCTTATGGGCACTCCTTTGTAGGTAACTGTCTTCTTTTCCCTTGCTTCTAAGATTCTCTCCTTATTTTTAATCTTGAGTAACATACTTATGATGCACCTTGGTGTGTTCCTCCTTGGGTCCAACTTCTTTGGGACCCTCTGAGCTTCCTGGACTTCCTGGAAGTCTATTTCCTTTGCCAGATTGAGGAAGTTCTTTATTATTTTTTCAAATAACTTTTCCATTCATTGCTCTTCCTCTTCTCCTTCTGGTATCCCTATAATTCAGATGTTGGAATGCTTAAAGATGTCCTGGATGTTCCTAAGCCTCTCGTTATTTTTTTGAGTTCTTGTTTCTTCATTCTTTTCTGGTTGGATGTTTCTTTCTTCCTTCTGGTCCACAGCATTGATTTGAGTCCTGGTTTCCTTCCCATCACTATTGGTTCCCTGTACATTTCCCTTTATCTCACTTAGCAAAGCCTTCATTTTTTCATCTAATTTGTGACCAAATTCAACCAATTCTGTAAACATCCTGCTTTGAACTGTGCATCTGAAGGTTGGCTATCTCTTCATTGCTTAGTTGTATTTTTTTCTGGAACTTTGACCTGTTCTTTCATTTGGGCCATTTTTTTTTGCCTTGACACACCTGTTACGGTAGTGAGGGGCAGGGCCTTAGGTATTCACCAGAGCAGAGCAACTCATGTTGCTGTGTTGTGACACTGTATGTGGGGGAGGGGTCCGAGAGGGAATAATGGCACTTGCTCTGCTCTCTGCTGGTTTTCAGTCACTTCCCCTGCTTCCCCCAAGCAAATTGGGCCCTTCTGCTGCTAGTCCCTTTGTGGGTGGGCTTCTGTACATTCTAGGACCCTGTGGGTCTCTCCAATGAACTCTCCTATGAGGCTGGGAGTTTCTCCCACTGCCTCAACCCCCACAGGTATTTACAGTCAGAGATTTGAGGCTTTATTTCCCCATGCTGGGGCCTTGGGTTGCACAATCCATCCTGCTCCCCAGTTGTTTCTCCCGGTTTATGTGTACATGAATGTGGGACCGCCCAGTTCACACTCCTCCACCTTGCCTGGTCTGCCAGCCACTACCTTTCCAGGAGTCCTCTCTGCTTAGCTGCCTGTCTCTGCTCCCACCAACCTGGATGAATGAATGTTTCTTCTTTAACTCCTTGGTTGTCGGATTTCCATACAGTTCAATTTTCTGGCAGTTCTGGTTGTTTTTTATTTTTAAATTTGTTCTTGTCCTTCTTTTGGTTGTGTGAGGAGGCAGAGTGTGTCTACCTATGCCTCCATCTTGGCCAGAAGTCAGTTAATACATTTTTAAATTGAAATAAGTGTTTAAGGGACAGGAAACAACCTGCTCCTGCATTCCCTAGGGGTATAGACCTGAAAGACTCTTCCACTTAACATGTGAGTTATCGCCCTGCTTTGGTGGCTCAGTAGGCTGAAACATCATGCTGTGCGCCAAAAGATCATGGATTCAGGGCACATACCTAGGTTGCAGTTTCAATCCCTGGTCAGGGTACATGTACAGGAGGCAACCAATTGATGTTTCTCTCTCACATCAATGTTTCTCTTTCTTCTTCTCTCTCTAAAATCAATAAACATATCTTTGGATGAGGAAAAAAACATTTAAGTTATCTTCAGAAGCTAGATCACCCTTTTGGGCCTCAGTTTCCTAATGTAAGGATTAGATTACATATCATTACTGTCCCTTTTGACTCTATTTAAAAATCTGATTCTTTGAATTCACTAACCGAGATGGGAACCAGAATCAAGTTAGCTACATTTGACTATTAAATGTGCAGGTTAAAAGCAATTTATTTGGAAGACTCATTCTGTCCCATGGGAAAGTGGCATAGGAATGGGATGCTCATTTTGAAAGTAAATATGCAAAGGAAGACAAGCATTAGAAAAATATAGAGAAAAGAGACTAGGACAAAGTGAATATATAAATACATAAATTGGACTATGCTTTTTCAGTGGTGTTAGGACAAAACTCAACTCTTTATCCTGGTTCCTAAGGGCCTGCACAGCCTGACCCTTAATATCTCTCCAATGTCATATCAAAGCACTGTCATCACACCTTATGCTTTATCAAGGTCTTTCCCACTTCTGGGTGTTTGCATCTGCTTTTCCTACTGTCCAAAACACTGTCCCCTAGTTCTTGTCACTGCTGACTCCCTCTCATCAGTCAGGGCTCAGCTCAAAAGTCATCTCCTAAGAGAAGCTTTTTCTAACACCCTGTTACACATAGTATACACCTCCTCTAGTAATTTCTCTTATATAATCATCTTTATATTCTTCAAAGTCCTTGTCACATCTATAATTATCTTGTTAATTTATTTGTCTACCTGCTTATTGTTAGTCTTTCCCAATAGAATCTAAATTGCTAAAGGATAAGAGACCATGGCTGGCATTTTCATCACTGTACCTTAACTCCTAGAACAGTGTTTGACACATGATAGGTGTTTCATAAATAGTCGTTGAGTGACTGACTGACTAAATGAATGAATGCATAGCTTCTAAAGAAACACTACTAAGGTGGTGAGGAATAAGAAGGTCTAGGGAACATTAAGAAAAGAATGATTAGTAAATGTTTAAGGGGGAACTTAAAAGGTAGAGAGCCTTTCTGCACTAGCCAGAGAGGGGACCACATGGCCTTGTTCTTGTTCTCATATAACTTAAGGGGAAACTTTCACAATGTCCTGTGCCCTTGATGTCCTCCAAATGGAGGAGTATGGTCTCAAAGTCCTTGCAGCAGGAACTCACTTAGGTGGCACCAACCTTGAATTCCAAATGAAACTGTACATCTAACAAGAGGAAAAGTCATGGCATCTACATCATAAATCTGTCTGGGAATACTGACCAGTGAGCTGTGCTGAAGTTTGCTGCTACCTCTGCAGCCACTCCTGTTGCTGGCTGCTTTACTTCCAGAAGCTTCAGTAACTAGATCCAGGCAGCCTTCTGGGAGCCCAGACTTCTGGTGGTTACTAGTCCCAGGGCTGACCACAGAAGCATCCTGTGTTAACCTGCCTACCATTGTTCTGTGTAACACATACTTTCCTCTGCATTATGTGGACATTGCCATCCCTGACAACAGCATGGGGGCTCACTGAGCAGGCCTGATGCAGTGGATGCTGGCCTGGGAAGTTCTGCGTGTGGGTGGCACCATCTTCTGTGACCACCCATGGGAGGTTCTGCCTAATCTCTACTTCTACAGAGATCCTGAAGAGATTGAAATGTAAGAGCAGGCCACTGCTAAAAAGGCTGTGATCGAAGAGGCATACAGCTCCTGAGTTCCCTGCTATGCAACCCGAGGTTGAGGACTGGTGTGAAGGCATCCTGGTGCCCTCCTGGCTAGGCTGCAACTTCCTACTGAAGCCTGGGGTGCTCAGCTATCACTGAAGACTGGTCTTCAGCCCCCACTGCTTGGGTCACTGAATGGGTAGGAAAAACCACTGAGTGGTCTTAAGCTGTTCTTCCACAAACTCTTAAAAAGAGTGGAAATAAGGTTGAGAGAAACAGTTTCTAAGATAAAAAGTTAAAAAAAAATAAAGGGTGAATAAAAAAATAAGTGACATTGATGGAGGTTGTCAGAAGGAAAGAGAACGAATGAGCATCCAGGATAAACTCTGACAGAAACTGTAGTCCCTAAGCAGGGCTTTAAAGCTAAAGGGATGAAGGAGGCTTCTGGGAGGGACAAGAAGAAAGAAAAAGTTAAGTCTCAGAAGAGAGAAAGTCATATTTAAGGGAAAGACCACCAACTTTGCAGGCAATAGATCTGAATTTCAACCCTGGCCCTACCTCTAACCCGCTGTTTGAGCCTAGGCAGACCCCTGACTATATGGGAATCCCAGAGTCCTGACTATAAATGGCCGGACTCTCAGTCCCATGGCTGTTACAGTGCTAAACAAAAGGCCAGGATATAAAGATGACGTTCCTAGGACCTGGGGTCTTTTTTTAAAAACACTGAAATGTACACTTTATTTTTTTAAAAGATTTTCTTTCTTTATTTTTAAAGAGAGAGGATGAGAGGGAGAAAGAAAGGGAGAGAAACATTGATGTGCAAGAGATATATTAGTTGGTTGCCTCTCACATGCACCCAGTGGGGGACCTGGCCCAAAACCCATGCATGTGCCCAGGCTAGGAATTGAACTGGCAACCTTTCAGTTCACAAGCCAGTGCTCCATCCACTGAGCAACAACAGCCAGGGATGTCTTTTTTTTTTTGTATAATGAATTTATTGGGGTGACACTGGTTAATTAAATTATATAGGGTTCAGGTATACAATTCTACAATATATCATCTGCATATTGTATTGTGTGTTTACCACCCCAAGTCAAGTCTTTTCTCATCACCATTTATCCCTCATTCACCCTCTTCTATGTCTCTCCATTCCCATTTCCTTTCCTTCTGGCAATCGCCATACTATTGTCTGAGTTCATTGAGTCTTTCTTTTTTTTCTTTGCTTAATACAGTCACCCTTCTCACCAGCCTCCAACCCTCTGCCCTCTGACAGCTGTCAGTCTGTTCTCTGTCTCCCCTTTGTTAATTCATTTTGTTAATTAGATTCCACATATAAATTAAATCATATGGTACTTGAGTTTCTCTCACTGGCTTATTTCACTTAGCATAATAGTCTCAAGATCCATCCAAGCAATCAGAAAAGGTAAGATTCCTTCTTTTTTACAACTGAATGGTATTTCACTGTATAAATGTACCACAGCTGTTTTATCCACTCATCTAGTAATGGGCACTTGGGCTATACTTCCAAATGTTGGCTATTGTAAATAACGCTGCAATAAATATAGGGGTACATATGTTATTTCAAATAAGCGTTTCATGTTTCTCCAGATATATTCCCAGAAGTGGGATTGTGGGGTCATAAGGCAGTTCCATTTTTAATTTTTTGAGGTAACTCCATTCTTTCCACACTGACTACACCAGTGTGCATTCCCACCAGCAGAACACTAAGGTTCCCTTTTGTCCATCTCTTTGTCAGCCCCTGTTGTTTGTTGATTTATTGATGATAGCCATTCTGACAGGTGTAAAGTGATATCTCATTTTGTTTTTAACTTGCATTTCTCTGATGATTAGTGATGATGAGCATCCTTTCCTATGTCTATTGGTCATCTGTATGTCGTCTGAGGAGAAGTGTCTTAATCAGGTCCTTTGCCCATTTCTTAAGCAAATTGGTTGGTGTTTTGGTGCTGATTTGTATAAGTTCCTCATAAATTTTGGATATTAATCCCTTATCAGATGTATCATAGGTGAATATGTTCTCTCATTCAGTATTTTTTTTTCCATTTTCGTTGATGGTTTCCTTTGCTGTGCAAAAAATTTTTAGTTTGATATAGTTCCATTTGTTCATTTTTTCTTTTGTTTCCCTAGCCCAAGGTACATCAGGAAAAAATATTTCTTTCCCTTTTTTTAAATCAATGTTCAAGTACAGTTTTCTCCGTTTTACTCCCAATCCAGCCCACCCACCCAACCTTCCCCACTTCCCTCCCATTACCACCCTCCCCCTAGTTTTTGTCTATGAGGAAAAAATATTTCTATAAAAAATGTCCAAGATCTCACTGCTTACATTTTTTTCTAGAATTGTTATGGTCTTGAGTCTAATGTTTAAGTCTTAAATTCATTTTTAGCTTATTCTTCTGTATGGTGTAAGAAGGTGATCTACTTTCTTTTCTTTTTCTTTCTTTTTTTTTTGAAATTAATCTGTCCAATTTCCCAACACCATTTATTGAATGGACTATTTTTACCCCATTGTATGATTTTATCTCCTTTGTCAAATACTAATTGACTATAAAAGCATTGGTTTATTCCTGAGCTCTCTATTCTGCTCCATTGATCTATATGTCTGTTTTTATGTCAGTATGATGCTGTTTTGATTACTATGGCCTTGTAGTATAGTTTGATATCAGGTAGTACGATTTCTCCAACTTCGTTCTTTTTTCTGAGGATCACTCAGGGTTTATTGTGGTTCCATATAAATTTTTGGAATATTTGTTCTAGTTCTTTGAAATATACCATTGGTATCTTGATAGGAAGTGCATTGAATCTATAGATTGCTTTGGGTAGTATGGACATTTTAATGATTTTAATTATTCATAGTCATAAACACAGTATGTTCTTCCACTTATCTGTATCTTCTTCAATTTCTTTCTTCAGCATTGTATAATTTTCTGAGTTCAGGTCTTTTACAGCCTTGGTTAAATTTAGTCCTAAATATTTTTTGAAGCAATTGTGAACAAAATTGTTTTCTTAGTTTCCCTTTCTGATAGTTCATTATTGATGTATAAAAGTGTAACTGATTTCTGGATATTTATTTTGTATCCTGCTACTTTACTGAATTAATTTATCAGTTCTAGTAGTTTTTTGGTGGAATCTTTTTTTTTAAGATTTTATTTATTTATTTTTAGAATGGGAAAGGGGGGGGAGAAAGAGAGAGAGAGAGAGAGAGAAACATCAATGTGTAGTTGCTGGGGGTTATGGTCTGCAACCCAGGCATGTGCCCTGACTGGGAATCAAACCTGCGATGCCTGGTTTGCAGCCCGCACTCAATGCACTGAGCTACACCAGCCAGGGCCTGGTGGAATCTTTAGGATTCTCTATATACAGTATCATGTCATCTGCAAATAATGACAGTTGTACTTCTTTCTTTCCAATTTGAATGCCTTTTATGTCTTCTTGTCTGATTGCTATGGCTAGAACTTCCAGTAATATGTTGAATAAAAGTGGGGAAAGCAAACATCCCTGTCTTGTTCTTGATCTTCAGGGAAACACTTTTATTTTTTTCCCTTGGGTCATTTCTTGTGGCATCAGGATTGTTTGGTTAATCTGGATGAGTGTTTAAATACTGAAAAGTGCACAGACTTATACACAGGTACATTCACATAATGTAAACATCACAGAGATACCCAAATGGTCTCGTACACATTGAATATCATAGAGACAAACACTGGGTATTATTCAGGGATAAACATACTCAAAGAAAACATGCAGAGAGACAGAGGAATTTCCCCAATAATATAAGCCCAGATCCAAAAAGAACCCAAAGTCTAAGAGACCTTGACATAGGGATGGAGCCAAGAAAACAAATGCAAATAAAGAAAGACAAAAAAATGACAGACAAGAAGGTCAAGAGTGGCAGAGAAATTCAGAGAAATCAGACAAATAGGAAGGGGCAACCAAGTGCAGACAGTCTCTAAGAACTCTTAGAGTTCTGGAGGTCAGAAGTCTGAAATGGTTCTTAAAGTCTAAAATCAAGGTGTCAGCAGGGCCTGTGTTCTTTTGGAGTCTCCTGTAGAGAATCCATTTCCTTGTTCTTCGCAGTGTCTGGAGGCCACCCACTTCCTTTGTTCTCGCCTCCTTTTTCAGTCTTCAAAGCCAGCAAGTCAGCCCACTGCTTTTCATACATCCATCTCTCTGGTTGTCCTATTCTGTTTTTGTCCTCCACTTTGAAGGATGCTTGAGATTATTTTAGATCCAGTTGGGTAATCTGGAATAATCTCTACTTTAAACTCCACTGATTAGCAACTTTAATTCCATATGAAAACTTAATTCTGCTCTGCTATATAAGGTCACATATTCACATGTTCCAGGATTTAGGATATGACATCTTTAAGGGACCATTATTCCACTGTCAAAACATAGAAGTCCATCTTTTACATAATAGATTTGGTCATACCTGAAGTCTTTTACTTGGGTATCTGCATGTTTTATGAGCATTGAGCTGGGAAATTTGTTTTAAGATGAGTGTACATGTGTTTATTTGGGTTAGTTTCTTTATCAGGGTGTCATATTTGAATGTCTCCCAGATAAGTATGCAGGGGCAGAAGGATGCCTGGAGGGGATGCCTAATATAGTGCTATGGCTCCATAAAGACATACTGCTGTTGTATTGTTGTTCTTGTTGATAATAAAACTAATGACAGAGGGTCTCTGCATGTTTTCTTTGAGTATATCTATCTGTCCCTACATAATACCTGGTGTTTGTCCGAATGGTATTCTGTGAGTATGACACTCTTTGGGCATGTCTGTGATGTTTGCATTGTGTAAATGTACCTGTCTGTAAGTCTGTGCACTTTGGGGCATATAGACATTGGTGAGTGCACATGCATGTTTGTACAACAGGGTGTATGACATAGTAGTAGACATCTGAATGCTTAGTTATTCACAAACCTCCAAGAGTATCCAGACAGAAAGACCTGGTTAGAGACAGGTGGAGAAGCTAGGAAGACAAGAGAGCAGAGAGGAAGGTAGGAAAGGTGGGTAGAGGGGGGTAAAGGAAGGAAGAAACAGAAAGATGGTGGTGAGGAAAGGGCACAATGAAAGATCAGGGAAAATAATCAGAAAGCAAAAAGGAGTTCTAGGGATCTGAAATAAAAAAGAGACTTGTGGAGTCACAGAAAGGACACAGATTGGAAGATGTGGGTATGGCTCCATTTCTGGTCATTCTCTTGCTGTGTGACCTTGGCGATGCCAACTCTCTGGGCCTCAGTTTACCAAGAAATTTGAAATAAATAACCCTTGGGTACATCCCAAAGAAGGAGAGAGAGAAAAGTGGAAATAAAATCATACACAGGGAAAAACAGAAAGAAAGAACTAGAAAGAGGGACACAGGAAGAAAGTAAGGAAAGAGGCCCTGGGAGTCAGCCAGAAATAGAGCTGAGAGAGCCCTACCCTGACTCCTTGAGGCAGGAAGGTGAGCACCTGCTATCCACCTCTTACCCCAAAGCTTCAGAGTGTCCTTAATTCCTTAAAAGGTAAGGTAGGAAGGTGGAAAGAGAGAGGCACCTGGAATGATATCCACACACCAATACTCAGAGTCCTGCCAAAGCCACACGCAACAGGATCGGTGCTTCCGGCACCAGCCCCCAGATGTAGGTGTGCCAGCCACCTGGAATGACTCACACCTTGGCGATGTAGGCACACATGCCGAAAGCGAGCCTGAGCACCCTGCCCACCCACACACCACAGGCCGAGGGGGAGGTGAGATTCGGGTTCTTCAGGGGGTGAGAGGGGGCTACCCTCCCCATACCCAGCTACCTTGCTCCCAGAGCGTCCCCCGCAGTGACCACCTTTCTGGTTTGAGGATCCGGTGTCCTTTCCTCCCACCCTCCTCCCCAAACCTTACTCAGGACGCGGGAGAACCAGATGAGGTGTTACGCAAGACCTGATGTTTACCTCCCGCAGGGGCCTCCTCCCTCCCTATAAAGCCTGACGTGGTGGGAAGATTGGAGACTGGGACTGGATGAAGAGAGAGGCAATATCAGGAGAGGGGCAGAGAAGAGTCAGAAAGTTAATGTAGGAGGAAAGAAGGGCATCAACTCAGCAAGCAGCAGGAGGGGTGCACCATCTGTGCGCTCGAAAGCGGTCCAGGGGGTCGCGGAAGCGACTGCATCCAGACGCTGGCCTCCCATGGAGGCGCCTGTGCTGGGCCCAGGGCTGGTAGAACGCCTGGAGCAGCTGGCTACTTGCCCGCTGTGCGGGGGCCCCTTCGAGGACCCAGTGCTCCTGTCATGTGAGCACAGCTTCTGCCGCGCGTGCCTGGCCCGCCGCTGGGGGACCCCGACAGTGACAGGCACCGAGGAGTCTCCCACCGCGTGCCCCTGCTGCGGCCTCCTGTGCCCCCGCCGCAGCCTTAGGTCCAACGTGCGGCTGGCGGTGGAGGTGCGCATAAGCCGGGGACTGCGAGAGAAGCTGGCCGATCCCGGGGCCCGCGCTGGAAGACGCCGAGGGGGCCGCATCCCCACCATGGGAAGCCTGGACCCATTCGGCGAGGTGAGGCCCGGTGCGCTTCACGGGTTTGTGGCTGTCAGGGGAAGAGGGAGCTTCGTGGGTTCCTTAGGGGAGCTGGGAATGGTACCTCCTGGGGCGGTGCTTTATGGAAGTTGAGGCAAACAATGGAGTTGAGGAGAGAAGAGCAAAGGACTAGGGGCCAGGAGATGACCACGAGACCTCTACGTGAAGTGAGAGGTGGCAGGAAAAACGGGGGAAGGAGTTGACATTTTGCTGCGGGAGAGGGGTGGGGAGACGGCTGGGCGCATGCGTGAGTCCTGTGAGATTGCTGGGAGCGGAGAAGGTGCTGTGGCACTGTCCCGCATGCTAGGCCCCCCTGGAGCCCCTGGGAAGCAGTGGGCGGCAGGGAGGAGGGGAACCAGTGGAGGGGAAAGCTGACTGGGGCTAAGCAAGCGGGGGTTTGGGAGGAGGGTGGGGAGATCAGAACTAACATAGGGGAGTGGGAGGCAGAGGGAGGGCGGAGAAAAAGCTGCAGTGGAGGATCAGGGAAAGAGGGTGCTGAGTAAAGCAGGGAGGAAGGGAGAGGGTATCGGATCCAAACGTCCCTACAGCATCTTGGGCTTAGGCTGTAGTCGAGCTCGGTGTTGTTTATTATTGTTGTCCTTAGCTCCTCCCAGAGAACCAGGCAGGGGCAGTCAGAGTTGGAGGCTAAGTCCGAAGAACTGCCTTTGGGGCCTCTGGCTCCTCTACTTCCCAGCCTTATCACCCACCCACCAGCCTTGCCCTTCTTGAGCCCAACTCCTTGGCCATCAATCAAACCCATTCTGTGGCCTAACCCAACCAGCTTCTCCCCAGAAGCTAAGCCCTCTTGGGTCTTGCTCCCACTACCCAATCCCCTTTTAAGTCTACATAGACCTAATCATTCTAGGTATTATTGGCGTAAGTAGACAAATTGCCTTTCCTCTCTCCCGTTCAACACCATACTGGTCTGCTCCACTCTCCCTGGACCCGGAAGGGAAAAAGAGGAATCCCCCATACAGGGAGAGGGTGTGGGGTATGCAGTGCCCTCTCCTGGCTCCCATGGATCCCTGCAGATCTGTTGAGCCTTCTGGAACACATCCAAGTCCAGCTGCCTCCTTGGCCAGAGTAGAGAGACTGCAAAGCAAAAGGCTCAATGAATGCCACTGGGCTTATATGGCAAGAAGTAGAGCAACTTTATTAAGGCTTTTATATACTCACCCTTAAACCAAGGGCTCTGAGTATGTGTTTGGTCTGGGCTAGAAGGGGATTCACCCTCAGGAAGGTGAATAAGGACAGTGTCAGAGACAGAGAATGGGGTTGTGGGGGCAGCAGGAAAAGGTAAGAACTCTGGCGGGGGAGGGGGCAGCAAGAAAAGGACATGAAACCATGGCCAGGTGGCTCAGTTGGTTGGAGCATCTTCACTTATACCAAAAGTTTGCTGGTTCAATTTCGGGTCAGGGCACATACCTAGGTTGCTGTTTTGATCCCTGGTTGGAGCATGTACAGGAGGCAACCAGTGAATGCTACTCTCTCACATCGATGTTTCTCTCCCTTCCTCTCTTTCTAAAATCAATAAACTTATCCTCTGGTGAAGATTAAAATTTTAAAAAGGGCATGGATGAGGCTGGGCACTGAGAGCCCTTAGTGAATGGGGCAGGGGAGCATAGTGCCTGGTGGTGTTAGGAGAATGAGAAGTGGTGATGAGAGGAAGGAAGGGTCATGAAGGAGGGTGAGACAGAGGAATAGAGAGCATAGTGGTAGAGAGGATATGTGCTGAGAGATGGGGAGGGCCCTCACCAGCTCAGACCCAGCTCACCTGAGTGGGGTGGAGAGGGAGGGCTCCCAACAGTATGCTGAGAGCTCACATCCATGTTTTCTTCTGCCCACCCAGGATATGAGCAAGACATGGAGAAGGTGAGTTCCATTTTTACTGTTCCTTCCTTTTCCACTACCAGCTGCTATATTCATCACCATCTCACTGGGCCCACATCTTTGTACCCACTCACAGGTAGTTTTGGGGATGTGCCTTACCCCTTCCTGCTCCAGAGATTTAAGTAGGGTAGCGAAGGGGGCAACAGAGGGCAGAGGGTGTCTACTGGTTTCCTGACCTTTCTTCCTCATTTGTCCAGATTTGATGCCCCAACACCCAAGTCATCTAACTCAGAGGACAATCTCCCTGATGATTACCCAGTGGTCAAAAACATGCTTCACAGACTGACAGGTAAGGAGGGCAGAAGGGAGGAAAGTGAGTAAGAGTCTATTTTAGGTTTGCTTCCTTTCCTCCCTCAAAAATAATCAAGCCCTTTTTGATGTCTATAATTAGTCCTAGGGATGCTGTAACAAAGCATCACACATTGAGTGGCTTAAACAACAAATTTATTGTCTCATAGTTCTGGGAGTGGAAGTGAAGGTGTTGGCAGTTTTTGGTTCCTTCTGTGGGCTGTGACAATCCGTCTCTCTCCTAGCTTCTGGTAGTCTCTGATGTATCTTGGCCTGTAGATGGTATTCTTCCTGTGTCTTCACATTATATTTCCTCTATATGCATTTGTCTCTGGATCCAAACTTCCCTTTTTTATAAGGACGCCAGTCATATTGGACGAAGGCCCACCCTAGTGACCTCATTTTAACTTGATTACCCCTGTAAAGACTCTATTTCCAAATACAGTCACAATGTGAGGTAATAGACTTTAACATGTCTTTTTGGGAGAAACAGAATTCAACCCATAATAATGTCTATCCTCAATTTCTCATATCCCAGCCATTCTCCACTCTTACCTTTTCACTCACTCACACAACAGACCCCCAGAGGTCGGCTGCCTCTCAGGAATCTCTGCTTCCACCACTTATCTTCACTCCTCTCCAGAAGGATCACGGGACTCCTACATTTCCCTGCCCCTGGGACTCTGGGCCTTCTCTGCAGCTTCTGGGCAGATCCTTCCTCAATCCCTCTCAAAGCTGTTCTCTGGAGAACATGCTCCACCCTCTCAGTCACCACCATCCCACCCAATCCAGGTTGCTTCTAGTACCCTGGATCCAGTTTTTTTCTCAAGGCACCCCATATATTCAAAGCCAATACTCTTTCTGGTTCCTTTAGCTATCACCAAATTGTCCCACTCTTCTTATAGGAATAGGTTATCCACTCCCACTTATTCCTGTGAGTGGGTGGGCTGGTTTGTCAGGATGCCTGGGATTCTCCCCTTTGCCCCTCCCCTCTGACAGTTGGGGTTCCAGTACGTGGTATCAGTCTTTCTCTTTAGATACACCTTCCCCATCCTGCTGACCCAGCTCCCAAGCCCCACCCCAGATACTGCAGATTGAGATATCAGTCCTCACTCCTCCCCTGTCACATCAGCCACTCTCTTCCCCCACCCTACAAACCAGGCCATCTCTCCTTTGATCTCTGCACTGTGCCCCTGCCCTGGACTAGCCAGGTCCTTCTCCAAGCCCAATTCTTCAGGAATAGTAGATTCCGTCCACAGATTCTGTCCTGCCTAGCTGTACCTTTCATATAACTTCACCCTCATTGGTCCCACAGCCACCTTTCAAATTGTGGGGCCTTTGAAGTGATTTCTGATGTGTATTCTCTGTCCTATCCCACCTCTGACTCAGAAACTCTTCTCACTTTAGTCCTCTCCCTATCTTGCGCTTCCCAGCCGACCTGACTCTGGACCCTGGCACCGCACATCGCCGCCTGCTCATCTCCGCTGACCGCCGCAGCGTCAGACTGGCCCCACCAGGGACACCCGAGCCCCCTGACAGTCCAGCACGCTTCGATCAGCTGCCTGCGGTGCTGGGTGCGCAGGGCTTCGGGGCCGGCCGCCACTGCTGGGAGGTGGAGACCGCGGACACCGCCTCATCCGGAGATCCTTCTGGGGAGGATGAGGACATGGAGAGTCACTATGCCTTGGGTGCGGCGGGGGAGTCGGTGCGACGCAAGGGCCGTGTAGGATTGTGCCCCGCAGGCTCTGTGTGGGCAGTAGAGGGCCGAGGCAGCCGCCTGTGGGCACTCACAGCACCGGAGCCCACCTTGCTGGGCAGTGCCGGGCCCCCACCACAGCGAATTCGCGTGGACTTGGATTGGGAGCGGGGCCGCGTGGCCTTCTACGATGGCCGCTCGCTGGACCTGCTGTTTGCCTTCCAGGGGCCTGGCCCCCTGGGGCAGCGCATCTTCCCACTGTTTTGCACTCGAGACCAGCGTGCCCCACTGCGCATCGTGCCTGCGGAAGGCTGACAACCACGCCCAGTCTCCTGCTAGCTTGGCCCTCAGCGAGGCATCTTCTGGGCTGGCAACTCCCTACTCATGCAGGGATCACGTCCACGTACGTGCCCACAGCCAGAGTACTGATGCACACCACCCACCCACCTACACTGTCTCTTTTCTCCCAAGACCTCAACTGGCCTCTAGTTTCCACATCCACTCCCAAAGCCAAAGCCGAACCCATTCCCACCCCTTCCTCTTGGGATGCTTTTCTCCTACAGCTACCCCAGGTCTCCCCAACTATTTTACACAGCTCCAGGTCTGAGCTGGGGAACAGGCCCTGCCCCAGTGTTATTAGTCAATAGCCCACGTTTACTACACTGAGTCCCTATCCCTACTCCTCAAATTATTTACCTCCCACTCCTGCTTCTGCTAGTCTCAAATGCCCAGTGCCTTCCCCAGAGCTTAAGGCTGGGGCTTCCCTGCCCTATACACTCTCAAGGGAAACAAGACCTTCCTGAAAAAAACAAAAGGCTTACTTAGCTAGGAAGCTTAATATTGGGGCTTTTGGGGAAGGGGGTTGATTCTATTCCACCATGCTTCCCATGTTCAGTCCTTTCCCATTAACAACCTTCTTTAAACTACCCCCAGTACATACAATAAGAAACCAATGGTGCTAACTCTCCTTTCCTCAACCTGGGCATGCTCCATACAACCTGAAGGCATCCTTGTATATAGCTTCACATCTTTCCCCATATGTATAAATGGGCCTGTATTTAACACATTTTATGATGGGTTATTTATTTTGTGCATATGTGGCAATAAATGAGATCTCCGTGGTGGTATGGATTTGACTGATCTCTGCAAGTATGAATGGCAAGAGGCCTAGAGAAGATACTCAGATCCCAGTGAGTTGTGGGGAGGGTCACAGGAGATGGACATCTGGACTGGCAGACATCAAAGCCTAGGAAGGGGTGAGGGTGTAATGTAGGGGACATACCCCATCTCTCTCCTGCTTTTTGCTACCTGGGACTATGTTGGATCTGTCTCTGAAGCTGGAAGACCAAAGGCTGAGAAGATAGTTCTAAGTGACCACTCTTGATGCCAGCTTTGTCAGAAATCCTGTATCACATGAGAAGGGTTAGGAGAGAGGACATGACTGTTTTTCATTTTCCATTGAAGGTAAGAATGGCAAAGACTGTTCACCCACCTCCCCTTGAAGGTATGAGAGAAGTGGGCAGGAGTGGAGCAGAATGGCTGAGTGCTCTTCCATAACACCTTATATACTACAGGCAAGGACTAAGAGTTCAGACTATATAAATACATTAGAAGAAGAGCTCTAAGCCAGAATTAATAAAGCATAGCTGGGGCAAGGTTGCCTGAAATATGTCTGGGACCCTGGCAGTGAAAGCTGGGGCTGTTGGAAACCCAATAGCAGTGTCTGGGACTCAAGTACAGAGTGCAGGGGGCAAAGATAACTGGATCCCAGGACAGGCAGTTTGGCAATGAGAACTAAGGGAAGAGACTGGGACCAAGATGCCTGGATCCTTGGAAATAGGAGGATGGGATATTGGGGTGGGGGGAGCAGGAAGGGGAGCTGGGGAACCCAGAAGCTTGGGTTCTAGAATAGCAGCAAATCAGAATTCCAGCATCTCTGTCCACCCTCCTCTCCTTCTTCCCTCTATCAGGCAAGGGAGAGGAAAGGAGGGACTGGAGAATGATCAAACCATGCGTTTTGTCCCCAAGTAGCCACATGAATACATTCAGGGTCAGATAGACAGATAGACACAGGAATGGTGGGGGAGAGAGGAATTTAGTGCTGCATTGGCCCTGGAGGAGGCTGAGATGGGTCAGGAGGCTGGGGAGGGGTGGTAGGGCTAGGTCCAGGGGTTGCACGACTCCGTCCTTTGCGGTGGCCCCGTACACAGTGTGTATGACCACAGCCCTCCTCTTCCTCCTCATCACTCTCCGTAGAGCTCTCACCAAAGGCCCGAGGTTTCTCATAAATACAGCAGCCTGGATTTGGAAGGAGAAGCCCAGTTAAATAGGAGAAAGGGTAAGAGCTAGAGTCAGTTCCATACCCACAGCATCTCAGTAAGAATTCCTACTCCTACCATAGTTTCCTACTATCTTCCAGGATCCAGCTCTCCCAGGCTCACCCCCTGGCACTCAGACACTCAACTCTCCTTTATCCTTTTAAAGAGCCAGGAATCCAAAGCTTCACTTCTCCCACCTCTGATACTTCTTGCCTTCAAGCCTTGGCACATCTCATCCCAATCTGAACCCTTTTGTACCTCTTTCCCCTCTAACTTTAACCTCCTCTCCCTGATGCCAGAGAACCACCAGGGCAACAACAGGATTGGGGGCATCTGGGAGCTTCAGGATGGTCAATGGACGTGACAAGGTAGAAGGTATACACATGGGAGGCGGAGCTCCAGGGTTACTGTGGGCCACCTATCACTCACATTTTGATGAGCGGCGCCCCATGTGTTCGTTGTCCACAGTGTCACTTGTCCATTCCACCTTTTTCTCTGGCTTCCGTTTCCGAAGTTTGATGGTTAGGCTCCGGTTCTCCTGGAAGATTAATAGAGATAGAGATAGGCAATACCTACATAGTCCCCGCTGACTGACCATTCCCACCCCCTCCCAGGGGCCTCCTTTTGGCCCTATCCCAGACCAATCAGTATCACAGATAGCAACAGAAGAACTGAGTGGTGGGAGAAGATGAAATAGAACAGGTCTCTGACCTCCTTGAGGAATCATAAAGTAGTATTTCCTGTTCTTGATAACCACTGGTATACAAAGAAGTCAGAATTTCTAACCTAGGAAAGGTCCCAGCAAATCATCAAAAGAAAATATAGTCCTTACTGTTTCTGTCTTTCTCAGCAAATCATCCTTAGTGGTATTAATATACGAAAATTATTTTCAGTCCCAATGTCTAATCTGACACTTTTCTTCCAGACCCCTTATTTTTTTCCCCATTAAAGAAAGAATTCCATTCTGACCTCTCTCACCCTCAAGCCCAGCTCTCCTTACCTCTTATCCACCTACTTGCTAGCATCCTGGAATCTCTGATAACTATTATTCTAAACTCCCTTAATACAGGTGTTATTAAGCCCTATACAACCTTCTTTTTTTGAAAATAACCTGTCTTTGCAAAATGCTACCTTTTTTCTCCATTTGCATTTCCTCTGATTTTTCAAAATACTATCTTCATTTCCTTTTCATTTTTCCCTCATTCTCTCTGCTTCCTTTTATATTTATCCTCTTAACAGATACTTATTGGTAAGTATTCTTCCAAATTCCCCTACAGCTGGCCTACAGCCATGCTTTTACACAGTCCTCCATTTTCCCCCAGTACTTCCCTTGCTCCTTAATCCCCAGGTTCCCATTCTTCATTAACTACACACACCAGCAACCCAAGCAGCACCACCTATATCCGAACGTGTCGCTTTAACGTCCTTCTGCACCATCTCTGCCACTCCGAATAACCCCAAGACCTGCGATTCTCCCAACCCCATATATTCAGCCCCACTCCTCCCATATTCCCCAAGCCCAGCCCCTCCAGCAACTCCAAAACTCTATCCCCTCCCCCACGGTATCTCCCAGACCCCTAAACAGCACCGCCCCCCACCCTCCGCCGCTTTTCTCACAGGCTCGGTTGTCACGGTAACCGTTGTCTCAGTGACGGTCTCACTCAGCCCAGCCCCTGCCTCGGCCATGGCTAAGGCTGAGGAAAGGGAGAAGGGGAGGAAGGCGGATGAGACACCCTTCCCTTGTTCTGTGTCTCTGGGGTCTAAGAGGATCGGTATCGGACTCAGAGTAGCAAGCAGGATCCTCCACCTTCTTTTACCCCCTCCCCCCCTTCCCGGGCCTCCGCGTCCCCACCCCTGGGGATAACCTGTCCAACCCCACTTCCGGCTCTCTGCTTCCGGGTGTGACGCATCCTGTAGTCGCCCTCTTTCCTTACCGGACACTAAAAACGTCTAGTGCGAGCGTCGCCACATTAGTTCCGTCTTGATGTAACAGCGCAGGCGCCGCAGGGAGGAGACACAGACTTGGTGAAAGAGAAGTCACAGTAGTGGTGAGGGAGGAGGGCGGTCCGGAGCGGCGACCAGCGCTCCTCCAGCAGGATGGGGCGGAGACGAGTTGTGCGCCGCAGACCCGCTACCGCCCCCCTCCCCTGGGTGAGTGGGAGGACAGGGAAACTAGAGAGCAAAGGTATGACCCTACAATGGTCTCTTCTGTTTCCTTATTGTTTCGTACAGGAATTTCAGAAAGCGGACCTAAGAGCATTTGGAAACACACTTAAGAACAACCTGGGTTCAAAAAAGAATCTGGGTTAGTATCTGTAAGGTACCAGAATCTGTGCCCGAGCAGTACACTTAATTCATGTTCAACTTGGGATATTTTCCCGTGATCGCACCAGGCCTTGAGGATGGAGGCGCATGAAACACTCAGACCCTGCCTTCTAGCTCCCAGTCTAGTGGGAAAAATTGGTATGCTTAGCACTAACAAAACTGTAAGACATTGGGATATTAACATAGATATAAATCTCACCTGTGAAATGGAATTTAGCTGCATATTTCCAACACTCTGGGGTAATGGGAAAAGTAAACAGAAATGGTCATAAATGATAATACAGGGCAATTTATGCTATGATAAAAATACGTACATTTTTCTCAGGGAGTGAGAGTGGTTTAACCGGGAGAGAGACCTTTTTTTTTTTTGAAAAAAAGCAGCTTAGAGTCACAGGTGTGTGTACTAAAGGACACGCAGCTGGGATGTACAAAACTGGGATGTAGGGGAGTGCTGAGGAGGCTTGTCAGGTAGGCTTGGATGCCCTGATGCTTTGCTAAGAAACTTGGACTTTAATCAGTGTTATGGGCCAGGGAAAGGTTTAACGTATAGTAAAAACAATGAACAGATTTGTTTCAGATTTTAGGAGTGAGGCAGGGAAGTCAACTGCCAGAACAGTTCAAATGTACAGTGCAGAAGATTGCTCTGCCCACCCTCAAAGTTGCTGAGAGGGTCAAACAAGATAGCATATATCTGAGAACTCTGAATACAGAAAGGGTCATACAATTACAAGATAATCATTATTACTCTCACAACTTTATCACCATTTAAGCCAAGAAGGCAGGAATACTGATTCTCAGACTAAAATTTGAATTATGTTTATTGTTATATGTTTATTATGCTTGGATTATGTTTGTTTCCCTTTTAAGTTTTTGGTTCAAACTGAAAAACAGATACAACTAGGCCTGTGTAGTACAGCCCATTAAAATAACAAATCTCTCTGTGGAATAGGATTTCTTGTAATTTTTACTTTTTTCTTTCTACATATGAATCCATTACAATTACATTTATCTTAAAAGCAATAAAAAATAATTTCCAAAATGTTCACCTGTAGTAAGTATATACTTCGTATCATATATTTTGTTGTCCAAACTTACATATCAAATAGATCTGGTTAAATTTCCCTTTGAATCTCTCAGTATCCAAACTCCCATTTTTTTGTTTCTTTATACTCAGGAACCAAACAGATTCAGATAGTGAGAAAATACTTATAATTGCTTTTGTAATATTAGCCTCATTGCTGGCTTCATTTTTTTTCTGTTTCTCATCTACTAATCTACATCTTTTTGTAGCTGCTATATTTGTTGAAAGAACAACTATATCTCTATAAGCTCATTTAAATTACATCTGGAACAAGACAAATTATAATTAATACTCATATGCCTGGGTCTTATTGTAAAATATAGTTTTAATAGGAAAACTCAACTAGGAATAGGAGCACTCTGGGCACAATGGTAATCCCCACATGATGATCTGCTTCTCCTCTGGAAGCAAATATTGCAACCAGAGGATGGACAAGGATCTAGGAACCCAATATCCTTCACCTTCTAAGGAAGAGGAGAGGGAGGGATAGTTGAGTTGCCCAGAAAATAAAAAATCAAGAGTCTTCCTTCTCCTGGAACCTATAGAGAAAGAAAGGATTTATTATATTGGACCAAAGGAAGAAGTTCTAGAAATGTAAGGTGAAATACTCAAATAATCAAAGGACTTTTATTTGTGACCTGTGGAAGACTAGTTCCCCTAAACAATCCTTCAACTTCAAGCCAGCTAAAAATGCTGGGATTAAATATATATCTAATGAACTATGACCTTGAAGAATGCAGAGATTTCTTGGGACAAAAAAAGCACTAGCCATAAAAGATTTTTTTAAAGGATAAACTAGAACTAAAAAAATTTTAAATTAAAATAAATAGGTAAGACTGGGAAAAATACTCTCAAAAGATATATCTAACAATAAATGTTTTTAATCCACTGATGAGATGGCAAGAAAGTAAAGGCAGTCTCCACATTGGGTAAATTACGTAAGAGCAGGAAATTAAATAGGTAAGTTAAAATTGAAACCCCTGCTACCATGGTCCTCTTGCTGTTTTGACAGCCATATGGAAGAACCCGAGACAAACCTACAATGTCTGATAGGAAATACTCTGCATAAACTTGGGACCCCCAAGGGGCTACCCTTCTGTGTAAAGGTGAATTAAGAAAAAAAAATCTCTGCAGAAGGGGAATTTGTGTCACTGGTAGAGGAAGAAAAATCTCCCTTGAGATTTTCTAACAATAAGCTGGCCCTTACATGAATTTGCAGCCTAAATTCATACTACCTATGTAGTCCAAAAACAACCTGAAACCAAGAATTTATTTAAAGTGATTCTGGCTTGGTAGTGCCTCAAAGCACCTGAACAGGAAACACAAATGTTGAGAATACAGCATTTACTCTATGCCTCAAAGAATTCCCATACTCAGTATCAGACCCACAAAAACTGTGGGTATCAGAATTATGAGACACAATATGAATAGCATGTTTAATATATTTAAAGGTAATACATATTTTAAGAACAAAAGGAACAATTCAAAATATGATCAAGGAATTGGAAACTATTAAAAATGACTGAGGAAATTTCAAAAATCAAGTAGAACTCAAAAAAATTTTAATGTAATAGTAATTGAAATAAACTGAAGACAGAATCAGTGACCTGGAAGAGAGACCTGAAGAAATTACCCAGAAGCAGCATAGACAGAAAGAGATGGAAAATATAGAAAACAGGGTGAGAGGAATAGAGGATAGACAGCCTAATAAACAACTAATTAATTAGTGTTCCAGGTTGTGAGACTTGAGAACATGGAAAAAAACAATATTCAATCAGATAATGGCTGATAGTTTTCCAAAGTTGATGGGAAAATTAAAAAAAAATCAAACCTCATTGTCAAAAAATCCAGCATATCCCCCTCAAAATTTTAAAAGTCATATCTTGATATATTAGTAAAACTGCAAGATCCCAAAGACATTTAGACATCTGTGTTCCTTAAATCATGCATGACTAATTCTCACTAAGGAACAACTTCCTGGAGTATAGTGGAAGATTCCAAAATAACATGTTGACCACTAAGCAATACTTATCTTCTGTATTTTTAATTGCCTTTTAAAAATACGTTAAAATGTTTAGTTCACTGGTGTTAAAATGACAAGAAAAGTATAATTTTAAAAATAAAACGACAAATCTCCCTATTACTAGAACTCTATAAAACATGAATGGGACCAAAAGAAACAATTGTTTATTCAGTACAAAAAAAGTAAATCACTAGATTTGTTTAGTTAACAAACAAGCTGAGAACAGGCAGAAGCAAGGGAAAGGATACGCACTTGCAGTTGGTACAGGTGTAGAAGACAGTCTGCCCTTCATCGGCTGAACGCATCTGTCTGGTGTGGTATGCCATTCCCTCATGACCACAGCGAGAGCAGCGCCTGTCAACCTGGGAAGCAACTGGTGGGTTAGTCATATCCCCCTACTTGTCACAGGAAGTAGCTGATACACTTCCAGGGCGCTGCTGCTCTAAAGGCCCCTCTTCTTTCTTGGAATTGTGTACACACCTCTCCAGATCTCTGTTTCTTTCCCACCCTCCCCGTGGGTCCCGTCCTTGATGTCATTAACTTACCACGGGTCCCTGGAATTCAGGTCCTTCCTCCATCGACATAGGCATGGTTGTCCCTAGTTTGTGTAACACGACTGAGGTTTTCACAACCTTCCCTTCGAAGTCTGCACAGGCAGTTAAGAACTGGTTAAACACGCGGAGGAGCTGATGCGCGCAATTCCCTTTCGGTTAGGCCAGGTGGCCCCACATCCTTCCCTTCAGGTTTCAACCCCAGACGGAAAATGTAAGTGCTTGATCTCCTGCTTTAGTGTCCCACTACAATCGAACCGATCTAGAGGTCCCCAAGCCTCCGACCCTTCCTCGATGGGCCCTCAGGCAGGGATGCTGCGTAGGAGTCCCTCACCTCGCACGTTGATGGAGAAGCCACAGCGAGTACAGGTGACTGTATCCTGAGATCCTGGCAGAGGCAGGACTGAGCCGCAATCAGGACAGAAATCCAGGTCTGACTGGAAGCTGGAGCAGGTACGGGCGAGGTCCATGACGGACAAGTGGTCAAGGGCTGGGAATGGAATGAGAAAGTTATTAACAAAAAAGAGAGAAAAGCCCCCTCCTCACTCAGGACTCATTCTTGTTCCGTTCCTGGACGTAAGCATAGGTAATTCGAACCTCCCTCCCAAGCACGTCTTGTGCCTCTGCGACTATGAAGCGCGAGAGTCCGGAATTCCTAGCCCGCTTCGGGTACAGCCAGGCTTGGGGCAGGCGAAAGAGCCAGCCAACTCCGTGGGCTAGAGCACCGCCTCTGGGCTGGCAGAGGGGCAGCGAGCAAGAGACGGGCTAGAGCGTCGATGCGTTACGGCTCAGGATTGGCTGTGACGTCATAATTAAGCGCAAACGTGATCAGAGAACCTTGGCGAGAGAGTGGCGAGTGTGTGAAGGGAGGTAGGAGTATGCCCCTTCAGCTTGGTTCTGCGATTTCGGATAAGAAAACAGGTAATTGACGTGCCTACCGCTAATTTTCCTCTTAGGACCCAAACCCGGGATGTTAATTTTCTTATTCTCGCTTCTTACAGGGACCCAGTGCGGTATGAAGGGGAGCGTTCCCCCGAAAATCACACTAACCTTGCCGAACATTAATTTCTTAGGAACAGAGAACTACAACTCCTGTCTTTCTTGAGTCTGTCTTTCCCCTTTGAGGCTGCGCGGTAATTTAAAAAAGAACTAAACATTTGGGGAGTTAGAGTTTTAGCGCTCCTTGGGCCTCGAGGGCCAAATTAGGGCTTTCTGCTGAGTCCAACCTGGCTCTCGTGTTTTGGGTGTTCTTTCGGGCCTCTGTAGGGGGTGATTCGGCTTCTTAAGGGGCCAGAAGTGGTGAGGGTGAAAGCAGTGGAATGCTTACTCCCTGGGAATGAAAGGAAGTAGTGATGACATGGGATAGGGCTCAGGACTTAGTAAATGGCGAAAGAGAAGAGGTTGGGCCACACCTCCGTAGACACACTAGTCAAGGTATTATCTTTGGGTAGGATTTCACTAAGACTTAGGCCAAGTTTGGCTTTCATTTGCCTATTCCCTTGACTCTTGTCCAACCAACTCTCAATCATCATCATCATCCATTAGGTGGACAGTTGACATTTCCCAAATCTTTTATAAATCAGGAGACAAAAGCTTTAGAAAATACTGCTACTTTCAATCATCCGTAAGTACAATCTAAACTAGAAAGTTATCTTGAAGGGACAGCTTCTGGATGGGTTTCATAGTTACCTCTCAGCCCTTCCATCCCTATCCAACCAGGTAGTTGTGTTTTTAAGCTACTGCATACAAATGTGGAGCCATCACTATTTTCTCCTCTGAGACAAGCTGTGGTCTCTCCCTAAAAAGCTCTGATCTTTTTTTCTCTACAATAATGAAAAGACAGGCAACAGTGTGTCTACTGTTAAAGAGTTAAAACTCTTGTAACTGAATGCAAGTCCAGCTTCCTGCCACTTCGAAAGCCAATACTCGAGAGGCAGGTGCTGATGTAAAGGAAAGTGGCTTTATTCAGGGTCCAGCAACATGGAAGATGGACTCTCATCTCAGAGCCCATCTTAACATCTCAATGCAGGCAGAGGTTTTTATAAGGAAAGAGAGGGACAAGGAGAACAAAGAGATCGGGGAGAGTATGTGGACATGCAGTCAGTGTCCTTGCTGGTCCCAATATGAGTCTTTAATGCCAGCATACTGGAGCTGGTCAGTGCCAGCCAGATTCCTGCAGCGGGGTGATCTGCATTGACAGAAGTTGTGGTCAAGGCCATTTCTTGTGTTGAATACATGCAGGAACTGGAACTGCTGGTGCTTGCAACATGCTTACGAAGAAATGGTCAGTATGTGAGTTCTTTTTATCAGTTTGTTAGTACCTCTTATTTTAATTTTATTTCACGGTAAGTCAGTAGTATCAAGCTTTTATTTCCTGTTACACTCCGAGCAAGCCACCAGGGAGTGACAAGCCCCATAATTTCATTTACCTGAGTGTCATGTTGTCTGTCTTACAAAGGGAAGTCTGTTGCTGAGACCATAATGTAGGTAGAAAATTTTTATCCTCACTTATCTGTGTGTCTGTCTCCTTTGAAAATGAACATTTAAATTAGTGCTCTTCCCTCACCAACTTTCCCTTTTTATTGAAGGTCCACCATGAGTTGAATACTGTCCTAATGTGGTAAAGGAACATGAGTGTTATGTATGAGTCATGGCCCTTTTCCACTGAAAGCTCACAATCGGTTTAGTTAGTATTTATTAAGTACCTATTCCAGTCTTTGAGTTGAGGCTGGGGCTGCAAAGTTGAAAACTCTTCTCTGACCTTAAAAAGTACAAATAACTATTTAGAATACAATGAAAGTATATTAGTAGGACATAATGTGAGGACATAGCACAGGCATATAAAACAAATATGCCTGTATACTTCAAGAAAGGCTGGTAAATGTTTTAATAAAAATTAGGTACAATATTATGGGGATCATAAGAGAAAGATGCTCAGATATGTGATAAGGATAATCACTGATTAACAAATCATTAATTATGAGAGCTTGGAATCACAGACTAATATTAAGTACTGTGCTAGATGCTGTGTACTGAGAAATAAAAGAAAGTTGGCCATTTTTTAAAATTCGAAATAGATATACAGACTAAGGGAAATAAGAATTTATTTCTTAGTTCTCACTCACCTAAGAAGTCAGTGAAATCAAATATTTTCTGTCACCCTGGCTGGTGTAGCTCAGTGGATTGAGCTCAGGCTGCGAACCAAAGTGTCGCAGGTTCGATTCCCAGTCAGGCTACATACCTGGGTTGCAGGCCATTACCCCCAGCAACCGCACATTGATATTTCTCTCTGTCTCCCTCCCTTCCCTCTCTAAAATAAATAAATAAATAAGTAAAATCTTTAAAAAATATTTTCTATCAGATTCTTCCTGATAATATGAGAACATCATTGTAGTTGTAGGTATAAATTATAAATCCCACAATTTATGAGTCTGAATTTCAGTATCAGAACTTTAAAAGTGACATATGAATACAGAAATCACAATGTAAACCATGATTTATTTTCAAATGAGTTGTAGAATTAAAAATATTAAGTGTTCAGAAGAAGGCAAAAACACTTATTCAAAAGATTTTATAGAGAGTTCGGAGAACAGACAACTGGCATTTATTGAGAACTTACCATATATCAAGCATTATGCTAAGCTCTTTAATTCACATTTATATTTTATTAATCCAAGAGGCATATTTTTGTCTTATGTCTCCATTTTATAAATGTGGAAACTGATATAAAGAGATTAAGTTGCTTGCCCTGTGTCACACACCTAGAAAGTGGTAGTATTAGGATTCAAGCATAGGCCTATCAAACTTCAAAGCTCATACTCTTATCCATAAATAGTACTTTAAAAAAATGCATAGAGGTGAAATGCCAGGCATCTACAGTAACTTATGTATGACCTCACAGTAAACTTAGATTAGACCAGGGATGGCATAAAAAGTTGGTAGTCTTCACTTGTGTTGCCATCAGCCTGGCCTATAAATAAATCACTAATTCCTATCATAAGGGGTTCTACAGGGAATGGATTAAAGGTGAAGGATGAATGGCTGTATAAGGAAGAATAGAATTTCAGAACAAAGATTAGAAGGCAGAGATGCTGTATGTGTTGATAGAGGCAGAGAGGGCCTGGATCAAGAAATTGCAGAAACAATGAAGTGGTAACAGTCAGTCTAGGATTATCTCAGAGTGGAGGGTGGGGAATTAAGTAATCTGACATAGATGTGCTTGAGCAATGCTTCCTGAAACCTGTCTCCCCTCTTCCGTCCCTGACACAAGATTCAGAATGGTTTGCATTTGAGTCTACAAGACAAGTATGCTTTTAATTTATATGAAAGGATGATATGCTCTTATTTAAAAAGCATTGATTTTATTATTGTCCACCATAGGAATGCAGCGGTTTCCATGGGGAAGTGACCCTGTTGTAGTCGTACCTGTTAGCAGGTTTTCTCTTTCTAAATGGAAATATTGTTGGCCTTGGCCAAGACAATTGGGTTTTTTGGTTCAGTCAGTATGTGAGATATGTTCTGACACCTCCCACATTTTAATCTATCTTTGCTTTTTTATCTCAGGTTGGACTAGGTTAAAGCTTCTAGAGACCCCAGGATTGCTTCAGGCCAGCAGAACCCACTGGAGAAAAAAATATTGATAAATAATTTATCTTCACATCATATAGTTTGGAATTACTGAGAGGAAGAACCTTGGGTTTAAAGTTTTTCTGCTGAAGTGACACCTCGAGTAGCATGTCTACACTGACACATGTTTTTTAGCTCTATCCATACTTGCAAAACAAAGTATTATTTTGAAAACGCCCAACACTATTAAAAAAAAACTAGTTATTGATTTTGGTAGGTCAACTTTCAGAGTTCACAGGCTCCATCTAGGAATGATAGGAGTAAAATCATAGTTCTTACTCCAAAGTAAATAAAAACACTTATCTTTTCTTGGTGTCAGTAGTCAGGGTAAGCTCCTGTTTAAATGTGTTCATTGTAAAAAAGATGGTCACACTATAAAATTCTGTCCCTCTCTCAGAGAATCTAGGTGGTGTACATACAAAAGCATCAAGACAGCTGATAACTCAAAATAATTAAGAAGAGTATGAAATACTCTAGGGAGCAAAATCTTTCCCTTGACTGCTGGCTTGCCCAAGTAGGGTATTATAGAAAAACATTGGTGGAAATAATGAAAGAACAAGAATCGGGCAGTGAAATTAAGAAGAAACTGGAGCCCTGGCTGATGTGACTCAGTGGATTGAGCACAGGCCTAAAAACCAAAGGGTTACCAATTTGATTCCCAGTCAGGGCACACACCTGGGTTTTGGGCCAGGTCCCCAGTAGGAGGTGTGGGGGAGGGAACCACACACTGATGTTTCTCCCTCTTTCCTTCCCCTCTGTCTAAAAAATAAAATATTTTTTTTAAAAGAAGAAGAAAGAAACTGGAGGGGGAAACAACCCAAGCATAGAGATTCAAAAATGGTACTATTTGGTACCTGAGAGAGAAAACACAGAAAGGCACATACATCAAATGGGATAGGTCAAAATTTAAGAAGAAAGCATTTGAACAATTACTATGATCTCGTAGTGAAACAACACTCCCCAAAATTCAGCCAGAAGAACATGGTGTCTAGAATGGACAGAGAAGAAAACAGGTAAAAGGGAACAGATACAAATTAAGATCACCGGGAATGTGTGATTCAAGGGAGAGAACTTACAGAGCAAAGACTGAAGGAAACATTTTTGAGAAGAAGCCGGAACCAGCCACCTGCAGCAAAGAAGCATGGGAGAACTAGGAAAGAGATACAAGAGTGTGAAAGTGTTATTGTATATCCACTTTTTTCAGCCAGTCAGATTAAAGTGGATATTATGGAAAAGTCTCAGAATACAGAAGAAGAAAATACAATTATAAAACCTTATTTAAAAATTCTTAGCTATGCCACCCTTTTTGAGAAGCCAAATAAAAGGTTTGTAAAGTTTCAGTGCTTTTCTGATAAAATTGTCTTTTAAATGAATTTTTTTAATGCTGATTCTCATTTATCCCTAGAGTTTAGTGCATAGTCCCATTTATATCAGATACTAAAATACCAAATACCTTTGGCCTTAGAAGCTAGCTTAGTATTTTTAGTTGGAAGTTGCTTTTATTCTCTTTGATTCCTTTCCTCACCTGTAAAGTGGGATTAATAATATTTTGTAGCATTTATGGGTGAATTATGATTTCTGTGAAGCATTAGCGTATAGTAGATGTTTCTATATGTTCCCAGTTGGGAAGACCTGGCTTGAGCAGTGATGGTGAATGAGGAATTGTTCTGATCTGCTTCTGCCATTTTTCCCTGCTCCCAACCCTGGAAGGCTATCTTGACGAGATTGCTTAGGTAAATATATGCCCTTTCATTGCCCACTCCTACCTTTATCAAGGAACTATTAACCATGCCCTAAAAGTCTAACTTTCACTGTGTAGTTTATTTATATGAGAAACCTAATTCTGAGACTTCTATATGCCAGGCATTGTTAGATCCTGGGAGTGAATAAAAAGAAGTCCTGGCCCTTGAATAGGTTGCAACTAATGACATAGATTACTCTCTAAGTAGATAATAAGGTGTGGTAAGGGTTATGGTAGTGGTATGTAGGGAACTATACAGAAGAGGGTCACCTAACCTAGACTAGGTGAGCAGGGTGAGGAGGAGGGAGGTCAGAAAAGGTCAATTTTCTTCCAGCTTCACTTACATTGTGACTTTCTGTCACCCACATAAGCAAGACCTTTTCAATGTTTGAATTTACTCAGAGCTAACCAAACTCCCCCTCTCTCAAACATTTATCTATACCCTGATAAATCAGAAAACAAAATTTATGAACTCAAATTACCAAGCAGAATGAAATTTGTTCCCCATTCAGTTCAGTTTTTTTCAAATAACCACAAAGTTGGAAAAGGAGAAGTTCCAAGTTGGTGAGTAGACAATCAGAGAAATGGAAATTGGATGCCCTAAGGAATATTTGTGCCTAATTTGTGATATTCCTGATGCCCACCCTTCTGTACTAGCAGGACACCCTTCACAAGAATGTTGCTAAATCATCACTGTCTGATAGAACTTTCTGCAGTGTTGTGTTGTATTTTTGTTTTCAGTATGATAGCCTCTTTACATATGTGGCTATTGGGCATTTGAAATGTGGCCAATGCAACTGTGGAACTGAAATTTTTATTTAATTTGAATTTATTTTAAATTGCCGTATGTTGTAAGCATGGCACTAGATAAACATCATTCCTGTGTTCTAGACTTCAGTTCCACAGTCAGCTTTCTGTCTTTGACAATATTTGCAGGTATGATAGATCAGTGCTCATTTTACATGAGTATCAGTTTCATTTCTATATTTGAGGCTCCCTAATCCCTTGAAGAGATTCCAAAATCACTGTAGAGGACTCCTGTGTGGAAATGAGATGGCTGAAGTTGCTTGAATTAGGTTCAGGAACTGGACTTTTGTTTATTCTAGAATTTGACCAGCATGCATCCCAAAATCTCATTACTACCCACCTGATTTACCTCATGCACAATTTTTTTGCCCCTGCCTGGACCTTAGTCTTCCATCACCAAGTCCCAGCTTTAGGTTCTAGACCTTTCAAATAGATGGATCACCAGAGTGCATGAGGTGAAGAGACATTCAAATCGATAGGGCAATGGCCCTTTGAATTGAGTGGACTGAAAAGTAATATAACAGAACCACCCTGGATTCTATTGCTCTGGGTTCTATTACCTGCCCCTGAAAAGAACTGTGACTCCCAATGCCAGAGTCTTATGAAAAGGAAAGGAACTGTTTATTCAAAAGTTATATAGGTTTAGCCCTGGCTGGTGTAGCTCAGTGGATTGAGTGCCCACCTGGGAACCAAAGGGTCACTTGTTCAATTCCCAGTCAGGGCACACGCCTGGGTTGTGGGTCAGGGCCCTAGTAGGGGATGTATGAGAGGCAACCACACATTGATGTTTCCCTCTCCCCTTCCCTTCTCTCTAAAAATAAAATTTAAAAAGTTATATAGGTTTAGAATATTGGCAGAATGCCACTAAATCCCATGCCTTTTAGAAACAAAAAACACCCACAAATGCCCTGCCTCCCCTTGCCAAACCAGGCAAATCAGAGGTACAGTCTTTTGGGAAAATAAATAGAAATCTGTAGCTTAGCTGGGTAGATTCCCATCTGTATTTCAGCTTCTTCCCAGTTGTCCATGCTCTGGTAGGCTCCCTCTCTTAATGCAAAACTACATTTTCATGATGGGCCAGTGGGGGTCCTTCTGCATCCTTTCAAACCACATGACCAAGACTGCACAGCTACTCCATGGTCAAAAGCATGCAAGAGACTCTCATGGTTATAGTCTCCTCCTGATGTGGTGCAGAGCTCTAGAATGACTGCTGTGCACTTGGGTTTAAATACCACATGGATCCTCCTGTATAACCCCATTTTCTACTCCTCTCACAAAGGGTTATGACTGGGGACTTAAGAGTTGGAAAATTTTAGTTTAAGGTAAACAGTTATAAGCCTAGCAAGTAATGTATATGTTAAAGCTTTTGTTTCAGAAACTACAGACATATAAAGCCCATCCTGACTCTTGGGAAAACAGCCGACCTGGGGCGCTGCTAAAGATTGCACCTGGGGTCAAATGCGCCATTGTGTCACAGGTGGGCACAGGTAACCAGGTTCTTAGTGATCAGGACAAAGAATTGAACTGAACACCCAGAGTTTAGAGCAGAGAACATGGGAGCAGGCCAACTCCAAGCAGAGATTGACCTCATGGGCTGGAGGGACTCTATTCTTACAGGGCAGATCCTTCCTTGCTAGTTTTGGTGGGCTTTTATTGCGCATGTGCAAGTAGTTGTATTACTTTAAAGCTACTGCGCATGTGGTCTCCCATGATTTTCCCTGATTAGCCACCAGGGAAGGGGGTCCCACAATGTTACTGAATTGACCACCCCTTCTCCTGGGGTCCCCCTGTATTAGGTTCACCTTGCCCATCACCAGAGAATTATAGCTCTCCATGTTAGAGATTGGTGAAAAGGAAAGGAGTTATTTATTCAAGTTGTACAGATTTAAGAGTAATGACTTAATGTCTTCATCAAAATCCCAAAGTCCATTAAAACAAACACACATATTCCTCCTCCCCGCCTTTGCCTGATCTGGGGTACCATATCTCAGGAGAAGAAATAGGAGTCCATGGCTTGGGCTGCCCTGGTTCTTCCCAGTAATCCGTGCTGGACTGGTAGGCTTCCCTCAGTTTCCAGCACCGTCAGCTGTGTTGCCAGGATCTCCAGTTCTTATTCCAAAAACCACATAGCACTTTTGTTACAGGGTGCAGCCAAGAAGGGGGACCCCAAATGGGCATTTAAAATGGGGTCCAGAACTTAAGATGTCTAGGAGATTTTAGGATGTCTTCACCCCGCTCCCCGCCCCAAGGGTGTGGGTTGGGGGAAGGGACAAATGGAGCAGGGCCATTGAGGGCTGTTTTGCATAGCAACAGCCTTGCAGCTAACCTCTGGCATGGTCATTTAACATCTATAGCCTTTGGCTGGTCGCTTAGATATGTTAAATAGCTGTGGCCATGCTCTGAGCCAGGGGAATGGAAGTAACTTCCCCACCAAGATGTGACTAGGGGCAGGTCCCGTGAGTTAACAGTGCCTGCGTGGGAGCTTGGAGAAGATTGGCTCCAGGACATGGGGCCACACCTGCCCAGACTCATGATGGCAGTCCAGGAAAGCTGGAAAGGTATGAGTTCTGGCATGTGAAGCCGAGTGTGGGAGGAGTCGGAAATGGGGCTGCAGAGGAAGATTGGCACGGCGATTTAAACCGAGATGCGGCAGCCATTGGAGGAGAACCATGCACAGCCCCGAGGGAGAGAATCATGCGTCTGTGGAAGTGCAGAGAAGATCACAGCCATTGGAGAGAGAACCACACAGCTTTAGCAGAGTGAAGACTCCCTCGGCCTTGAGGGGGAGAACCACGCGGCCTTGACAGAGTGGAGACTCCCGCAGCCCTGAGAGAGAATCACCATGCGGCTTTAGCAGAGAACTGCCACTTGGCTTTGGCAGAGTGGTGACGCCCCCCCCCCCCCCCCCCGCCCCTGCTTGCAGCCATTGCACAGGGGGAGAAGCACGCGGTTTTG
Organism: Phyllostomus discolor; assembly: GCF_004126475.2. Classification (NCBI taxonomy): domain Eukaryota; kingdom Metazoa; phylum Chordata; class Mammalia; order Chiroptera; family Phyllostomidae; genus Phyllostomus; species Phyllostomus discolor. The sequence goes on along the minus strand of NC_040906.2, from coordinate 103,335,992 downwards.
GCTGAATGGGGACTCCCATGGCCCTGGGAGAGAGGACCACGTGTCTTTGCCAGAGTGGGGACCCCTGCAGCTTTAGAAGGGGGAACCACCACCTGGTTTTTGCAGAGATCCCTGCGACTCAGCTGAGGGTGCCAGGAACCCAGGGAGGTCTCCCAGTCGAGATGGAGTACTAACTGGGAATAACCAGAGAACTGCCTGAGCCATGGACTGGGCAAAGGGGAAAGGAAGGAAGGACTGTGTCTATTTGTGGACAGTAGTCTGTGTCTGTACAGACTACTTTAAGTCTGTACAGCATTAAATAAACATTTCCTTTCCTTTTCACAAATCTCTGGCATTGAGAGACATCTTTCCTCGGGTGGCAGACATAACAGACCTGGGGGCTTCTTTCAGTAATAGTATATCGTCCCAGGCCCCCCTCTTGTTTGTTCTGTAACACCTTCTCATGGCCCACTAGCAAGAGTCCTTTCACTCCTTTCCTTCCTGCAGTGTCTCTCCTGCATTCTTCTGGACTGTTGAAAGAACTCTGCGTCGCTGCTACATCTTGCTTTTCAGCTTCCTAAGCTGTGTGGCAAAGGGAGACCCAAAGCTGCATGGTTCTTCTCGTCATAGCTGCTGCATCTGGGTTTAAATCCCAGTGCCAATCTTCCTCTGTAGCCCCATTTCTGACTTCTCCCGCAGTCGGCTACACTTGCCAGCCCTCTTGTAGTTTTCAGCTTTTCTGGGCTGCCATGGTCTGAGCAGGTGTGGCCTCATGGCATGGAGCCTATCATCTCCAAGCTCTCACACAAGCTCTGTAACCAGGGTGAGTTGCCTCCCAGTTACATCTTGGGTGGAAGTCAATCCCTTCTCCCTGGCTCAAAGCATGGCCACAGCTGTTTAACATATCTATGAAACCAGTTAAAGGTTATAGATATGTTAAATGACCACGCCAGAGGTTAGCTGCAAAGCTGTTGCTTAACAAAACAACTCAATGGTCCTGCTACATGTATCCCATCCCCCAGCTCAGACTTGTGGGGGTGAGGACATCCCATATTTTTAATATTTCCTGGACACCCTGAGTTCTAGACCCCATTACAAATCCTTTTGGGGGGCCCCTGGCTGCATCCTCTTATAAGTGTGTTCCAGGGAGAGACGGATGACCACCCTTCTCTGGGAACAAGTAACTGCCCAGGACAGGAATGTTACAGCTTCTTTCACCTAATCCTCCCTGAACTTCAAAACCCCTCACTGCGCCTTGTTTATTCCTTGGTATAAAAGCGTTGGCCTGGAAAGAAAAGACAAGATGGTCTGTTAGGGTATGAAACTGCCATCTTCTCAGATTGCCAGCCATCTGAATAAAGAGCCCATAAAGATTCAATCGCTGTGTCTGCTTATTGAGTTTGGTAGTGACCGGTAGCCTGAACAGTGGTATCTTTTCCAGTTTCAGTTATACCTGCCAGTAGTCTGGTCTCTTCTGCCTTTCCTGGCTGCTGTTAGTGTGGGCAAGCATGGCCCTGTGACACACAAACCACCTCCAAACTGCTGGTGCAGTTGCAGCAACCAGAGCTACTGGGGGTACCACCAGAGCTACCACCTCCCAGCTGCATCATAGATTAGAGTCATGCTTATCCACCTGGCTCTAGGGTAGGCACAGCTTTTAGCATTACTAAAACACTGGCCAAATTCTTTAGCTATGCAAAATAACTCTCAGTGGCACGGCTCTGCTTCCCCTTTCCTCAGCCAGTTTGGTGGGGGAACTTCCCTATTTTGGGGACCCCGATATTCCCTGTTATAGTAACCTAATGCATTACTGTCAGTAATTGCTTACCATGAAGATTTTCAGTGCTGTGCATACAATTGGTGAGTTCAGTTACCCTCTCTTCTGACTCTAAATCTAACATAAAAGCAGCTGGTGATCTCAGGGCAATTTCATACTAGGTTCGCTTTGCCACTGCCAGAGGAAAGACTTCCCTCAGTGTTAGAGATTGGTGCAAAGGAAAGGAATTATTTATTTACAAATTATACAGGCTTACAGTAATGGCTTAATGTCCTCATTAAAATACTAAAGTTCTTTAGAATACCCACAAAAACACCCAGTCCTTCTTTCTCCCCTTTGTCCAGTCCAGGGTACCATATCTCAGGAAAAGAAGTAGAAGTTGGTGATTGAGGCAGCCCCTTGGTTCCAGCACCATCTGCTGTGCTGCTGCCACGATCTCCAGTTAACCCAAAGCCATGTGGCACCTTCTCATGGCCCATCAGCAGGAGTCCTTTCACCCCTTTTCTTTCAGGCAAAGTCTCTCCTGCTGCCTAAGCCACGTGGCAAAAGGGAGCACACCAGAGCCACGTGGTCCCCACTCCTGCCACAGCCTATGGGCCCAACTCCTCCAAAGCCACATGATGATTCCCCTCATGGCTGCTGATTCTGGGTTTAAATCCCCATGCCAATCTTCCTCTGTAGCCCCATTTCCGACTCCTCCACAGTCAGTTACACCTGCCAGCCTTCCTGTAACCTTCCAGCTTTACTGGGCTGCCATAGTAAGTCTGGGCAGGCATAGCCCCATGGCGTGGAGCCAGTCATCTCTAAGATCTCTCACAGGTGCTGTAACCATGGGGCGTTGCTTCCCAGGTGCATCATGGGTTGAAGTCACACCCATCCCCCTGGCTCAGAGCAGGGCCACAGCTATTTAACACATCCATGAAACCAGTTAAAGGCTATAGATATGTTAAATGACCATGCCAGAGGTTAGCTACAAAGCTGTTGCTATGCAAAACAGCTCTCAATGGCCCTGCTCCATGTGTCCCATCCCTCAGCTCAGACTGATGGGGGTGTGGACATCATATGCCTATGTATTTTTCTCTAATATTTCCTGAATGCCCTGAGTTCTGGACCCCATTACAAATCCATATTTGGGGTCCCCTCCCTTGGTTGCACCCTGTTACAGAAGGACTGTGTGCATTTGTGGACATTCTAAATAATTTTAGTATTTTAATGACACTAAATCATTACTCTAAGCCTGTATAACTTGTAAATAAATAATTCCTTTTCACCAATCTCTGGCATTGGGAGACATCTTTCCTCTGGTGGCTGGCAAAGCAAACCTAGTATGGGGGGGGACCCCCTGAGGAAAAAGGAGGGGTTCTTTTTGTAATAATGTATCATTCATCCCCCCTGCCCCAGTCTGTTCTGTAACACTTCCTTCTCCCTCTGCCCAGTCCAGGGTACCATATCTCAGGAAAAGAAGTAGAAGTGTTACAGAACACAACAAGGGGGGCCTGGGACAATATACTATTATTGAAAGAAGGCCCCGGGTCCGTTATGTCTGCCGCCAGAGGAAAGACATCTCTCAATGCCAGAGATTCGTGAAAAGGGAAGGAAATGTGTATTTAATGCTATACTAACTTAAAGTAGTGACCTAATGCCTTCACCAAAATCCCAAAGTCCCTTAAAACACCCACAAACAGACACAGTCCTTCCTTCCTTCCCCCTTTGCCCAGTCCAGAGTACTGTATCTCAGGAAAGGAAATAGAAGTCCATGGCTTAGGTAGTCCTCTGGTTCTTCTCAGTTAGTACTCCCTCTCGACTGGGAGACCTCCCTGGGTTCCCAGCACCCTCGGCTGAGTCACTGGGATCTCTGCTAAAACCAGGTGGTGGTTCCCCCTTCTAAAGCTGTGGGGGCCCCACTCTGCCAGGCCACGTGGTTCTCTCCTCAGGGCTGCAGGAGTCTACACTCCCTCAAGTCCGCGTGGTTCTCCTTCCTAAAGCAGCATGTTTCTCTCTCTCTCAGGGATGCGGGAGTCTCCACTCTGTCAAGTCCGTGTGGTTCTCCTCCCTAAAGCAGCATGGTTCTTCTTCTCAGGGCAGCACATGGCTCTCGTCCTCTCAATGGCCGCCAAATCTGGGTTTTAAATCCCCACGGCCAATCTTCCTCTGCAGCCTCATTTCCTACTCCTCCCACACTCGGCTTCACATGCCAGAACTCGTGTCCTTCCAGCTTTATTGGGCTGCCATCATGAGTTAGGGCAGGCGTGGCCCCATGTCCTGGAGCCAATCCTCTGAGCTCCCACGCAGGCGCTGTAACTCGGGGGACCGGACCTGCCCCCCAGTTACGTCTGGGTGGGGAAGTTACTTCCATTCCCCTGGCTTAGAGCTGATCACAGCTACTTAACCTATCTGTGCAACCAGCCAAAGGCTATAGATATGTTAAATGACCAACCCAGAGGTTAGCTGCAAGGCTGTTGCTATGCAAAACAGCTTTCAATGGCCCTGCTCCATTTGTCCCTTCTCCCAACCCACACCCTTGCGGGGGTGGGGGGGGTGGGGGGGTGGAAACATCCCAAAATCTCCTGGACACCTTAAGTTCTGGACCCCATTTCAAATGCCTATTTGGGGCCCCCCTCTTGGCTGCACCCTGTAACAGAAGTCCATGGTTCAGGCAGCCCCTCAGTTCCTGGCACCATCAGCTGTGTTGCTGCCACGATCTCCAATTAATCCAAAACCATGTGGCACCTTCTCATGGCCCACCGGCAAGAGTCCTTTCACCCTTTTCCTTCCCAGCAAGGTCTCTCCTGCTGCCTAAGCCACATGGCAAAAGGGAGCACCCCAAAGCTGCATGGTCTCCAAAAAAACCGAGCATGGTTACCACGCCTGGGTTTAAATCCCAGAGCTAATTTTCCTCTGCAGCACCATTTCCGACTGCTCCCACAATCAGTTACACCTGCCGGCAATCCTGTATTCTTCCAGCTTTACTGGGCTGCCATAGTAAGTCCAGGCAGGTGTGTAGCCAATCATCTCCAAGCTCTCACGCAGACGCTGTAACCAGAGGGAGTGCCTCCCAGTTACATCATGGGTTGATGTCATTGCCATCTCCCTGTCTCAAAGCAGGGCCAGAGCTGTTTACATCCATAAAAGCAGTTAAAGGCTATAGGTATGTTAAATGACCATGACCATTCCATAGATACACAATCCTGCTAGTCAAGCACTCTGCTGATTGCCAGGGATATAAGGGTGGGTAAGGCAGGATCCCCACACTGTGAGAGCCAAATCTAGTAGTAGAGACAGAGATAGATACATATATTACAGGAAAGAAATGCTAATAGTTCTAAGTGCTTCAGAAACGATGGAGAAAGATTGCTAAACCCTCTGGAATAGAGCTAAAGGACCTCTTGGAGAAGCTTTGGAGAAGAGGTGGACACTTTTTGGACTAAAGAATGGAGCATTTGATAAGTAGATGAGGAAGGAAATGGGCCAGGGAACAGCCAGTAAAATGACCTGCAACTGACTGAATCAGAGGGTAAGGGGTAGGGGAATGGCAGTAGATGAAGTTGAAAAAAATTGTAAGGGTCAGAACAAATGGGATCTTCTGTCACAGCAGTTTGACTCAGACAATTGAGAGTGACAGAGAACAAGGCTGATGGGTAAAAGGAAGTGAAAATTACTGAATTGAAACAGCACTAAGAAGCTTCCATTTGGGTCAGAATTCAGTGTTTGTAGTCATACAAATGGCATCAACCCTTTATTAAAATAGGTTTGGAAACTGAATTCTAAAAAGTTGAGTTTTTAAAAGATGAAAAAAGCCAAAAAAAAGTTTAGGGTGATATACCAAAACATGTCTTACACTAAACCTGCCTCACCTGGATCTAAGTGCAGCTGATTGAGAAGCCTACCTAGACACCACGTATGCCCCATACTGGTGTCATTGTGAAGTGTTACCTTAAATATAACTTTAATGTTCATTTGCACTTGATTTCAATTAAAATATTTTGTTTGAAGAACAAGGAAGAATGGTGGACTTAAATGTTGAGGCGGCCTATGCTTAATTGTTTCTGATTTTAAAAAATTTTTAAAAGATTATTTTTAGACAGAGGAGAAGGGAGGGAGAAAGAGGAGGGAAACATTAATGTGGGTTGCCTTTCATGCGCCCCCTACTGGGGTCCTGGCCAGCAACTGAGGCATGTGCCCTGACTGGTAATCAAACTGGTGGTGACCTTTTGTTTTGCAGGTCTGTGCTCAATCCAATGAGCCACAACAGCCAAGGTTTTTTTGGTTTGTTTGTTTGTTAACTTTATAAGCAATTGAAGAGAATGCTGCTAAATAATTGTAAGTACTGGCATTTTCAAATATTTTGGTAACTTTATCCCAAGCAGCAAACTTGGTGATTGATTGTAAAAACAATGTAGTTGCAAACTGTTGGGATTTTCCATTTGGATATGTTTTTACAACAATGACATCTATCCAAAATGAAAGATGCCTTACAAACTATCAAATGATTGATAGGTTATAACCGAAGAAGATTAAGACAAGGAAGGAAAGAGTTTCATTTGTGTGGCTTCTTATTTTCTCTGTAAAGCAGAAAGTGAGATAGAGGAAAAACAAGTATTGAGTTGTCAGTTTCAAATGTACTGGGAATGCTGGAATTTCTTATAATATACTCAAAAATAAACCTTTAAAAAATAGCACTGAGTCTTGACTGGTGTGGCTCATTGGTTGGATGTTGTACTGCAATGTTAAAGGTCACTGGTTTGATTCCCGATCAGGGCACATGCCTGTGTTGCAGGTTCAGTCCCCAGTCAGGACTCATATGAGAGGCAACCAATCAATGTTTCTCTCACATTGATGTTTCTCTCCCTCCCTTTCTCTCTCCTTGTGTCTCTAAAAAATAAATAAAATCCTTTCAAAAGTAAATAAATAAAAATAACAATGAAAAGTTTGATGAGTTGAAATACAGTGACATTGTAATAAAAATTTCTTGTTTGCAAGCCTTAGAAACTTGCTTGGGCTAATATAAAGAAAAGAAAAGTCAGTATGCAGTATCTTAAAGATGTTTCACATTGTTCCACCTCACAGGAGATTGAAGCCCAGGCAGTCAGTAACCTACCAACTCTTGTTTCTGCATCTATCCTTGCATCTGCTCATTCCCTTCTGCTCACTTCTTTGTCTCTTTATTCTCATAGCAGAAGATGTGAACCTCTCTGCTTTCTCATAGTCTCATGTTATCATCTATTCTTTCTCTTTCTATATCCAACTGCTCCCTCTCAACTAGATCATTCCTATTGACCTATAAATATGCTCAAGTTTTTCCCATTAAAATAGGCTATGATGCTACTTCTTTGCATTCCTTCAAAGTCAGGTATCTTAGAAAGTCTATACCAGCTGCCTGCATTCTGGCTTCAGTACTCATCAATCCACCAAATACTCTTTCACTGAGTCATAAGAGAATTTCATGTAGCTAAATTCAATGGACGGTTAGGGTGGGCTGGAAAAGGGACAGGCAGAAGACTTGATAGGCATTTGGCAGCAAAGGCAGCATGGGAGATGGATCAACAGTTCAAGGGTAGGAATCCAGTCCTTAAAGAAAAAGAAGGCAAGGAAGTCAGTAGTCTGGAGGAGCTGGAAATCAGGCAGGGGACCTATGGAACCCATTTAAGGAGCTGGAACAAGGGAACAAGATAAGCAAGCAGTTATAGGATTCAGGATAAAAGGCTGGAATAGGAATAGAAATGCTGACAAAAGCAGGCCATAGAACTATTGAATTGGGTTCCACTAGGAATGGGACAAGTCTTAGTCTTAGGCTGAGCTGAACCAATCATTGTGGGTTAAGAAAGCCCCAAATGGGAACATTTATCAGGTTACAGGGACACGGGACAAAAGATACTTATTATGACCCTTATACTAAATCAGGTACATGAGATAAGAGTGAACTCATTAAAACATTTCTGTTACTATCTTTAGCCATGAATGTTGAAGTGTTTGAAAACTGAGCCTCAGGATGTAAAGTGGACAAGATTGGTGTTTTGTTTTTTAAGATTTTATTTATTTATTTTTAGAGAGAGGAGAAGGGAAGGAGAGAGGTAGAGAAACATTAATGTGCGGTTGCCTATCACTCACCCCCCTATTGGGGACCTGGCCTGACTGGGAATTGAACTGGAAACCCTTTGGTTTACAGGCCTGTGCCCAATCCACTGATCTACACCAGCCAGGGTGATTGGTGTTTTGTTTTATAGATAGTCTTTATTTTTAAGATTTTATTTATTTATTTTTAGAGAGAGGGTAAGGGAGAAAGAGAGGGAGAGAAACATGAATGTGTGGTTGCCTCTTGCATGCCCCCCTCTGGGGACCTGGCCTGCAACCCAGGAAGGTGCCTTGATGGAGAATCGAACTGGTGACCCTTTGGTTCATAGGTCTGTGTTCAATCCACTGTGCTGTACCAGTCAGGGTGGTGTTTAAATAGATCTAACTCTAAAGTCTTTTATTGGATTACCATCACAAATAATAAGACTGAACAAGAGTACATTTTATCCCTGAAGACGAGTGGTAAGCAGGTCAACATTGCCAGGATAGCATAGGCTTTCTAAAATTCACCTGTTACTGGCCCTGGTTGGGTAGTTCAGTTGGTTAGAGAGTTGTCCCCAAACACCAAGGTCGTGGGTTCAAACTCTGGTCAGAGCACATAAAATAACCAATGAATGCATCAATAAGTAGAATACTAAATCAGTATTTCTCTCACTCTCTCTAAAATCTGATGTGGACCCGGGCTCGTGGGGTCTGCCACATTGTGGATGAGGTATGAGAAATTCACACAGACTACTGAGTCCTGTGGAGGAAAAGGGACAGCATGGTTTCTCTCTCAAGGGGAGAAAAAGCCTCAGCCCTTGCTGTGACTGGCCTTTATTCTTTTCTGGGCACATTATAGGATGGTCCTCATTTACTATGCACAGGTTTGCTTTAGGTGGTTACCTTTTACAGAAAAGAAAGGAAATGATGTCGCTAATCGCATCACAGAAGAAGGATATTTGCAAATGCAAAGGGAAAAGTGGTTGAACCAGTTACACTCCATACTGGGGAGGTTTAGCACAGACTTTAGGAAGTTACAGTAAGCACTTGCTGTCTCAATTCAGGGGGAGGGAGTTTTAGCAAAATCAAGTCTTGAAGTGGCCTAGGTAAAATGCAGGCCTGATTCCCCACAGGAGAACCTGTCCCTGGGTGTGGATCCTGTGCATTGGACCTTGCTTTCCACTGGGAGCTGGGCCCATGACACGCAGAATGGTCTCCTTCAAAAATCAATTTTAAAGATAATTTAAAATAAAAAAATAAAATTTACCTATTACCTACTGCCATTAAAGTGATTAAACTGTATTTCACCTGTCATAACTCATATTTTCTGTTGATAACCCAATAGCAGAAAGAAGGTATAAAAGGAGAAAATAAAACCTAAGTGTCTGTCATGTGTCAAAACTCCATTTGTTTTCTCATTTAATCATCAATACATCTTGTTCCAGGGAAATTAATATATCCTGACTTAGTTGAGAATGAATTGTCTAAGGTTTCCCATATTAACAGAAAATTCTATTGAAAGGATTAAGAAATTTAGCCATTAAATTTCTCAAATTTTGGGGGACATGAATGTGACATATCCAGATATTCTTTTATATTTTATGTACTTAAGGCTGTGTTCTATAAGTATGGGTGGGGTTTTTTTTTGTAGTTGTTGCCAATGTCCCTTTTTTTGGTAAACAAAATCCCACCCTCCTTTCAGAGAACTGCCACCCCCTCAAGTCCCAGCCAATCGTAATACCCAATTCTCTTGGCTATAATGATTAGCATCATTGTAGCTAGTGGTTGGCTACAGGGATTGGGATGTGACCCTAATGGCACCAATTAGAATTCTTCTCTGTTTCAACAGGAGGGACCAAAAACATTTCTATAAAACCTACATTATGCCCTGCACTTTGGTCTGTGTGGGACTTGGGACTTAGTGAGCCATGTATTCAACCAAGTGGTCATTATCTTTATAAGCTAGTCCAACAAGAAAATCCAAGTAGCTGGGACAGAATTAAGTTTGAACCTCTTAGGCACCTCCCTTTTGTTGGGCTGTCCCACCCAGAGGATGTAACAGCCAGGCCAGTCAGGGGTTGTTATTAGGCTTTTAGGGATAAGATAGGAGTATCTTGTCCTGAAATTTCCAAAATAAGTTTATATAACCTCCCATCCATTTCATCCTGATTATTACACAGGAAGTAGCCATGAGGAGATGATCCTTTGTGGGGGTGGTGTTGGGGGACCACTTTGTGTGGTATCAGAGACTATAGCCCTGTGCAAGCAAGGCGTTGAAAGAGGTCTGTAAATCTGGACTGGAAAGCCAGGAATGCAGGAGGCAGGCATGACCGGATGCTACCACCAAGTGTTCCTATGGGAAATCAGGCCTGAAGAATGCATTGTACCCTCTGAAGCTTACTTTGCTTTGTATATCCCTGTTGGCATAAACCAGGTATTTAAGCTCAAAGCATAGGGAGTGACCCCTGAACTCATGAACCTCACCTTAATGACCATCTGGCGTCAGCATGTCTAACAGACCCTGACCTGAGGCAGATCTCTGTGTTCCTTCAATTGTTATCTATCAATAATATCTGTTTTCTACATCTGTAGCTTTTTGACATTGATTGATGAGCTATATGCCTGTATGCTGTATACCCCTGCACACACCAATCTCAATAAAAACTGTTTCAGGAAAGAGTTTGGGGCATTCTTTGCTAGAGGGAATCGGCAGCCCCTTTTCTCCCAGACAGACTGTGTCCAGGCCAATTCCTTTCATCGGAGACCAGAATGACTCCAAGGGACAGGGTTCCCCTCAGGGTGGAGGTGGGTGGGCCCAGTGAACTGCAGCATTCAGTGACTAAGCTGGGCCTGGAGGAGGTGAGAGAGAAAAAGTAAAAAATCCTTTTTAGTCAACTTTTAAGAAAGCTGTTTCAGCCTGCAGGAAGGAAGGGTCTTAGGAAGCACGAGGCTTTGCAATAAAAGGGACACCATTGTCAGAATAAAAGTAGTCCAGAAAGCCAAGAACATGACACAGATTAGTTTTTGTGGTAGGCTGATTGAACTAAAATAATAGCACTGTGCCCTAAAAAGGTGCCAACAGTGGTGAGACACCACTGATATCCCTGAGAGGGGGTCAAAGATCCACTGCAGTTCATTTCCTGGAGCAGGTGTGAACAATGTTCCTTGCTATTGTGAGAGGATAGTAAAAAGCTAGGAAAATTCCTGGGCAAGTGGAATGGGGAAACTGAGACAAAATCAAACAAAGCCAAACAATTTGAATAACTTACAGCCAGCTGGTGAATTGCAAGACCTTATCTCCCCTAATCAAGGACATTTTAGAGCAAATGGTTTATACCTCTCTCCCAACCCAAGAATACATAGCTTAAATCTCCCTGGTCTGGGAAATAGAGGACAGAGACCCAGTTAATGCCATTTGTGCTGGCCAAATCCAAGGCCAGATTAAGTCAGGGCAACAAATAACAAAAACCCCATTAGAACCAGATAAGCATAAAACAGTACAGCAGGTCAAAGAATAATCCCAAACCCCTCTATACACGCATTTCAACACATCAGCATATTAAAAATGCACCTCGAAAGCTGATAAATATTTGGCTGAAACCGTCCTCTAATATTCTCACCCGCAGTAGGAAGATAAAAAGCCCTCAGGACAGAGATGCAGAGCAGGCTTGCTCTAGAGCATGCCTGTGCTCCTTCCTGGCCATAAACTTTTTATTCCTCCTAAACCCTAAGGGTTCGTATAAGACTTGCAGCCAGGTGAGCTGAAGGCAGTGATAGCTTGATTTGGGCTTATCCCTCGATTCTGTCTCCAAGGCCTCCTTTTTCTCTGACTTCCCAGTGGGCTAAAAGCATCCCTGCCTTGGCTCACTTTTGTCACTGTGACCCTCACTTCCCCAGGAGTTAACAGCAGCCCTGTCTTGATTCACTGCTTTCCTATAACGTTTCTGGGGAGCCAAAGCAGAGCACTGCCTGGGATCTCTCCTGTTACTTCTTCTACCCTAAGTCCATCCTTTGTTTCACTGTCCCCAGCTTTAATAAATGTCCTCTCAAAATCACTGGGACTCTTGATGTGAAATTTTCCCGATATGAAGAATGCACACACTTCAGGCTGGCCTGAGGCAGACTGATTCCACCCTGGTCCCTATCTGGTAATACTATGTGGCCTTCCTTGTAAAAATTGACAAAAAATGGCAGTAGTGACAATTATAAATCAAACTGAGTCCTTTACTTTGTGCCCAGATAGTGAATTTCTTGCCATGCCTGGTATGGTAATGGACCTGGGCACCAGTAGGGGCAATCTGCACAACATAGGCTCCATCAGCAACTTGATTCCAGTCAGTCTCATCAGACAGCAGACTGTTCCTATGGGCATTCACCTGAGTGACTCATATGTTAGATTAGCAGCTATGGTTTATTTCCACAGTTTGAAGCTCCAAAGAGAGATGTCTAACAAGTCTAGTATTTCAAGTGTTCAGACCAAACAGCTAGGCCACTGGTCAACAGCACAAAGGTCAGTAAAATTATAGGAAGATTGATCAAAGGGAGTATTGATAAGAATTATGAAAATGGCCTTAAGTTCTGCCCACCAAGTAGAGTGACAGCATCCATTTTTGGTTCTGCATACTGACACAGAGATTGAGAGGCAGGCCACTACAGATTGGTAGGTGGAGAGTTTAATATGCAAGGGAACTACCCTGGCTGGTGTGGTTTGGTGGACTGAGAGCCAGCCTGCAAACCAAAGGATTGCTGGTTCAGTTCCCAGTCAGGGCACATGCCTGGGTTGTGGTCCAGGTCTCCATTAGGGGGTGCACGAGAGGCAACCACATACTGATGTTTCTCTCCCTCTCTTTCTCCCTTGCTCCCCTCTCTAAAAGTAAATAAAATACTTAAAAAAATAAGGGAATTTATGTATGAAGCTTGTCTTTGGTGTCTGCAAGACAAATAGACCTACACATACACACACACCCATCAGAATCTTAAAAGTTTCTAAAAAGAATCTTAAAAGTTTGTTTATAGGTTTTAATTTGGTTCAGTCACATATTCAGTCCTGATGGTCTCAACAATATCTTATTCTCAAGGCTATGTTCTTGAAACAGCTCCTAGTGTGGGAATGGTAGGTGGAACATACAGGGGAGGTGTTATGGAGTCTCTGATTACCCAGTCCAGTTGTTGGGTCTACTGACTGTATATCCTCTCAATGACTTTCCCAAACAGTAGCTCAAAGTTTGGTGAATCTTCAGAGGTAGAAAACTTGCCACAGCTTGCTAGCTTGTGACAATAGGGTGGAGGTCTTCCATTTTATTGACTATTAATGAGGAAGAATTGGGGCAATGGTTAAAGACCCAGAACCAGGAAGATGATTCAAAGACAGTTGCCCAAATGGTGTCCTCGCTGTTGCTAAACTTCAGACCAGGGTCTTTGTCACCAATCTGGTGGTTAGCTCCAGGGTTTGTAGCAGTATTTGGAACCATGTAGATCAGAACCTGGAGGGCTTCTCCATTATTTCCTTCTCATTAGCCCTCAGTTCTATCAAACTTCAGGTTCCATATGCAGGATTTCCCACAATAGCCAGCTCTCTTCTAATTCATGGTCTTCATGGTCAAACCCTAATATCTATCTTATATCTTGTTCAACCTAAGCATAGTCCCTTTGCCACCAACCCCACCTCACACTTTAGACTGCTCCTCAGTCTCTGTTATCAGAGTTGAATCAGTTTCCCTGACCTGGTTGTTTCTCTATCTTAGGACTTTGCACTGCATTGTAGTGCATATGACATTGCTCTCCTGTCTTGAATATAAACTTCTGTAACTTGGTTGAGAGTCTACTGCAAAGCAAATATTGTGCTGAGTGCTATTGAGACATGCAGAGATGAATAAAACTGGATCTATCCCAGTCCCTCTATCTCCAAATCTACGGTGTAATGCTTATTGAATAAATGAATAAATGCCTTATTCATCCCATATCTCTTTGATCCTCAGATCTTGAGGATCAAATCAGGAAACTCTGACCCAGGGGCCAGCTGCCTAGTTTTGTAAATAAAGTGATTTGGAACTGAGGCAGGAGACAGCATAGGAAGAGCTCTGAGACTGCACAGCTGTTACTGACCAACATCTAACATTCTGGTTTCAGGCAACACATTTTACCACTTAGGTAGAATAAATAGTAAACTGAGGCAGGGAAGAGGAGGGAGACATGTCTCACATACTAACTGAGCAGTACTGAGCCTGGTTTGATAATATTGCCAGGTGTTCCAACATCACAAGAAACTCTATGTTAGCAAGAAAGGAGGGAAGTCCTTGAAATTCTATGTAGCATTTCCACTATCTGGGAAAGAAAGCCTTGAAACTGTGCTTTCATCCCAAGGCCTGGAATGCGGGAGAGGGTCCCCGGTGCCCAAAGGAGAAGCCCATTAAACAACATTGGTTAATTGTCTACCTTTGCTCACTATCTGTTTTACAGGGGAGTCCCTAATGCTTACAGAAAGAGCCATAAATAACTTTGGAAAGTGCCCCAATTTTAATTAATGGCCTCCTGTCACATATTTGTTTTATAACAAGATGAACAAATGGAGTTTAGAGCAAGATAAGGATTCGGGCTAACAGTCCCCCACACATGCCTAAGTTTGGGTAGTCACATCCCCTGGGAAAGCTGGCATCACATTTACCCATTAATCAATATGTAACTTTTTTCTCCTATTCCACCAACTATATAAGTCCTCAGAACAAAGGACTTGCTCTCTCTCTTGTGGGCTTGGAGTGCTCTTGGCTGTCTGGCCACCAGTCCTCTCAGGCCACTTGGGAGCTTGCCATCCTGGTCTTCAGCTGTTCTTGCTTTTGCTGCCCTGCTTTGCCCTGAAACTTTGCCTCTCACCCCCACTCTAGCTGGTCCTGTTCTCTTCCATGGGAATGGATCACTAATAAACAGATTGTATGCTAATAGATTTGCTGATCTGTAATTATTTACGTGTGTCAGCAAGAAGAACCAAGTTCCTCCTGTCAACAGAACCAGGGCTGGGATTGGGGTTGTGAATGCAAACGGGGCCACATACTAAACCTGACAAGTTCAGGGTTAAGCCTGCATGGAAGGATTTACAAAACTCAGAGACCTGAAGTAACCACATAGGATGGTCAGAAATGAAAACTTTCTAAGTAAAAGCAAGTCAGGGGAGGTAGTCACCTCTTAGGTCAGACAAAGGTCAACCTTTACTTTAATTGAGCTTGTCTATTGTCTTTTTGCATCTACTGATAACATACCTTTGGAATGTCAGGGTAATTTCCTTTTTTCCACACCCCTCACTGAACTGAAGAGCTGAGACCACAAATCCTCTTATTGTTATTATTATCATGTTAATTGTTAACTGTTTCTATCTTATATCCACCTATGTAAAAGAAGTATGTATCTATTCCTTTTACTTTTTATCCAATTCCAGAGGTTTCCCCGCTTTGTTTGCTTCCACTTCTCTAGTCTACCAGAAACAGATTTCGTGTAACCAACCCCCTTATACCTCTTCCTTTGATTCTAATGTATAAAATTAGCTGCAAAACTCCTAGGGAGCATTTTCTCAATCTTTTGAGATTTTACTTCCTGGCAATTGTCAGTTTGGTTCAAATAAACTCACAAAAATTCTTAGAACATTTAAATGTTTCTTATATTGACAGAGTAAACAAGTAAAACAGTTTCATGGCAGTGCAGGGTCAGATTTTATCTTTTTTATTTTATCCTCACTCGAGGATATGTTATTAATTTGAGAGAGAGGAAGGTGGTGGTGAGGGGGACATCAATGTGAGAGAGAAACATCAATTTGAGAAACATTCATCAGTTGCCTCCTGTATGCACCCTGAGCAGGGATGGAACCGCAAACTCAAGTATGTTCCTGAATTGAACCCACAACCTTTTGGTGCATGGGACAACACTCCAACCAAATGAGCCACCTGGTCAGGGCAGATCCTGTCTTTTTTGAAGGGCTGGTTTAGTTTCTCCATGGTTAATGGGAAGCATATTTGGCATCCCCTTCCCCAGCCTGTGTTTCCAGGTTGATCTAAACATGGTGGTAGTGTACAGGACTACTTCAACCTCATGCTTTCCTGCCAATTTTCCTACCAGCCAACTATCCTCAGTCCACTAACATGAACTGTTTGTCCATAAAGCAGGGCACTGTCACATACCTTGGGAACACAGAGATTTAAAACCTGTACCTGCCAATCATCTAGCACTAACCATGGAGCCCATGACCAGAGCAGTGATTTGAAAGCAGAGGATCTGGTTTAGTTCCTAGAGCAGCAGGATGTGGGCTTTGTCAAGACTCAACATGTCCGGGCCTACAAAGGTGGAATAACAATTCCTTCCTCCCATGGTGTTTGTGAGGTTTTAATGAAGACTTTATTTACAAAAGCATTTTGTAAATTGTAAAACCCTGTGTCAATATGAAATCTTTCCATTGGGCTGATTGAAAAAATAAGATATGGCAGAGAAAGGCTGAACTGGGTTTGGCTAAGGGGCTGAGATAAGTAGAACTCTATCAGGGTATGGTCCTCTGTGCTCCCCTACCTGTGCCTGTCATCTGTCATCATGTACAGAGACACGGGTTCAGCTGCCTGCTCAGTGAAAGTCAGACTCGTGAGACAGGTGCTGGTGCAAAAGGAAAGAGATTTATTCAGGTGTGGACCTGGGAGAATGGGGGACTCCTGTCATACCTGCTCAAGCCTATGATTCTTATAGGGTTAGGCAGGAGAGGGCTTTTTTTTTTTCTCCTCCTCCTTCTTCTGTCTATCCAATTATCTTGCTAGTTTGGCCCTGTCCATTCATCTTCCTAGCCTCCCAGAGGCTCAGTGTAAGAACCTCCTCCTGTGCCATCTTGGCCAATGGGGGGGACTCCTGGGGTTCCCTGACTACAGTATCAGGGTCACTGGGGTTAAGGGGAGTGTGGAGCTGCAGGACCTCGATCAGGAAGCCTGGAGATGCCTCAGCCCTCCTCCTGCCTCCCTACTCTGGACTCGGTGCCCGCACATCCAAGGGAGCCAGGTGGAGTCCAGGGATATAGCCCTGCGTCCCGGTGCCCCTGCGCCCTCTGCGCAGCTCCCCAGCAGCCCCCCACTCCAAATGACTGTCTACGGTAACAATGATGAAAGTCACCGTTGTGTATTCTGCCCTTTGCCTTTGCGTTTCTAAAATGGTTTGTGACTCCACGCCTCTTCCGGGGGCCTGTGGGGGTTTCATTTTTGTCCTTTGTACTGTAGGTGATGGTGGTCGGTGGTTGCTTTAATCAGAGGTTTTAATTTCAAATGTAATCATTTTCCAAGAGTAAATTAAGGTTGGGAATAAGGAAAGATCCTAGCGCTAGGTGGCATCCGCGGTTAAAACTGGTAGGAGGGGTGGGCTAGTGGGGCGGGGCGGCTCTCAGGCTTCTGAGACCGACGACCACGCCGGGCCCCCACCCTCCGCTGACGCGATGGGTGGGCGGGGTCGCCGGGGCCAGTCGCTGGTTGCCCCGGACCCAGCGCGCCGGTGGAGCGGCTCGCCGCAGGCCCGGGGTGGGTTCTTCGTGGCAGGTGAGTAGGCACAGAGACGTGGGGTTCGCCGTGCTCTAGGCCAATGGACGGCTTCTGTCCCGCACGCCTCCGCCCCTGAGCTCTGCCAGCTGGGCGAGCGCTTGCGCCTCTCGTCTTGGAGGAGCTTCCGACTCCTGGGGCAGCTTGGGACGACCTGGGTGAGTCAGGGTGGTGGTCCAGGGAGCTGCGCACTCCGGCCGCCGCGTGACCCGGCGCCGAGGACCGGTCCTGGCACGTGTTGGGAATGTGGGGGCCCCAAAAAGGAAGGTTCGGTGTCGGGGGGCAGACCGGCGTTTTGAGCCCAGAAGCCCCACCCAGTGGGTGTTCCAGTTGCCTGCCCCCTGACGCCTCGGGGCGGAGTGCCGGAGCCGCCGGCGCAGAGAGCACTGGAGGTGGGGACGGGTGGTCGGCCCGCACCCGGCAGGAGCCAAGAACTGGAGGCAGATCTGGGTAGTCGAGGGACGGAGCGGAGACCCGAAGACCCTTCTGCTCGTCTGAAGAACAGAAAACTCAAGTGTCTGGAGCACCGGGTGGGGGCAGGAGGGAGATCCCAAGACTGTGCCGTGCGAAACCATTGATTGGTTTCGGGTTAGAGAGAAACTGGGTGGACTCAGGACTGGAAAATGGCAACACATTCCCTCGGGGACTGACATTCTGGAAGGGCGGCACAAGCCGGGAACAGTCTCCGGAGTTGGCCCATTTTGTCTGCACCGACCGGCCGTGGGTGCAGAACCTGTGCCAGCCAGCTTCACAGCCACCTCCCTGCTGCCCCTACCAGAGCTCGTTCAGTCTGCACCAACCCCAGCAAATGCAATTTTGAGGACTAGTGACGGGTCTTGCTGGAGAACAGGGAAGCCAGAGCCTTGAGGATACTATTATTGGTACTCTTTGGAAATGTTACCTTTAATGTGTTCTCCAGGAGAGCAGAACAATGATTTTCAACCTTTTTCATCTCATGGCACACATAAGCTAATTTCTAAAATTCTGTGGCCCACCAATTGTCTGACAAAAAAAACACAAAGTATAATTTTGATTAATTTGCACCAGATGGCTACTGTTGTATTGACTGTTGTCATTTTTTTTTTGACAATCTAAGGGAAGTCAGCGGTCCTGACTAAATAGTCAGGTATTGCATGTTTTAAAAATTCTTGCAGCACACAGGTTGCAAATCGCTGGAGTAGGGGAATAATCCAGATCTGCACACTTCACAGAATGACTGTGGATAGTCTTAAAGGAAAGGAGAGATGGATTCAACTTCAGATCCCAGAAATGCACCTTTCCTGTCAACTTTCTCCTTGGGGATTTAGTTAACTCCCTTGTGAGATGCACTTTTCCTTGCTGATATTTTCAGTTCTATCACCAGTCCACAAAATTGAAAGAAAAAAAGTCAAAAGATTTTTGTGTCTTTATTCTTTTCATCCCACCTCAAGAGGGAAAAGTGGAGTGACTGTCAGTAGGCACAGGGGAATTCAGCCAGGTTTGCTTCAGAGCAGGAAATTCTGGGTGGGCAGGCAACCCTGTGCTGGGCCCAGTCTGAGCCCTGAGTAAGTGCTTGATTTTGGGTTGTTATCACTATTCTTTACAACGTTTTGTATAAATTAAAAATCCAAAGAATCTTTTTTTTTTTTTTTGCTTCTAGATGGGATCTCCGAGAGTGTCTCTGTTAACCTCATTTTCTAATGAAACCAAATCAGAGTGAAGAGAACTGTGCAGGTGGTTGTGCCAGCCCAGGGCTGGTTGCCTCTGGCACATTCTGCTCTAGAGAGTGCTTGGGGACAGTGGATATTGTGTCTTCCATGATACAGAATCTAGGCTTGGAACACTTATTCTGCTGTGGACCAAAAGTATCCTTGAGCAAATTAATCTCTGCACTTTAGGTTAGTTAAAATTGTAGTCAGTTGTTACATGACAAAGTCAGTACTGAGAGGATTCCATGGCACAGAGTAGGAGTTTGATAACTTTTGAAGTTCCTTGACCAAATAAGGAAGCTGTTGTTCCTCACTCCCATCTGTTACTGATATGTTTTATTTCTCTCTTACCTCAGGCTCCTAGAGGTGTTCATGAGCCAGTGGTTAGAAGCAGGGAGAAACACAGATGTCTTCCTAGACCCAACCTGGCATTACTGGACAATGGCAGCTGAGCCAGGGGTGACCAGGTCCCTGAACTCTGTAGCCTAGGCTTTGAGGGAACCAAAGGAAGACAACTCCTTGAAGCAGATACATCTGTCACAGGAAGCCTTCTCAAACTTTGGACCTTTGTAAAACCTCTCTTTCTTTTCTCTGCTATCTCAGGGTGACAGCCCAGGGAGGTATCCAGTCTGCCCTGGGAACAAGGCCAGAAGTGAATAAAGTGAAGAAGAGACACCATGGGAGAGAAGGTGTTTGGCCAGCTGAAACAAATGGAACCTGTGCAGCAGAGGCTGCTCCCCAGCACTGATACTGTCAGGGAGGCCCTGCAGGCAGCTGTGAAGAGAGAGTGCTGGTGGGCAGCCTGGGCAAAGGTGAGGAGACCGAGCTGTAGAGAGGAGTCAGGTCCTGGCAGCAGCTTCTTCATCTGTTCCCTGTCTACACATCAAATGGAATCTCAGGCTGTGTCAAGCTGAACAACACACAGAAAGGGGCTGCCAGGCCTTTCTCTGTTCCCTGCATCACCCTGGCATCCTTCATAGAGTACTTCCTGAAATTTGTCAGAGTGGCGACCTTTTTCCCTTTGCTTCCCCTTCCTATTTTCAGTGTATACTCCTCCCTTGTCTCCTATATTTTTCTTCTCTCCATCTTTCTTTTTCATGTATCACATTTGCTGGCTTTATTCCTGTTTTTCCTATTTCCCCCCTACTTCCATGGTTCTGTTTTTCTCTTTGTTTTCTGAACCTTGAAACCAGATGTCTGTCTTTATGTGTACAGACTCCTTGAACCTCTCCTGCTCTTCCAGAAGCCAGTCACCTTTGAGGATGTGGCAGTGAATTTCACCCAGGAAGAGTGGGAATGTTTGGATGCCCGTCAGAGGGTCTTCTATCAGGATGTTATGTCAGAGACCTTCAAAAATCTGGTGTCTGTGGGTAAGAAGCTGGGGCTCCCTCAACAAATTTCTTATGCCAGGACCTTGTGACATTTGGTTTCCCTGGACAGGCCAATCAGCTTACATGTAGCTTCACTGACCCTTGGTTCTCATGTGTGACAGATCTGGGTTAGAAAAGAAATGCAAGTCTGCCAAGGTAACACTGGTAACATGATAACAGTGTTCTCAAAATCTGCAAACTTAGTAAGTATTGATTCATTGAATCAAGTATTGATTCATTGAATCAATACTTACTGAGTCACTCCTGTTAAAACACTTAGTTATACACTTAGTTAGGAGCTTGTCTTTTGAGTGTCTTCCCCTGCATCTACATGTCTAGATTATTGTTCTTAAACCAAAGATACAAAAGAAAGTAGCCTGTTGTCCCCATTCAGTGTAGAGAGACCAAGCCTGGGACCTCAGTTCTTTTTCTCCTTCCCACTCACCCACTAGAATCTTTCTGTCTAATCCAGATCTGATCACCAAGCTTGAACAAGAAGAGAAACAGTGGAGAGCAGATCTCTGTCCCCCAAATGGAGAGGGCCTTTCTTCAGGTAAGAAAGAGATCATCGGCTCGAGTCCCTTGGCTTCAAGAAGATGAATATATAAGCCATCAAGACAAGTGAATTATCTCCAGTTTCTAGAGATTGAGGCACTACATGTAGGTTGCTTATGTCAGTGATACTCCTTTGATGCAAGTCCTTTCCATGAGAAAAGGAAAGAAAGAGGGATGAACTTGATGCCAAGCTGGAGTAGAGGAGACTTGTTCCTGAGAGTCGAGTAAGGACTCGAGAGAAACTGAATGAATGCCAGGCTGACTACCTCCTGGATGCCAGGACACCCAAGTTTACACCTCTCATCTTAGCTTGATTTTTAATAGCACCTCCTTTCACTCATACCCTTGTCTGCATGATATGTTATCAAAATGAGAGGAAATGGATTTCAGAATATGTGGTAATGGGTTAAAATTTTAATCTGATATCGTTAAAAAGTCCCAGTTAAACTTTTATTTGCTTTTAATTTGAAAAACACAAGAAATTATTCTTAACTCTAGCCCATGAGGTCTAAGAGTGAGGCTGAATGTTCTGGTTAGATGAGTGAGGGCAGGACGAGGGAAGGAGCTTGGACTGAGTGGTGTGTTGGGGCTCTCAGGGTGAATCTTGTTGCACTATTCTTCCTTGTTCATTATAGGAAGCAAGAAGGAGGAACTTCAAGAACACAGTCAGAGTTTGAGAGATGAGGACACTGGATGCAGAGGGTCAGGCCTGTCCTCTGCTCTGCCTGGGCCCGTGGGCAGGACCCCAGTGTTTCCAGCATCCTGGGCTGGGCCACCCTTTCCCTGCCACATCTGTGGTAGGTGTTTCAGTAAGCGCTCCAACCTCCATTACCACCAGTTTGTCCACAATCTTAAGGGGACGAACAACTGCAGCCAGTGTGGGAAGTCATTTCGGAACCCCAAGGCCCTCGGCTATCACAGACGCATACATCTTGGGGAGAGGCCCTTCTGTTGTTCACTTTGTGACAAGACCTACTGTGATGCTTCTGGACTGAGTCGTCACCGCCGTGTCCATCTGGGTTACCGGCCCCATTCATGCTCCTTCTGTGGGAAGGGCTTCCGGGACCAATCTGAGCTCAAACGCCACCAGAAGACACACCAAAACCAGGAGCTAGTGTCTGAAAACCAGAAGCATTTTGTGACAATTCTAGGTACCACAGCTGGATTCCAGGAATCCACTGTCAGGAGCCAGGGGCTTGTGGCTGGGCACCACACATCAGTGACCAGGACCCAAGAACCCATATTTAAAACCAAGGGTCCTGTAGCTCACCCCCAGCCATCCATAAGTAGAAACCAGGAATCTGCAGCCAAGAACCAGGTGATCACTGTGAGAACTCAGACACCAGTTACTACAACACCAGGGCCTGTGACCAGGACTCAGGCAGCCAACTGTAGAGTCCTCTGCCTGAATTCCAGGTCCAAGTCTCACCTACCAAAGCCTTCAAGACTCAAGGTTTTCTCTTGCTCTTATTGTCCTTTGACTTTTAGTAAGAAGGCCTATCTCTCCAGGCACCAGAAGGCCCACCTCATAGAACAGTCAAACTGCTGCTTCTGCTGTGGCAAGTCCTTCAGCTCATTATCTGGGCTGGTCATGCACCAGCAGACTCACTGGAAGCAGAAGATCTACCGTTGCCCTGTCTGCGACATCTGCTTTGGGGAGAGGGAGGATCTTGTGGGTCACTGGGGGACATACAAAGGCAAGGGGCTGTGCTTGGGAAGTCCCCATAAATGCTGGGCTGTCCTGGGCCAGTGGCTTGGCCTTTTTCACAATGGCTCCCCTATGGCAGGGAAGGAAATGGATCTCCTAGGATCCACACCCCCAGGGGAGGGGAGGGAAGGAAGGGAGAATGTATGCAGAGGAAAAGAAGGAAATGAGGCAGGCAGGGTCTTGGAACATAAATAAATGGCCTTTCTGACTGAGACCTTTCCTTGTGTTTGGTTTTCTTGATGACCTATAGAGGTAAGGAGGCTGGTATAGAGGAAGAGAGGAAAGGACAGTAAAGGACATGCACAAAGGAAAAGGGACAGGAAGTGGCACGTGGAAACATGTACATTAGCACCTTGCTTGTTTATTTGTGTCTCAAAAAAGATCAAGCAGTCGTAGAATAAAACAGTGGATACCCTGATAGGTATGAAAATGGGAGGAAAAGGATGAGACAAGGGAGGTCTGAGGGACTTATCTGTACAAGTTGTGGGAGTAAAAGGGAAGCCTTCTAAAGCAGGTGGGTAGCCCAGGTTGCATTCTTTGTTCCCAGCTCCTCAGTGGGCTTCAGGGACAAGATGAAGCTCTGGCCAGTATCTGTGGATTTCTCCCTATGTCCTCACTCTGCAGCTTATACAGCTCTTTGATGTTTTGGGCTCATGATGTTCATTTTCTTCCACCCTCTACTCAGCCCTCTGGGGCTGAGGTCTTGGAAGTAACAACCACCATTTGCAAAATTGGCATGCTGTGGTTTCCACAGAGGAAGTTCCTGGTCTTCAGTTAGTGTCAGAGACCCTGCTGTGCATTCTTCTCCAGCACAGGTGTCCTCTGATGAGGAGCGTCTGCCTGACTTCCAGATGAAAGGCAGAGGAGTTGGAAAGATGCAGGTAGAAAAAAAATGGGGTAAGAAAACAGCTGGGAAAAGGTAGATGACAACAGAGAAACCCATGGGTGCATAGATAAGGTGGAACAACAGATCAGTGTTTATCTAAAAAAAAAAGTTTAGAAAGAATGAAATCCTATTTGGAATTTAGAACATTCCTGGAAGTGCAAGTGCAACATCCTCAGAGATCAATCTTTGGACCAGCCAGGTTTTTCTCCACTTTTGTCAAGATGCAGTATCACTCAGAAGGGGTTTCCTAGAAGGAGAAAATAACTTGAAAAATTTGTTAGTAGTTTCTATAATGAAACCATTAAACCAGGGGAAAGCCCTCTGGGGTCATCTTGTCTCTTGTCTGCCTCAGTGGGTGATCTTGGAGCTAAGGCATTGGGAAGCTGGCCTAAGGAGTGAAGTTTTTCCCCAGGGGCACTGAAGATGGCAGTGCCCCAAGCTTTGGCTGCCACCTGTAAGGCTGGCAGAGGTGGCTCCTACCTCACAGGAGTCCCCCTTCCGCCCATGCAGCCCAGCCCCTTCTTTCCTCTGGGATTTCTATTCCTCAGTAGCCCCCTCTTTCTCTTGCTGCTTTTCTGTGTGGGTTTTTTTGGTTGTTGTTATTGTTTAGTCTTAATAGGAAGGAGGAGAAAACTTACTTAGTTCTTCAAGAAATTGCCCTGAAAACAAAGAGAAATAGGTGACTGGTGGAAGATGACTAGCTCCTTCTCTACACCCTCCCTGTGCAGATCCACAAGGACCCACCCTTCCCTTTTCACTGACAGACTCTGGATTCTCAGAATCCTGCAGTTGGCCCTGGGGACAAAGGAAGGAAATCCCTGCCTGCATCTGGAGCCCTGGTTCGTCTTTCTCTCTCCCATTCTGGACTGACTCAATCCCCCACAGTTCAGTGATCCTGTTTGTCACCCCACCACTGCACCTGCTAGTCTTCGATGTAGCCAGTTGTAGCAGATGATCAAGGCAGCCAGGGGTCCAAGAACTGGCACGATTACAAACAGGGTTATCTTCCAGCAGGGCACCCTCAGAAAGTGGGGATCTGAATTGTCCACCGAAAACAAACAGGATTAACCATGCTCTCTCCTCTACATAATGTATTGGGGTTCTTAAGATGTTGCATAAATCTCAAAATTTTGCACCTGAACAACATTCTAGTGGGGCTTGGTGTCTTCACTTTTCCTCCAAGAAGCCTTCCCCGATTAATCATGTATAGTTCTTTTTGTACTAATGAAAACACCACCACAAGAGTTCAGTTGGTTGTATATGTCTATTTGTTCTCCAGTTAATTCATGTATATGTATCACCTTCCCAACTAAACATCAAGTATTTATTCAGAGGATCTGTTTACCTCCCCTTTGTATTTCCTGAGAAGAGAAATAGTGTACACGATGTAATCCCTACAGACTGAATTAACAGGTGAAGTGGTTAGTACACTCTGGAACATAAGTGTGGTGTACGTATTTACTAATATCCTAGATACAGGGGATTTATTCAAGGAAAAAGAGTGGGAGAAGACCAACCAGAAACCAGGGATCCTTACTTCCCCAGGTGACTGGAACCAGTGAAATAGCTGACCTGGGAGGACCAGGTACCGCATCACTTACCAAAAGTCCTGTGAAGATTCTCTGAAAAGAACAAATGGAAAGAGATTTAGAAGGCATTCAAAAGTGATACTTTTTCCTCTAAGTCTTTGTTTTTTAATCATTTAAAATTATTTCTTGCTGGCATTATGCAATACGAGGCAAACTAGCATTTTGTGTCTATCCTGGCTCAGCAGGGAAGATAAATGAAAATTTCTGTCATTCTGAGTTGCTTTGGTGGTTTTAAATAGTGAATTTTCTACCTGAAGGAAACTCATGGTATTGGGACAGAAGCCAAGGTGTTCCAAGAAAATGACCATTTTTGTCATTCCCAAAACCAAAAGGGAGGGATCGAAGAGGGAAAATGCCTGGAACTCACCTATCTCTGCTCGAAGTTTTCCTAAAATAGAAAAAGGCAACATTTTTAGTTCTTGCTCTGGCATGAGTTGGGCCCTTACATACCCAGTGCCCCAGGCCTTTGTGTAAGCTCTCTGCCTAGTCCAGGAGCATCCTTTGGATGGAAAGAACACCAGACTTATAGCCACGAGTTCAGGCTGTTTCCCTAGCTATTGTCTGGATTAAATATTGGGATAAAGAATGTGGAGAGCCTCAGGTGGACAGCGAAGTGGCAAATCAAGGTTTTATTACCTTTCTCACCCCTCTTTGCTCCTTGGTTTTTCTCAGTTTTCATTGCCACTCCACCCTGCTGGGTTGTCACTTTGTAAATGTAAATAAAGGCACTTCCCATTTGAACAAGGAAGTGAGGAACTAAACATTTAGTTGAACAGCTACTTTTGACTGGCTCTTTTCTAGGCACTTTACATAACACTGTCCCCTTTAATCCTCCCTTACCATTTAGGAGGGAGGATGTGACCTGTACTTGGCAGGTGGGACAACTGAGCTGGGATTCAAACCCAGGCTGCATAATTCATTGATCAGGTTCTTTCCGCTCAGCACATGGACTGAAGGCCTTTTTTATGTGGGATGAATTCAAGGGAAGAAAAGAGCCCCCATTTTTGATGCCACCAATGTCCCTTCTTCCCCTTACTCGAAGCCCTCATTGCTACTTAATCCTTTTAGGAATGGGAGGGGAAAGAATTCAAGGTCCTGGTGTGCTTTGGCTTTGAGAACATTTCAGGGGTGGGGGTGGGGGGGGTGGGGAGAAGGCTGGGAATGGAAGCTTTAGGCACATAAGAGGAGCTTCACTGAGAGCTAAACAGGGTTTTTAGTGTTGAATGGAGAAGAAGGAGCTGGTGAATACCTAGTATGTGGTAAGGATTTTCACTCAGTATTTTTATTTAACCCCCTAATAGCCTAGGCCTGTCTGACTCTGAAATTCACTCCCCTAGGTATGTGAAAGTGCTCCACATGGTGCTGGGGCCAGAAGATGGGGCTTAGGCCTGAGCTCTGTTACTTACAAGCTGTCAGGTTGAGTAAATCAGGGAACCACTCCAGGCCTCAGTTGCCTCCTCTGTAAAGTAGGGCTATTATATGTCACCCTACCTCATAGGGAGATACAAGGTCCTATTATTTACACAAAAGCATTCTGTACTGTATAAAACCTGTCATTATGGAATTCTAAACCAAGAAGTCATTAAAAATAAATTTTAGCTGATCAAGGTCTAAGAGGCCAGCTCATTTCAGGGATGGGCCCCAAGCTGTCCCCACCAGCCTGTACCTCTCAGTCTATGCTGCAGGCAGAGGAAGAGCAGGCCTGTGGCCAGCTGTAGGAGGAACACAGGAAGGACTGCCATGGCAACCAGCACTCCAGGACTGATCCAGTAGAAGGGATCTGAAAGCAGAAGTGCATGGCTCAGTGCTGTATCGCACCCCCCCCCGACAGTACAGTGCCCACAGTGAGATAAATCAGGTCAAATAAAGGAATGACTATCACCAAGATTCAAAGAAGATGGCACAGAATTGATACCTGGGCTTAGTCCTGAAGGAAAAGAGGGTTTCTAAGAAGGGCTGGAGGTTAGACCAACAGCATTCAAGGTTGCATATTGGGCTAGTCTTGGAGAGTTTTGAGAACAAGCTAAGGGACTTACAGCTACTTGCAGCTAACTGTACACTGACAGATTCCAAGCTGAGGAGTGACAAGACCTGGTTACTGACCACAGAAGTAGGGGAGACCCCAGGGAAGTCAGTTAAGAGGGCATGGTATAGTAACAGTAAAAACAGGAGCCTGAACTTGGGTAGTGGTGGAGGTGTAGGAAGTCAAGGGGTCTGTGAACTTAAATTTTAAAAAATCACCTTATTTTTAGTAACATTTAAGCTGAAATTTAGTGTTTCTTTCGATTATAAGCAACACACTGCAATAATATGAACAAATATTTCATAGTTCAGTGTTTCATAGCACATTTGAATTGTAGAAATCTCAAAATATCACTTATGTCCATCATCACTTTGAAATGCACTAATTATCAGGGCCATCCCATATCTTGTTATTTTAATATTTTGGTAACTATTTTAGTACAGATGTGTTTTATTTTACACATTGAAAACATCCTTCTGTGAAGGGTCTATCATCACAGTCTGCCAAAAGGGTGCAACGTACACACAAGGGTTAAGAACCCCTTTTCTGGAGCTTTTGAGAAAGGAAGATCCACAGAATTTAGTAACTGAGCATATGTGCAGTGGGATGGGTAATGAGAGAGAGGGTTCAGATCTCTGGTCCCTACCTCCTTTCCATTCTAGAGTCTGCTCAGCAGTGCCCCCAGCTCTGTCTGTCTAGTCTCAATGTGCCATGCTGCGGTCCAAACTTGCTCATCTTGCTCTCTACTTTAGGGCGCTGGACAAAATACTGCCATCAGAGTTAAGAATTAAATCACAGCAAGCAACATTAAATAGGTCAGGAGAGCCCTGGCCAGATAGCTGAATTGGTTAGAGCATTGTCTGGATCCACCAAGGTTGTAGGTTTGATCTCTGATCAGGAAACACAAGAAGCAACTAACAAATCAATGTTTTTCTCTCTTTTCTGTCCTCTCTCTTTCAAATCAATAATAAAAAAAGTTCATTTTAAAAAAGAATAAATGGTCAGGAGGTTTTCTTAAATATAAATACAAACAGAAGAAAATGCAGCAAAGTCTATTTTCAAGTTGTTATCTGAAGTTACCTGTAATGGCATGGTTGGCAAGCACATATATTATTAGTTCTTTTTTTGCACACTTTTTTTTGTCTATGGCCATACCACCCTGAATATGCCCAGTACAGATAATGTGCGATAGAGTTGCACACTTGGAACCTGTATAATTTTATTAACCAATGTCATCCCAATAAACTTTTTTTAAAAGAGTAAAACAAAAAATGAACACATTAAAGATCATAACCACAATACTATTACCACATTTTTTTAAAATTAACAAAAATTTCATAATATCATGAATATCCAGTCTGAGTTCAAATTTTTCTAATTGTTTCATAAGTATTTTTATATTTTATATTTTTCTAATTGGTTTGAGTTGAATCCAAACAAGGTCCACAGTTGGCGTTTTCCCTGTAGTGTTTCCCATGGTCTAAATATTGCATTGTACAAAGTCAAGTCTCCTTCTGTATTTATTTATTTATTTATTTAGTGGTCATATAATTTTTTAAAATCCTCACCCAAGGATATTTCCATTGATTTTAGGGAGAGAGAAAGGGGGAAAGAAAGAGAAACATCAGTGTGAGAGAGAAACATCGATTTGTTGTTCCACTTATTCAGGAGTTCACCAGCTGATTATTGCATGTGCTCTGACCAGAGATTGAACCCCACAACCTTGGTGTATCAGAAGGATATTCCAACCAGTTGAGCTACCCAGCCAGGGCTCTTCCTGTCACCATTCATCTCATCCCTTTACTCTTTCCTACCTTCCCCCACCCCAGTAAAGTATTCTTATATTTGAGTGATACACACTTAAGGATTTAGCAATGAAATGATAATGCTGCCTAGGATTTGCCTCAGTAATTTAGTTGGGGAGGGTGGTAATGAGAGGGGTCAGGTGAAACAGTTTGTCTTTTGGTCATAACTGTTGCAGGCAGTGATGGGTACTTGGGAGCTCATTATTGCTATTCTCTCCACCTCTGTATATGTTTTAAAGTTTCATAATGAAGAATTTAAAGAAAGGAGTAAACTATTAATAAAAACACACACACACACAAAGAAAAAGTAAGGTCAGAGAGACAACAAAACTCTTTGGTGAAGGAGGGGCGGTAATGACATCTGAAACTTGCAATAATACAGTTATTGCATTTTAGTCCTAAATTTGCCCCAGTTTTCTGGCTTAACAGGCTAGGTGGTCCATTGTTTAGTTGTGAGACACTCTTTTTATAGGCTCTTGGGCATGCAGACTATGAGATGGGAGCAGAAGGCCTGGAATGTAGAAACCAATCCAAAGGAAAAATTTCTCCCCTGAGGCAAAGTTTTTACATTACTTTTTTTTTTTTTGGTGTGCTGGGGGTGGGGGTGTACTGTGGGGCAGTTATTGAACTAGGAAGCTATTGAACAGGAAGGAGGGAAATCTGCAAACTAGAGAGGTCTTCAGTATTACACTTCTTTGCAGGTAAAAATCCACACCCTCCTCCCCTCTAGAAAAAATTGTTGTATGAAGAACATTCTATGACACACAAAGCTATTCATATCCCTGCACTCTATCTCTAGAAATAGTGCTTTGTTATCCTGCATACAATGCCATCATCTGGTCCCAGCCTGTAGCAGTCAGCCTGGAGATACAAAACTGACCTATTGTCTGATGTTTTGCTACAGGTGGGGAGGAGGGAAAGAAGAGAAAAAGAAACTACTGAGGCTTGGGCCCTCAGAACATTTTTGTCCTTCAATTAAATAGCAATTAACTTTCAACCTGGCTGGTAGTTCATTGGTTGGAGCTTCATCCAAATAGCCAAGGTTGTGGGTTTGACCTTAGGTCAGGGCACATACAAGCATCGACCAGTGAATGCATAAACAAGTGGAATATCAAATCAATGTTTTTTTCTCTCTCCACCTTCCTCTATCTCTTAAAGTCAATAAATAAATTTTTTGAAAATAGTAATTAACTTTGAAAACTCCCCTTTCACCTACTTTACCTTGTCTATAATTTAACCATCCTGGTATAAAACAAAAATAATACTAATAAATTGCAAAGTCATCCATCACACAAAACATACTGAAAATGAAATTCTGGATAAAGGGAGTGGTGGAAGTAAAATCTCTCTCTATATAATCACCTATAATTATATTCAGATGTTTGTTTCACCTGTTTATTCAGTTCAACTATGTTTACCAGGAATATATTTTTCATAATGTTTCTCATCTAACAAAACACATCAATTTTGGAATTCACTGTAATTAATAGGATTTGGTCAATTTGACTCGTTAGGAGTAATCCTCTTGTTTATAACAAATAAACAAAGTCATACTCCAAAGCAAACAAGAAGGAAAAAAGTCCATTTGCCAACTTTGATTAACTTTCAGGTTATTCATATTCTCCTCTAATAGCACACAGTAATCAGGAACTGATTATTTTGGGTTTGTTGCTTCCATTTACCACTTTTTTCTATTTTTGTTTTTATTTCTTTAAAAGATTTTTTCTTTAATTTTTCTTTATATGTACCCAGGAATGTACATTTATATATACTTTTATATGAGTGGATAAATATGATCATAAGGATAATTATGGTCTTTCCTTTTATGATCTTTGGTTGGACCACACCCCAGTTTCTTCTCCTCTCTTCCCTGGAAGTGAACCATGTTAGCTTTCTTATGGATCTCTTTTCATATTTTTCTCTGAGATATACATAATATATTCACAAACATAAGGTTTTGTTTTTGTTCCCTACATTTGTACCTTGCTGTTGTCACTCAACAATACCTTGTGGAATGCCTGTGAGCCATCTGTTATAGACCTAAAACAATCTTTTTAACAGCTGCATAATATTCTCAGTATGGATAAGAACATTTATTCACTCACTTCCCTACTTGTGGGCATTGACTTTCATCCTGGGGTCCTCTCCCATTTTGAATAATAACTCAGCATACATCTGTGAGTGCATACATACTTCTGTACTGATGTACATATTTCTATGGAATTGACTGCCAGGAAAGAGATGTTTGGGTTGAAGGAGCTCATATCAAGTAAGAGAATGATTAAAATCTCAGAAGGAGGTCTTGGCCACCCAATAAATGATACTTAGTAGTATATATGGCACTACTTACCTTCCACTTTCAATTCCATTGCTGCCTCCTCTTGATAAGAATGATCTCGGAAAAAGCAGGTAAAACCTCCTTCATCTGAGAACCTTACATTCCTGATCCTGAGGGTCACTTTTCCCTCACCAATACTGTCTTTGAGCAACTCCGTCCGGCCCCGATATTCAGGTGCTTGCTCTCCATCCTGATCCTTGCCATTTCGGTAGAGATGAACCACCCGAGAGAAGGGGGGCCGGTACCATCCCACCTCCATGCCTGTAGCATTCCTTCCAGGAGATAAGTGACATGGCAATTCCACTTCATGCCCCGCCAGAGCCCAGATGGGATACCCTGGTCCTATTACTCTGAACTGTCCTGTCCAAGACACCAAAGAAAAGAAACTGAGCATCAGCAGGAACGTTGACAAGCCTGTCATGGGAAGGACTGATTCATAGCAGGAAAAGAAGAAGATATTCAGTTTTTAAATGGAGTTTTGAATAATTATTTTAAATGGCATTCTAGAACAGGGAAAGAACTCAATTTTTCTTCTTGAATATTTATATAAATATAAGACCTCTAGTTATAGAACTATCATGAGTATCCTGAACAGAACATTCTGGCATGTGGTCATCTTGACAGTTGCCGCTTACCTCTCTGCCAACTGTGTCCATCCCTGTTCTTCAGCCCAGCCTTTAGGTCCTATGTTGAACCA
Organism: Phyllostomus discolor; assembly: GCF_004126475.2. NCBI lineage: Eukaryota > Metazoa > Chordata > Mammalia > Chiroptera > Phyllostomidae > Phyllostomus > Phyllostomus discolor. The sequence goes on along the minus strand of NC_040906.2, from coordinate 103,303,975 downwards.
TGGTCTAATTTCTTACAGTTTAATTCTTCATGGGCCTCCCTGTTTGGACTTGGCCAAATTGATCCCTACTCTCTTCTAGAGGTTTTACTTTTGTCATTCCTCCACTGGTGCCTCTTCACCACTTCTCAGTTCTCTGTCCTTGCTCCCAACCTGTTTCCAAATACTTCTCCACTGAGACCTTGTACCCTACCCTGGCCATGGCTCCATTTCCTTCTTTTTTTCTTCTGCACCTCCAGCCCTCGCTACAGCTCCTGGACCCCACCCTGTACACTCCCAGTCTCTTCTGACATGGAATGTGTCTCCTCAGTTAGATTCAGGGCTACTAGAAGATAAGGCTGGTTTCCCAATACACCTGCAAATGTCTCCCTGGGGAGGAGCGCAGGGACTGGGCCTCATCTGTGAGGGGCTCCTTGAAGTTGGGAATCTGTCCTCTGTTTTTTTTATAACTCCCCAGCACATGAGCACAGAGTACCTCTCCAAAAACTTATTAGTGCCTGATCATGTGGAGCAGACCTCCTAAATGTGAGAAGATATTATAATCCAATAAACATCAATTGCAACTTACTATGGGATAGGCATTGCTAAGCATGTTATGTACCTCATTTCACTGAACCCTGACAGCAACTCCAAGAAATTGTTATTATATCCCTATTTGGTAAGTGAGTAACCAAAGCTAAAAGATGGATAAGAATGAGTTCAAGGAGAACCTGGAGTTAAGTTAGGGTTCTATTCTGAGAGCTATAGGTAACCATGGAAGTTTTCTGCAGAGGGGAAAAATGCCAGCACATCTATGTTTCAGAAAGATAATTTGCATGGCAACTTGAGGATGAATTGAAGCAGGTGAGTCTAGGAAAACTGGCCTTTCTGTTCTCAGGGACTCCCAGGGCAGGAATAAAGATCAACCTTACCTGCATCACTAGAAGACAACTGGAGGAGGAGGAGGAGGAGGCAGGGGAGGCAGTTGGGCAGAGAGGAGCTCAAGAAACTTGCCATTTCCACTCTCACTGGGGACACAGACCCCCTGCAGCAGGGTCAAGACAAGCAGAGACCTTGGGGTACATGTTCCCCACTGCTGAAAAAGCCTGAGGAAGGATCTGGGAGGGCAGTGTGCTGGCCTCGCCTCCTCCTGGCATGCTGCAGCTGTGCTCAGAGGAACACTCCCACGTCATCCTTGCCAGGCACTTACACAAAAGGGCTACAGACCTAGGCGATGACCAGGGTTTGCCTTCCCACCCCCTCAGAGCTACAGAGAAGAGGCTGCCTGGTACCGGGCCTTCCTCCCCTACTCCCTCCCAGTGACCCAGCCTTTGAAGGGGCTCCTAGGATCTGACCGTTTGGAAGCAGGACTCATTGGCTTTCAGGCTTGTCCATGTAGTGTGTAAGGCTCCTTCAACCTCTGTCCTCCCAGTATTAGCCAAGGGAGGGGGATCATTGTTGGCATTTAAAAAAGAGAAAGAACCTTTCATTTTGCTTTCTTCTTTCTACTGCCTCATAACTGTAACTGCCAAGTCATTCTTCTTCATGTCTATCTTCCCTTTCTCCTAACTTGGACTTCAGGTCTCCTAAATCCAAATTCCCTTCCTTATGTTCAGATGTATGATGGGCCACTTGGGCTTGGTTAGTAGCTTCTTGCTCCCAAAGAATACATTTAGGAAAGTCATGAGTTTGTAGGAGGAATAAACTTTACCCTCAAGGTTCTTTCAGCAGGGCTAGGAATCAAATAAACATGAGAAGATTAGCATGGGAACCCTGTATACATGAGAGAGCCAGTGACCCCACATACATGAGAAGTTCAGAGACAAAAAGTTAAAATGAGACATGTATGGCATTCTGAGCTAGGGCTGAGGTAAGGTGCCTCAGGGACTTTAAAGGGTTATGGCAGGATGCTAAGAACAGCAAATGTTTAGTAATCAGAAATTTACCCTGCCCTATAGATAGGTAAAAAAGGTTATCTTTGATAATCCGTTATTTTGGACACAGCCCCTAATTCAAATACTTCTAGGTAGTTAAGGGGGAGGACAGAAGTTTCTCTTGAGCCCACAGTGTCTTGGTTGCCTGTAGGTCAAAACAATCCATACATGCTAGAGGTACATCTGGTGGTGATGTAACAGGGAATAAAAACTTTATGCTGCTGGTATGGGAGTAAAAGATATAAAATTGTACTGCAACAACAATTTAAATAAAATTTTAAAAAACTTTATACTACTGTGGCTTATCATGAAATATAATTAGAATGAGATGTGCTAACAAAATGATAAAAAGAACTCACATACTGACAGTTTTTTTTAAAGCACATTGCAAACACCAGCAGTTCCAGTTCCTGCATGTATTCAATACTAGAAATGGCCTTGACCACAACTTCTGTCAATGCAGATCACCCCGCTGCAGGAATCTGGCTGGCACTGACCAGCTCCAGTATGCTGGCATTAAAGACTCATATAGGGACCAGCAAGGACACTGACTGCATGTCCACAGTCTCTCCCCCTGATCTCTTTGTTCTCCTTGTCCCTCTCCCTCCTTATAAAAACCTCTGCTTGCATTGAGATGTTAAGATGGGCTTTGAGATGAGAGTCCATCTTCCATGTTGCTGGCACCTGAATAAAACCACTTTCCTTTACATCACCACCTGCCTCTTGAGTATTAGCCTTTGAAACAACAGGTAGCTGGACTTGCATTTGGTCACAGTGACTCTTTATTCTCTACAAGTTGAACATCAGAAGTTGATGGCCACCTATGCTTAGAGACAAAAGCATAGAAGGCTAGCAAGACCAGCAGCTGTCAGTCAACATAGCCAATGAGGACAAAGCCAGTAACCAGATACATCCCTTTAGCCTTGGCACCACTCTCTGATTTCCACAGTGTCATAGGGGAAAGTGAGATCCGGAATGGAAATGGAAGTTTTTTCTCACCTCCTGAGACCAGCTGATTACTGAAGGATGAGACCAGAATCAGCACTAAGCCTGAAAAAGATATTTCCTAATCTCAAAGCAAGAATGCCTCATTAAATAACAACAATAATAATATAATGTGTCAGACAGACCATTTAAACCATGCTGTCTAATATAGTAATCACTAGCCACAGTATCCATTTTAAATTAAAATAAAATAAAATAAAAAATTCAGTTCCTTGATTATACTAGCTGTGTTTCAAATGCTCAGTAGCACATATGACTAGTGGTTACCACATTGGATGGCACAAATATAGACCATTTCCATCATCACAAAAAATTACATTGGGCAATACCATTCAAGGGCTAGGAACATGACTATAGATTTTTTGTTTGAGATAAGCACCAGGGGCTAGAAGAAAAGACTCTAGTCTGCTGGGAGTTACTTATTTTTTCTCCCTGAAAAGCAGCTAGAGTTTGAGCACATGCACGTTGAGTACTCTGGAGTTATGAGAGTAAAAATCAAGGTCAGGAGGGGTGAGTCAGGAGGAAAGAGGATCCTTTGTGCAAGGCTGAATTCTTCTAAAGTGAAGGAGATTCTCTCCTTCCAGAATCTAAAATGTTCTACAGTGCTCTTCTATGCTGCATGTTCAGGTTTAGGCAGGAGTGTTCTGCACAAGATGCTTTCCTGGGCAGTGTTTGGGGGTCATGGGGTGCTGAAATCATCCAGCACCAGTCCAGTTGTCAAAATCTGGGTAAGAGATCAGGGTGGGATGGTTGGGGAAGCAGAGAGGGTCAGGAGCTAGACAATCAAAGCCAATTTGGAGAAATCACAGTATCTCTGAAAAGAAAAACAAAAAAACTCATGTGACTGAACACTTCCACGTGCCACCATCTTAAGCTGTTTATATGTGTTAGTGGCAAGAACGGTACCAGGTGTTTGATTGGTAGGGTCATACTGGACCTTGGTTCAGCAACCTCAGTACTTGAGTTCTGGATAGGAAAGAGTTCAGAGCCAAGACTAACTGTAAGCAAAAATTTGTTTAGAAAGTCACAGAGGTAGAAGTAAGTGGTAGAAGAAATGGGCTCAGGAAACAAATTACAGAGGCAAAAGAAAGGTCCTTGGAGCTAAGAAAAGAGGATAATAAAGGTAACACCCCAGGAGGCAAATTGAGTTAGGGAAGAGGCTTTGGCATGCTCCCAGGAGTGAGAGTGCAAGTGCTGGATTATTCCTCCTAAAAGATTTTAAGGGTGTAGATCTTAGGGGAAGATCTCTGTATAATATTCATCAGCTTTCCAGGCGTGTCCTTTTAGGGGTGTGGTCTGCACTGACTGGTTGGTGCCAGGGTAGGGGGGTCATTATTCAATGCAGCTGGTCTTTATGTCAGTCCTGGCATCACTTGTCTGGTTTTGCTGCTTTTCTGGGCCTGCCGTTGAAATGCAATTGAGGCCTAGATGTATTTGATGTGGGTTCTGACCCACATTAAGCTCTTTGTCCTGGAGCTTAATGCTTAAGGGCTGTTCTCCACCCTTCTTGTTTGTACCCCCTCCAAGGAGGTCTAACCCACATGACTAGCAATATGCCAGTGGTAGAAAAATCAAGGGAGGGTCTGTACCACATGACAAGCAATATGAAAGGCAAGGGAGTCTAAACTGCATGACCAGCGATATGCTAAGGGAGGAAAGGTCACCCTGGGTGCTGAGGTCCTCATTTTCCAGTATTGCCTATTGCTAGGCACCCTGGGCTTTCCACCCTAAAGACCTTCTATACCTGGCCTATTGTCCTAGCTCTGTTCGTATGTGCCTAACTGCCTACCACACATGTATGAACTCATTTTATCCTTACATAATTAAAACAAATGTTGCCTTGGCTGGTGTGGCTCAGTAGATTGAAGGCTAGACTGTGAACCAAGGGGCTGCATGTTCAATTCCCAGTCAGGGCACATATCTGGGTTGCAAGCCAGGCCCCCAGTAGGGGGCTTGTGAGAAGCAACCATGCATTGGTGTTTCTCTCCCTCTCTTTCTCCCTCTTTTCCCATTTCTTTAAAAATAAATAAAAAAATATTTTAAAAAAGGAATGTTAGACTGATATCATTCTTGTTTTATGGAAGAGAAAACTGAGGCACAAAAGAAGTCACTTGTTCTAGGTCATACCACTAGGGAGTGGAAGAACTGGATTTGAAGCCAGCCTTTACAGCTTCTTCTAATGTGTTTTTTTTTTAAAAATTCTTTTAAAAATTTAATTTTTATTTTATTTTATTTTATTTTTTAGAGAGAGGAAAAGGGAGGGAAAAAGAGAGGGAGAGAAACATCAGTGTGTGAGAGAAACATCAATCAGTTGTCTCTGGAACACACCCTGACTGGGACTGAACCTACAACTTGGGCATGTGCCCTGAATGGGAATTCCATTTTGCTCTGCCAATCGATGCCCAACCAACTGAGCCACACTAGTCAGGGCATACATATTTTTTTGTTTGTTTGTTTTAAGATTTTATTTATTTTTAAAGAGGGGAAAGGAGGGAAGAAGAGAGGAAGAGAAACACTGATATGAGAGAGAAACATTGGTCAGTTGCCTCTCACATGTACCCCAACTGGGGACTGGGCCTGCAACCTAGGCATGTGCACTGACTGGGAATTGAACTGGCAACTTTTGCTTTGCAGGACAATGCCCAACCAACTGAACTATGCTGGTCAGGGGTTTTTTTTCTTTCTTTCTTTAAATTTGTCATAGGTGCTTTTCCAGATCTTGTAATGACTATACCTCTCATGTCTAAAGAGCTTACTTCATTCACCTCCATGACCTCGACTGCCTCAGATCTCTGGAAAGAAGATGAATATCTGGAGTTAAGGCAAGCAGTTCTTTGGATGATTAATCTTTGGGCAAAGGTGATATAAACAAGGGAAGGGGAGAGGAGCCACCAGAAAGAACAAATTCAGTGGTGTTGTCATTTACAGGAAGCTGGGGTATAGGAACATCCAGTCTGTGCTGGGCATGGAGTATGGTATAGCTATGTCTGAGGAGAACTGCTTGTGTGATAAGGGCAGGTTATTTCCTTAGGGTTAAATGTTACTTTGATTTTGTTTAGCATCTCTTATGGGATTTTGCAAGTGTTTTCAAGTTGTTTCTTGTGTGCATTGCACTCCTCAGTGATTTTGTTAATCTGCATCTCACCCCATGTTTGATATGTGGTCATGTATGCAGTCACATACTGTAAATACATAAATGTGCATGTTAGTTAATGTGCTATCCCTGTGTGAAACTATAAGCACTCAATAAATGGTGGCTTACCTAGGTGGCTATCCAATAACTGCATAATCTTTTCCAGGTACTGCATAAAATATATTTCAAACACAATTAATAGAAATAATATCCTATTTTTATTTATATAACAATGTATAATTCCATTTCAATAAACAAATAGATCTGTTATATTTTTTAAAATTGATTATTTGTTTGTACATTTGCTTCCGTTTCAAAATTTGAAGGTATAAAATAACATAATTTGAAAATATCACTCCCAGATGAAGAAAAATATTCCAAGCAAATGGATATGAAAAAAAGCTGGGGTAGCAATAGTTATAGCAAACAAAATAGACTTCAAAACAAAGGCAAAGAAAGTCATTACATAATTCTTAAGAGCTGTCCAAAAAGAATATATAACACTTGTAAACACAGATTAACCCAACATTGGAGCACTGAAATATATAAGGAAAATCTTGGAGGACTTTAAGAAGATCAACAGCAATACAGTCATCATAGAGGATTTTAACACCCCACTGTCAATAATAGATAGATCTTCCAAACACAGAATCAACAAGGATATTGTGGCATTGAATGACACCCTAGATCAAATGGAGTTAATTGATATTTACAGAGCATTTCACCCCAAAGGAGCAAAAATATACATTCTTTTCAAACACACATGGATCATTTTCAAAGATAGACTATACAGTAGGACACAAAATAAGCCTCAATAAATTCAAGAAAATTGAAATCATATCAAGCATCTTCTTGGATCACAATGCCTTGAAACTAGAAACCAATCTCAAGGAAAAACTCAAAAACATTCAAATACATGGACACTGAATAACATGTTATTAAATAATGAATGGGTTAACAATGAGATCAAGAAAGAAATAAAAAAGATTTGTCTGGAAACAAATGAAAATGAACAAACAACAACCAAAAACCTATGGGACACTTGGAAGACAGTCCTAAGAGGGAAGTTCATACAATACAGGCCTACCTAAAGCAGATAGAAAAATCTGAAATAAACAACCTAACCCTATACCTTAAAGAACTAGATGAAAAACAACAAGCAAAGCCCAGAGTGAGTAGAAGGAAGGAAATAGTCAATATCAGAAGAATTAAATGACATAGAGACTAAGAAACAATTCAAAAAGTCAATAAATTCAGGAGCTGGTTCTTTGAAAACATAAACAAAATTGACAAACTTTAACCAGACAGATCAAGAAAAAAGAGACAGGACTCAAATAAATAAAATCAGAAATGAAAGTGGAGAAGTAACAACTGATACCACAGAAATACAAAGGATTATAAGAAGTTACTATGAACAATTGTATGGCAAGAAATTGGACAACCTGGTTGAAATGGATAAATTTCTAGAAACATACAATCTTCCAAAACTGAATGAGGAAGAAGCAGAAAATCTGAATGGACTGATAACAACTAATGAAATTGAATCAATAATCCAAAAACTTCCAGCAGAAAAAAGCCCTAGATCACATGGCTTCATAGGAAAATTACCAAACATTCAAAGAAGAACTAACTCCTATTCTCTTCAAACTATTCCAAAAATTTCAAGAAGAGGAAAGACTCCCAAAGTCTTTTTATGATGCCAGTATTGTCCTAATTCCCAAACCACGTAAAGATGCAACAAAGAAAGAAAATTACAGGCCAATATTTCTGATGAACACAGATGCTAAAATCCTCAACAAAATATTGTCAATCTGGATCCATTAAATTAATACATTAAAAAGATCATACACCATGATTAAGTGAGATTTATCCTGGGGATCCATGGATGGTACAATATTCACAAATCAATAAACATAATACACCACATAAATAAGATGAAGGAAAAAAACCCCACACAATTGTATTAATAGATGGTGAAAAAAGCATTTGATAAAATCCAGCACCCAACTATGATATAAACACTCAGCAAAGTGGGAATAGAGGGAGCATACCTCAACCTAATAAAGGCCATACATGAAAAACCTACTGCCAACATCACACTCAATGGGCAAAATGAAAACTTTTCCTTAAGATCAGGAACAAGACAAGGATGTTCGCTTTCACCAGTGTTATTCAACATAGGACTGGAAGTTCCAGACATAGCAATCAGACAGGAAGAAATAAAAGGCATCCAAGTTGAAAAGGAGGAAGTAAGACTGTCATTATTTGCAGATGACATGATAGTGTACACAGAAAACCCCATAGAGTCTACCAAAAAACTACTGACCAAACAGTGAATTTGGCAAAGTAGTCGGATACAAAGTCAATATTCAGAAACTGATAGCATTTTTGAACTATTAGAAAGAGAAACTAGAAAAGAAATCCCATTTACTATAGCAACAAGAAAAACAAAGTATGTAGAAATAAATTTAACCAAGGAGGTAAAAGACCTGTACTCGGAAACTATAGAGCTCTGAGGAAAGAAATCGAGGAAGATACAAATAAATGGAAGTAAATACCATGCTCATGTGTTGGAAGAATTAACATAATTAAAATATCCATAATGCCCAAAGCAATCTACAGATTCAAGTCAATTACTATTAAAATACCCCTGGCATATTTCACTGATCTAGAAAAAATACTCCAAAAATTTATATGGAAATAAAAAGTTCCCAAATAGCCTCAGCAATCTTGAAAAAGAAGAAAAAGTTTGGAGGGATCACAATATCTGATATCAAACTGTACTACAAGGCCACTGTAATCAAAACAGTCTGATACTGGCATAAGAACAGTCACTTAGACTTCCAGCCAAGAGGCAAGGGTAGGCACACTGTACCTCCTTGCACAACCAAAATAAGGGCAACAAAAATTTAGAAACAAAAAAACCCCCAACCAGTACTGACAGAAAATTGAACTGCATGGAAGTCCAACAAGCACGGGGTTAAAATGGACACATTCATCCAGACCAGTAGGAGGGGTGGAGTGGGGCAGCAGGCAGAGAGGGCGCATGGCAAAAAAAGCCATGGCTGGCAGATCCCGGGCACAGGGTGGCAGTGGGCAAACCCAGTGAGGTGGTGGATTGTTGAAGGGTATGCATGCAAGGCGGCTGGCAGACCAGGTGGTCCCACATTCACACCCAGATAAACCAGGTGAAACTGGGTAGCAAGACAGATTGCACAGCCCAGGGCTCCAGCTCAGGGAAATAAATCCTCAAAACATCGATTGAAAGCACCTGTGGGGGTTGAGGTGCCAGGAGAGAATCCCAGCTTCACAGGAGAGTTCATTGGAGAGACCCACAGGGTCCTAGAATGTACACAAGCCCACCCACACAGAAATCAGCACCAGAAGGGCCCAGTTTGCTTGGGGGAAACAGCAGAAGGTACTGGAATCTGGCAGAGAGTGGAGCAAACACCATTGTTCCCTCTCAGACCCCTCCCCCACATATAGCATCACAACCCAGCTATGCGGGTTGCCCCACCCTGGTGAATACCTAAGACTCCACCCCTCAATATGTAACAGGCATGTCAGACAAAAAAAAAATCACCCAAATGACAGAACATATCAAAGCTCCAAGAAAAATACAACTGAGCAATGAAGAGATAACCAACATATCAAATGCACAGTTCAAAGCACTGGTGATCAGGATGCTCACAGAGGTGGTTGAATTTAGTTGCAGATTAGAAGAAAAGATGAAGGCTATGCTAAGTGAAATGAAGGCAAATGCACAGGGAACCAATAGTGATGGGAAGGAAACTGTAACTCAAATCAATGGAGTGGACCAGAGAGAAGAAAGAAACAACCAAACAGAAAAGAATGAAGAAACAAGAATTCAAAAAATTGACTTCTGCCCAAGATGGAGGCACAGGTGGATGCACCATACCTCCATGCACAACCAAGATTGGAACAACAACAATTTAGAGGCAGAATAACATCCAGAACTGCCAGAAAATTTATCTGAATGGAAGTTGGACAGCGAAGAAGTTGAAATAGACACGTTCATCCAGACCAGTAGGAGGGGTGGAGACGAGCAGCCAGGCGTGGGTTGCGGTGTGGAGAGCAGAGAGAGTTGGATGCATAAGGCATCCGGAGGTGCATAAGGCATCCGAGGCGCCCAAGATCGCAGTGGGTGGACCCTGAGTATGCAAGCGGCAGCTGGCAGACCCAGTGAGGCAGCGATTGTGGAGCAGGGCAGAGCGTGCAACCCAGGATCCCAGAGAAGGGACTGAGGTCCCACGGAGAATTGAGCAACTGCCATTGTTCACTCTCGACCCTGCCCTCACATACAATGTCACAATCTAGCGACTGGGGTGCCCAGCCCTGCTGAACACCTAAGGTTCCACCCCTCACTGTAACAGGAGCGACTAGAAAAAAAAAAAAAAAAAAAAAAAAAAAAAAAGAGAGAGAGAGAGAGAGAGAGATGGCTCAAACAGAAGAACAAATCAATGACCCAGGACTCATCCTTTTAAGTGACCAAGAGATAGTCAACCTATCAGATGGACAGTGCAAAACACTGGTGATCAGGAAGCTCACAGAATCGGTTGATTTTGGTCGCAAATTAGATGAACAAATGCAGGTTACCATAAAGAAATGAAGGAAAATGCACAGGGAACCAATAGTGATGGGAAGGAAACTGGGACTCAAAACAATAGAGTGGACCACAAGGAAGAAAGAAACAACTAAACAGGAAAGGATGGAGAAATAAGATTTAAAAAACAAACAAATGAGGAGAAGCTTAGGAACCTCCAGGACATCTTTAAACGTTCCAACATCCGAATTATAGGGGTACCAGAAAGGGAAGAGGAAGAGCAACAGATTGAAAATGTATTTGAACAAATAATAAAGGAGAACTTCCCCAATCTGGCAAAGGAAATAGACTTCCAGGAGGTCCAAGAAGCTGTGAGAGTCCCAAAGAAGTTGGACCCAAGGAGGAACACACCAAGGCACATTATAATTACATTAGCCAAGGTAAAATTGAAGGAGAGAATCCTAGAAGCAGCAAAAGATAAAGGTCAGTAACCTACAAAGGAGTTCCCATCAGACTGTCAGCTGATTTCTCAAAAGAGATCTTGCAGGCAAGGAGGGGCTGGAAAGAAGTATTCCAAGTCATGAAAGACAAAGACCTATATCCCAGATTGCTCTATCCAGCAAAGCTTTCATTTAGAATGGAAGGGCAGATAAAGTGCTTCTCAGATAATGTCAAGTTAAAGGAGTTCATCACCATCAAGCCCTTATTTTATGAAATGTTGAAGGGATTTATCTAAGAAAAGAAGATAAAAAAACATGTATAGTAAAATGACAGCAAACTCACAATTATTAACAACCACACCTAAAGTAAAACCAAAAGAAACTAAGTAAACAATTAGAACAGGAACAGAACCACAGAAATGGAGGGCACATGGAGGGCTAGCAACAGGGGAGTGAGAGGAGGAGAGAGGGGGAAAAGGTACAGAGAATAAGTAGCATATATTGTAATTTGAAAATAGATAGGGGGAGGGTAAGAATAGTATGGGAAATGTAGAAGCTAAAAAACTTATGACACATGGACATGAACTAAAGGGGGGGATGTGTGTGGGAGAGGGTGTACAGGGTGGAGGGGAGGGAGGGGGGAAATGGGACAACTGTAATAGCATAATCAATAAAATATATTAAAGAAAGAATTTTAAAAATTGAGGAGAGGCTTAGGAACCTCCAGGACAGCTTTAAACATTCCAACATCCAAATTATAGGGGTACCAGAGGGGAAGAGGAAGAACAACAAGTGGAAAAGTTATTTGAACAAATAATAAAGGAGAACTTCCCCAATCTGGCAAAGGAAATAGATTTCCAGGAAGTCCAGGAAGCTCAGAGAGTCCCAAAGAAGTTGGACCCAAGGAGGAACACACCAAGGCACATCATAATTACATTAGCCAAGGTAAAAATGAAGAAGAGAATCCTAGAAGCAGTAAGAGATAAGGAGACAGTCACTTACAAAGGAGTTGCCATCAGACTATCAGCTGATTTCTCAAAAGAGACCTTGAAGGCAAGAAGGGGCTGGAAAGAAGTATTCCAAGTCATAAAAGACAAGGACCTACATCCAAGATTGCTCTATCCAGTAAAGTTTTCATTTGGAATGGAAGGGGAGATAAAGTGCTTCTCAGATAAGGTCAAGTTAAAGGAGTTTATCATCACCAAGCCCTTAATATATGAAACGTTGAAGGGATTTATCTAAGAAAAAGAAGATAAAAAATGTGAACAGTAAAATGACAGCAAACTCACAATCATTAACAACCAAACCTAAAACAAATACAAAAGCAAACTAAGCAAACAACTAGAACAGGAACAGAAACACAGAAATGGAGAGTTATCAACAGGGGAGTGGGAGGAGGAGAGAGGGGGAAAAGGTACAGAGAACAAGTAGCATAGATGGTAGGTAGAAAATGGACAGGGGGAGGGCAAGAATGGTATGGGAAATGTAGAAGCTAAAGAACTTATAAGTATGACACATGGACATGAACTAAAGGGGGAGAATGTGTGTGGGAGAGGGTATGCAGGGTGGAGGGGAGTGAAGGGGCGAAATGGGACAGCTATAATAGCATAATCAATAAAATATATTTAAAAAGAAAGAAGAGTCACTTAGATCAATGGAACAGAATAGAGAGTCCAGAAATAAACCCATGTCTTCATGTTCAATTAATATTTGACTAAGGGGGCATGAGCATAGAATGGAGTAAAGACAATCTCTTCATTCAGTGGTGTTGGGAGAAGTAGAATAGTACATGCAAAAAAAAAAAAATGAAACTAGATCACCAACTTACTCCATTCACCAGAATAAACTCAAAATGGATGAAAGATTTAAATATAAGTCGTGACACCATAAAAATCCTAGAGGAGAACATAGGTAGGAAAATTTAATATATTATTTGCAGCAATACTTTCACCAATATGTCCCCTAGAGCAAGGGATATAAAGGTAAGAATAAACAGATGGGACTACATCAAATTAAAAAGCTTCTGCACGGCTAAAGAAACCATCATCAAAATGAAAACTGACTTATGTGAGAACATATTTCTCAATGATATATGGGACAAAGGTTTGATCTCCAAAACATATAAAGAACTCATATGATTAACAACAGGAAGAGAAAAAATTCAATTAAAAGCCTCGGCTGGTGTGGTTTAGTGGATTGAGCACTGGCCTGTGAACCAAAGGGACACTGGTTCAATTCCCAGTCAGGGAACATGCCTGGGTTGTAGGCCAGGTCCCCAGATGGGGGCATGTGAGAGGCAACCACACGTTGAGGTTTCTCTCCCTCTCTTTCTACCTCCCCTCTCTTCTCTCTAAATATAAATAAATAAAATCTTTAAAAACTCAATTAAAAAATGGGCAAATGACTAAGTAAACACTTTTCCAAGAAGGACATACAGATGGCCCATAGACATATTGGAAAAGATGCTCAACATCACACACCATCATAGAGATGCAAATTAAAACTGCAATGAGACACCATTTCAAGCCTGCCAAAATGTCCATCATTAATAAGTCAAGAAACAACAAGTGCTGGCAAGGATGTGGAAAAAGGGAACCCTAGTGCGCTGTTGGCGGGAAAGCAGACTAGTGCAGCCACTGTGGAAAACAGTATGGAATTTCCTCAAAAAGTTAAAATGGAACTGCCTTTTGACCCAGCAATTCCACTGCTGGGAATATACTCTAAGAATCCCAAAACACCAATTCAAAAGAACTTATGCACCCTTATATTCATAGCAGTGCTATTTAGAATAGCCAAGAATTTGAAACAGCCTAAGTGCTGGTCAGTAGGTGAGTGGATCAAAAAACTATGGTACATTTACGGAATGGAATACTATGCAGCAGAAAGAATGAAGGAATTCCTGCCTTTTGAGACAGCATGAATGGGAGTGGAATCTATTATGCTAAGTGAAATAAGCCAGTCTGTGAAAGACAAATATCATATGATCTTACAAGAAGAATCTAATGAAAAAAATAAACTAATGAGCAAAATAGAATAATAAGCATGGAAACATGGAAAATACATACAGTGGCCAGGTGGGGGTGCAAAATTGTAGGGGTAGGCATTAATCAAAAAACACGTATGAATGACCCGTGGACATGTACAATGGTGTGGGGATTGATTGTGGTAGCGGGGTTTGGGCTAGGCAGAGAAGGGCAAAGGGGGAAAATTGAGACAATTGTAATAGAATAACAATAAAAAATAAAAAAATGAAAAGGGAACAACAGACATGTGAACATTTTTATAAAAAAGAAAAATTGGAAAACATGCCAAAGGTGAAAAGTATGTTAATAAAAAGATAAAATATGTAAAAAAAAAAAGAAGAGGAAAATATACCTCCCAGCCATCTGGAGCATATTTATGCTACCTCTGAATCCCTGCACATATGTGCAACTAAGAGGAGTGACAGAAGAAAATGGGGCAAGTGAGAACTAATGATAGCATTCCCCACAACCTCCTCCTTTTCTTTAAAAAGCATGGTAGTAATTCCTGTTGGACATCTTTCCATATCAGTGCCTAAAGAACACACTTGTTATTTTATAGAGCTACATAATATTTTATTGCATTAATGAATCATACTTACTTAACTAGTTTCACAGGATACTTAGGTTGTTTTAATTTTTAAGTACCTATTTTAGTGGATTGAAACTGTATTAAATTAATTTATATTAATAAATATTTAATAGCAAATGTCATGTATCAAGCTTTATATTAGGCCTTGATTATACAACTTTCAGCAAGGCAAAGTTCTTGCCTTTATGAAAGTTACATTCTAGTTTTACAGCAGCTTTATTCTACATGCATTACTGGAGGGCATAAGTCAATGAGTTTCAGGACATCGCTTTCAAATTTTTTGCTCTTATATATAATTTGGCAATGAATATTGGTTTACTGGGGCCAGCTACACAATTTGAGGGACTCAGTACAAAATGAAATGATGGAGGCCCTTGTGCAACATGTAGGAAAACTGTCTTTTCCTTTCTTCTGCAATTTCACTCTCTAAATGTCATGGTGACTTTCTATTTGTATGTTTTTCCTATTTAATGTTGCACTCCTTCAGGCAGAGCCATAGTTGGGGGCTAATGCATTCCTCCACTGGGCATACAGGTATGCATGCCTAACTGTTCCTGCCCCTGTGCCCAAGTCCCTGCTGAGAGGGGGCAGCACAGAGGGTGGCAATAATTCCTGATATAGGGGTTGTGGGGAGAACAACTGAAAATCAGTCCTGGGGAGGCTGAGAGGTATGAAAAATAAGACCAAACTTGAGCCTAGGCTCTAAGCCCCTAGCACATGGTCTATTGTCACTTCAGACTTCACTTACATAGCACAGATTGAAAAATGAAATTATTAAGAATTTCAATACCATGACAAAGATCATTAAAACCCCAAACACAGTGTCCCCTTCTAAGAATGGGACCCTGTGTGACTGCCCTGGTTGTATGTCCATGAAATTCACTCTGCCTTCTACATGGGGGAAATTGTTGGCACAAAGAGCATGTGCATTTGTAATTTTAATAAATATTGATAAACTGCCCTACACAAAATTGTATACTTTCTACAGACATTTGCTCAGGGTCACACTACTAGGGCGCCAGGCTTTCTAGCCTCAAAACTGGCACTTGTAATGACTATACTGCTTACCTCTATACAGTGTACCTCAGCTTTCTCTTCTGAAAGTGGGGGAATAATATTCATCTCATTAGGCTTGTGATGAGAATTACATGAATGAATCCATGTGAAGTCTCAATGGTACACAGTAACCACTCAGAAAATGCTGGCATTGGACTTTGCATGCAGTGTTTTGTATTCTGGAACACCCTCTAGTGACTCAGACATGATGAGGAATTGGACATTTTCCTTTCTATTTTGTGGTCTGGTTTTCACAGTATATGTGTTTAAATTTGTCTGGATATTTCATGAAGACTGAATGATGTACAGACTGAAAAATGTTCTAATGTCTGTCCATTTAGCCAGATGTTGCATAGATTGGCTGGAGAGGTGGTTACCCAGCTTTTGGGCCCTCATGCTGCAGGATGCCTCCAGGCCTGCAGGATTCAAACAGTAACCACACAATGTAGAAAACTAGAAAATATAGGCAACATAAAACCAATGATACCCTGCCAAAGGTTTAATTTTTTTTCTATGATTTTTCCATCTTTGTGTTTACCTTGTTACTATCCTAAAATTTACTGATACTGTTATCATTCACACACACACAAAAAAAACCACCCCACAACATTCAGCTTGTTATGAACAAGGTGAGTCAGGCACTTAGAATATTTTCTTTTTTTCTTCTTCTAGAAATGGAATGAATTTGCTGTGATTTTGACCAAAATGCTAGCTATTCTGTAGGTCCTTGTACAGTAGAACAGTTAGGTACGAGCCCTCAAAGGTGGAGGTTAATTCAATACAAAAAAAAGAATCTTCCCTCCATCACAATAGTCCACTTGATTTTGGGAGTGAGCTTCATGGTCCTGAACATAGTTTTTCCTTCTAGTTGTATCTAGGATGGTACGAATATACAATTTTCTTTCCCATCTTTTTTTCTGCTCTCGCTCTTCTCCTTTCCATTTCCCTGGTACCTTCACTTTTCGCCAGTATCCTTCCAGGATCTTGTAGGGCCCAGGAGGCACTCCTACTCTTCCCCATGACAGCTGATATCTATGGCTTCCCCACCAAGAATTGGTTGTCAAGAGCCTTTTGGGGCAGAAAATAAGGCGGAGACAACGAGAACGCAAAGTGAGGCAACTGAGAGAGGTGCCCTGACTGCCGATTCCCGCAGACAAATCCTTTCTCATCCTTTTCCCTTCAGGCTCATGTCCTGCAAGCGGTCAAGGCTGGGTAGGTTAGCATGGGATTCGGGGAGGTGAAAAAATACGCAGAGTTGTTAGGATGTCTGACATGCCTTTATTCTTGTTGGGATGTCTGACATGCCTTTATTCCGGGTGGGACAGTCCACGCGTGCCACAAGTAAGGAGTCGTGCCCCTAAGAATCCTAACTCTCTAATATATTAAGTGCATACAAAGCTGGCAAGGTGCCAATACTGACCTTCTGGTTATTTAATAGAGCTTCATTCTGTGCATATAGACCCTTACTCAAGGTTGAAGCCTCATTGACTCCACTATCCCTACATTCCATACCTTCAGGGTTCCTTACCACACATTTTATGTGATGGTATCTTCCATTGAGGGTCCCTTGGCGAGGACGTCAGAGCTCTGCACTCAAATGCTGCAACAGCAATACAAACTGCTGCAAACCACCAAGACACAAGCACTACTGCCCAAGACGGCAAGGACCCACTGCCATTCAGTACTTAAGGATGCCCACCATTCCTGCAAGGGATCACATGTTAGGTGTTTGATAGCATGGTCCTCAGAAGCTAATTCCTGTAGAGTGTGGCTAACATTGCTACAGACATCTGGAATGTATACACAGCATTCAGCTACAACTAGAGTGCGTACCACACCTTGTGATGCAGTGAGCATGTCTAATGCCATGCAATTTTATAAGGCTACTTCTATCAATTGATACACTTCCTCATTTAAGATGCTTAACAAATCATGTGTTTCATTCAATGTGTGAACAGTGTGCAAAGTCAAAGCAGTTATCTCAGTCTCAGTGACTATAGAAGCAGCTTGAGGAGAAAAAATGGCCAGTGGGTACCACCAGGGGTTACGCTTTACCCTGTATCATGCCTTAAAAGTTTTCTAGTTGACTAGATAGTGAGTTTTCTGAACCCAAGAAGGAAGATAAGGCCACCCCCACGTACAATGACCAGTCCAATTTCTGGGCAAGTAAGGCCACCCATGTGAGCCACACACCCAGAGAGCCCCAGTGAGAACTACAGCCCACACATTCCACACCTCCCAGTAATGCTTCAGGGTATGCTGCTGACACAGACCTATTGGACTCCAGCCCACTTGGGCTTGTCCTTTAGGGTTCTCAATACAGAGGGGGGGCTGGTGCAGCCAACTCCATGGCCTCAGCTGTGAGCCACCCCAAGTCATCCCATATGGAGTAGCGGACTAATGGTTGGGGCCGGTCATACTGCTGCTCTGCCCCAGTGTAGATGTTGGTTCAGGTCACATCCCACAAGGAATGTGCACTGTTCCACTGGTAATGTAACCAAGTCCAGTTGGAAATGGAAGCCGGAGAGATGTGCCATGGGAGCCCAGCAGCCATGCTAAGGAGGATTTCAGTGCAGATCCAGCATGCTGACTGGTTAACCACTGAGGCATATGAATGACTCAGTCAACAAGGGTGTTAGTTTGTACCCTTTTGCACCTTGATTGGGGGTCCAGCATCTACTTGCAACACGAGTGGAGAACTCATAATGGGCCACAGGGATATCAAGAAGGACCTGCAGATAAGTGTTTCATGATCTGCTGGCCCTGGGTATATCACCTTTAAGATTGAAGGGCATGTCCCAATCACCCAGAGCACTATTTGCAAGTTTCTTTCTACCCCTTGTCTCCAAAGAGCAACAAGAGCTACCCAGTGCATGTGGGGGTAGCCTTTATTTCCCAAGGACATGTCCAAGTGGCTGTTTGTCCATGTTCTAGACCCTCAGGTGCAGGCAACAGAATTTTCCTCATTTCCCCATGTCTTGTTTTAGCAAAACATCCCTAGGCTGTACTTGTAGCTGAATTGAAGCTGAGGTCTGGTGGAGTAACACTGCCACTGAAGCATGGCCCTCCTCTGACTCCTTTCAGAGATTGGAGGACAGCCCATAAGCATTTCGTCCATCCTCCCATCATAGGGGTGGCAGCTGTGGCTTGTAGGCCCTGTTTTAATAAGCCATTATACCATTCGATCATTCCAGCAGCTTGGGGTTGATAGGTCACATGGAAATTTCAGTCAACTTGTACGTCTCAGGCCCATTGTTGCACCAAGGCCCCTGTAAATGCGTCCCTTGATCACTCTCAATGATCAAGTGTTGCCCATAAACAGAGCATCAATGCTCCAGCACAGTGATTGCCGCTTTTTAATCCAGGTGGTATGAAGGGTATGCAGCCAAGAGTCCAGGGGCTGTGTCCGCACATGTGATTGCATACTTATACCCCTCTGAACTAGCTAGGGATCCAATGATGTCAACTTGCCACTGGGTCAGCAGTAGTTGTCACTGTACCACCTGCCTGGTGGTTCCCACAGCCTCTGTAGATGCTTTCGTTAGCAGACAACCTATGTTGTCTCACAAGCTATAGGTCTCACAAGCTTTCTGTACCTTTTCTAAGGTGACAGGTAACCCCCAAGTTTTTATAGTAGACCACATGGTCTTCTGTTACTGTCCTGGGGGCAGGTCCTTTTAGAACCGCCATGACCAACAGGGCAGCACACACCACAACTCTCCTATAGTTGCTGTGATCTCCTCATGTGCTCTGGGCAGTCAGTACTGCTTAACCACCATCATCTGTTGTGAGGATGACAGCTGAACAGGGGGATGCTCAGCGTGATCCTGCAGCATAGTTGTTACCACTTGCACTTGCAAGCAGAACTCCCTTGCAGTGGTTTGCAGCCCAATGCCCAGGATATACTCAGGAATGATACACACAAACAGTATATTAACAGGGTTGGGGAGTGGGCAATTGCCCAATACTCAGGAAGAGCCACCCAACCTTCACTCCCACACTGTGCCCCCTATAACCATCAGGCTCCAGAAACTTGTCAGGGTTTCCATACAGGACAGTAAATTCTGCCCCTGTGCCTACTGGAACCAGGACCCCCTGGACATTAGTGGGAAACCAGTGGACAGCCAATTCCATGTGCAGCCTCTGGTCCCTATCCATCCCCTGTAGATGGGTTCCTCGGCCCTCCCCTTATTCAAAGTTCCAATGGATACCTCCTTCCTCTTCTCTGGAGGTTGGCACAGCCATATGGTCTTCCAGGCACACAGGATGAGCCTCCTGGGGCACATCCCCAGGTTTCCCCTTCACCTCCTTTTTCTTCTGGGGCTGCTCTGAATAGGGCTACCCTTTACTTACAGTGTCTGGCACATCTCCTGCATCTACCCAGACCATTGGAATCTCAGCCATGACACATTCTAACAAAGAATGAGATTCCTGAGATTCCCCTTCTGTTCTGCTGGCTATTTTGCAGCTGCTAGCATAGTGAGGGGTGAGTTGTGATGGAAGCTAACTTTCCCATATTACTATCAGTGCACATAATACTATCCACTCCTAAATCCCAAAGGCAGAAGAGCCACTCTGTCAAGGGTTCCCAAGACTGCTGCTGAAACTGCTTTGTCAGATCTACTGGCTTGGACTGCATATAGGGACAGTACATTGTGTGCCCAGCCATCAAGGTGGGGGCTAGCCAGCTTCCACCCAGGCACAATAGGCTGCTGTGATTTCATTTTCTGTATCATTACTGGGAGGGCCCTCAGGGAAATCAGTTCCTTTTCCCCTTTCTCCAAATTGTCCACTAGATCAGGGAAGGGAACCACTGCAATTCCTCTGTCCTGAGGTCTCCTTCCAGGGCAGGGACCTGAGCCTCCAAGGCTTCTGCTCCTTCTCAGAGCTCTCATAACCTTGCTGCATGGTGAAGTGCAGTCTCAATCATGGCTCACAAACTTGTAAGAAACACCCAGCCCATGGCTCCCTTATATACTAAGTGCACACAAAGCCGGCAAGGTGCCAATACTTACCTTCTGGTTATATAACAGGGCTTAATTTTATACATCCAGGCTTTTACTCAAGGTTATATGAACACTGCTAAGTCACAGTCATTCAGACATCCAGGTGAGGAAGACTGACTGACTCTCTTATCCCTACAGCTCACTGCCCTGGGTTACCTGCTTTCCTCTGCTGTCCACCTCATTTTTCTGCTTTAGTCCAGACTGCACTGTCACTTAGGAGAAGACCCAGGTGGCCATTCTGCTCCTGACCCAGTCCTTGGGAAAACCCACCTAGGAAAGGCCTTCTGTCATTCAGCAAAACAAACAAACAAACAAACAAAAAAACCCCACAACAAAACAAAACAAAAAACCCCCCCACAGTGGTGGCCATGTTGCTATTGGGCAGCTGTCTTTTGCTTTTGCTCATCATCAGGGAGCCTGGCAATTACAGGTGGGGTGTCTTTTTTTTCTTGCCTAGAAGAGAAAACTAAATGGAGGAATGGAGGAATAATTACATAGTATGGAACTCCTGGGGCTCTTTCAGGAATTGTAATATCTATATTCCAAAATATGGAGGACCCTGCATCTTCACATGTAATGGGAAGCTCTGATGCAAATTCCAGCTCCACCCCACTGATGGATGCATGTGTCAGACTCTAGTTTACTGTGCTGTGTGAAGACCCATGTGTGACTCTGGACAGATGGCCTAAATAAACCTCAGTTTTTTCAAGCACAGAGGGTCCCAGTCAGTATGAACCCACACAGGCCTACCCCAAGACACATTGTAATTGAAATGGCAAAATTCCAAGACAAAGAGAGAATCTTAAAGGCAGCAAGAGAGAAACAGGAAGTAACATACAAAGGAGTCCCGGTAAGGCTAGCAGCTGACTTCTCAACAGAAACACTACAAGCCAGAAGTAATGGCAAGAAATAGTCCAAGTATTGAAAAGTGAAGGCCTGCAACCAAGACTACTCTACTCGGCAAGGCTCCCAATTAAAATGGAAGGTGAAATAAGGAGTTTCCCAGAAAAAAGAAGGCTCAAAGGATACACTTCCACCAAACCAGCACTGCAGGATTTGTTAAAAGGACTGCTATAAGAAGAGAAAGAAAAAGAGTGAGAGAGGAACACAGGTATGAAGAAAGTAAAATGGCAATGAATCAGTACCTATCAATAATACCCTAAACATAAATGGATTAAATGCTCTAATCAAAAGACAAGAGTAGCTGAATGGATAAGAAAACATGACCCATATATATGCTGCTTGCAAGAGACTCACCTCAGATAAAAAGACCTACACAGACTGAAAGTTAGGAGTTGAAAAAAATATTCCAAGCAAATGGACAGGAAAAAAAAGCTGCGGTAGCAAAATAGACTACTTATATCAGACAAAATAGACTTCAAAACAAAAGTCATAAAAAGAGACACTGAAGGACACTTTATAATACTCCAGGGAAGAATCCATCAAGAGGACATAAACATTGTAAACATATATGCACCCAACATAGGAGCACCTAAATATATAAGGAAAATATTGAAGGACTTCAAGAAAGATATAGACAGCAACACACTTAAGCTAGGGGATTTTAACATCCCACTGTCAAAGTTCATAGCAGTACAATTTACAATAGCCAAGTGCTGGAAGCAACCTAAGTGCCCATTAGTAAATGAGTGAATAAAAAAACTGTGGTACATTTACACAATGGAATACCATGCAGCAGAAAGAAAGAAGGAGCTTCTACCCTTTGCTACAACATGGATGGATATGGAGAGCATTATGCTAAGTGAAATAAGCCAGGTGGTGAAAAGACAAATATCATATGATCTCACCTACAAGTGCAACCTAAGCAACAAAACAAATAATCAAGCAAAATATAACAGACATTGTAGTAAAGAACAAACTGACAGTAACCAGAGGCGAGAGGGGAGAGGCATAATGGGGGGAAATAGGGGAAGAGCCATCACAGAACATGTGTAAAGGACACATAGGCAAAGCCAAAGGGGGTAGGATGGAGAATGGGAGGCGGGGATGGATGGGGCATGGGGGTGTGGTGGGGGAAAAATGGAGACAACTGTACTTGAACAACAACAAAAATTATTTTAAAAAATTCTGTAGACATGTTTCTCTGAAAACAAAACAAAACAAAACAAAAAAACCAAACCTCTATTTCTTCAATTGTAAAATGATTAAACCACCCACTCATGGGGTTAATGTGAGAAGTAAATGTAACAAAGTACATTAAATACTTAGGCCTGTGTCTGGCTCTCAAAAACTAAAATAACACCTTCTGTGTGGGGCTTGTGCATGGGCAGTTAGGCCATAAGGGCAGGACTTTCTGTTGAAGTTTTTCCTCAGTGTGCAAGAGTGAGGGATACATAATAGAATGCCTTTGTTAAAAAATTGAGTGACAAAGTACAATTCTACCTTTAGATCCCCAGCCATTATATTTTTCACCCTTTCTGGCTCTAGGGTCTCCCTCAGGAGTTTCTTACTTTCTAATCCTTCTAGGTCAACATTAACACTTTCACTTAATCAGTCAAGTTGTTAACTCAAAGGTTAGATATTTTGACTTTTGATCTGGAATTCTGTATTAAGGACTTTGTGTTTTAATGAGGAACTTCAGGCATCTCCTGGCCTGGAGGGAGCTATCTTGAGGGGCAGGGATGACCTATGATAAAATGGCATTGATTGCTGGCTTTGGCACTCTTCAGTGGCCAGTGGTGGGTTCCTGCAGCCAGTGTCTTCTCTCCCCTTCCCCTCACCTTTTGCATCTCTTAATGTTATTCTCTATGGCCACTTCCACAGCTCCCAAGACACTTGCACACAGAACACCTGAGTCCTTCTCTCTGTGTCATGTCATCTTTCCTCTTGTTCCAGGGAAGTTTTGTTCCAGGAAAGTTTTTTCCACCAATGGAAATCTGTCTTCGTGTATGTCAGGGAACATTGGTGCTTCTCATCTGCAGCACTCCACTCAGGTGCTGCCCAAGGACCCTCCAAGTGCCACATAAAGATACTGAGGTCCAGATTTTAAAATAATAAGACTTCTTGGCTGCTGTGTCTCAGTGTATTGAGTGCTGGCTTGTGATGAACCAAAGCATTGCCAGTACAATTCCCAGTCTAGGGCATGTGCCAGGTCCCCAGTAGGGGATGCATAAGAGGCAACTACACATTGATGTTTCTCTCCCTTTCTCCTCCCTTCCCCTGTCTAAAAATAAATAAATAAAATCTTTAAATTGTTTAAATTTATCAATGGGAGAGAGAGAGAGAGATTGAGAGATTTGGTGTTCCACTCATTTATGCATTCAATAGTTGATTCTTGTATATGTCCTGACTGGGGATTGAACCCACAACCTTGGTGTATTGTGAAGATGCTCAACAAACTGAGCTACCCAGCCAGGGTTAAATTGATTCCATTCTAAATTCTTTTGAAATAAAGCTATTCTATTTCTAATTTATATTTATTGAGCTCATGTTAAGAGATACCCACCCACCCTCCAACGAATAAAGGGAAGCCAACATCTGTAAAAAAAAAAAACAAACAAAAAAACCAAACCCACCTTGTTAATCGCTAAGGCTGGAGTAACTCCAGATAGATTTTGGAGTGTGTATGATCCCTCAGGGTTCAGGAAAGAAAACTACTCAGGGGTTAAAGTCAAGAATAATGGTGATGGCACACAGCCATGAGATAAGATCTCGTTGAATCTCAATATTGAGCGTTTTTATTCTCTTTCCTGAACAGTTTATCCATCCCCAATCCCTTCCTGTTAACCACCAGTTTACTTTATACTCTTCCATGATAGACGCCTAGTGTTTGAAGCTACACTACCTCAAACTGCATTAGCAAAATGTTGATTAGAAGCTAAAAAATTCAAAGATACTTGCTTGGTACATCCTTCTGGTATTTTTTCTTTTTTCTTTTTCTCCTTTTTCTCTTCTGCTACTTTATACTTCCTACTATGGATTCACTTGGGTTGCGTATAAGAAGGGAGATTCCCAGGGGCATTGGTTGTAAGAGAGAAATAGAAAGTTGAAAGAAAATGACTCATTTTGCCATCTGTCTGCTTGACAGCAACCAGGAACAATGGAGTGACCAGTCCTTTCTCAATGTCTGTCCATTGGGCCTTGGTCTCCTTTTTTTTTCCCATTCCCTTGCCCATACTACTTGTGATTTTCCAGAAGAATGAAAGTTTGTTTCAGACACAGTTGGAAATTCTCCACCTTTGTTCCAATTTTATAACAGGATCTTGGAGCACACTTTCTTAAGAGGAGCAGGAAGAGAAGCAAGTCCATCTTCCTGCTAACATCTTTTTTTCTTTTTATTGTTTATGCTATTACATTTGTCCCGTTTTTCCCCATTTGCCCTCCTCCATCCTGCCCAACCCCAACTTCCATAGTCAATCCCCATACAGTTTTCCATGCCCATGGATCCTTCCTATATGCTCTTTGACTAATCACTTCACTTTCTTTCAATCAATCCTCACCATCCCCTTCACCTATTATAGCTGTCAGACTATTTCATGATTCCATGCCTCTTGTTCAATTTTGCTCATTAGTTTATTTTGTTCATGAGATTCCTCTTATCAGTGAGATCATAAAATATTTGCCTTTCACCAACTGATTTATTTCACTTAGCATGATAGCTTCCATCCCTGCTGTCCCCAAAGGCAGCAATTCCTTCATTCTTTCTGCTGCATAGTATTTCATTCTGTAAATGTACCACAGGTGTTTCATCCACTCAACTACTGATGGGCACTTAGGCTGTTTCCAATGCTTGGCTATTGTAAATCACACTGCTATGAATATAGGGGAGTATAAGTTCTTTTGAATTGGTGTTTTGAGATTCTTAGGGTACATACCCAGCAGTGGAATCCTGGATCAAAGGCAGCTTCATCTTTAACTTTTTGAGGAAATTTATTACTGTTTTCCACAGTGGCTGTGTCAGTCTGCATTCCTGCCAACAGTGCACTAGGGGTCCTTTTCTCATCCTTGTCAGCACTTGTTGTTTCTTGATTTACTAATGATAGCCATTTTGGCAGGTATGAGGTGGTATCTCATTGCAGTTTTTAATTTGCATCTCTATGATGGCTAGTGATGTTGAGCATCTTTTCATATGTCCACGGGCCATCTGTATGTCTTCCTTGGAGAAGTGTCTATTCAGGTCCTTTGCCCATATTTTAACCAGATTGTTTGTCTTCCTGGTGTTGGGCTATATTGAGTTCTTTATATATTTTGGAGATTAAACCCTTGTTTAATGTATCATTGGCAAATATGTTCTTACACCAGCCAGTTCCCTTTACATTTTGATGGTTTCTTTAGCTGTGCAGAAGCTTTTTATCTGATGTAGTTCTATTTGTTTGTTTTTTCTTTATTTCCTTGACCTAGGAGATATATTGGCAAAAATATTGTTATGTTGGATATCTGAAATTTTACTGCCTATGTTTTCTACTAGGACCTTTATGGTATTACAACTTATATTTAAGTCTTATCCATTTTGAGCTTATTCTGGTGCATGGAGTAAGTTAGTGGTCTAGTTTCTTTTTTTTTTTTTTGCCTGTACCAGTCCAGTTTTCCTAACACCATTGATTGAAGAGACTGTCTTTACTCCATTGTATGCTTGTGCATACAAGACAGTCAAATATTGTCAAATATTAATTGACCATAAATACATAGGTTTATTTCTGAGCTCTCTATGTTGTACCATTGATCTAAGTGTCTGTTCTTAAGTGTCTTATGCCAGTATCAGATTGTTTTGATTACAGTGACCTTGTAGTATATAGCTTGATATCAGGAATTGCAATCCCTCCAACTATGTTCTTTTTTTTTCAAGATTGCTGAGGATATTTGGGGTCCTTTTGGGTTCCATATAAATTTTTGGAATATTTGTTCTAGATCAGTAAAGCACACCATTGGTATTTTAATAGGAATTGAATTGAATGTATAGATTGCCTTGAGTAGCATGGACATTTTAATGATGTTAATTCTTCCAATCTATGAAATGGCATACACTTCCATTTATTTGTATCTTCCTTAGTTTCTTTCTTCAGTGCTCTATAATTGTCTGAGTACAGGTCTTTTACTTCCTTGGTTAAATTTTTTTCCTAGGTATTTCATTTTTTTGTTGTTGTTGCTGTAGTAAATGTGACTTTTGTTCTCTCTTTGTGATAGTTCATGTTTGGTGTACAAAAATGCTATCAATTTCTAAATATTGACTTTGTATCCTACTGTTTTGCCAAATTCACTTCTCAGGTTGAGTTTTTTGTGGAGCCTATAAGGTTTTTTAAGTACACTTTCATGCCATCTGCAAATAATGACAGTTTTACTTTCTCCTTTCCAATTTGGATGCTTTTTATTTCTTCTTCTTGTCTGATCTCTTTGGCTAGGACTTCTAGTACCATGTTGAATAAGAGCAGTGAAAATGGAGACATTTGTCTTCTTCTTGATCTTAAGGGAAATGCTTCTAATTGTTGCCCATTGAGTATCATGTTGACAGTAGGTGTGTTGTATATGGCTTTTATTATGTTGAGGTATGCTCTCTGTTTGCAATATCCTGAGTGGTTATCATAAATGGGTGATGGATTTTATCTAATGCTTCTTCCACATCTATTGATATGATCACATGATTTTTGTCTTTCATTTTGTTT
The DNA here is from genome assembly GCF_004126475.2 of Phyllostomus discolor. Lineage (NCBI taxonomy): Eukaryota > Metazoa > Chordata > Mammalia > Chiroptera > Phyllostomidae > Phyllostomus > Phyllostomus discolor. The sequence goes on along the minus strand of NC_040906.2, from coordinate 103,276,629 downwards.
ATGTGATGTATCACATTTATTGATTTGCAAATATTATACCATCCTTGCATCCCTGGAATACATCCCACTTGATCATAGTGTATGATCTTTTTAATGTATTTGATCTGGATTTCCAATATTTTGTTGAGGATTTTAGCATCTATGTTCATCAGAGATATTGGCCTTTAATTTTCTTTCTTTGTTGTGTCTTTACCTGTTTTTGCTATAAGTATAATACTTGCCTCATAAAAAGGGCTTGGGAGTCTTTCCTCTTGAGTTTTTTGGAATAGTTTGAAAAGGACAGGAGTTAGTTCTTCTTTGAATGTTTGGTAAATTCTCCTGTGCATCTGTCTGGTCTATGTTTTTTTCTGCCAGAAGTGTTTGGATTACTGATTCAATTTCATTAATTGTTATCAGTCTATTCCATTTTTCTAGGTCTTCTTGATTCAGTTTTGGAAGATTGTATGTTTCTAGAAATTTATTCATTTCACCCAGGTTGTCCAATTCCTTGGCATATAGTTGTTCATAGTAATTTCTTGCAATCCTTTGTATTTCTGTGGTATCAGTTTTTACTTTTCCTCTTTCATTTCTGATTTTATTTATTTGGATCCTCTTTCTTTTTTCTTAATAAGTCTGGTTAAGTGTTTGTCAATCTGTTTATGATTTCAAAGAAGCAGATCCTGGATTTTTTGGTCCAGGAATTGAAATTTTTTTAGTCTCTATGTCATTTAATTCTTCTGATATTGACTATTTCCTTCCTTCTACTCACCCTGGACTTGGTTTTTTGGTTGTTCCTGTAGTTCTTTTAGGTATAGGATTAGGCTGTTCATTTGAGATTTTCCTAGCTCTTTAGGTAGGTCTTTATTGCTATGAACTTCCCTCCTAGGGCTGCTTTTGCTGTGTCCCATATGTTTTGGGTTTTGTCTGTTCATTTTCATTTATTTCCAGGTCATTTTTCAGTTCATCCTTGATTTTGTTATTAACCAATTTATTGTTTAATAACCTCTTATTCAGCCTCCATGTATTTGAATATTTTTTACTTTCTTGAGGTTGATTTCTACTTTCAAGCCCTGTGATCTGAGAAGATGATTGATATGATTTCAATTTTCTGGAATTTGTTAGGCTTATTTTGTGTCCTACCATGTGGTCTATCTCTGAAAATGATCCATGTATATTTGTGAAGAATGTATATTTTGCTTCTTTGGCATAAAAAGTTTTGTAAATATCAATTAAGCCATTTGATATTGTTTCATTTAATGCTGCTAAATCCTTTTTGATATTTTTGTCTGGGAGACCTATCCACTGTTGGCACAGGGGTGTTAAAATCCCCTACAATGATTATATTGCTGTCAATCTCTTTCTTAAAGTCCTCCAATATTTTCTTTATATATCTAGGCACTGTTATTGGGTACATATATGTTTACAAGGGTCAGATCCTCTTGTGGGACTGCTCCCTTAAGTACTATGTGGTGACCTTTTTTGTTTCTTGTTATGGCCTTTTGTTTCTGAAGTTTATTTTGTTTGATATAAGTATTGCTACCTAAGCTTTTTATTTTCATGTCCATTTGCATGGAACGATTTTTCCACCCCTTCACTTTTAGCCTGTGTAAATCTTTTGCTGTGAGGTGGGTCTCATGTAGATAGCATATATGTGGGCTATGTTTTCTTATCCATTCAGCTACCCTATGTCTTTTGATTGGAGCATTGAAACCATTTACATGTAAGGTTAATATTTGTAGGTGTTGCCCTTTTTTGCCCTCTTTGCCCTTTTTTTCCCCTTTGTATCTGTGTTCCCCTCTCTGTGTTTCTTCCACTTCTGAAAGCAGTTCCTTTAGCAACTCTTGCAATGCTGGTTTGGTGTAACTGTACTCTTTTAACCTTTTGTTATTTTCTCTAGGAAAATCCTTATTTTGCCTTTCATTTAAATGAGAGCCTTGTTGGATAGAGTAGTCTTGGTTGCAAGTCTTTGCTTTTCATTACTTGAAATATTTCAAGCCAGTCTCTTCTGGTCTGTAGTGTTTCTGTTGAGAAATCAACTGAGAGCCTTATTGGTGCTCCTTTGTAGGTAACTAGCTGTTTCCCTCTTGCTGCCTTTAAGATTTTCTCTTTGTTTTTAATTTTTGCCATTTCAATTGTTATGTATCTTGGTGTGGGCTTCTTTGAGTTCACCTTGACTGGGACTCTATATACTTCTTGAACCTGTATGCCACTCTCCCTCATCACTTTAGGGACATTTTCTGTCATTATTTCTTAAAACAGATTTTCTATACCTTGCTCCTTTTCCTCTCCTTCTGGTGTCCCTATGATGTCAATATTGTTATATTTCATGTTGTCCCAGAGCTTCCTTAAAGCATCCTCATTCTTCTAAAGTCTTTTTTCATTTTGTTGTTCTGACTTGGTGTTTTTTTCTGTCTTGTCTTCTAACTTGTTGATTTGATCCTCTGGTTTTCCAGCCTGCTTTTAAATCCTTCTAGTATATGCTTCACTTTAGATATTGCATTATTAATTTCCATCTAGTTCTTATTCAAAGTTTCTATGTCTTTTCATGCTGATGTAGTTCCCACTAAGTTCCTTGTAGTTTTCACTCAGTTCCTTGAACATCCTTATAACAATTACTTTGAATTCTATGTCTGATAAATTGCTTACCTGGATTTCATTTAGTTGTTTTTCTGGAGATTCTTCCTTTTCTTTTGTTTTGGAGTTCTTTGCCTCCCTATTTTAGTTGTCTCTTTGTGTTTGTTTCTGTATTAGATTGGTTTGCTTTGACTCTGTTTTGTGGAGCAGCCTTATGTGTTAGGATTCTTGTGGGACAAGTGATGCAAACTCCTTGATCTCCTGATCTGGATGCCCTAGGAATGTCCTTTGTATTGGTTATGTGGACTCTCCTGTTGGAGTTGGGTCCTGATTATTATGGCCCATTCATTGGTGGGAACTCCCCTCCAGCTGGCTGACTAAGTGGTTCGGCTCCTACCTCATCCCATATGCTGTTGTATAGGTACTGACAGAAAATCCAAAACAACACTTAAACAAGCAATACCTTCCTCTATATATAACAACAATATTGATGACAAGAAACCCAAGAATAATAAAAGCAGAAAAAGACATGGAATAGTAGAGAAAGAGGAAAAAGAAAAATAATATGAGAGGACCACAGGAAAGAAAAGTGATGAGAGGAGAAAGAGGAAGAGAATAATACTAAAATGAATAGAAAGATGAAAAAGGGGGAGAAGGAACACAGAAAAATTAACATAAATAGTAAAAAGAGAAAGGAAGGGAACAGTGGAGTAATCAAAGGTAAGAGTAAAATAGGAGATAAGAAAGAAAAAGTAGGGCATCATAAATAAAAGAAAAAGAAAAATAGATAAAAATAATAAAAAGAATAAGAAAAAGAAAAAATAGTGAAAATAATTAAAAAAGAACCAAGCAGTCCAATCAAGATGGAGGTGTAGGTAGAAACCCTTCACTTCTTCACACAAACAAAAGGAGGATAACAACCAATCTAAAAACAATAAACAACCAGAAGTGCCAGAAAATCAAGCTGCATGGAACTCTGACAACCAAAGAATTAAAGAAATATTTTACCATACCCGCAGGAAGGAGACAGACAGCCAGCAGATCGAGAGAACTGGCAGCAACACAGCAGACTGCACGGTGAGGCAGGGCTGGCTGAGAGGACTCACAGCAAGGTGGTGGACTGTGCAAGCAAGATAGGGCTGTCTGAAAGGGAAAGTAAGACTCAAAGCTAGCTGTAAACTACAGTGGGAGGTGCCGCAGTGGAAGAAACCCTCAGTCTCACAAAAGAGAGTTCATTGGGAAGTGGGGCTAGAGCCAAGCAAGCCAGCAGCATGTTCCCTCTCTGACCCTTCCCCCACAGACAGTGCTCAAACACAGCAAAGAGGGTTACCTCACCCTGGTGAATACCTAAGGCCCAATCCCCTTACAACATAACAGGTGCACTGAGACAAAGAAATATAGCCTAAATGAAAGCACAGGTCAGAACTCCAGAAAAAGAGTTAAGCAATGAAGGAGATAGCCAACCTATCTGATGCAGAGTTCAAAACACTTGTAATCAGGATGCTCACAGAACTGATTGAGCTTGATCGCAAAATGAAGCAACAAATGAAGGCTACCCAAAGTGAAATACACCAAAATATTCTGGGAACCAACAGTGACAGGAAGAAAACGGATTCAAATCAAGGACTTGGAACAAAGGAAGAAATAAACATCCAACTGGAACAGAATGAAGAAAGAAGAATACAAAAAAATAAGGGGAAGCTTAGAAACCTCTGGGACAACTTTGAACATTCCAATATCCAAATCATAGGGGTGCCAGAAGGAGAAGAACAAAAGTAAGAAACTGAAAACTTATTTGAACAAATGATGAAGGAACACTTCCCCAATCTGGTGAAGGAAATAGACTTCCAGGAAGTCTAGGAAGCCCAAAGAGTCCTAAAGAAGATCAACCCAAAGAGGAACACACCAAGACACACCATCATTAAGGTACCCAAGATTAAAGACAAAAAGACAATCTTTTTTAAAAATATTTTATTTATTTATTTTTAGAGAGGGAAGGGAGGGAGAAAGAGAGAGAGAGAAACATCAATGTGTGGTTGCTGGGGGCCATGACCTGTAACCCAGGCATGTGCCCTGACTGGGAATCGAACCTGCAATGCTTTGGCTCGCAGCCCACGCTCAATCCACTGAGCTACCCCAGCCAGGGCACAAAGAGACAATCTTAAAAGCAGCAAGAGGAAAGGAGAGAGTTACCTACAATGGAGTGCCCTTAAGACTATCAGCTGATTTCTCAAAAGAAACGTTACAGGCAAGAAGGTGCTAGAAAGAAGTATGTGAAGTCATGAAAGGCAAGGACCTACATCCAAGATTACTTTATGCAGTGAAGCTATTATTTAGAATGGAAGGGCAGATAAAGTGCTTCTCAAATAAGTTCAACTTAAAGGAGTTCATCATCACCAAGCCTTTATTATATGAAATGTTAGAGGGACTTATGTAAGAAATTGAAGAAGATCAACAACTATGAACAGTAAAATGACAAGAAGCAACTATCAACAACTGAGCCTAAAAAAATGAAAACAAATACTAAGCAAACAACTATAACAGGAATTGAATCACAGAAATGGGCATCATATGGAGGGTTTTCAGTGGGGAAGGGGAGGGGAAAAACAGGGTGGTAGGTACAGGGAGTAAGAAGCATAATTGATAGGCATAAGAAAGATGGGAAGAGGTTATAAATGGTATAGGAAACAGAGAATTCAAAGAACTTATATGTACAACCCATGGACATGAACTAAGGTGGGGGATGCTGGAGGGTTTGGGGGTGCAGGGTGGAGGGGGAATAAAGAGGGAAAATTTGGGAAAACTGTAATAGCATAATCAATAAAATATACTTCAAAAAAAGCAGAAAGAACCAAGTGGACTGGTCTCAGCTGAGTTTGGTGCTTACCTGCTGGTTTCTCCCTTTGGATGCCAATCTGATATCTGAGTCTGGTGTGAGCCAATGTCAGGTGTTGTCCATGTCTGGCCCTCGTCAGCCTTTTGGAAGCTAGAAGCAACTCACAGGTTGCCACTGATTCTTCCAGGCTTGGCTGCTTCCAGGGTGGGCCAAGCGGCTCTGCAAAGCTGGCTTTTTATCAGCACGAGGTCCAGAGTTGTGTCAGTAAACGTCCCAAGTGACTGCAGGATCCACTTCTGCCTTGAGAGGGCTTTTAGGTGTGGTTTGGATCCCTAGACAGGGCATGTACAGGAGGCAACCGATTGATGTTGATGTTTTCTCTCACACCAATGCTTCTCTCTCTCAAACCAATAGATATCCTGTATGCATTGTCTTCTTTCAAGTCTCATCATCCTGATGGGCTGGTGGAAGGGTGGGAAGAGTCCAGCAGCAAAATTATAACATGGAACGAAGGCGGAGTGTTCACGCCACTCCCTCCAGTGTCTTGGACTCAGGCTCCTGCTGCTGCACTCCAGCAATAGCCTCCACAGCCAGTTCCTCCTTGGTGGCCTCTCTCTACCCCCATCACCCCCAGCTCCTCAGCCGATCCACAGCCTCTTTAGTTAGACTCTGTCCAGCTCATGGTTCCAGCGACTCCCTGAACCAGTGACTCCCTCGGCCACAGATGTGACCGCCCCCTTCCTGGAAAATATCAGTCCCTGGACCCAGGCTCCTGGCAGCAGGGCTCAAGGCTGGGCCTGCACAAAGGGTGTGGTAGAGAGGGCAGGCACAGAGGCTTGCTTGCCTGTTCCAGCTGATTCTTCCCAAGGAGGATTTTGTAAATTTCACAAAGTGGCACACACTCTAAACCTGCACAGCCACAAGTGCCAGGCTGGACAGCGGCAGTGGCAGTGACTCCACGGGGGGAGCCCAGACCACCTGTCCCAGAGCACCCACACAAAGGGACAGACACTTGCACACTCACACATGCACACATCACCTGCTCACATGTTCACTCACACATTCTCTCACACACACTCAACTGACTTATCAAGTTGATTTCACTGTAGTTTAGCTGTAAGACCAGTCCAGGGCTAGGAGCAAGTAGATGGAGCATCCAGCTACTCTGCCGCCATCTTGGAACTCTGATTTTTCTACTAACATCTTGCTGTCAGACTTGAGCCACTATTAGTGCTATCATGTGGGTGAGAACTTATGCAGACACTGGAAATTTTATCTGTAATGCCATTAGTGGACTCCTTGGAGATAGGAGATAAACAGAGGTTTTGCTATGCCTAATGCTGGAGAGGAAGCTTCAGTTTGCTAACACTAAAGGCTACTTTCCTTTTAAAACCAGAATTTATATTTTTATTTAAAGATGTTCAAGTGGATTTATTTATTTATTTATTTATTTTATTTTTTAATCATTGTTCAAGTAGTTTTCTCCCTTTTACTCCCAATCCAGCCCACCCACCCAACCTTCCCCACTTCCCTCCCATTACCACCCACCCCCTAGTTTTTGTCCATGTGTCCTTTAAATTTGTTCCTGTAAATCCTTCCCATTCTCTCTTGAAATTCCCTCTTCTCTCCCCTCTGGTCACTGTCAGCCTGTCCCCTATTTCAGTGTCTTTGGTTATATTTTGCTTGTTTCTTTGTTTTGTTGTTTAGGTTCCTGTTAAAGGTGAGATCATATGGTATTTATCTTTCACTGCCTGGTTTATTTCGCTTAGCATAATGCTTTCTAGCTCCATCCAAGCTGTTGCAAAGGGTAGGAGCTCCTTCTTTCTTTCTGTTGCATAGAATTCCATTGTGTAAATGTACCATAGTTTTTTGATCCATTCATTTACTGATGGGCATCTAGGTTGCTTCCAACACTTAGCTATTGTAAATTGTGCTGCTATGAACATCGGGATGCATAGGTTCTTTTGGATTGGTGTTTTAGTGTTCTTAGGATATAGTCCCAGCAGTGGAATTGCTGGGTCAAAAGGCAGATCCATTTTTCATTTTCTGAGGAAGTTCCATACTGCTTTCCATAGTGGTTGTACCAGTCTGCAGTCCCACCAACAGTGCACTAGGGTCCCCTTTTCTCCACAACTTCTCCAACACTTGTTGTTTGTTGCTTTGTTTATGGTGGCCATTCTGACTGGTGTGAAGTGGTATCTCATTGTGGTTTTAATTTGCATCTCTCAGATAGCTAGTGATATTGAGCATCTTTTCATGTGTCTTTGGATTTTCTGTATGTCCTCCTTGGAGAGATGTCTGTTCAAGTCCTTTGCCCATTTTTTAATTGGGTTCCTTGTCTTCTTAGAGTGTAGTCATGTAAGTTCTTTATATATTTTGGAGATTAAACCCTTGTCTGAGGTTTCATTGGCAAATATGTTTTCCCATACAGTTGGTTCTCTTTTTATTTTGATACTGTTTTCTTTAGCCATGCAGAAGCTTTTTATTTTGATGAGGCCCCATTTGTTTATTCTTTCCTTTATGTCCCTTGCTCTAGGGGACAAGTCAGTAAAAAAGTTTCTTCGTGAAATATCTGAGATTTTCCTACCTACGTTCTCCTCTAGGACTTTAATGGTGTCACGTTTTATATTTAAGTCTTTTATCCACCTTGAATTTATTTTTGTATAAGGTGTAGGTTGGTGCTCGAGTTTCATTTTTTTGCACATAGCTGTCCAGTTCTCCCAACACCATTTGTTGAAGAGGCTATTTTTACTCCATTTTATGTTGCTGCCTCCTTTGTCAAGTATTAATTGACCATAGAGACTTGGGTTTATTTCTGGGCTCTCTGTTCTGTTCCATTGGTCCATGTGCCTGTTTTTATGCCAGTACCAGGCTGTTTTGATTACAGTGGCCTTGTAGTATAGTTTAGTGTCAGGTATTGTGATCCCTCTTACTTTACTCTCTTTCTCAAAATTGCAGCAGCTATTCGGGGAGATGTTCAAGGGAATTTAAAAAGGCCCAAAGATGTTCAAGTTTTCTAAAAGATCATACTGAGTTGGTGTCTGTTGTCATTGCTAAAGCCTCAGTTTGATCCTGGTTATTTATATGCTTTGATAATTCTTCTAGTTGAGTAATGATGAATTTCTCTGACTGCTAGGATCTTTCATAAATGGTCATCAGTTTACAAATGATGACACATGCAATACTAGAAACAATCATGAAAGGCTTGCCATAAGGAAAGGTTCTGGGCATACCAGCATCATGGATAGCAAAATAACAGCACCTGCAAATAAGACCAGTGGGTATAGATATTGTTAAAGTGGAACATACTGATGAACACTGGAGAAGTACTCCTGGAGCCCCCTGCTTTACATCAAGGTAATCTACTTCCAACAGGAATCTTACCCATGTAGTGATTACCCCTGTGGTTTTATCCACAATAGCAATGCTGTTACTCAGAGACCCCAAGGAGACAGACCCATAAGGGCTTGGAAGATGCTTCCAACAGCTGGTCATCAGGCTGAGCAGGGGCTTTGGTGTCAGATAAATAAGCGTTCTCATCTTGGTTTATTATGTGTGAGACATTGGGCAAGTTTCAGTTTCCCCATTTACAAAATGGAAATAAAAATACCTATCTCAAAGAATGTTATAAGGAGTAAAAAAGATACTCTTAGTAAAGTGCACTACCACCAAATGGTTATAATAAAACAAATGCTACTATTATCACCCTGTAATTCATAGGATGTAAGGACTTAAATGTGTGGAAAGTGTGTCATGACTAAGGCCCAGGGAAGAAAGCATCTCTTTTCACCAATATCTATGTCTTTGACAAATAACAGAGACCACCAAAGAAGTTATATACAGTGCAGTAACAAGTGATCTTTGAGTCAGAAGACATTTTTGTTGATCTTTCATTAAGCCTCTAACAGGACAATAGGCACTGTGCAGCTCTTGTGTGGGGATGCAAAGAACACTGTACTTAGGGGCCCTGTCTTTGTGGAGCTTAAGTTCTGATCAGGAAGGTAGATATTAAGCAAATGATTCCACAGTTATTTTAATTACCACTGAGATACGTGCTTTGAATGATGAATACAATGTGCTATGAGAGTGACCAGGAGAGTGAGGTGTGGGGTCTAGGTTAGTCTCAAGAATTTCAGGGAAGGCTTCCCTGAGGAGGTGACACTTAAGCTGTTAATGAGGTAAAAATGAACATGGGGTGGGGAGGCCAAGGGGGACACCTCCAGGCAAAGAGAGCTGGGTATACTTGGTCCCAGAGTTTAAAGTATTTGAGCAAGTTAAAAGAATGCAATCTGGCCAGCATTGCTGGCGCATTGTGAGAGAGAAGGGGACCCAAGACCTGGGTTTGAGACCCAGTTCTACTTATTGATTGTGTGGCCTTGGGCAATTAATTTAAACTTCCTATGCTGTAGTTTTGTTGTTTTTTATCATGGAGATACTACCACACAGAAATAGTTGAAAGCATTAAGAGACATAATGTTAGATTTTTGTAAAGGATGCACCAATAAGGTCTTATGCTTCTGTGCTGATCTAAGTGTAATAAATACCAAAAACATTTGAAGGTGTATGTTAGTCATGTTAGCTCTTTGAATTTCAGGGTGATGACTCAGAAAGACAGGGAAAGAAGGTTAAAACTCTGGAGAAACTTGCTGACTCGAGCTGCTGAAGCAGAGCTTGTTTCCCATCTGCTCTAGGCTTTCCTGCTGCTGCATGAGAATGGGCATTGAGTCCCTGGGCCAGGGCAGGGACCATCTCACCCACTGTAATAGAGGCATGGTTTCCATGTAGGGCCGCAGAGGCAATTCTGCTAACATTTTGATGTATTTTCTTCCAGCTTTTTAACATATATATGCCACAGTTGTATGAATTTTGAATCCTTTTTTCCCTCAAATTCTCATTTTTTCAATGTTAGTATCATTGGAAGATACTCTTTTAAACATGTTTTCATAACTATTCCTTTGAATGGATATATTCCAACTTACTGAGTCAGGTACCTGTGATTTGGACCTTAAGATTGTTTCCTTGTCTGGTTTAGCACTAACAATGTGGTAATGAATATCACCAAGATAATTTTCAATTTCCTAGAATCATAGATTCCTCTTTTCCAGGGGGGATTCCATGCTTCCATACCCTCATTTTACACAGGACTTCAAGGGAGCCAGAGACAAGTTGCCAGAATGAAAGACCTTGGGGGCTTGTTTGTAGGTTGCCTGGAAAGCACCCACTCAGATACTCTCCAGCCCTTCTGTGTCTGGGAAGGATGTCCTCTGAGTACTCAGCTATGCCAGGACCATGTAGGAGCACAGAGGGAGGGTGTCCCACTGGCCAGGCAGCTGAACTAGCCTGTAGATGGGGCACAGAGACAGGAAACATCTTTTCCAAAGTAGTCTAAGAAACTTATCCATATGGCATTTTCTTGGTGTCAATGATTCTGTTTTAGTTGAAGCCCACTTATTTTGATTCTGCCCTGCTAGGAGGACAGGCCACTTAGAGGAGAGGTGGCTGTCATTTTGAGTGGTTAGAAATCCTGCCCCATTCTACTCCTTTTCTGCCCATTTTTCTAGTCGGGTGGTTCTCAACCAGTCCCTTGGGAGCATTTTGAAAATGCGTGGGCTTTCTTTTTGTAATTATGATGATGGAGGAAGGCACAATTGGCATTCATGGGTAGTGCAGGGGTATAAGATAGTCTTCAAACTAGTCTGCATAATGAAGAATTGTCCCTCAACCAGATTCTCAAATGTCCCCTAGGACATTTCTTGTAGGTGAAACCTGTGCTTAATTATCTGAGTCTAAAATTTAATAGTTAAAAAACATTTTAATATACAATTAACTTTCTGGGAATGCAATTACAGTTTTGTGTAAACTTAGGGAAGATTGACTTTGCTAAGAGAGCTGTCCAACATTTTAAGTTGCTTCACTGATGACAACATGCTGGAAGTAGTCTCACTTGTAGTAGCCGGTGTGCAGCAGCTCCATCCCTGTGGCTCTATGGATAAGTGCCAGTGGCTGTGTGCTTATCCCAGCTTCTAGTTTAGTCAGGCCTCAACACTCACACATATTGTGCATGCTATTTTACTACAAATTGCTTTTCATTAGACAGGGAAGGATGTTGGTTCTTTTAAAGGTCTGTGTATGTAGGTAGGCTATAGTATCTGTGAATTTCAAGTCAGCATAATAAAGGAGTCATTACAAAATATTTTGTTATAAAAACGGCTGAAGATTGAGAACCTCAACTCTAATCAGTATTTGGCTTTTCCCTACCTCTTTCCCAGGATCAGCCAGAAAGAAGTGGAGTTTCCCCCGCAAAAAGCCCTGTCTCCTCTCGCCCAAATTCACTCACATGAACAGCCACACAAGCAGACACACACACACACCCCGACACACCTTCTACCACCAGACCCTAGCCAAGAGCCTCTAGAACTGTCAAAAGGCCCGCACTTCCCCCATTCTGTCTCAAGAGCTTCCAGTTCTTCCTCAGTGAATAAATATTGAATGTCAGGCCCTTTTGGACTGCAGAAGGTAATGCAGGTTCCTGTCCACTTCTTGGAGGCCCTTTTGTCTGTGCCACCCCCCCCCCCCCCGCCCCGCTTTTCAACCTCCTACTATCTCAATTTCTCCCTTTGGTATTCCCCTCCCCAACTTTTGCTTCCAGTCCTCTCTCCGCATTCCTTTCTCAGAGCAGGCTAGTAGAAACGCTGCTGAACCCGTGAAACCACTCTGGTCTCCTGGCTCTTTTCGTCTCCACCCAACTTCTGTTGCGCTTAGAAGGCTCGGGGACTTCACCCCCTCCTTTTCCTGCGCTCCTCTCCGCTGTCTGACCCTGGCTTCTTCCTCTCCCACCTGTCTTCTCCTCCAAGCCTCTGCTTCTCTCCTCTCACCCAGATCCAGAGCGGCCTTCTCTTTGTGCAACCGTTTTCCTCCACCTGCATCCTAGATTCCCTGTCTCAACGCCAGCTCCTGCGCCTCGGGCACGGCTTTCCTCGCCTCTACCACCTCGTCCAGCGGCCTCCGCCGCGGGTCGCAGTGGAGAGCGCACCTGCACCAGCGTCCTCCTTGCGCAAACCACCGCCCCTGGCGCTCCCCGCGGTCCAGGGCGGGGCCGGGGGCTTGGGCGGCTCCCTAGGCTTGGGATGTGGGAGGGGCCCTCCCTCCCCGCCGGGCTCCCCTCCCCCGCCCTCCCTCCCCACTGTTTCCCCGCTCTTCCCCCCGCCCGGTCTTCTACCGCACCCTCCTGGTCCCTCCGCCCCGGAGCTTTCCGGGTCCCCGGCGCCGCCTCCTTCGCTCCCGGCTCCCGCGGCCTCCGCCGCCGCCGCCGCCCCGGGGAAGGATAGACGGGGGTGGGGTCGGGGACAGCCAGAGAGGAGGCCGAGACCTTGGCTGGGCCGGAGCCCGAATTCTAGTAGGAGGGTCGGGCGGAGGGAATAGGTGGAGGCGAGTGGAGGGAGAGCGGGGCGCAGCGGCCGGGCCTGGAGCCTTGAGGCCGCGGACAGGCGGGGAGCTGGGCCGGAGCGCCGAGGTAGGAGCCGGGGCCCCGGAGCAGGGCTGGGTGGGGGGGGACGCGGGGAGGGCCGAGCCGGGAGCCCGAGGCTGCGGGAGAGCAGGGGCGGCGGGGCGGCAGCCGGGGAGCTGGGCGAGCCGGGCCGTGGAGCCGCGGGGCACAGGGGGGGAAGAGGTGGAGTCCCGGGAGGGTGGGGGGCCGAGGGAGTCTGGAGGAGGGTGTGGACACGGTTTCTCTCCTCCTCTCCCCTCGCCCGCCGGGGCTCCGCCCCCGCCTCCCTCGCGGGGCTCTCTCCTCGAACCCAGGCTGAGTGGAGTCGGAGCCCAGGAGCTACGGCAGAGAGGCCGGGCCACCTCCGGGTCCGGGTGGTGCCGGCGGGGCTCGATGCGGTCCTCACGGCCGCCTCTCACTCAGATGCTGCTGCTGCCGCTGCCGCTGCTGCTGGCGCCACTCTTCCTCAGCCCCCCGGGCGCGGGCGGGGCGCAGACCCCCAACGCCACCTCTGAAGGTGCTTCCTTCTCCCGCGACTTCGGGCATCCCTCCATCTTTCCTGGTCCTCGTTCCTGTCCCGTCAGTCAGGCAACCACGTCTGCTTAGCCCACTGGACTACCCCTGACAGCTTTTCTATCAGCGCACATCAGTACTAGGCTACCTCTCTGTGACCCTGCGTTATTTTCTCAACTACACCCCTTTTTCTGGCCCCCCATCACTACCCCAGTTCTGCCCTTTTCTTAGTTCCACATTTCTCCCAGGTGGCCTTGTAAGACCCCCGTCTCATCTCATCCTAATTCAACTCAAACGTCCTCTTTGAGCCTTTCTCACACCCCTACGGTTTCTCAGTTACTTTTCTCCTTACCTCTAATCAGCACCCTTTCTTCCCAACTTGTGGGCTTTCATTAGACTTATCCCTGACTCATTACTGTCTACCCAGAGTTCTCCGAGCAGAACATTAGCTCTGAGCAGAGTTTCGTTCCATACCCATCTCTCCTTCGACCCTCAAGCATCCCATCCCATCCCCTTTGTCCTCCACCTGTCCATTGACCACACCCTAGGGTCTCCTGCATTTTTGCCCAATGACCCTACCTTTTCCCTTTCCCCACCATTCCTTTCTTTACTCCTTCTTGACCCACCTCTCAGGTTGCCAGATCATACACCCGCCCTGGGAAGGGGGCATCAGGTACAGGGGCCTGACTCGTGACCAGGTGAAGGCTATCAACTTCCTGCCTGTGGACTATGAGATTGAGTATGTGTGCCGGGGAGAGCGAGAGGTGGTGGGGCCCAAGGTCCGAAAGTGCCTGGCAAATGGCTCCTGGACAGATATGGACACACCCAGCCGCTGTGGTGAGTAGCCTCCCAAAGTCCCTCCCTTCTTCAAGACCATTCCTCTTCCTGCCTCAAACTTAACATTATTGTTTGCAAGTCAGCACTTCAAATCCAGTGTAATTACACTCACAAATACATCTACTTAAGAGGGACTTTATTGTGTGCAGTGTGAGCCAGTAAAGTTAGCAGCCTGCACATTTAATTGCATCCTTCCTTCATTAGGCCATTGACCATTTATAAAATAACCTGATTATTCATCTTGTGAGTTATTTTCTTGGAGTATTATTTGTGGCAGTTTATGCAAAAACATTCTTTACTCCTTCTTGACCCACCTCTCAGGTTGCCAGATCATACACCCGCCCTGGGAAGGGGGCATCAGGTACAGGGGCCTGACTCGTGTGATGTGATTTCATCACATTTCTGAATATCTCTGTCTCCAATGCAGAGGCTGCATACCTAAGAAACAGAATCCAGTTTAACATTAATACAAGCCAACTAGAATAAGAAATGCAAATCTGACTGTGCATCTAAATTCAACCCCCCCCCCCCCAAAGCCAGAGAACCACCCACTGAAGAGGTCCCATTTTATGTGCTTATAGCTCCATCTTGGGTCCCTACATGGCAATGTTTTTTTTTTTTTTCCTGTGGGAATGTGGATACTTCCAGGGCTAAGGGAGGACTGGAGACTGAGCGGCTAATCCTTTTTACACTGGACTTCCTGCACTGTAGGATGCTTATGGATCTGAACCCAAAGCTGAGCCTCCTGCTCTCTAAGGGGACAGAGCCTTCTCCAACCTGCCTGTCTCTCTCTTTTCCTGTCTCTCCACAGTCCGAATCTGCTCCAAGTCTTATTTGATGCTGGAAAATGGGAAGGTGTTCCTGACGGGTGGGGATCTCCCAGCCCTGGACGGAGCCCGGGTGGATTTTCGGTGTGACCCTGACTTCCATCTGGTGGGCGGCTCCCGGAGTGTCTGTAGTCAGGGCCAGTGGAGCAGCCCCAAGCCCCACTGCCAGGGTGAGGGGAACAGCTGCCTGCATGCAGCTGATGAGAGCATAGAGTGGGCTGGGAATGGATGGACAGAATGGGTGCTATACAAAACTGGGGCTTTGGGGAGGCAGAAGTGAAAGCCTAACTCCTTTCTCCATCCCTCTGCCTCAAACTTCCTCCTGCAGTCTCCAGTTTCCACTTTACCTATTTTGGCTTAGGGCTTCCTTTCTTTACCTTTCTCTTTTTGTATCTTCTTCCTGCTCATAGTTCTTGTGCCTCACATTTTCTCTTTTCTGTTATGAATCTCACCCTCCATCACCCTTCTTAAGATTTAAATACTCCAATTTTCCCTGCTCTCACTCCCTTTCTCTAAACTTAGAACTTTCTATGCATAAACCTCTTCTAGAATTGATCCCTCTCCATTCATTGTATAACAATTATTTTACAGACCTAGAAATAAATCATGTCATACTTAGAAAAGTTAGTAAGATTGGAAAGAATATCTGGGGTAGCAAATTATCAAAATAAAATGAAAAAGGCTTAAAACTGGGCAGTAGAACTGTCACAGCATTAAGGACAACCCAGGAATGGGAATCAGCCCTCCTTTGTACCTTCCAGACACCCACCATCATTCACTGAGGGAGGTGGTCTTGTGTTCACCTTTCCTGCCGTCTAGTTTGGCAAGTTTCCCCCTTTCTTAGTCACATAGATTTTTCCCTCTGTAGCCTCCTCTCCTGGGATGCACGCATACTTTTTGCTGCTTCTTCCCTTGTAGACTCTTTCAACATTCTCAGATTCTCAGTTAACTATTCTGCATGTAGTTTATCATTCTGGAAATTAGGAGTCTCATAGAGGGGTGGGTTAACTATGAAACGAATGAAATTTAAGATTTAGATTTCCTCATTTAGACAGGTCTCTTGTGCTCTAATAATGTACAGAGCTCTAATAATGTTTTCACATGGTCATAAGTATTTTATAAAAATTGCCTAAGATGTTTTAACAGCAATAGCTTAAAACCAATTGTATTTGTAATTGTTTTCTCTAAAAGACGGACTCCCAACTTTTATAATATTTAAGCTCTACAAACCAGGATCTGCCCATGTCTTAGCTGTAGGCATTTCTGTCTTAAATTCTGCTGTCTTATGAAAAATAAAAGAAGAAAACTAGGAAGTCCTGACCCACAGTCCGCCTTGCTCTTATCCAGGCACCCTACCCTCAGAAAGGCATCCTCCCCAGAGAAAGGTAGCAGAATCTCCTCCTCTCCCCTGTCTTTGGCATGAACAGGTGTGGGAGGGGGCTGGGGATGAGGCCAGGGAAGCTGGGCGCCAGTGGTAACTCTTCTTTGATCCCGTCTTTCCTGCTGCCAGTGAATCGAACGCCACACTCAGGTGAGCTGAGAAACCCTTATCGCGTGCACTGCAATACCCTGCCCCATCACTCTTTACCCTCCACCCGCCCGGATTCTGCCCTTAGAGTCCTCCCACCTTCCCCCAGTCACTCCAGTTTATGGCAGGCTGTTCTTTCCCTACCTGTTTCCTGCCTCTAGTCCCGGTTTTCGCTAGGCCGTGGTTCCTCCCATCTCCCTGCCTGGCTGCCTTTCCCTCTGCGCCTCCTTCTCCCAGACTCTGCTTCGGCCAAATGGCAAAGCCCCAGCAGGGGGCAGCAGGGGGCCGGGATGCCCTGAGCTTCCCCCTTGTCTTCCCTTTGGGGTACCTTCAGACCCTCCCGAGAACCTTTTCCTGGCCGAGAACGTTTTCCTGCCCACCCCTCTCTAGGATTTCACCTGAGGACTCTGTCAGCTGTCCCACCTTTCTCACCTCTGGCTCAGCCTCACCTCCCTCTGTTAGCTCCTTCCTTACCCGTTCCTTCCCTTCATCCTTTTTTTTTTTTTTTTTTTTTGTTATCTCAGTTCCACTTCCCATCACCCTTTCAACAGCTTCCCAGCCCCTTGTTTTCTACTTCTGTTCTCATCACTCCCCTTTGCACCCCATTCCCCACCCAGCTATCTCTTTCCAAAACCGTTTCCCCCGCCCTCCGCATCCCAGCCCTCACCTGGCACCGTCTATTTGCTCCCCCATTGACACACTCTGGCTCAGCCCCTTTCCTCCAGCGTCCCACTCCTCTTCGCCTAATCCACCCCTCCGCTCAAAGCTCCAGCCTCCGCGCCTCGCACTCCTGGCAGGCCCCTCCCACTCTTTTCTGCTCCCACAAGGCCCCTTCCTCCTCCCTTTCTCTCAACCGGGTGTCGCTATCTCCCTCTCTTCCCCTCGGCTCCGCTCCGCCCCGCCGCTGCCTTTCCCATAGTTGCGCTCATCTCTACCCCCGCCCCCCTTTCCCCTCCTCAACTCCAGCCCCCACCCCCTCCGCGTCTCCAGTGACGTCAGAGCCCCTTCCATCCCAGCATCTCTCTCTCTCCCTCCTCCCCTCGGTTGGTCAGTCAGTCGCGAGGAGAGGTGGTGGCTGGCGGTGGCCGTGGAGGAAGCTAGAGCTGTGGGGACCTTAGGAAGCCAATCTTCCCTGCTTCTTCGAGGCCCTTGTCCCTTTTGCTCCACAAAACCAGGGATGGAGAGGCCTCCTCGACACCCCTTCAGCAGCCCTCCCCAGGACAAGTGTCCCCCCTGAGCTCCTCCTCCCCAAGCAGCTACCTCCCACTCTCTCCCTGCCATGGGTCCAGGGGACGCCAGTACCCGGGTGGGGTGGCCACTGTCCCTCCTGGTGGCCATAGCAGTGGGGGTGGCTCCGGTGGTATGGGCCTCCCACTCTCCCCATCTCCCTCGGCCTCACCTGCGGGTTCCCCCGCACCCCTCCTCAGAACGGCGCGCGGTGTACATCGGGGCGCTGTTTCCCATGAGTGGGGGCTGGCCAGGGGGCCAGGCCTGCCAACCCGCGGTGGAGATGGCGCTGGAGGACGTGAACAGCCGCAGGGACATTCTGCCGGACTACGAGCTCAAGCTCATCCACCACGACAGCAAGGTAGCCCTGGACATGGGAGTGGATGGGTGGGGAGCATTGGAGAGCAGGGGCCAGGCCATCACAGTCTAAGTCATTTCTGGGATTTATAGGCGGACCCCTCCCATATGTGACTAGCAGGAGAAGGGCTGAGAGTACAGGAGCTTGGGGAGGGTCAAAGGGGCTGGAGGTTCAAGATAAGGGTTTAGGGGGTTCAAGATGGTTAGTCAAGTTGCAAGGCAGACCCTCCTGTTCTCAGAGACCCATGGAAATGCTGGAGTTTGGGGAAGCTGGTGATGGATTTAGGGTACAAGCTGAGCCTGATTCTCTGGGGAGTAAGCTAACCCTGGGATGGGTTGGGGGATGGAGAGAATGTCAGGTGGGGAATTGTATGGGGTTTACATTTACCATGGTAACAAGGTAAATCTTGGCATCGGTTTTGAGCTGGAAGGAATAGGGACCAAATGAGAAACATTTTGGGGAGGGACTTGATAGCTCTAGTTTATCACAAAAAAATTGTAGGTAATGAGGAGCCCCTTCTCACTTCTCAACCCTAATCCTGTGGAGGATTCCTGGACTGTGAGACTATGTAGCATATGTGGTTGGGGAAGGCAGATTCATGGTCAAGAGATGGGCAGAGACACTGGGAAAATGAATTGGATTAGAGGTCCACATGGGAGCCCCCACAATAGTGTGGGGGTGGAGAGAAATCAGGATACAGGCGGCAGAACTGGACTGGGAAGGGATGACAGTGAAGGAGGGGCAAGGAGGAAAGCTGAGTGGTGAGAGATCCTGGCACATCCTGAGGAACTTAGTATTGTGGCCTCTAAGATGTGAAATGGGAAATGGATGTAGGGTTAAAGAGGTGAGGAAAAGGGAGGGGGGAAGGTAAAGAAATTTAGGTCTAGGTGTAGCAGGGGATGGTCCTGTAAGTTTCCTTTCCCTCTCCTATCTGCTACCTAAATAACTGGGCGTGTGGGGAAGGATGTGATACAGGGAGGAAGGAAATTTGGGACCTCACATTTATCTTCTCTCACCTGTGGCACAGTGACTTAAGGGGTTGGGAGTGAGTGAAATAAAGTACAGAGGTAAAGATTTGGTGACCTCACCTCTGGAGTGAACTGAGGATTTATATTCATGTTTTAGAACAGTAATCTATATCTAGAAATAGGTATGCGAGGGAGGAGGGGCTGAGTGGGATTGAAGGAAGAGGGCTTGGGGAGAAGAGAGCACAGGGGCTTGGAGAGGGAACTTCAGGTCTCTGACACTTTGACAGTGATTCTCAAATTTCATTTTGCATAAGAATCACTGCAGGACTTTGTTAAATGTACAGATTCTAATTCCTTGGTTAGGGATGAGTCCCAAGGGTCTGCATTTTTATCAATAAAAATCTGTCCTGATCGGTGCCTACATAGCTAACCCCAGATGTTAATGGAAAGAGTAACAAGGCTCGGGAAGAGAATTAGGTTTTAGGGCAGGAGGCAGCATGGGAAAGAGGGTCAAGCTGATGGAAGGGTCCAGCTTAGGAAAGCCAGAGAAGTAATTGGCTATGGGGGTGGGACTCTAGGGAGAGACAGGGAGGGATGGATGTAAGCTTTGTGATGGGGATCACAGGGAGCTCAGACTCATCCATGATGACAGGTGAGTCCCTGGGGGTGTTGGGGAGCAGATGGGGGACCTGAGAGAAGGGAGATGGAGGAGAAAATAGCAGAGGCAGCAAGGGGAGATGGAAAGGCAGACAAACTGGAATGTGTTGTTTCCTGCCTGCAAATATGGATCCTTGCAAGAACAGGGGAGCGGGAGAACAGAGGAGGTATGTATTAGGGCTGGGTGAGAATCGTGGTGGAGGAAGTCTGCAGGAATACACTGGGTGTGGAAGGGCAAAGGGATGTGAGAAAAGGTAGGGAGGGATACAGACACAACGGAAGAGACATCTGGGGAGCATACATTGCCCTGTTTGTATGTACCTTATATATGTTCTTATATGTCCTTGTTGTTCCCAACCACCTTTACTTTAGACAAAGAAGGGAGGGTCACTGAGGGGCCTTGTGGGAAGCTGGGGTAGGAAGGATCTGGAGTAACAGATACTGGGAGAGGTCAGGTAGGTGGGACCTGAGAATGTAAAGATACACAAAGATGCCCGAGTAGGGGAGATGAGGAATCTCAAAAAAAGACAGCCATTGATCACTGCCCTTGGCAGTGGGGGCAGGTGTGCAGCAGAATTCTGGGTTCCTGTTGGCTCTTCAGACTCTGCCAGCCTCCCTGAGTCTCCCTTCTCCAACTTCCCACAGTGTCCCAAATGTCAGGGCTCAGTGGGAAGCGAGCAGATGCTAGGGGGCCTTCTTTATTTCCTTGCAACTTGCCCTCCCCATTTCACCTTTCCCAGTCCCCTGTGCTTCCTATTTGTGTCCCCTCTGCCCTGGCTCCCCACTGGCTTCCATTTCTTCTTCACTTCCTTTGGGGCTCCAGCAGCTTCTGAAATGTCACCTTTCAGCAGGAGGGCAACAGGCAGTTGGAGACCCGTTGATCTTCCTCCCCCACTTCCCCTCCTCCCGGTATTCCTTTCCTCTCTAGTTTTATGCATTGATCACTTTCCCATCTCTATGGCACTCCTTCAGTCACCCCTGAAAATATCTAGTTTCTTAAACATCATTCTATTTATTCTTCCCCATTCTCCCCTCATCCTTGTTTCTTCCTCCACCCTTAAGTGTCTCTTTTTCTAATGGACCCATCAAATGTCAGGACCCAGCAGGAGGGGATGGATGCTGAGTTAGACCCCCTAGTGGACTTGTTCCTGCTTTCTCTTGTTTATCACTACCCTCTGAAGAGAAGAGGGAGAAAAAAAAGGAAGGTGGGGAGAGGGAGTTTGCAGAGGTGAGGGAGGAATTTTCCTAAACTGGCTTTGAGGAGGCTATCTGGGGACTTGTGGAGAGTTTGTTCATATTCTTGTAGACTCTTCTATGCACAGGTGTTTGGAGCATAGAAACATGGTAAGGAGTAGGAGTGATGGAGGGAAGGTGGTAGGGATAAGCTTGATGAGCTGGAAGGAGGGAAGGGGTATATGCATTTATACTGACCAAAGGATGTGGAGGAAAGGATATGAGTTAGCACCAGCTGGAAGACAGGATATTTAGCAGGTGCGGGGAACCAAGAAAATGGGAACAGGTGCCAGGAAGGAGAGGAACATGGCAGTAATGATAAGAGGGTTTCAGCAGAGGGCTGGGTAGTTGGGGGAAGTAACTAGGTTTTATGGGAAAAATAAAAGAGTTGCAGGGATCAGAGCACCTCTAGGAGAGCCTACCTCTCCCTCACTCCCCATTTAGTGTGACCCAGGCCAAGCCACCAAGTACCTGTATGAACTGCTCTACAATGACCCCATCAAGATCATCCTCATGCCCGGCTGCAGCTCTGTCTCCACACTCGTGGCTGAGGCTGCCAGGATGTGGAACCTGATTGTGGTAAGTGGGGCTTGGGGGTCAGAAGATAGGCCATTCTCTTTTGGGTGTATTTAAGAGGACAGCTTCCAAGATTCAGAGCTTTTTGCAGACCTGAACTAACTAGCCTCCTAGCAACAGTGGCCTGGCTGTGCTGCAGCCACCAGAAGGAACTGAAGTCAGATAAGGGAAGGAGCATCTTGATTGTGAGGATGTGTGGGCCTTCGGGAATTGCTTTCCTAGGGTGGAAGTAGAGACACTTGGAGAGAATGGGAAAGGTTGGAAGCTCTCTTGGCAACTCTTGGTAGCTGCCCACGTGTGGTGGAGTCCACGTGTGACATCCCCTGTTGCCCTATTCCTGTTCCTCATAGCTTTCCTATGGCTCCAGCTCACCAGCCCTGTCCAACCGCCAGCGCTTCCCCACATTCTTTCGAACTCACCCATCAGCCACATTGCACAATCCAACCCGTGTGAAACTTTTTGAAAAGTGGGGCTGGAAGAAGATTGCCACCATCCAGCAGACCACCGAAGTCTTCACGTCGGTGAGGAGGACCTGAATAAATGGGCATTCACTCCAACTGCAGTGCAGAGAGATGTGACGTGGAATCCATTCCGGGGAAAGATCCTGATTCTTTATCACAAGAGAACACAAGGGGGTTAAGTGCATGTTCTTTTTATAGCTAGAGGAACGAACAAGCCTAATTTTCAGGATCCTCTTCAACTTTTTGGTTTTAGGGCTTTTTCCCCACTTGGATGCTTTGTTCTCCAGACAGGTAGTTCGCAAATGACCCAGGTCTATTAAAGTAGGTTCACTCCAAAGTCAGGACACAGTAAGGGAGAGAATATGTGATAGGAACCCAGGTAGCAGATTCCAGAGGTGCTCATGGGGGTGGTGGGTGGGTGTGAATGGGAATAGCAGGATGGAGCTGTGGAAGTGGGTACAGGCACAGAGAAGGAGGAGAGAGGGAGAGAAAGATGGAGACAGAGACAGAGAGCAAAGGAAAGGGAGAGGGAGAGAAAGAGAGGAGACAGTTGGAAAGACAAATATGTGAACATGGGTCAGGTAGCTGACTCAGAGAGATGCTGACAAACAAGGCGAGGTGGAAGTAGAGAGGAAACACATGATCTACCTGAAGAAGACAGTTGGCTTCCTCTCTTTTATTCTATTTTGAATCTTCTATTCACCCTTATGTTCAGCGGCCCTTTAATCTTCCCCTCAACTTTCTCTTAGTGATTCAGGACATTCTTCTGTGGTCCTTTTGTCTGTCTGCTCACTTGCCTCTTGAGATTGATATAATCTATATCAGATCCTGTCTTGTCTTTTCCTGGTTCCTCTGTTTCCTTTTCTCCTATTTTTGCTGTCAGTGGTAAGGGGGGGGGTGAGTGGGTGTGACTTGTGTGGACATAGAAGCTCAGGAGGGCTCGCCATACTCCATGCTCCTCCTCACTTGGGAGCTATATCCTGAGACTCCAGGTGCTTTCCTTTGAGCACTCTTGGACAGAGGATGTTGGAGGAAGAAGGTTCACACTGCTGCTGTTCCTTCATTGAATGTGCAGTCGCAGGTAAGATCTCTGGTCTTTGCCCACTGTGCACCCCATGTTTTCTCTGTTTTTCATTCCCACTCAAGACTCTGGACGATCTAGAGGAACGAGTAAAGGAGGCTGGAATTGAGATTACTTTCCGCCAGAGTTTCTTCTCAGACCCAGCTGTGCCTGTCAAAAACCTTAAGGTGGGGTGATTGGAATGGCAGGGTGACAGTGGTGGGTTGGAGAGGAGAGTCAGGTGGGGGAATGTTGGTTATATTATTTTTAAATTGAGATGTAATTGACATATAACATTGTGTAGGTTTAAGGTGTACAACATGTTGATTTGATGTACTTACAGATTATAGTATCACTACCACTGTGTTGGCTCATACCTCCATGACAGTCATCTCCTGGGGAAGTTTATCTCCATCTTTCAGTTGATATCCACCCCTTATTGAATAGAACTGTGCACTAAACACTTTGGGTCGGGAAATCATAGCTGTAAGAGCACTTGGCTTAGCCCCTCCAGCATTCCAGATATACTTAGCACTGTTTCTCTCTCCATTCTGTAGCGCCAGGATGCCCGAATCATCGTGGGACTTTTCTATGAAACTGAAGCCCGCAAAGTTTTCTGTGAGGTGGAGTTGGAATCTGAAGAGGGAGGGGGACTGGGTGGATTCTTTGCCTTGGGTGTGTCATGGGATCTCTCTCCACGTCTCTGCTTAAGTTGATAGCAAATGGTATGAGGTGTTGATTAATATGATGTCCCCATCTGTTGGCTTTGACTCCATCTCTTAGCTTCTCACACACATGGCACAGATCTTATTTTCCTTTTACTTTGTATTTCTGGCGGAGCCTGTGGATCCTGTCATTCCTTACTGGCTATGAAAGGCCACTTGAAAATAGAGGCTAGGGAAGAATTTAGGAGGAGGAGTAGAGCCTTTCCTACCACCTCACCAAGACTTGTAGATTTCTCTTTTCAGTTCTGTGCTCTTCTCTGATTCCTAAGAGGCTGAATAGTGACAAGTGAGATAAGAAAAAAAAAGAAAGGAACAGAGACTCAGTCCTCCTCCTTCTTTGTATTTAGGTGTACAAGGAGCGGCTCTTCGGGAAGAAGTATGTCTGGTTCCTCATTGGGTGGTATGCTGACAATTGGTTCAAGATCTATGACCCGTCCATCAACTGCACAGTGGACGAGATGACTGAGGCAGTGGAGGGTCACATCACCACTGAGATCGTCATGCTGAACCCTGCCAATACCCGCAGCATTTCCAACATGGTGAGATTGTGAGAACTGAGTTAGAAGCTGGTACTTGGGCAGGTGGGGAGGACTGAGGGAGCCTCAAAGGGGAGGGGAACAGGTGTGGAGTTCGGAGATACAGAGGGGCAAGGGGCCTTTGAGGTTCTTTTTACATCGAGAATCCCCTTTGAGGTTCTTTTTGCATCGTATTTCCATGGATTCCACTTCTGCTCTGACTGCCTTGGGCAGGGAAGAGAGGAGATGAGAGTGGTGTAATGAGTAGAAAGGCTGTTCATGGAAGCAAGGAGCAGTTAGCAAGAAATGAAATGAGGGAGAGTTATTAATGATAACTTATCGATAGGTGCTGTATACATAAGCACACCTTTACAGGAGCAGTGTTCCTGGCCAGAAATATATTTTATTTTCTTGGTGATTTTAGAGCTTTTTGATACTAACTACTTAAAAAAATTTTTTTACATTGATTTGAGGCAGGGTGGAGAGAGAGAGAGAGAGAAAGAGAAAGGAACATCAATTTGTTCACTTATTTATGTGCCCTGGCTGGGGATCAAACCTGTAACCTTGGCATAGCGGAATGGTGCTTTAAACAACTGAGATACCTGGACAGGGTGTTTTATATTCACTTCTGGTTGATGCTCCATTAGCTTGGCTCTTCCTGATGGTTTTTAAATGATCTTATAATTTTAGATGTAAAGGAGACTTTTGAAATTATTTAGCTCCAGATAGCTGGTTAGTGACAGACCTAGAGCTAGAAGACACATCCTCTGATTTAGGAAGGCTGAGGCAGCCTTTGCAGGTGTGGGGCGCAAGTGAGCAGGGTATGAGGGGAAGAAGCACTACATCTTAGGGAACACGGAACCTTGGATGAGCTGGATAAGGCTACTTGTGTGTCTGCTTACTATACCAAGGGCAGCCCCAGGTCTGGAATACCTGCTTTGGACAGGTTGCTAGGAGTGAGCTAATGGTTATAAAGCCCTCCAATTATCTCATTAAAACAAAGTTGTAGTAATAATTGCTTTTGTGTAGTAAACCAGAAGCTTGCATACATACTTTCAGTGATCCTCACAGCAATACTCTGATGTAGATTTTTCATTTCCATTTTATAGGCTAGGAAACTGAGACTCAGAGAGGTTAAGTTACTTAATTGTCCCAGGTCATGAAACTACTGCATGGTCAGGCTGGAATTGAACCTAACTGAATCTGAGTCCAAACAACTCTGCCCTCTTCACCTTCCATGGGAAACCATGAAGTCAGACTAAAAAATTTTAACTTTTATGGGCTAACACAGTTTAAGTGTTGGCAATTTGTGAATAAGAGAGAAAGAAGAGTCAGGAAATTTATTCCGGCAATGTGTTGTGATGAAGGGCCAGTCATTTGCTATGTGGGCTCTGATTATGGATACTATCCTGGGACATTCTAAGGGACTCTATAGGTAAGGTATTTTGGTTGAAAATACGTTGGAACAATTCTGGAAGGTCACTTGATAGGTGAGTCATCCTCAAGAACCTAGGGAAGTGATGTTGAAAAGGCTTGTTGGTGCCGTGAGCCCAGGACCTTAGTGTTGTGGCTTCTTCCTCTTACCAGGGAGCTAGAGGAGCCCCACACAGGAAGCAGGGATGTGGTTAGGGGTACAGAGGGACATTTGAGCAGAATGAATTAGATAGAGGCCTCCTTCTGACTCTTGGTTTCTAGAGAAAAATGTTGCCTGCCTTTGAGCTCATAGGGCTTCTAGTGACACCAGGCAAGCTCAGTAACCTAAAATGCCAGGGGCAAAAGCCAAGATTTACCAGAGGGTAGAAGCAGCCTTAACAGTTAACTAGAGGAGAGATTATAGGTCCAAGAAAAGTAGATCAGAAGCAAGGGTTGGTCTTAGGTGCCCAGAGCCTTGATAATTTAGAAAAGAAGCAGACTTGCCTTTCTTTACTCTACAAGGATGGCCTTAAGTTTAGATTAATAGTTCTGAAAGTTTAGCTTCTATCAGAATTACCTGGAAGGTCAGTTAATAAGGGAAAAGGGCCATTTCCATTAGAAGCTCTGATTCAGGGGTAGGCCTGGGTTTAGGGTTACATTTTTGACAAGTTCTCTGGGGAAATTGATGCTTCTGAGGACTCTTGGTTAGAGCAGTGGTTTACAAACAGAGCTTGCAGTATCTAGGGACAATTTTGGTTGTTACATCTGCTGTCTAATGGGTAAGCCAGTGATCCTTCTAAAACACCCTACAATGTACCAGACAGTCCCCCACAACAAAGAGTTATCCTGCACCACATGTCAGTAGTGCAGATACTGAGAAACCCTGGCTTAGAGAAAGAGAGTTTAGGAGTTAGATGTGGGAGAGTGGGCTAGAGGGGCTCTGGAGAAAGGTTATAGCTCTGGGCTAGAGGGGCAGGTGGGTGGTGGGGGTAAGAATGTGAGTAAAATGAGCAAATTCTGACTGGATAAAGGTCCCATCAGATCTGGGGACAATATAAAATAAAAACCCGCAGGCCTGCAAACCAAAGAGTCACTGGTTCGATTCCCAGTCAGGGCACATGCCTGGGTTGTAGACCAGGTCCTCAGTAGGGGGTGGGTGAGAGGTAACCACACATTGATGTTTCTTTCCCTCTGTTTCTCCTTCTCTCCCCCTCTCTCTAAAAATAAATAAGTAAAATCTTAAAAAACCCCAAAACCTACCTCAGTGTACGTATTTTAGATCACTGTTGAGCATTCATTCTCACATATAGAAACAGCCAGACAGAGCTGGGAAAGAGTTACTGTCATAAATTTGCAGTTAGTTAATTCATTAATTTCTGTGGATTATGGAATTTTTATTGTTCTGTTTTTCTTAAACTGCCTAATAACATTTCCATTTGAAAATTGACAGCTCTATATTTGCCAACCCAAGGGGGAAGATGTTTTTGTTTACTTTAGTTATGCAGGGGTCAGTTGGTGGCACCAGATGTGAGGGTGGCATCATGCAGGGTGGATGAGTCCTCCCCTAGTGTAGCATTTACTTTGAACTGCAGATTAGTTAGACTTGGTGGCTGAAGGACTACTCAGAAAGCCTCAGCCTGCCCTGGCCAGGTAGCTTAGTTGGTTAGAGCATTGTCCTGATACACCAACATTGTGGGTTTGAACCCTGGTCAGGGACCATACAAGAATCAACCAATGAATGCATAAATAAGTAGAATAACAAATCCATGTTTCTCTCTCTCTTTCCCTCTCTAAAAAAAAATCATCAAATTAAAAAAATTGTAAAAGAAAAAGAAAGCCTCAGGCTCACTGCTGCTTGTTCAGTAGATGCTCTAGAAGAGAGATGTTTCAGCTTACAGAAGCAGTGTCGGGCGGTTGGGAAGAGTCGCGACCTTGATGTCAGGCTGCCTGGGTTTGCATGCTGCTATGCACTAGCAGTACTTCAGACAAGTTGAACTTTTCTGGGCCTCAGTTTCCTTATCTCTAGAAAGGGCCATAAACCTCATTAGATTATTTAAGGATTAAATAAGTTGATACATGTATCTTAAAAAAGTGCCTGGTACATTGTATGAACAATATAAATATTAGCTGCTATTCTGTGTAGGGAGGGATGATATTAATGAGACATTTCAACAAAGGAATTAAGAGAACTTGGTGATTTGAAAGAATGTAAGCCCACAGGGATGTCTAAACTTTTGGTGTGTCTAGGCCACACTGGAAGAAGAATTGTCATCTTGGGCCACACATTAAATACATTGTGACATGTAATCACACAAAAAAATCTCATAATGTTTTAAGTCAATTTACAGTTTTGCATTAGGCTACATTCATAGCCATCCTGAGCCACTTGCGTACAGTGGGCTACAGGTTGTACACCCCTGCAGGTGATTCTAAGGATTTAATCTCATGTCCTGGGAAATGTTGGGGAGTGATGAAAATTGAGCTCAGTCTTAGATATTTTTTTTAATATTTTATTTATTTATTTTTAGAGAGGGAAGGGAGGGAGTTAGAGAAAGGGAGAGAGAAACATCAATGTGCGGTTGCTGGGGGTTATGGCCTGCAACCCAGGAATGTACCCTGGCTGGGAATCGAACCTGGGACACTTTGGTTCCCAGCCCGCGCTCAATCCACTGAGCTACGCCAGCCAGGAGATATTTTTAATTGGAGATATAGGATTTAAAACACCAAGCTGGATTATAGAGCTCAGTAATAGTGACAAAGATGAAGCTGAGAGACAAAAAAATCATGAAGATGTGAATTTACAAAAATATAACTTGCTTTATACCCACCGTTTTATATATGTGTTATTTCATCATTATAATAACTCTTCAAGGTAGTAGTATTCCCATTTTAAAGCCGAATAAGCAACTACTAAGGTTTAGTAACTTGAGAGTAATAGCAGGTAAATGAATTAGTTAGAATTGGAATTCATGCACCTATATTTATACATCCAATGAACATTTAAAAAACACTTTATTGTTTTTAAAGCAGCTCAAGTCCACAGCAAAATTGAGAGGAGGGGGCAGATATTTTCTGTATGCCCCCCTGCCCTTATACATGTATAGGTTCTCTCATTATCAACATTCCACAGAGTAGTTACAATTGATGAACCTACATTGATACATCATTGTCACCTATAGTTTACATGAGGGCTCATTTTTAGAGTTATACATTTTTTAAGTATATTTTATTGATTATGCTATTACAGTTGTCCAGGTTTTTTTCTTCCCTTTATACTCCTCTGCCGTGCACTACCCCTCACTCCAGGATTCCCAGCTTTAGTTAATGCCCATGGGTCCTACATATAAGTTCTCTGGCTTCTCCATTTCCTATACTGTTCTTATCCTCTCCCTGTCTATATTGTACCTACTAGTTATGCTTCTTACTCCCTGTTCCTTTTTCCCCCAATCTCCGCCCTTCCCTACCCCACTGATAACCTTCTATGTGATCTCCATTTCTATGACTCTATTCCTATTGTAGTTGTTTGCTTAGTTTGTTTTTGCTTTTGTTTTTTTTTTTAGGTTCAGTTATTGATAGTTGCATTTGTTGTCATTTTACTGTTCATATTTTTGATCTTCTTCATTTTCTTAGGTAAGTCCCTTTAACATTTCATACAATAAGGTCTTAGTGATGATGAACTCCTTTAACTTGACTTTATCTGAGAAGCACTTTATCTGCCCTTCCATTCTAAATGAAAGCTTTGCTGGATAGAGTAATCCTGGATATAGGGTCCTTTCCTTTCATGATTTTGAATACTTCTCTCCAGCCCCTTCTTGCCTGCAAGGTTTCTTTTGAGAAATCAACTGATAACCTTATGGAAATGCCTTTGTAGATAACTGTCTCCTTTCCTCTGGCTGCTTTTAAGATAATCTCCTTATCTTTAATCTTGGGTAATGTAATTATGATGTACCTTGGTGTGTGCTTCCTTGGATCTGACTTCTTTGAGACTCTCTGGGCTTCCTGGACTGCTGGAAGTCTATTTCCTTTGCCAGATTGGGGAAATTCTCCTTCATTATTTGTTTTAAAAAGTTTTCAATTTCTTACTGTTCCTCTTCTCCTTCAGGTGCTCTTATGATTCAGATGTTAGAATGTTTAAAGTTGTCCTTGAGGTTCCTAAGCCATTCCTTATTTTTTTGAATTCTTGTTTCTTCATTCTTTTCTGGTTGGGTATTTCTTTCTTCCTTCTATTCCAAATTGTTGATTTAAATCCCAGAGTCCTTCCCTTCACTGTTCGTTCCCTGTATATTTTTCTTCATTTCACTTTGCATAGCCTTCATTTCTTCCTTTGTTTTGCAACTGTACTCAGTCATTTCTGTTAGCATCCTGATTACCAGTGTTTTGATCTCTCTATCTGATTGGTTGGCTATCCCTTTATTGCTTAGTTCTTTTTCTGGGGTTTTGACCTGTTATTTCATTTGGGCCATATTTCTTTGTCTCAGTGCACCTGTTATGTTGTAAGGGGTGGAGCCCCTTACCATTGTTCCAGGGTGGGGCAACCCACTTCGCTTTGTTGTGGTACTATCTGTGGGGGAGTGGTCAGAGAGGGAACAATGCTGCTTGCTTGGCTCTCCCCCGCTTTCAGTCACTTCCCTCACTTCCCACAAGCAGATTGTGCCCTTTTAGGTTCTGATTCCTGGGTGGGTTGGCTTGTGTGTGTTCTAGGATCCTGTGGGCCCCTCCAACAACCTCTCCTGTGAGAGTGGGAGTTTCTCTCACCGCCACTGCAACCCTCACAAGTTTTTATAGCCAGATGTTTTGGGGCTTTAGTTTCCCACACTGGAACTTTGGGTTGTGCTGTCTGTCTCGCTCCCCAGTTGTTCCTCCTGGCCTATCTGCATGTGAATGTGGGATATCCTAGTCCAGTAGCTGCTGCCTTGCCTGCCCTGGTCTGGCAGCCACTGCTCTTCATGCACCCTCGTTGCTCCAGCTTCCCATCTCCTCCTTACCTACCAGTCTGGGTGAATGTTTCTTCTTTAACTTCTTGGTTGTTGGACTTCCATACAGTTTGATTTTCTGGCAGTTCCAGTTATTTTTTTTTTAATCGGTTGTTGTCTTTTTGGTTGTGAGGAAGCAAAGAGTATCTACCTATGCCTCCATCTTGGCTGGAAGCCTCTGGAGTTATACATTCTGAGATAGATAGATATATAGTCTGAGATATATATCTATATATCTATATCTATATCTATATCTATATATTCTTTCTGACAAGTCCAGCCATTGTTAATGTAATGAGAGTGGTTTATGAGACATCAATGTAACCTGGTAGGCATGGGGAGTGGACTGGATTGTGCAGGCATGAATAATGGCAACTTCACTTTACTAGTCAGTGGGAGCAGTAGATGCTGTTGAGTGAATATGTGTACTGTGTGGCTATCACATTCAAAATGACAGAGCAAGTAGAGCAATGAATCTGTATTAAATTTTGCAATAAATTTGAACATTCCTCCATGTAAACTATTTGGATAGTTCAGAAGGCCACAGCTATGGACAACTAGTGATTGACAGCTTCATCGTGACAATGTACCCACACATGTATCATATCTCGTATAGAGTATTTTGGCAAAACATCAAATCACCCAGGTGACTCAGCACCCCTAGAGCCCAAATGTGGTACCCTGTAACTTCTGGCTTTCCCCAAAATTAAAACCTTTGAAAGAGAAGAGATTTCAGATTGTTGATGAGATTCAGGAAAATATAACCTGACAGCTAATGACAATTGGAAAAACTGTGGGAAGTCCCAAGGTGCCTACTTTGAAGGGGACTGAGGTGTCATTGTCCTATGTACAATGTGTCTTGTATCTTGTTCAATTAATGTCTCTATTCATATTACATGGCTGGATACCTTCTGTACAGACCATATATGTGTATGTGTGTGTGTATCTGTGTGTATATGTACACATATTTATATCCATCATTATAGTATCATATAGAGTATTTTCACTGCCCTAATTCAATGGATATCCATTATCAACTGAGCATAATGCTCAGTTCTGAGGCTAAGGAGAGGACCAGAACCTGATCCTGTCCTTAAGGATAATAAAGTACAGGCCTATCTGTTTTGAAAGCCCAGGCTGTTTCCGCTGCACCACAACTGCCTGTCCTTTGCATTTTCCACTCCTTTGTGTCTCCAGAAAGTTGAATAGAAAGAAAAATGAGCAGGGCATGGGGAATGGATATTTTTACCTGTTCTTCATTTGTCTCGTCATTTCTTTATAGAGTGTGTGTATGTTAATATATTCCAAATCTAAATAGAGGGTGTAGTGCCTGTGTCTTACTTGTGCCTTGCCATGAGGTGGCTACTGAGCCTTTCTGTGTGTGGTTTCTGGGGTGTAAGGAAGGGCAGGTGTGATTTTCTATATTATGGAAGACATTTTGAAAAACTTAAAGCAATTTGCCTATGGTCATTTAGCTAAGTAAGGTTACTACCAAGTATAGAAATTCAGATCTGTCAACCTATTTCATGACAGAGTTAAAGGAGCTGTCATTCTATTTAGCTTTCTTGGAAAAATAAGGTTTAGGGTTGGGAGCAAGCGTTGTGAGTAGGAATTGAATAACAGGCTTTAAAAATGTTAAGGTTATTTCCACAGTACTCAGTCTTCTCAAAACTATCTAAGAGTCAGTGACCTGAAAGCACATGAGGATGAAAAGTCAAAACACTAAAGAAAAATCTTCCAGGCTGACAAGTAGATGAAAAAGGTGTGGTGCCACCTTTTCTGAGATCGTTCAGAATTGGAGGAGCTGTTTGGTCCTAGGTCAGTTCCGTTGGGAAGGTCTGAATGAGAGCACAGTGTTACAGCTCTCCGTGGGAATATCCATTCTCTTGCTTTTCTCTATCTCTACTTTTTATCTTTTGCCATTTATTATGCAAAGTGTCTATTCTTTAACAACTCTGCAGTTCTGAGCTAGCTGCTATGCACACTAAGACCATTGGACCCAACTAATCTCTGCTCTGATCTAGTATAGCTTCTGATATAAGACAGACACTTGGGTATGGTCATAGTTAAAGATGTACATGTACATGTGCTCGACATGACAACATGAACTTAAACCATCTAGTCAAGTCATAATGTCAGAACCAGAATCATATGCCACCACCCATTCCCTATCACACTCTAATTCTTTCCTCCTCAGACATCCCAGGAGTTTGTGGAGAAACTGACCAAGCGACTAAAAAGACACCCTGAGGAGACAGGTGGCTTCCAGGAGGCACCCCTGGCTTATGATGCTATCTGGGCCTTGGCACTGGCTCTGAACAAGACATCTGGAGGGGATGGCCGCTCAGGTGTGCGCCTGGAAGACTTCAACTACAACAACCAGACCATTACTGACCAAATCTACCGGGCAATGAACTCCTCATCCTTTGAGGGTGTCTCTGTGAGTTCCAGGGACTTCTTCACACTCTTCTGTCCTCCCACTGAGAGAGAGATACCCTCTCCTGGAATCGTGTGTTCTCTATCTGTTACCTCCTAATAATCAGTGTCAGACCAAGGAAGTAGGGACCCCCAAACCTGAAAATCCACCAGGGATTAGAAGGCGAAAAGGGGTCTGTTCTATTTCTTTCAGTCCCATCCCTCATTTCTTTTCAGTCCAGACATTGATGAGTCACATAAGAATCATAGGATTTTGAAAGAGGAAACAGATCATCTCCTTATTTCTTTTAAAGTGGGGAAATTAGCATCTAGAGGGATTTGGTGACTTGCTCAGGTCACACAGCCATAAGCCAGGTCTCCTGGTGCTCCCTCTACCTGGGGATTTATCCCATTCCTATCTATCTCATGGGTGAAGTTTTTCTAAAGAATAGCGATTCTGAAATCTAGGGTATGAGTATCTGGGGTATGTCCTATATGCAGGCAAATGCCATAAATAGAATTCATTCTGAAGCTCAATTAACATAAAAAAACCTAAGGATTCAAAGAGTCTTTGATGTTCTCTTTCACTCTTGCCTTTGTCCTCTTTGCCTTCCTGCTCATGTTCTTCTCCCTCAGGGCCATGTGGTGTTTGATGCCAGTGGCTCTCGGATGGCATGGACACTTATTGAGCAACTCCAGGGTGAGCACAGGGCCATAAGTTGGGGACATGGGGACCATAGGGTGGGGGCATGGGGAGCAGCTGGAGCTGGTCTAGGACACCAGATGGTATCACAAGTCAGCCTGAGTGCCTCTCCACCTCCTGCCTTCCTCTTTTGACTGTGTTCATCAATCTTTAATAATAATAATAAACAGTAAAAACAACTCATATATGGGTAGATTTCTTTGAGCAGCAGTGGTTGTGTTCTTGAAAAGTGGCATGCACTTTGCAAACAGCCTCTGTGTCTCCATTGGCTTTGATTTTTTTAAAAAGATTTTGTTTATATTTAGAGAAAGGGGAAGGGAGGGAAAAATAGAGGGAGAGAAACATCAACGTGTGACTGTCTTTTGCATGCCCCCTAGGTCCCCTGGGGACTTGGTCCACAACTGAGGCATGTGCCCTGCCTGGGAATTGAACTGGCTTGCAGGGCAGCATTCAATCCACTGAATCACGCCAGCCAGGGCTGGCTTTATTTTTAAAAATATTTTATTTATTTAATTTTTTTAGAGAGAGAGGAAGGGAGGTAGAGAAACATCAGTGTGTGGTTGCTTCTCATGTGCCCCCAACTGAGGACCTGGCCCACAACCCAAGTGTGTGCCCCAACTGGGAATCAAACTGGTGACTCTGGTTCGCAGGCCAGCTCTCAATTCACTGAGCCACACCAGCCAGAGCCTGGCTTTGATTTTAATTGAAGAAATTTCCTTTTGGTAGCTTGGGTTGCGGGGTTAATGACCTCTCCCTTGCATACCCATGGACTCAAGGAAAGTTGAATCTAGGAAACCTACTATTTTTAAAGAGAATTTATAGAATTTTCTTGCTATGTGAGTAACCATTCTGAATATTTCTTCAGTATGTGCAGTTTGCCTTTCTAGGTTGTATTTTCTTATAACGTAGCACAATTATGTATTTGAAAAACTGTGAGTTAATTTTTCAACTCCACCACATTCACCTTCATAGCACGGTCAAGAGAGCTGTTTCTTGGCTTCCTATGAAAAGTTTCTTTCTTCCTCCTACCTCCCACAATCTCTCAGTTCCCTTTTGTATCTCAGACAAGAGGGAATGGACTTCAGCCATGGTGAAAGGGATGTGAGTTGACTTTTGATGGAAAAGTCAGGGTAACTGGGACAGTTTTAGAACAGAAATCTTAGGAGTGACTGAATTTTACTTTGTGACTCTTTAAGGGGCAGGTACAACTTACTTAAGGAATTAAAACCCAAGCCAACCAACATAAAATAAATTTATAAAATTAAAAGGAAAGCCACTGGGAAAATAATTCTGTGATTCTATCTATCATGAGAGGGAGAATAAACAAATGTTTAAAGCTTTAAAACTAGAATCAAAGTGAGACATTTTGCTAAGAGAGGCGTGGGGCAGTGGAATGAGTGGCAGACACATGGTGGAACCTTCTTTGCTGAACAACTTTACATGTATAAGATTGACTTGTGGGACCCACTTTACGCTGCTTTTAAGTCAGGTTACTTATTCATGTGACCCCTCAGATCCTTGCAAGTTATCTTTCAGGGGCTCAGGTGAAGAGAAAATCAGATACAACCATAGAAAGCTACATTAGGAAAGTAGAAAGTTGGGAAATGCCCATGATCTGATCTTCAACCTGTGGTCACTCTTTTTATTGTCATCTGTCCAGGTGGCAGCTACAAAAAGATTGGCTACTATGACAGCACCAAGGATGATCTTTCCTGGTCCAAAACAGATAAGTGGATTGGTAAGTAGATCCTATTTTATTTCCTTTCATCCCCTCTGTACAATCATGGAAAGGGTCATGCATTTGAATGCAGGTGGGGTGGTAGCTGCCATTAAGTTGAAATGCTCCAGAGAATGGACCAGGAGCTGGGGTTCAGAGAAAGGAAATAGAATCTCCAAGACGCGGGTAGGGGAGACTGGTGTATTTGGAAACAGAATAGACAGTTGGTAGCATTCACTATTAAAAGCAGTGGGTCAGAGGCAGGGTGGGAAAGGGAAACTCCATTGGGTGTCCCAGATGTTCTGGTGCCTTGATATGTCAGGCTTCAGTTGCCTCTTTATCTCTGAAGAAAACAATTGCTTAAACTATAGGAAGGATAGAAATCGTCTTCTACTAAAATGTGCATTATAAAAGGGGAAAGTAACCAATATTTCTTTGCTTGGTGGGCTAAAATAATAGGAAATGGGAAAGATACTAACAGTAGGCAAAAGGAAGGTCTTCCTGGTAAAATAAAGGCTTGACATTTGAAGAATGGAGGGAGGCACAACCATGGGAGACCCCTGCCACTCACCTGCCCAGTTGGAGTCTAGTAGCTCCCATCCCTGCTGGAATTCTGAAATGTTTTATAATTTGAATGTAGGGCAGTGTTCTGTACAGCTATAAATGCTGCATGGCCTAAATTACACTTACACTTTTCCCCAAGCTAACCAAATTAAAAACTACCCCCCCCCCCACCCCGCTCTGCAAACTCACAAATTTAAGCTTCCTCTTAGTGCTTGGTAATAACTGAAAAACACCTTTGGGAATACCAGCCTGTCAGAGTTAAAAATCATAGATTAGTTTTTGTTTCTTCTTTTCCTAAAGTTAGGAGGGCAGACTAGATACTTGGGGGCTCTTTAGCTTTATGATTTTACAATCATTAAGTTTTTTTGCAGCTTTTGATTTAAGTCATAAGAAACCTCATCATTTTCTCAGCTCTCCCCTTATTTCCATTCCCATTTTCCTTTCCTGCAAGAAAAACAAAAAACAAACAATAACAAAAAAAGACTATAACTTTGGTGACACATCTCAGCCTTTGTCAGCCTCTAGTTCAGACATGTACTCCATTTTCCGATCGCTTCTCTCATTGTCCCTTGAGAGGTTTGCACCCGCAGCAGCACTGCTCAGGGCACTTAGGTCTCCTGTCCTCACAGCCAAAGAACTGAGTGTCCACCAGCGGCTCTGTCCATTGCCTTCCCCCTATCCCACCTTCATTCTTTCATCCCCCTTCCTTTTCTTTCCCTTTCTCCCCCTCCCCCTATGCCATAGGAGGGTCCCCCCCTGCTGACCAGACCCTGGTCATCAAGACGTTCCGCTTCCTGTCACAGAAACTCTTTATCTCCGTCTCGGTTCTCTCCAGCCTGGGCATTGTCCTAGCTGTTGTCTGTCTGTCCTTTAACATCTACAACTCCCATGTCCGGTAAGTGTATCTTCTGGTGATTTTCTTGTCCTTTCTGCCTCTCCAAGATAATGATCATTGAAGGGAGTGAGAATCAAACCTGTGTAACTTCTAAGCCATATATCATTGAGGTTTTTACACTGTCCTACTGCTTTCTTAATGATCACTGAGCACGAAAGGGGGGAAACCAACTAGAACTCCCATCACTGCTTCAAAGCAGCTAACTGTGCAGGCAACACAGTGCAGGGCTCCAGATAAAATGTTTGTGAAGGGAAGCGCTCTGTAAGTCCATGCATAGCCCCTGACCAGTCATCTTTCTCTCAAGGCTCTGCCTCCTGCTCCAGGCCTGTCTTCCTTTGTCTGTGGCATTTGGAGAGCTGAGCCTCCCTTCAGAAGGGGGTGATTCTGCTCTTCTCTCTCTCCCTCCCTTCCTGCCTCTGCCCTAGTTATATCCAGAACTCACAGCCCAACCTGAATAACCTGACAGCTGTGGGCTGCTCGCTGGCATTAGCTGCTGTCTTCCCCCTCGGGCTGGATGGTTACCACATTGGAAGAAACCAGTTTCCCTTCATCTGCCAGGTGAGGGGGGCACAGATACCATGCAGACTTTGGCTGACACACCACTCAGGAGCACCTCCTGTGCTGTCTAGTTCCCTGCCTTTCCTTCTAATGTCACTGCTCTGATCTGTCTCGGTCTCTGCCCTATCCTTCTGTGCCTCCAGACACTTTTCATTCTGTAGCTCACTTGTTGGTTCCCAGGTTGCCATGGCATGCTTTGCCAAGAAGAAGAGAGGGTATTGAAGATGAAGGAAGGGGTCTGAACAAAGAAACAGTGATGGCTTGTCTTTGGTGTGGGGACTGAGAACAGGAACTGGGTTTCCTGTGGGAGCCTTAGTTGGCCTTGGGAAGGGTGCAGGGAGAAATGTGAATTGACAGCTGGGACAGTGAGGGGAAGGGACCACTGTTACACAGGGAGAGGCCCTATGGGACTCTTGGTACGTGAAAGATTATGCAGCTGTGGGGAAAGGCTGGTTTCAGCAGTGGTATTTGTGTGGTTCTATGTTATGCTGGTAGGAAACGCACACTGTTTTCCCTGCCCACCTTACTACTTCCCTTTCCTCTGCCCATTGCTTGTCTTCATGACTCTCTGCACAGGGCATTTGCACATACATGCACATTCCAGTCATTAGGAGTGGTGTCTTTCCAGTGAGACCAGAATGCAGTGAGGAGGCAGACAGTTTGCTGCAGTACAGTGTGACCGGTGTCTGAATAGGGATCTGTGCAAAGTGCTGTGGGAGCAAATGAGAGAGCAGCTTGGAGTGCTTGGGCAGACCTTAAAGAAGAGGTGATGTTTAAATATTGAAGGATGCACTGGATTTTGTCAGCTAGGAACATCATGTGACTAGCGAAGACACGAAAGACAGCAGACCAAAGGAGAGCCAGTTAAGCAGCATGGCTAGAGTGTGGGGCAGGCAAGGGCCTGGGAGCTGAGCCTGGAAAGATGAGTGAGACCATGCTGTAAACAGTCTCCTGCCATATTCTGAGATTTCTAGGCTGCAACCTTTAGGCACTGGGGAATGGTCAGAAGTGACTGGTTATTAAAACCAGGAGGTTTTAGCAAGATCACTTGGTGGCAAAGTAGAAGATGGATGGGAAGAATCTGTTGAAGGTAGGGAGCCCTTCCCCTATGGGCATTCCCCTCTTCCACTATCCCTGCTGGCTGCCTTTTGCCTGCATGGTCATCTGTCCCCTGCTGCAGCCCTGCCCTATTCTGCTCCTGCCTCTCTCCTTTCCTAGGCCCGCCTCTGGCTCCTGGGTCTGGGCTTTAGTCTGGGCTATGGCTCCATGTTCACCAAGATCTGGTGGGTCCACACGGTCTTCACAAAGAAGGAGGAGAAGAAGGAGTGGAGGAAGGTGAGCTGTTTGCCATCCCTCAGCCCCTGGTGCCTTGGCTGTCAGCTTAGTGGACTTCCCCTTATGTGCCTGTACTTTGTGTTTGCCCAGACCCTGGAGCCCTGGAAGCTGTACACCACGGTGGGCCTGCTGGTGGGCATGGATGTCCTCACTCTCACTATCTGGCAGATTGTAGACCCCTTGCACCGGACCATTGAGGTACCACTTGGGGTCAGAAGGCTGAGCAGTCACAGCCTTCAGGGCTGCATGTGGTCTTGAGGAGGAAAGCCCCTCTGTAGGAGAGTACTTTTCTGCCTTCTGCATGTCAGAGTTTTTCCTCCTTAGAAGCAGTTCCATCAGAGGCCTCTAGATTAATCTGAAGAATGGAAATGGTGGGGGGTCTGGGAAGGATTTGCACACTTTCCAAGCATCATGGAAAGAGGGGGAGTAAGCATTCCTAAGGTGTTTAGGTGAATGCTTTCTGGCCCAGAGTGGAACTTGGCCTCATCCTGGGGGTCTCATAGGAAAGGGGGCCGAGTTGGGAGTCAGGGACTGAGCAGAAGTGGGGGGGACAGGGGAGGATGACAACCATCTTTCCTGTGGCCTTATTTCTCCCTTAGACTTTTGCCAAGGAGGAACCGAAGGAAGATATTGATGTGTCTATTCTGCCCCAGCTGGAGCACTGCAGCTCCAAGAAAATGAATACATGGCTTGGTGTGTTATGTGGGGGACAGGCTGAGGGATGGGGCAAGGACAGTGGGTTTGGAGGAAGAAACATCTTTAGAAAAAGAGGAAGAGGTGAACGCAGTTTGAATGTCCTTTGCTGTCATGGGACTGAACTTTTCTGAGAGTAGGGGACAGTTGGTCTTTTGCCGGAGGGAGGATAGAGCCTAAAGAAGGCATAAGGCAAGTTGGGTCCAGCAGAAGCAGAGACCAGTGGGAGTAGCCTCACTCTCATCTTCAGACCTGACAGGTCTACATCTAGACAGCTCCCTAGAGTAAGACTAGGGGCATGGGTTTAGGTCCCTTCTAGCCTTTATAAAATTGCTCTGATCTGTGATCACAAATGGTATACCTGTCCCCAGTCTGAAAAGCTGTCTTCCCACCTTAAAGGTGAGAAGGCACTGTGTGGCCCAGGCCCTTGCCTGCCTAACAGCCGTTATTGACTATCGTCTTCCTGTGTGACATGGTTCCTAGTCCCAGGAGGAAGTGGTGAGGTGGGGGTGAACTGGGTAGACACTGGGGGCAGTGGACAGGGAGGAGTATGCTAGGTCAGATGGTTTGATTGGGGAGGAGGCTCCGTTTTCATTGGGGAACTATGAGAAGGATCCATGGTGGGTGACTGGCATAGAGAGGATGGGGAGTGAATGGGACCATGGAGGTCATGCTGCCTATGTGACCCTTTCCTGCTGTTGCAGGCATTTTCTATGGTTACAAGGGGCTGCTGCTGCTACTGGGTATCTTTCTTGCTTATGAGACGAAGAGTGTATCCACTGAGAAGATCAATGACCACCGGGCTGTGGGCATGGCCATCTACAATGTGGCGGTGAGCTGCCTGGACACTTGGCATTGACCCGAGCGTCTGACTACAGCAACCCAGATGGGGTGGCATGGGAAGGATCAGGCACTGGATCTTAGATCAGTTGGATGGAGGTCTTAAAGAGATTTTAAATCCTTCAGATTTGTAAAGTACTTTATAGTTTATAAAACACACACAGACACTACTTTATTAATCCTCACACAACTACCCAGTGAAGTGGATATTAGTGTCCACACAACATAGATGAGAAGGCAGAAAGAAAGAGGTTAAATTACTTGTCTGGGGTTCACAGGCTGGAATCTGAATTGAGAGTTCCTGCCAGATTGACTCCTCAGGACTCTGGGTATGTGTCCAGACAGCACGGGCACTCCTGCCCTGAGGGATGGGTTGACCTAGAGCTGTGAACTGCTTTCGGACAGTTTATTTGTGATTCTTTTTAAGCTAGAGTTGAGGATGATCCTATTTGGATCCTTTTCAAATGGAAAGTTCAACAGGAGCTTGACCTCATAGACTCTCTCCTGGGGAAAGAAAATCCTGGACCTTGTCTGAGCCTGCAGAGCTGAGACTCCCCAAACACACTGCCCCCAGGTCCTGTGCCTCATCACTGCCCCTGTCACCATGATCCTGTCCAGCCAGCAGGATG
Organism: Phyllostomus discolor; assembly: GCF_004126475.2. Taxonomy (NCBI): domain Eukaryota; kingdom Metazoa; phylum Chordata; class Mammalia; order Chiroptera; family Phyllostomidae; genus Phyllostomus; species Phyllostomus discolor. The sequence goes on along the minus strand of NC_040906.2, from coordinate 103,235,534 downwards.
CAGCCTTCGCCTTTGCCTCTCTTGCCATCGTCTTCTCCTCTTACATCACTCTGGTTGTGCTCTTTGTGCCGAAGGTAAGCTCCTGGGTGTGCTTCTACCTTCCCCGTCCCTTCTTCTCAGGACTCTGCTCCCCTGTTCCCTTCCCCCTGTTTGGGGCTGAGCTTGTTCCTCTTATTTTCATTCCTTCCAGTTCTAACCCACCATCAGTCTATTGCTAACACAGTCCCTGCTTGGCCCTCCCATGCCCCAAACATTCTTCCCCAGATGCGTCGACTGATTACCCGAGGGGAATGGCAGTCGGAGGCTCAGGACACCATGAAGACAGGATCATCGACCAACAACCATGAGGAGGAGAAGTCCCGGCTGTTGGAGAAGGAGAACCGGGAACTTGAAAAGATCATCGCTGAGGTGTGCTGATGCAGGGTGCAGAAGGGGTTCAGGAAGCCCCATCACAAGAGAAACCTGCCTGGGAATGAGTGCAGCAGACTAGGGAAGGGAAGGGATAGGGCAAGGAGCAAGGATTCTGTGCCAGGTAAGATCCAGTGTTGGCCTTGTCAGGAGGTGAGGGTTCTGCTGGGCAGTGGTGAGCCTTCAGCAGCTAATGTTGAACATACCCTCCAGGAAAGGGGATGGGCAGGTGTCCATGGTGTCCACTGGGCCCCAGGCTGTGCAGTGACAGTGCAGGGCATATTCAAACTGGGTTGACACAAATCTGTATGAGATGTTGGAAGCAGTGTGCACTAACCTTTGCCCCCTTCCTCATTTTCTCTTTCCCTTTATTTCCCTGATCTTTTCCTTCAGTGGTACTCCCATTAATGCTCTTTTGGCTTTTCTTGTTCTTTCTGGATTTCTCATTTCAATTTCTTTTGTCCACCTACTTCTATATCCCCACCTCCATTTTTTTCTGTTGTCCCCCTTTCTCTCCCCCACCTTTCATGACTTCCCCTTCTCCCCATCTCCTAATTATTTTTTTTTCTTTCAGAAAGAGGAGCGAGTCTCTGAACTGCGCCATCAGCTCCAGTCTCGGCAGCAGCTCCGCTCTCGGCGCCCACCTCTGACACCCCCAGAAGGGCCTGGGGTCCTACCCAGGGGCCCCCCTGAGCTCCCTGACCGGCTTAGCTGTGATGGGAGTCGAGTCCATTTGCTTTACAAGTGAGGGGTCTGTGGGGAGGATAGGCCAGTAGGGGGAGGGATAGGGAGAAGCAGGGCTCCCTATCCCCAGATGGAAGAACAGACTGCCCCATTCCACCTCTTGTAAATAGAGCCCCTCTGTGACTCCTGAGGTTCTCTGGGTCTCCATTGCTCTGAGAACCAGACCCTTTTCTCTTTTATTCCTCCATATGATTTTATGTCACTACTTAGTAATCTAGTTGGTACCTCCTTGAAGCTTTTCACTCACTGGCTCCTTAGCAGCCTCATACACACACCTCTCCCTTCTGTACACTACCTCCCAAGATTGCTTCCTTGAGTTTTATGTTTTTCTGGGGCAATTAAAGGAGAGAAAATATGGGGAGATTTGGGAGCTGCTTCCAGTGGATAGTTGGTGAAAATTTTGAGCAAAGGAAGGCACCCCTGACTGTTGACATGGATAGATGGGACTATGGAGCAGGAGATGGTAACCGTTTCAGACTGTGGTATCTTTTGGGAAAGGATCTCAATAAACCAGTGAACAGTGTGACTTAGCACCTGTCCCTTACTGGGAACAGTGGACTTCAGTCCAACCACAGACACTTGGAGGGCTTCATAGCACTGGAAAGGCATGAAAGGGGAGGTGTATAAAGAGGTGTTTTAATGATCCTGTGAGGACTTAGCAGGACAAAGCAGGACATGCTCAGGGCTGCCATTGCTGAGTGATGGCATTAGTGGTTAAAAATGTGGAGTCAGACTACCAGAGTGTTAGGTTCTACAACATGCAAAAACTTCTGTATTCTGTATTCTCTAAGTTCTTATTTTTGAAGACAATAATTATCTTCCAGCACCACCACCACCATGCAGATTCTGGGTAAATGCTAGCCACTGTCATTGCTATTTAATGAGTTCTCTCACAGTGATTGACATGTATTGGGAGCCCAGAGCATGTAGCTGAACAGATGTGAGGACTCTCCTTGTTAGGAACTAAGAACAACAAAATGATGATTGCTAGGAGGTAGTGGATGAGCTGGCCCCTGAGTGTTTCCAAACTTAGAAGTCTTTGTCTAAGAACTCGTAGCATCTTGGAAGGATTTGCTATCCAAATAAAAAGAAAGTATTAAATGGCTATTGGAAAAAAATAAACAAATTTGCCTGGGACTTTTATAATTCTTCGTGTTCTCTTGGAGAAGTGCTTTTGCTTTATTTCTCTTTTTTTGAGAATTTTTATAAAGTTTATTTGAGCCAAAATGACAACATATGCCAGGGAGCAAGATCTCAAATGCTCCCTGAGACAGGTTTTTCTGAAGCTCAAACTTTCCCTTTCACACTGATTCTTTTAAGTGATTTTTGTAAAAGAGCTCAAGGGTTGAGTGGGCTATATCATTTCATTGTCCTGTTTCAGAGTCAGTTTCTGTAGTTCCATGAAAGCAATGGTCATTACCTCTTAGACCAGGTCTTCCACTCTGATAATCTGCCTTGGACCATTTGGACTTAATGTGAGGTTCCCCTCTTCCAGCCATGGAACATTCTCAAGCAAAGGGGAAGGAAGCCAATGGACTAGATGAGCCTTCAGCATAGACAATGAGCAGCTAGCTGCCTTCAGAAGCAGCAGGAGCTGTATATACCAGCCCTGGGTAGGACCTAAAAGATCAGAATTACCACTTTGAACTTTCTTTGCACTTAGGCCTAGTGTGTATTACAAAGGATGGAGTTTCTGTTGTGGCCAAGGCCAAATTGGACACTTTGTTGGCAGCAGTGTGAGACCATGCCACATGGCAGGGTTAGCGGAAGCTCCTGGTGGGTGGGGATCTCTGCTCGGTGGTGAGACTGCCACTCAGCAGGCTTGTGGGGAGTGACTCCCTTGGCGTCACCAGCCCTACCTGTGTCACCCTCAGGCTTCAGATCTCTTTCTGACTTTAGAGTGTCCTGGACTTGAGACTGCCTGCCAGTGTTTCATGGCCCTGCTCTACCCTGACAGACTCTTGTCTCCCTACCCTAGTCACTTTGGCATTTTGTGAGCACATTGATGCTCTGTTTTATCTTTTCATTTCAGTCAACGTGTTTTGATTGGTAAAGTTGCTGACAGCAGTGAGCAGAATGGCCTTTCATGAAGGTACATTTTCAAGGCGGAAGGTGAAGCCAGTAAGCAGGTAAAATAGATAAAGAAGATAGCTGGAGCAACCAGGATTTTTGGGCATCTTGTAATCATCAGCTCTGGTACCCAGGACACACCCTGAAGGTGTGTTCTTACCTGTTGTCTGGCGAGGAAACTGGCTCAGGGAGAGGAGGACTCTTGTCCAGGGTCACACAACTAATGAGGATTACAGCTGGCATTCATGGTGTATGTATTGTTACCTATTGTCTGTTACCCAAAACAAGCATTATCACAGTTACTGTGGGGCATCTGGAGTCATCTGAAGGGTGTACAGGTAGCTATCAGCCATCAGCTGAGATCCTCCAGTGGCCTTTCACTGTGGCCTGGGTTTCCTCATGACATGATGACTAGGTTCCAAAAGTGAGTGTCCGGAGAGAGAGAAAGATGAAAGGAGAGATCCAGCCAGGTTGTAGCCATCTCTTTTCTCTGACATAGCCTTGGAAGTCACATAGCATCACTTATGTGGAACCCCATGGTCTGGGCTGTCACAAGGCTGCATCTAGATTTGGGGGAAGGAAATACAGACCCCCAATCTCTTGATGAGATAAGCATCAATCACATTGTAAAAAGAGCACTGGGGATAGGTCATGGGGTCAGCCTTCTTTGGAAAAAATGATCTACCACGTGTGGTCTGCCTGCTCTGGAGCAAGTGTTCACTTTCCTTGGCCACACTGCTTGTCTAATGGCCAGTCTTGTCTCTTCACTGATTTTTAGCCTCTCTGGACACTTCGGGGCCAGCTGTTCTCCCACACCTAGCCCTTTCTGCAGCTGTGGCTCTTCCCATAGTCCTGTGTAGTTTCAGACCACTCTGGATGGACACCTTTTTCATTCACTCAGGGTTTTGAAGCAGGGAGTTCTGTTACTTTGCACTTCATGGTGTATTAACTGAAGGGGAATCAGGATGAGCTTCACGTCAGGTGATGCCCCAAACAAGTGATATTTGACATACTTGGCAAGTATGGCATCTACTTACCTGACTCACTGAAGCAAGAAAGGAAATTGCTAGACTGTTGAGGAAACATCCAAACCTATAGAGAATTTTTATGAGTTTATTTTAGCCTAAGTGTTGATAATTGCTAGGAAGCAAAATCTCAATGGATTGAGGAAATGCTCCAGAGAATGGGAGTTTTACACATTATTTTATACATTGGATTCAAAGGAGTAGACAGGGTTACATGAAATCTGTTGGGGACAAGGGAGGTGGGAGAAAGCAAAGCAGGACAGTTGTGATTGGATAAAGAGTAAAATGCAGACATTTCTTTTTACATTGGTGGGCACAGGATAGTTAATGATATTTTTAGCACATAGAGTTGGTATGTGGGGAATAAGATAACGATGAGAGGTTTCATGGTTTCTGCTTAGGTATGGTGGGTGTGCCTTGAGGGATCTGGAAAAAGGGAAAAAGAAGATTACTCTGAAATTCCAAAGGTAGTTTTTATGTAACCCCTTTTTCAGCCACAAAACTCTCGTGGAAGATAAACCCCCAGCACCACTGGCCCACGTGATGAAACACTGAGGCCTATGTGAGCCAGGCACTCTGCCAGGGCCTGATACAGTCAAATTAAGGAGACAGACATGCTGAAGTCACTCTCCAGTGGCATGTAGAATGCCTTCTCCAGGTGTGTGTAGAGGGGAGGGGAGGAAAAATAACCTTTTCTCTTTACCCATGTTGGGTTGTCCAGCTGTAGCCCTCTAAACTAGACTGGCAAAAGACAGATTAGTAACAGAAACAGAGAAGTTTATTAACAGGTATGCCACACATATACATATGGTAGCACCCAGTGATGAGTAATCAATCCAAAGGAGTGGTTAGAATTGGGGCTTCTGTACCATTTTAGGCTAAACAAAGAAAAAGGGTTTGGGCTTCCAGGCAGTGGAGGCAAGTAATGTGAAGGTGATCAGGAAAAGTGAACAAAGGTCCTTTAGAAAGGACTGAAATAGATTTTAAGTCAATGCCTTCTTCCTGCCATAGGACATGCAGGCACCTTTACAAATGTAAATTTCCTTTACTAAAGAAAAGCTTGTGCCTTGTTTTTAGAGCTTTTCCTGAATATGCAGGTTCTCAATAACCTTTAGCTCCACATGCCAAAGAAGCCTGTTTTGGGGTGGTATATTCTGGTACTCTAGGGTTGAGTGATTAATTCTGCAGGGGGGAAACCAGGAAGGCTGGCTTCACTGGGGGTAGGAGGGATTCAATAGGGTTTGGGCTAGCCATGACTCAGTGAGCCCTCCAGAAGGAACTGGTGATTGTAACTTGAATAGGCAACTCAAACAGAGGTTCTAGAATAACATCCCTTAAAGCTCCCAGCTCAAGGGTTGTATTAGGTGGATAGGTAAGTGCCCTCCCTCATAAGAGCTAAATCATGTAGTCTTTTTTTCTTTTAAATCCTGGAAGTTATTATTCTCTTAAATTTTATCATTTAATTTTATTTTTTCCATTACCGTTTATATTCAATATTAATTTGTATTGGTTACAGGTATATAGCATAGTGATTAGAGAATCATATACTTTATACTTTACAAAGTGTTCCTTCTGGTGTTTCTACTACCCACCTGGCACCATACATAGTTGTTACAGTATTATTGACTATATTTTCTATGCTGTACTCTACACCCCCATGACCTAAATCTTGTAGCTTTAAAGCATGTGTAAAGGATCCCATTGTATTCCATTTAGTATTTCCCATATACTTTCCCATTGTATTCCATTTAGTATTTTCTATATACTTCTTTCTTTATGTATGTTTTATTGATTATGCTATTATAATTCTCCCATTTTTTTCTCCCTTTTATCCTCCTCCACCCTTCACCCCTCTTCCTTCCAGTATTCTTCCCTCTTAGTTCATGTCCATGGGTTGTACACATAAGTTCTTTGGCTTCTCCATTTCCTATACTATCCTTAACCTCCCCCTGTCTATTTTGTGCCTACCAATTATGCTTCTTAATCTTTGTATTCCCCCCCAAATCTTCCCTCTCCCCCTCCCTGCTGATAACCCTCCATGTGATCTCCATTTCTGTGATTCTGTTCCTGTTTTAGTTATTTGCTCAATTTGTTTTTGTTTTTGTATTTTTAGGTCCAGTTGTTGATAGCTGTGAATTTGTTGTCATTTTACTGTTTATAGTTTTGATCTTCATTTTCTTAGATAAGTCCCTTTAACATTTCATACAATAAGGGCTTGGTGATGATGAACTCCTTTAACTTGACTTTATCTGGGAAGCACTTTTTCTGCCGTCCCATTGTAAGTGATATCTTTGCTGGATAGAGTGATTTAGGTGGTAAGTCCTTGCTTTTCATGACTTTGAATACTTCTTTCCAGCCCTTTCTTGCCTGCAAGGTTTCTTTTGAGAAATCAGCTGATAGTCTAATGGGAACTCCTTTGTAGGTAACTGTCTACTTTCCTCTTGCTGCTTTTAAGATTCTCTCCTTATCTTTGATCTTGGGTAATGTAATGATGATGTGTCTTGGTATATGCTCCCTTGGATCTGACTTCTTTGAGACTCTCTGGGCTTCCTGGACTGCGGGAAGTCTATTTCCTTTGCTAGATTAGGGAAGTTCTCCTTCATTATTTGTCCAAATAAGTTTTCAGTTTCTTGCTGTTCCTCTTCTGGTGCTCCTATGATTCAGATGTTGGAATGTTTAAAGTTGTCCTTGAGGTTCCTAAGCCATTCTTTAGTTTTTTGAATTCTTGTTTCTTCATTCCATTCTGGTTGAATGCTTATTTCTTCCTTCTGTTCCAAATTGTTGATTTGAGTTCTGGTTTCCTTACCATCTCTGTTGGTTCCCTGTATATTTTTCTTCATTTCACTTTGTATAGCCTTCATTTCTTCCTTTGTTTTGCGACTGTACTCAATCATTTCTGTTAGCCAGTGTTTTGAACTCTCCAACTGATTGGTTGGCTATCTCTTCACTGCTTAGTTCTTTTTCTGGAGTTTTGACCTGTTATTTCACTTGGGCCGTATTTCTTTGTATCAGCACACCTGTTACATTGTAATGGGCGGAGCCATAGGTATTCTCCAGAGTGGAGCAACTCATTTTGCTGCATCGTGGTGCTGTCTGTGGGGGAGTGGTCAGAGAGAGAGCAATGCCATTTTCTCAGCTCTCATCCCATTTTCAGTCACTTCCCTCACTTACCACCCTTCCCATAAAGAGATTGTGCCCTTCCAGGTGCTGATTCCCAGGTGGGTGGGCTTGTGTATGTTCTAGGATCCTGTGGGCCCCTCCAGTGATCTCTCCTGTGAGACTGGGAGTTTCTCCAACCACCACCACAACCCTTACAGGTTTTTAAGCCAGAGGTTTTTGAGGCTTTAGTTTCCTGCACTGGAATCCTGGGTTATGTGGTCTATCTTGCTCCCTAATTGTTCATCCCAGTTTATCCACATGTGACTGTGGGACCGCCTGGTCTGCCAGCCCCAGTGGCCACCTTGCCCATCCGGTCTGCCAGCCACCTCCTTGCCACGCATCTCCACCTCAGATTCCCGTCGCTGCCCCTTGTACCTCTCTGAATGAATGTTTCTTCTTTCACTCCTTGAATGTTGAACTTCTATACAGTTCTGGCAGTTCTGTTTTTTATATATATATATTGGTTTTTATACTTCTTTTGGTTGTGTGAGGAAGCAAAGTGTAACTATCTATGTGTCCATCTTGATCAGGAGTCCTATATATTTCTTAAATAGTCTACAATGAGAGCTGACACCAGGCTTCACAGTAGAGAAAGATGGGCTATATTATGAATGGTATCATCTAGGAGATGGGAAATGTTCATTCTCAAAAGCTCAAACTCCTCAATGGCTTACAGACAAAAGGTTTTATAGAGCAAAAATTACAAGCAATCATGAGTAACTGATTGTTCTTGATTAGGTAACGAGTTAATTTTTATCTTCTAGTAATCTGCTTCCCTCCTGGAATCACCTTGTCTAGTTTTGGGGTTGGTCATTCACTTTGTGGGCGAAAAAGCCTTATTGTGTGCCATTAGGTTATCTTAGTAGCTTCTATAGCTTCTGCAGGAGTAGAAGCTATACATCTGTTACCCTTACTCATTGTATGCTGTTATTATTTCTGCTGTCTTGGTTATTTATTTTTCCTGCACTCCAACAGGCTCTAGGCTAAGTAATTTTTATATTGGTTAAAAGGATGCTATATGACTTCCTTTTTGTGGCTATTAGTCCAAATTAGCTCACCAACCTATTTTGTATTAAATATATTTTTTTCTCAGAGTATTACTTCTCAGACTTCACTGATGTAACTCCTTCCTCCATATCTTCCCATTCTTAATGCACAGCATACTTTAGCTCTTTCCACACAGTAAATCAGCAAATATTTCACATTATTTTCCCTCTGCCGTGGCTTAAACCTCTAGCAAGAATTCTCTGATTGCCCCCTGGCCAGTGTGGCTCAGTTGCTTGGAGTATCGTCCCTCAGATTTGACTCCAGGTCAGAGCACATGCCTGGGTTGTGGGTCCACAGTCAAGGCATGTAGGAGAGACAAATGATGGATGTTTTTCTCCCTCTCTCCCTCTCTTCCTACCTTCCCCTCTCTCTAAAATCAATAAACATATCTTTGGGTGAGGGTTAAAAGAATCCAATTCTCTGATCACCACATCACCCAAGGACTTACACACTTTATTCTTTTGCTGGTAGGATACATAGTAAACCAAGGCAGGGAGAAGGAGGGAGACATGTCTCAGTAACTCAGCAGTCCTCATCCTGGTGGGATAAGATTGCTGGGTGTTCCAACATCTCAAGAAACACCAAGAAGCACAGGAGGAAGGGAACCCTTGAAATTTTGTATGTATCATTTCCACTATCTGAGAGAAAGCCTTTGAACTTTTGTATTTATCCCAAGGCCTGGAAAGGGGAAAAGGAGGATGTCAACAGTGTCCAAAGAAGAAGCCCATAAAACAGCTGCTTACTACAGTTGGTTAATTGCCTGCCTTTGGTCACTATCTGTTTTACTATGGGGCCCCTGGTGCTTACAGAAAGAGCCCATAAATAACTTTGTGTAACTACCTTAACTTTAACTGCTGCCAATAAGATGAATGAATGTGGTCGAGCAAGAATCTGGGCTAACAACCCTCCACACATACCTACATTTAGATAGTCATGTTCCCCAGAGGAAGCTGGTACCACCTTTACCCACCAATCCATATGTAACTCTGTCACTGTATCCCACAATTATATGTCTTCAGGACAAAGGACCTGATGCTTTTTGCTGCCCTTGCCTTGCATTTACTTGTGCCCTGTGCCTTTCTTCCCAAGCCTGGCAAGGTGCATTCTCTTTTTTTTCCTCCTATTATCTTCTGTGAGAATGTATCACTAATGAACTTGGCTTGTATGACAATAGACAGGCTGATCTGTAATTCTTTACTGCATTGACAAGAAGAATGAATTTTTTTCCCTTAACACATCCTGTATTCCTCTGGCCTCTTATTTGTTTTCAGCTAAGCTGTGTAATGCTGGAAATATGTCTGTGACTATCTCTGTCTTCTTCAGACATGTTGAAGATTGAGACTGGGTAAACTTCTGTTGGATTTTCTCCTAGAACATCCAATAGATAACTCTCCACATAGAATAAATTAGGAATAACATTTTAGTTCTAAAGTTGATGTAAATGCATCTAAGTCACTTTAGTTCTAAAGTTAAGTAATTTATTCAACAAATTAGGTTTTATTACAACAGATTCTATTAGATTGCTTAATTTAATTGTCTGTTGTATTTCCTTTAGAATATGTGACGAAAGGACTTTACATAAATGTTAGGGTCTCTGGGCTTAGGGAACTGATAAATAGGCAAAAACAATAGAGGTTTTCGGGTCACTCAGAAAGAGGGAATAGAAGTGGTCATGAGAAAAAGGTATTACATAAGTGATTTAAAAAGTGAAATTAGGGTTAGTATTATTCATAGGGTGAGATTAGGGTTATCAAATATAAAATGAGGGTCTATATTAAGATCAGGGCACAAAAAATGAGGCTGAGGAGATAAGATTAGTACATGGATGGCTAAAATGAAGATTAGAATTAAAAAAGAGAGTTAAGCTGATGTTCTGTGCTGATGCCATGTTAAGTGTTGAGTCAAAGACATTTTGTATTCAGACTACAATAAAGCTAGGATTTTCCTTTTTCTTATTTTGTCTCAAAGAGAAAAATATACCCAAAGAGAACTTGGTATTATTGCCATTGCCATGGAAAAGTTAGAAAAGACAACTATGGGATCAAGACCTCCAGAGCTCCACATTCTTTGGAAAGATTCATTCATTCCTTCAGTCATTCATCTATTCACTCACTCCTTAATTTATAGAAGTAACTGGGTGCCAATTTTTCTGCATAAATCTGATTCTTTCCTTAGGGAAGTATGAAATCTAGTGGTGGAACTAAGCCAGGAACACATACCATGAGGTGTCATAGAACTTCTTTCAAGTGGGCTATTTTTTCGTGTCCATAGGATGCTTTCAGACATTTAATAAACTCTTATTCTAAGGAAGCAAACTTCCTTTGGCTGGATGATTGAATTAGATGCATTTCTAGATTGGGATGATTCCCTCCAAGTTTATTGAAAGGTTGAGACCCCTCAGTTGGGCTGGGAAGGCACTATTTGTACCAAAAGCCAAGGTTAATAGCATGGAGACTTGAATTAGTCCTTTTGGGTCTAAATCTCTGACATTTTAAATCTACTTAAACTGTTTTTGTATCTGGAAGAATAATATATGCTTCATAGTGTTGTTAAAGGGATTAATGAGTCAATGTGTGTAAATTACTTTTAAATGGTACTGGAATATCATAGTCATTATATAAATACTCAATAATAACAATAAAATAATAATTACCTTTCTGAGCAGAGTACAAGACGGATGACCTTAAAGAGAAGTCTTAGGTCAGGAGTCAGGGATGCTATGCTCAATGCCATGTTTTGCCAGGAGATGGCACCAAGGTCCCCATTGTCAAAATTGTCCTGACAGCCTGGACATTAAGACATTTTGGTCTCCCAGCTGTTTGTTTACCTACATTTTGTGTCCACTGTAAAAGAAATACTGGGATTAAAGAATTTAAACTTTCTCCATGAGGTCTATCTGGCTTCAGGCCTAAGGATACTGGGAAATTTGATTGTGGCATGAAAGCAAGAGGGTATATTTGAGAGGTTACCTGACAGGAAGTTATGGCTTTCTGAACAGTTTCAGTTGTGTCCCTCCTTGCTGTCATTTATGGGGATAAAATAGAACAAAAATGCAAAACAGACATATAAGAAAGTAGAAAAAGACTCAAAAGAAAAGCAAAGATCAAATGGTAGATATTAGAAACGGAGGTGAAGAAATAGTGATGATATGTCAGGGGAGATGAGTTAGAAATAGAAATGATAAAAATAATCACATCATCATGGAGGCAAAGACCATTAAAATAAGACAGAAGAAAGAAAATATTCAATTTGATTCATATAATTATTTCCCCCCAAAAGTTGGCTTAATTCCAGAATTCAGGATAGAACAAAGACTGAAGAACACACTTTGGCAGGATTCTGTGCTGGCCTCAGAGTGAGGAGAACTAAAGAGATGAGCTGTTTAATGATTATTATCATTATTTTTACAAAAACTTACCTCTAGATCTACAATGGACTCCAAGACAACATTTTATTCTAGCTGTAGGTGGCAAACAGATGTGATAACAGGGAACCCAGATGTTGAAACAGAAGTGGAATTAAGAGTTACCATTGCCCCAGGCACAAGGAACAGTTCACTTTTGGCCAGTTTTCTTCATTCTGTCTGTGGCCAAGGAGACCTTCCTCATGGTCTGAGTTTTTTTTCCCTCCCTCTCTCTGCTTTAATGCCTTATCTCATTCATCTTCTTTGCTTCTTGGGCTGCTTTAAAGACTTCTTGCCACCTTTGCAGCCTGATATGTTGCCTCCATATAATGTTTTATATAGTGATATATTCCTCCTCTTATCAACTTTTCAGTCTGTCTCTCATACACATGCGTGCATACTCGTAAACATACACATGCACATACATGTGGCTATCATTCATTACTGTGGCATGATGGGTATGAGGAAGGCAGAGGTGTGAGGAATACATACTCTTTGACAGAAGCATGAATAATCTCCTCTCAATTTGAAAGCACATTAAAGCACTCTCCTGGAATTCTTGTTCTTCTCCAGCAATCCTCCAAATGACCTCTTTACCTCCCCATTCCTCAGGGTGTATTTGAGAGGGTCAAGTGAAAGAGTGCCCACTGGATAGAAGAGACCAAAGAACTTGCTCCTTTCATGGGCATAGGGATTTTGGGGAAGAAGGTAGACAACAAAGACAGGGTAACCACTGTGAGATAAGAGGAGCAGGTTCTGAATCCTTCTTCCACCCTTTTGCAGAGTTAATCCTCAGCACTGCCTGGGCAATGGAACTGTAAGAAACAAGGATGAGGCTGAGGGGCACAACTAAGATGAAGACACTGACAACAGTGCAAATCTCATTGTAGGTGGAGTCCCTACTGGAGAGTCAAATTTAAACCAGTACCTGTGCCATTAGGGGGCACATATGGATTGTGAGCACTTAATTTAGAGGTTCAGATTCACAGACAATAAAAACCCCAAGTCAAAGTTGAATAGTTAAGCACTTTATTAAGGAAAAGCAAAGAGAAAACAAGAATCAAGAGCATATATCACCAGACAGGAAATCACCAATACCTGAACATAGATGCTGGGGAATCTTGGAGACAGCATTCAGGTCCCACTGGGAAAGTTCCAAGTGAAGCATCCTTCCCTCAGGTGAGATTCCAAAGTCTCACTTTGGGGGCTATGCTTAAATATGTTTTAGACAAAAGTGGCTATGTGCCAAGGGCCTTGTGTGATTTAGCTAACCAACAGGTCCCTCTGGGAGAAGGGACAGTTCTTTTCAAAGGAACAGTTAAATATTAAAAGTAGTAATCTCCCAGGGAGAAGGGCCAGTTCTCCCTGGGAGACAGCATGCCTATATTTCATTCTTACAATAAAAGCCCACAGCTTGGGCATAAACAGGGAGAATTCTCAATGTCCCTTTAACCTATTAGGACCTCACCCGCAAAACCATCCATTTGCTGGTGAGGGTAGAATGGCAGGTGGAGAGTAAGTGATGTCTGGACCACTGACTCCAGCAGCCTGGTGACCCAGGCCACAGCTGCCAGCAGCCAGCCAGCACAGGTGAGGGTGGATGATGGTGGCCTAGTGGAGGGGCTGACAGACAGCCACGTAGAGGTTAAAGGGCATCCCTGTCAGGAGGATGCACTCTTGCTCCCAGAAACAAGAACCTAGAGAGCTGAACAGAATAGCCAAGGAGGATGATAGCTTTCTTTGGTCCCTAGGGGATGATGAACATCTAGGTGACACAGTTTGTGGTGAATCAGATGTCCAAGAAGGAGAGATTGGAGAGTAAAATATACATTGGAGAGTAGAAGCTGGGGTTTAGCATAGAGGGCAGGATGATGAGTGTGTTGCCCACCAGAGTGTTACCTGGAGGTAAGAAATCAAGACAACCATAAAAAGGATTCTTTCAGATCCTGGATATGCAGAGAAACCCAGAAGAGGGACACTCCCTGGGGATCCCTGGCTGACCATGTCTTGTTCCTGCCCAGACCTAGAGGGATGAGAGCTGTCAAATCAGTGAGGTCTAACCTGTCTTATGAAAACTCACTGTGGGTGCTTGTCAAGTCATACCAGGTGGACATTTCTCTTCCTTTTTCTCTCACTTAGCCTCTCTTTCCCAGGTACATCACCATGCAGTAGCTCTTCTTTTCCTTTGTTCCTTCTGGTCAAATATCTAATAGAAAGTGAAGAAACCATGAGTGTGCTGGAAAACAGATGGAGCTCACACTGGTACTGCAGACTGACAGGCTGAGTGTAATTGAGGCTGATATAAAATGTGGACTCATTAATTAGTGAGAGGAAGCAGAATTTGCCACCCCCCAAATATGCCTTTTGGGACATTAATGATTTAAGTTGGTTATATTTAAGAAATGACTCAGGAAAACCCTTTGAGTTTCCCCCTAACTGCCTAAAAGAAATTTAGAGTACCTGTTCCAGTAAGGGTTATTATCATAGATAACTGTAGCTTAATATGAACTAGTGGAACTTCTGGCCAAGATGGAGGCATAGGTAGACACACTGTGTCTCCTCACACAACCAAAATAAGGACAACAATAATTTAAAAACAAAATAACAACCAGAACTGACAGAAAATTGAACTGTATTGAAGTCCGACAACCAAGGAGTTAAAATAGACATATTCATCCAGACCAGTAGGTGGGCAGAGAGGGGTCGCAGCACAAAAAGTGGTCGCACCAGGCACGTAAGACTGCAGCGGGCAGACCCTGGGCACGGGGTGGCAATGGGCAGACCCAGTGAGGCGACAATTGTGAAGTGAGGCACTGTGCAAGGTGGCTGGCTGACTGGGCAGTCCCACGTTCATGCACAGATAAACCAGGCAAGGTTGGGGAGTGAGACAGACCATGCAACTCAGGGTCCCATTGTTGGGAAATAAAGCCTCAAGACACTGATTGGTGACACCTGTGGGGGTTGAGGTGCAGGGAGAGACTCCTAGCCTCATGGGAGAGTTCGCTGGAGAGACCCACAGGGTCCTAGATTATGCACAAGCCCACCCACATGGGAATTAGCACCAGAAAGGCCCAGTTTGCTTGGGGGAAGTGGTAGAAGGGACTGAAATCCGACGGAGTGGAGCAAGCACCATTATTCTCTCTCGGACCCCGCCCCCACATACAGTGTCACAACCCAGCGATGTGGGTTGCCCCACCCTGGTGAACACCTAAGATTCAGCCCCTCAAATGCAACAGGCACGACAAGACAAAAAAAAAAATAGCCCAAACTAAAGAACATATCAAAGCTCCAGAGCAAATACAACTGAGTGACGAAGAGATAGCCAACCTATCAGATGCACACTTCAAAGCGTTGTGATCAGGATGCTCACAGAATTGGTTGAATTTGGTCACAAATTAGGTGAAAAAATGAAGGGTATGCTAAGTGAAATGAAGGAAAATGCACAGGGAACCAATAATGATGGGAAGGAAACTGGGACTCAAATCAATGGAGTAGACCAGAAAGAAGAAATAAACAATCAAACAGAAAAGAAGGAAGAAAGAAGAATTCAAAAAATGAGAAGAGGCTTAGGAACCTCCAGGACATTTTTAAACCTTCCAACATCCAAATTATAGGGGTACCAGAAGGGGAAGAGGAAGAACAACAAGTGGAAAAGTTATTTGAACAAATAATAAAAGAGAACTTCCCCCATCTGGCAAAGGAAATAGACTTCCAGGAATTCCATGAAGCTCAGAGAGTCCCAAAGAAGTTGGACCCAAGAAGAAACACACCAAGGCACATCATAATTACA
The DNA here is from genome assembly GCF_004126475.2 of Phyllostomus discolor. Taxonomy (NCBI): domain Eukaryota; kingdom Metazoa; phylum Chordata; class Mammalia; order Chiroptera; family Phyllostomidae; genus Phyllostomus; species Phyllostomus discolor. The sequence continues at coordinate 103,219,888 of NC_040906.2, read as the reverse complement.
CTACCCAAAATAAAAACAAAGGAGAGAATCCTAGAAGCAGTAAAAGATAAGGAGACAGTCACCTACAAAGGAGTTTCCATCAGACTGTCAGCTGATTTCTCAAAAGAGACCTTGCAGGCAAGAAGGGGCTGGAAAGAAGTATTCCAAGTCATGAAAGACAAGGACCTATATCCCAGACTACTCTATCCAGCAAAGCTTTCATTTAGAATGGAAGGGCAGATAAAGTGCTTCCCAGATAAGGTCAAGTTAAAGGAGTTCATCATCACCAAGCCCTTAGTATATGAAATGTTAAAGGGTCTTATCTAAGAAAAGGAGATTAAAAAACATGTATAGTAAAATGACAGCAAACTCACAATTACTAATAACCACACCTAAAACAAAAACAAAAACAAAAACAAAAACAAATTAAGCAAACAACTAGAACAGGAAAAGAACCACAGAAATGGAGATCACATGGAGGGTTAGCAACAGGGGAGTGCAAGGAGGAGAGAGGGAAAAGGTACAGAGAATAAGTAGCATAGATGGTAGGTAGAAAATAGACAAGGGGAAGGCAAGAACAGTATGAGAAATGTAGAAGCTAAAGAACTTATGACACATGGACATGAACTAAAGGGGGGAAATGTGGGTGGGAGAGGGTGTGCAGGGTGGAGGGGTATGAAGAGGGGAAATGGGACAACTGTAATAGCATAATCAATAAAATATATTGAAAAAATGAACTAGTGTGTAATAGGGAGGAACCTAGCAAGGCCCATTGTTCAAAGTCCTCTCATGTCCCTTTGTTAAAGATGGCCCAATAAATATTTATTTACCAAACATTTGCTTTCCTATCTCCATTTGAATTGCCTTTCTGTCCTTTGAAGTCACAAATCACAAATTCCCCATTTTCCTTAGCTCATGTAACTCTTAACTGCCCATATGTTGTCAGATCTTAATTCTCTTTTTTATTATTTTTTATTTTTAGACAGAGGGGAAGGGAAGAGGAGAGAGAGGGAGAGAAGTATCTCCCCCTCTTTATGTTGTTGCCTCTTGCGTGCCCCCTACTGGGGACCTGGCCCACAACCTGGGCATGTGCCCTGACTGGGAATCGAACCTACAACTATTTGGTTCTCAGCCCACACTCAATCCACTGAGCTATACCAGCCAGGGCCAGGTTTTACATACTTATGGCAACCCCATGTATATATACATATTAAATTTAGATATTTTCTCCTGTTAAAAAAGTTGGGTATTTCTGAATGGGTAAGAGAACAACAGACAAACTAAATTGGACAAGGAAAATTGTAGAAAGTTTGTAAAAAGGAATTGTGAAAGAGAAATTTTGTAAGTGGCCAAGCTGAATAAGATTGAGATAAATTAAATTAAGTAAAACTTAAATATCAAAATGTAAGGTGATGTAGAATTAAAGGTTGGCTTTCTTTCTGGTAAAAGATCTAAGTTTTCCTGTACTGTTGGTTTGTTCCTGATAAGATATTATGAAAAGTTTTTTGCCTAGAAAGCAAAGATCCCATATTTTATCAAACTTTCCTGTGTTTTATGTTGTCTTAATCAGGTCCTTGATGACTTAAGAAAATCGAATCTTTTCAATAATAAGAACAAAATCTTTCCTAACAATTATGTAACCTTTTGTATTTGTCTCTGAATTCTTTTATTGTCACTTTGGTTAAATGAATAATTAAGAATTGTTTCATAATGACCTGTGATTTTTTTAGTAAAATGTCCAAATGTTTTTATATGTTTGACAAACTTCCTAAAATTTGAATTTTGAGTATAACTTTTTCTTGACCTGGAATACCTCAAAAGATTTGTCCTCTCTCTTTATAAAAGAGAAATATTAAGCTGATTAGAATTATTTGGCATGTTAAATTATATAAAGAGCATTGTAAAATAAATGATGATAAACTTCTAGGGTATAATGTATGGGTAAATATTACTAATATGAGTACTCCAAAATTGTATGAAGTTCCTAAAATTCTGATGTGTTCTGGTATAATGTCATCTCTTGTAATTATGGTTATTTTCTTAAAATGTTGTATGTTTTGGAGAAAAAAAATTTCTTTGTCAATTACATTGTAACCAGATCTTTAACCGTGTCATTTTAAGTTTTTTAAAAATTAATTTATTTTCCAGGGTGATGTCAGCAGCATGTCAGTGTGAGAAGTTCTCCAGGTCTCTCTACTTGAAGTTACACAGCTATAATTCTACTTGAAGTTGGACAGCTATAATTCAACAAAGGATTCCCTGATCAACACACAAACACATCTAAGAGATTCTTACATCAAAACATCTGAAGGGAGGTTTATTGAAGTGAACAGGAGAGGAGGGAAGGTGGAAGGACAGAGACAAGTGCCAAAGATTCAGCCTACAGATCACTGCAGCACTCGGTAGCAGGGGAGGAGTCAGATTTTAGCATGTAAAATCTGCAGCCCTAAGAAGCAGCAGGGTAGAATCAATATTTTTGCCTGAGACTGCAGCATGTACCATGTCAGTACATACTACAGCCGAACCCAGGGACAGGAGCAGAGTAGGAGCAGGTATAGCAACTGTGATCTAGCAGCCATCATTACCAGGCAGAAAATAAAGCCACATAGGCATAGCAGTGCCCCCAGTACCCTCCCAGAGCTCCCATTTCCTCATTTTCCCAGAGGTAGCAGTGGGTCTAATTAGAAACTATTGCATTGGAAGTGTTGGATTACAGAGGACAGTATCTGCAGCCCTAAGAACTGTAGAAGCAGAAACTTTTCTACCTAAGTAGCAAACTCACACTCCAGCTAATTCTAGTGACTGGGGCTGATATACAAAACTGTAGCAACCGCCATTACTGGGAAAATAACAAAGCCACAAATACATAATCCAGCCTCATTTAGCCCACCCAGCTCCCACTCATTGTAGCAGGGCCCAGTGGAAGCACCTGGGACAACTCAGATAGCACCTCCTGCATTTATTGTGGGAAACAGTGCTAAAATCTTGTGGACCTGAAACCACATCACCTACCACATTTCCCTACAGGGGTGGTGCCCTGAGACTGAGGTGACCTGGTCACAGAGGAGACACCCATAGTCCCAGGAGATACAGGGTGTTATCCATGGTCAAGGTGACACTTCACAGAGATCCCTGATGCCCCAGCAGTACAAAAAAATAAAAACAAGTGCTTCAGTGCCACCTACAGGAAATCAAAAGAAAGATCACTCTTACCAACCTGCTAAAGAGAGAAGTGTCTAAAAAAAAGCAGACTTCATTTCCATAAAATCAATTTATTTTCCAATAATTTAATTTTACATACAAAATTATACTAGTTTCAGGTGTACAACATAGTCATTGGACAATTATAAATAGTACAAAGTGATTATTCCAATTAGTTAACTACTCATCTGATACCATACATAGTTATGGAAATATTGATGTCTATATTCCCTGTGCTGTACTTTACATTCCCATGACTATTTTTATTTTTATTTTTTTAAATATTTTTTACTTTAATGGTTGTTGCAGTACAATTTTCTTTCTTTTACTCCCATCCCAACCCACCCACCCAACCCTCCCCTCCTCCCATTTCCACCCACCTCCTAGTTTTTGTCCATGTGTGCTTTAAATTTGTTCCTGTAAACCCTTCCCATTCTCCCTTGAAATTCTCTCTTCTCTCCCCTCTGGTCACTGTCAGCCTGTCCTCTATTTCAGTGTCTTTGGTTATATTTTGCTTGTTTCTTTATTTTGTTGTTTAGATTCCTACCCTGTTAAAGGTGAGATCATATAGTATTTGTCTTTCACTGCCTGCTTTATTTCGCTTAGCATAATGCTTTCCAGTTGCATCCATGCTGTTGCAAAGGGTAGGAGTTCCTTCTTTCTTTCTGTTGCATAGAATTCCATTGTGGAAATGTACCATAGTTTTTTGATCCATTCATTTACTGATGGGCATCTAGGTTGCTTCCAACACTTGGCTATTGTAAATTGTGCTGCTGTGAACATTGGGGTGCATAGGTTCTTTTGGATTGGTGTTTCAGAGTTCTTAGGATATAATCCTAGCAGTGGAATTGCTGGGTCAAAAGGCAGATCCATTTTTAGTTTTCTGAGAAAATTCCATACTGTTTTCCATAGTGGTTGTACCAGTCTGCAGTCCCACCAACAGTGCACTAGGGTCCCCTTTTCTCCACAACCTTTCCAACACTTGTTTGTTGCTTTGTTTATGATGGCCATTCTGACTGGTATGAAGTGGTATCTCATTGTGGTTTTAATTTGCATCTCTCTGGTAGCTAGCGATATTGAACATCTTTTCATGTGTCTTTGGATTTTCTGTATGTCCTCCTTGGAGAAGTGTCTGTTCAAGTCCTTTGCCCATTGTTTAATTGGGTTGCTTGTCTTTTTAGAGTGTACTCGTGTAAGTTCTTTATATATTTTGGAGATTAAACCCTTGTCTGAGGTATCATTGGCAAATCTGTTTTTCCATATGGTTGATTCTCTTTTTATTTTAATACTGTTTTCTTTAGCTGTGCAGAAGCTTTTTATTTTGATGAGATTGCATTTGATTATTCTCTCCTTTATGTCCCTTGCTCTGGGGGACGAATCAGTAAAAAAGTTTCTGCGTGAAATATCTGAGATTTTCCTGCCTATGTTCTTCTCTAGGACTTTAATGGTGACATGGCTTATATTTAAGTATTTTATCCACCTTGAATTTATTTTTGTGTATGATGTAAGTTGGTGCTCAAGTTTCGTTTTTTTGCATGTAGCTGTCCAGTTCTCCCAACACCATTTGTTGAAGAGACTGTTTTTACTCCATTTTATGTTGCTGCCCCCTTTGTCAAATATTAATTGGCCGTAGAGACTTGGGCTTATTTCTGGGCTCTCTGTTCTGTTCCATTGGTCCATATGTCTGTTCTTATGCCAGTACCAGGCTGTTTTGGTTACAGTGGCCTTGTAATACAGTTTGATATCAGATATTGTGATCCCTCCTACTTCACTTTTCTTTCTCAAAATTGCAGCAACTATTTGGGGTCGTTTGTGGTTCCATATAAATTTTTAAAATGTTTGTTCTATGTCTGTGAAATATGCCATTGGTACTTTAATAGGTATTGCATTGAATCTATAAATTGCTTTGGGTAGTATGGACATTTTGATAATGTTAATTCTTCCAACCCATGACCATGGTATATGTTTCCATTTGTTTGTGTCTTCCTTGATTTCGTTCTTCAGTGTGGTGTAGTTTTCTGTATACAGGTCTTTTACTTCCTTGATTAGATTTATTCCTAGGTATTTTATTTTTCTTTTTGCTATATCAAATGGGATTTTTTTCTTGATTTTTGCTTCTGCTGTTTCATTGTTGGTATACAAAAATTCCTTTGATTTCTGGATATTGACTTTGTATCTCACTGTTTTGCCAAATTCATTTATTAGGTCAAGCAGTTTTTAGGCAGAATCTGTAGGATTTTCTATGTACACTATCATGTCATCTTCAACCAATGACAGTTTTGTTTCCTCCTTTCTGATTTGGATGTTTTTTATTTCCTTTTCTTGTCTGATTGCTGTGGCTAAAACTTCCAATACTATATTGAATAAAAGTGGTGAAAGTGGACAACCTTGTCTTGTTCCTGACCTTAGTGGAAAAGATTTTAGTTTTTGCCCATTGAGTACGATGTTGGCTGTAGGTCTTTCATATATGGCCTTTATTATGTTGAGGAATGCTCCCTCTATTCCCTCTTTGCTGAGTGTTTTTATCATGAATGGGTGCTGTACCTTATCAAATTATTTTTCTACATCTATTGATATGATCATGTGATTTTTGCCTTTGCTTTTGTTTATGTGATATATTACATTTACTGATTTGTGAATATTGAACCATTCTTGCATTTCTGGGATGAATCCCACTTGGTAATGGTGTATGACCTTTTTAATATATTGTTGGATGCGGTTTGCCAATATTTTGTTGAGGATTTTAGTGTCTATGTTCATCAGTGCTATTGTCCTGAAGTTTTCTTTCTTTGTTATGTCTTTATCTGGTTTGGAGATTAGGATGATGCTGGCTTCATAACAAGAACTTGGGAGTCTTCCATCATTCTGGATTTTTTGGAATAGTCTGTGGAGGATAGGGGTTAGCTCTTCCTTAAATGCTTTGCAGAATTCTCCTGTGAAACCATCTGGTCCAGGTCTTTTGTGTGTTGGGAGTTTTTTGATTACTGCTTCAATTTCATCTGCTGTTATTGGTCTGTTCAGGCTTTCTGCTTCTTTTTTATTGAGTTTTGGAAGATTATATATTTTTAGAAATTTGTCCATTTCACCTAGGTTTTCAAATTTCTTGGCATACAGTTCTTTGTAGTAATTTCTTACAATCCTTTGTGTTTCTGTGGTATCTGTTGTAATCTATCTTCTTTCATTTCTGATTGTGTTTATTTGGATCCTTTCTCTTTTTTTCTTGATGAGCCTGCTTAAAGGCTTGTCGATTTTGTTTATCTTTTCAAAGAACCAGCTTCTGGATTCATTGATCCTTAGAATTATGCTTTTAGTCTCTATGTCATTTAATTCTGCTCTGATCTTGGTGATTTCCTTCCTTCTGCTTGCTCTGGGCTGTCTTTGTTGTTGTTCCTCGAATTCTTGCAGACATCAGGTTAGGTTGTTTGAAATATTTCTATCTTTTTAAGGTAGGCCTGTATCGCTATGAACTTCCCTCTCAGGACTGCCTGGGCTGTGTTCCATAAGTTTTGGGTTGTTGTGAGTTCATTTGGGTTTGTTTCCAGAAACTTTTTGATTTCTTCCTCTATTTCATTCTTGACCTATTCATTATTTAATAGCGTGTTATTCAATCTCCATGATTTTGAGTGTCTTGACTTTCTTCCCTTGGGGTTGGATTCTAGTTTCAGTCCTTTGTGGTCAGAGAAAATGCTTGGTATAATTTCAATTTTCTTGAATTTGTTGAGTCTTGCTTTGTGTCCTATCATGTGGTCTATCTTTGAAACTGTTCCATGTGTGTTTGAAAAGAATGTGTATTTTGCTTCTTTGGGATGAAGGGCTCTATATGTATCAGTTAAGTCCATTTTCCTCTAGGGCATTATTCGATGCCACAATATCTTTGTTGATATATTTTTTTTGGAAGATCTGTCCATTTTTGACAGTGGAGTGTTAAAATCCCCTACTGTAATTGTGTTACTGTAGGTACCTTTCTTGAAGTCCTCTAAGATTTCTTTATGTATTTGGGTGCTCCTATGTTGGGTGTATATATATTTACAATGTTTAAGTCTTCTTGGTGGACTCTTCCCTTGAATATTATGAAGTGACCTTCCTGGTCTCTTTTTATGGTCCTTTTTTTGAAGTCTATTTTCTCTGATATGAGTATTGCTACCCCGGCTTTTTTTTCCTGTCCATTTGCTTAGAAAATTTCTTTGCAGCCCTTCACTTTTAGCCTGTGTATATCTTTTGTCTTGAGGTGGGTCTCTTGTAGGCAGCGTATGTGTGGGTCATGCTTTCTTATCCATTCAGCTATTCTATGTCGTTTGATTGGAGCATTTAATCCATTTACGTTTAAGGTTATTACTGATAGGTACTTATTCATTGCCATTTTCATACCTGTGTTTCTCTCTCTCTTTCCCTCCCTCCCTCTCTTCTTTTCCTTAAAGCAGGCCCTTTAGCATCTCTTGGGGAGCTGGTTTGGTGGAAGTGTATTCTTTTAGACTTCTTTTATCTGGGAAGCTTCTTATTTGGCTTCCTATCTTGACTGAGAGCCTTGCTGGGTAAAGTAGCCTTGGTTGGAGACCTGTGGTTCTCATTACTTGGAATATTTCTTGCCATTCTCTTCTGGCTTGGAGTGTTTCCATTGAGAAGTCAGCTGCTAACCTCATTGGGGCTCCCTGGTATGTTGTTTCCTGTTTCTCCCTTGCTGCCTTTAAGATTCTCTCTTTGTCTTGGTATTTTGCCATTTTAATTATGATATGCCTTGAAGTGACCCTCTTTGGATTCCTCCTGATTGGAACTCTCTGTTTCCTGGATTTGTGTGACTTTTTCTCTCATCGAATTAGGGAAGTTTTCCATCATTGCTTTTTTAAATAGGTTTTCTATCCCTTGCTGTTCCTCTTCTCCTTCTGGTATCCCTATTATACAGATATTATTACATTTCTTATTGTCTTGCATTTCTCTTAATCCCTCTTCATTCTTTTTGAGCCTCTTTTTCTTTTGTTGTTCCTTCTGGGTGATTTCTTCTACTTTGTCCTCTAGCTTGCTGATCCAATCTTCTGCTTCATCCATCCTGCTTTTCATTCCTTCTACTTTGTTTTTCAGTTCAGAAATTGTATTCTTCATTTCCTCTTGTCCCTTGTTGATAGTTTGTATTTCCTTTTTCATGTTGATATAGTTTGCAGTGAGCTCATTGTAGCTTCCCTCTAGTTTCTGGTAGCTCATTTTGAGCTCATTGAGCTTCCTGATAACCATTGCTTTGAACTCAATATCTGATAGTTGAGTTGCCTCTATTTCATTTAGCATTCTTTCTGAGGCTTCCTCCTTTCTTTTCATTTGGGGATTGTTTCTTTGTCTTCCCAGTGTTTGTGAGACTCTTCTTGTTAGCCCCAGCTTCTTAAATTGATCTGTTCTGGCTCCCTGGGCTTGTGGTGTGAACTTCTGTAGTAGAATACCAGTGAGTTTCAGTGGTGCAGTTTCCTTGATCTCCCGAGCTCACTGGTCTTGGGCTGTCATTTAAGTAGGCTCTGTGTTTGTCTTTGGGTTTTGATTGTTGTTGGGTCTTTCTTTGGTGGTTCCTTCCCACCAGCTGATTAAGTGAAGGTCACTCTGCCCACCACCTCTTGTATTTTGTTGTGCTGGTGAGGGCAGGTTGTGTTGAAGCTGGTTCTTCTGTGTGTATAAGGTTTTGAGGTTTCTCTCTTGCTCTTGTTCAGTTATTTGTACTGGGTACTGTCTCTACTGTTTAGTTGTATTCCAGATAGGTCCTGGATTGAGGTTTGCGTGGTTTCCACTCCCTCCTTCACCTTCCTCTGTTGTTATCTGTTAGTGGTTTCTTTGTTGTTGGGTCCCCTCTTCCAGTGGGTATCCTGGTGTTCACTGCTTCCACCTACACTTTTTTGTGATCTATTGGAAGGGGAGGGCAAAATAGTTTAAGACAGCAAGAGAGTATTCTATGATATTTACAGTAGCAGCCAGAAGAGAAGAGATAGGGGATCCCTTGGCTATGTATAGTATTAACTGTGATTTTCCACCCAGCTAGCTAATTTTTAGAAAGGATGGAAAGAAGATAAGACTATTGTTGGGGAAGGAAGGATTGTGAGTTGGATCTAGAAAGCAGTGATGTTGTGGAAGGTCAGATTTTGAGGTAAGGTGAGAGTAAAGGATAGTAAATACATGTAGTGTGTGAGAGAATAGAGTTAACCACTACAATAATAGAGTTCAGGAAATTTTGAAGTGGGCTAAGATCTGGGAGGGGTGTTGTGAAGTATTTACAATTGCATGGAACAGCAATTATTTACAATAATGTTAGAGAAACAATCATATGACAGAATCTATGAGATCTGGATAACAAGAATAGGGAGTATAGAATCTTGAATAGTGTGCTAATGGGACACAGGTGAAGTGAAGGACAGTACATTAGCAATACACTATAAAAGAGATATCAGGGGAATCCTGTCAGGTGATACAATATACCAGCCTAGCAAAACATACTATACAGAAAAAAGAGGAATAAAAAAATACTATTAATAAAAGATGTAAGAATAATAGAAAAATAATAATAATACAAATATGCAATAACTTGCAGGTTCTCTAATAGCAGAATGAAATTTGTCTCACTGTCACAGCTGTTGTGATTCCCCTTCTTTGGGTTCAACTCTGGTCTTTTCACAGATCCAGGTTTTTCTCTCACTTGTAGGTATTTAAAAAATAACAGTAAAAAAGGCAGATGAAAGAAGAAGAGATAAAATTGGAGGAAAGAAAGGAGGAAGGAAAAAAACAAGAAATCAGGAAAGAGGAAAAAAATTAAGATAATAAAACTAATAAAAATTTAAAAATTAAGAATTTTTAAAAAAATAGAATAAAATTAAAAAGTCTCTTGGTTTCAAAGTTGATGCGTGGGTCACCGGCCAGCAGTGATCACGGAATGCTGTGGATGGCTCGATGATACGCAAGAAAAAACATGCACAGAGACAAACTAGTTTCTGTGGAGAAGTAGGGACAGAATGGCCACCCCCTCTAGTGGGGATCGCGTCGATTTACCATCCAAACCTGCTTTTATTGGGCTCGTTTTGCATAATAATTCAGGTAAAGTACGTTATTCATTAGGGGGAAGTAAGGAACCATAGAAAACAAGGAAGTCTGAGGGTCTATTTTGAGTCGGGGTCAAAGAGCTGTAAGACTTTGAGGAACAAACTAACTTCCTCCTTGGACCCTTCTCATTCATCTGAGAGCATTCTAAACAAAGAAGGTTTCACAGTAATTTACATGTTCTTTCTTAGGCCTGATCACCTGGGGAATTGGCCCTTTTCAGCACAGAGCTGCACCACCCTGTCATTGTTTCAGGCTTAGGTGGAGCTAGGGAAATAAGGCAACCAAGAGATAAGGAGATTTTCTCCCAGAGGATGAGAACTCAGGCTATGTCAAAGCCGAGGAGCGAGGGTCCATCACCCCCTTTTGCTGCAGCCCCCAAAGTCCTTCTTTTGGGGGGCCTCCCACGTGATCGTGCCTGTCTGAGATTGTTTCCCCCTTGGGGAATCTTACCTGTCTTTGGCTAACCTACCAAGCTTTGGGGTTCAGTTATGAATGAAGCAGCAGAAGCAGCATTCCTGCCAGGGAGATAAGCTTTTGTCTCCTTGCTGGCTTACGGTTCCAAGGGCGTCCCCCTTAGCCTTAGCCTAGGCGGGGGTTTCAGCTTCTGATACCAGTCAGGGCGGTTCCCAACACAAAGTGGCCAAACTGGTTTTTCTGGTCTTGCTGGCTGCGGCAGGCTGAGGGGTGGTTGGTATGGCTTTTCTTCCTTCGGAATTTGCATTCGGTCAGTGGTGCACACTCTCTGGGGAGCTATAGTGGCTCCTGGGCCCTGCACCCTGGGTGTGGGAATCAGGTCTTTCTGCAGGGTTACTGCTGTGGATTGTGGTGCAGTGATGCACTCCTACGCGCGAGTGCGTGCGTGTGCACCCTCGGCCAACCGCCTCACCTTTCCTAGTGCTGTGGGGGTGTGCATAGTCCTCCACACAAGCACAACCCTCTCTGAAAACTCAGGATTGCTGCCTGGCTGGGTGGCCGGGAGGCCAGTGATTGCTGTAGGAGAATTCCCCAAATGGTGTCTGTCTTTTCACTCCACCCTCTTTAGAAATTCCTCCTATTCAAGCCTACCCCTCCACACTGCAGCCTGGCTTCTTCCACAGCCCAACTTTCTAGCCAGGCCAGTGACCATGGGGTTGGGGGTCAGGGCCCATTGTGCAACCCAACCCCGCCAGTGTCCATAGACTCTGAGGGTGCTCACAGCCCTTGTGTGTTTGCTAGCAACTGGGTTCCTCTCGGTGCCACACAGACCCTGTTTGGTTGGGGAGGGAGTTGTCCTGGCTCTCTCCCAGGACTCTGTGGCAAACCCGGCACAGGCGCTGGGCCTGGGGCTGCAGCCCTCTGACCCTGTGCTGGTCCCTGGGACCCTACCGTATTGCAGCACTCCTCTCACTGACTGGTTTTTCGGTTCCGCCACAATCCTTGGTCCCCTATGTGAAAGTCCTAGAGGAAAACACAGGCAGGAAAATCTCAGAAATTCCCCTTTTCACATAGGCTGAGGTGTGTTGGTTGCTTGCTCCTCCACTCCGTAGATCGGCCAGGATTCTCTCCCAAGTGCAGAGAAAAGCCAAATCTGCTCCTTCCTACTCCAACACCATTTTCCTTCCCCCATGACTATTTTTATAACTGGAAACTTGTACTTTTTAACTCTGCTTAATTACAATTAGGTTTCACCCATCCCCTCAACCCCTCTCCCATCTTGTGGTACTCAAAACGTTCTCTGTATCTAATATGAGATTTGCTTCTATTTTGTTTGTTTACTTTGTCTCATAGATTCCACATATAAGTGAAATATACATTTGTCTTTCTCTGTTTAACTTATTTTACTTAGCATAATGCTCTGCACATCCATTCATGTTGTCACAGATGGCAAATTGTTAATTTTTACAGGAACCTCCATACTGTTTTCCTAGTGACCACACCCATTTACAACCACAGCAACAGTGAATTTGAGTTTCCTGTTCCACACTTCTTCAACAGAACTTGTTATTTGTTGATTTATTGATGATAATCATTCTGACAGCTGTGAGGGGATATCTCATTGTGGTTTAATTTGCATTTTTATGATGAATAGAAATGTTTCATATGTCTGTTGTCCATCTCTCAGTCCTCTGAATATACAGATCCTCGACCCATTTTTCTTTTCTTTTCCTTCCTTCCTTCCTTCCTTCCTTCCTTCCTTCCTTCCTTCCTTCCTTCCTTTTTTCTTTTTTCTTTCCATTTTATTGTTGTTCAAGTACAATTGTCTGCCTCTTCTCCCCAACTCTCCACCACACCCCAGCCATCCCCACCTCCCTCCTCTGATTTCCACCCCCACCTTGGTTTTGTCCATGTGTCCTTTATAGTTGCTCCTGAAAACCCTTGCCTCCTTCCCCCCATTATCACCTCCCATCTCCCCTCCAGTTACCATCTGTTTGTTCTTATTTTCAATGTCTCTGGTTATATTTTGCTTGCTTGTTTCTTTTGTTGAATAGGTTCCACTTAAAGGTGAGATCATATGGTATTCATCTTTCAATGCCTGTCTTCTTTCAGTTAGCATAATGGTCTCCATTTCCATCAATGCTATTGCAGAGAGTAGGAGCTCCTTCTTTCTTTCTGCTGTGTAGTATTCCATTATGTAAATGTACCATAGATTTTGATCCATTCATTTACTGATAGGCACTTAGGTTGCTTCCAGCCCTTGGCTATTGTAAATTGTGCCACTATGAACATTGGGGTGCATAGGATCTTTTGGATTGGTGTTTCAGTGTTCTTAGGACATAATCCCAGCAGCGGAATTGCTGGGTCAAAAGGTAGATCCATTTTTCATTTTCTGAGGAAATTCCATACTGTTTTAAACAGTGGCTACAGCACTCTGCATTCCCACTAACAGTGTGCTAAGGGTCCCTTTTGTCCACAACCTCGCCAGCCCTCATTCTTTGTTGATTTGGTTATGGTGGCCATTCTGATTGTGTGAAGTGTGTTTTCACTGTGGTTTTAATTTGCATTTCCCTGATGGCTAGTGGTGCTGAGCATCTTCTCATATGTCTTTGGGCCCTCTGTATGTCTCCCTTGGAGTGTTTGTTCAGGCCCTTTGCCCATTTTTTAAACTGGATTCTTTGTGTTCCTGGAGGGGAGTCATGTGAGTTCTTTATATGTTTTGGAGATGAGTCCGAGGTATCACTGGCAAATATATTTTCCCATAGAGTTGGTTCCCTTATCATTTTGCCGATGTTTTCTTTAGCCATGCAGAAGCTATTTATTGTGATGCGGTACCATTAGTTTATTCTTTCCTCTCTGTCCTTGCTCTAGAGGACATATTGGTGAAAATATTGCTGCATAGAATTTCTGAGATTTTCTGGCCTATGTTTTCCTCTAGGACTTTTATGGCATCATAGCTCATATTTAACTCTTTTATCCACCTTGAATTTATTTTTGTGTATAGTGTAAATTAGTGATTAAGTTTCATTTTCTTTTTTTAGTGTAGCTGTGCAGATCTCCCAACACAATTTGTTGATGAGGCTATTTTTACTTCATTTTACCCTTCTGTCCCCTTTGTTGAATATTAATTGATCTTAGGGACTTGGAATTATTTTGGGGTATGCTATTCTATTTCATTGGTCTATGTGTCTGTTCTTATGCCAGTACTATACTGTTTTGGTTATATTGGCCTTGTAGTATAGCTTGACATCAGGTATCTTGATCCCTTCTACTTTGTTCTTCCTTATCAAGATGGCTGAGGCTAATTGGGGTTGTTTATGGTTCCATATAAATATTTGAAGTGTTTGTTCTATATCTGTGAAATATGTTATTTATACTTTAATAGGGATTGCATTGAATCTATAAATTGCTTTAGACTGTTGTGTGTTCATTTTCATTTGTTTCCAGAAACATTTTGATTTCTCTCACAATCTCATTATTAACCCATTCATTGTTTAATAGCATGCTATTCAGTCTCTATTGGTTTGAATATTTTTGAATGATTTTCCTTGAAGTCGGCTTCTAGTTTCAAGCCCCTTTGGTCTGAGTTAATGCTTGGTATAATTTCAATTTTCTTGAATTTGTTGAGGCTTGTTTTGTGTTCTATCATGTGGTCTGTGTTTGAAAATGTTCCATGTGCATTTGAAAAGAATGTGTATTTTGCTTCTTTGGGATGAAGAAGCAAATGAAGAAGCATATATATATATATATATATATTTATATATATATATATGGAGTCCATTTGTTCTAATGCGCCATTCAGTTCCACAATATCCTTGTTAATATTTTGTTTGGAAGAGCTATCCATTGTTGACGGGGTGTCGCAATCCCCTACTACAATTTTGTTGCTGTCTATATCTTGCTTGAAGTTTTTCAAGATTTTCCTTATATATTTGGATGCTCCTATGTTGGGTGCATATAGGTTTACAATAAATATGTTCTTGATGGATTCTTCCCTTGAGTATTCTGAAGTGTCCTTCTGTGTCTCTTTTTATGGCCTATGTTTTGAAGTCTATTTTGTCTAAGATAAGTTTCACTACCCTGGCTTTTCTTTCCTGTCAGTTAGTTTTTTCCAGCCCTTCACTTTCAGCTTGCATAGGTCTTTGTTCTGAGGTGTGTCTCCTGTAGGCAGCATATTTTGGCTCTTGTTTTCTTAACTATTTAGCTACCTTATGTCTTTTGATTGGAGCACTTAATCTATTTACATTTAAAGTTGTTATTGATAGGTACTTATTCATTGCCACTCTACTCTCTTGTATGTGTGCTCCTCTCTCTCTCACTCCTTTTCTTCCTTTTCTTAAAGCAGCCCTTTTACCATATCTTGCAGTGCTGGTTTGGTGAAGGTGTATTCTTTGAGCCTTCTTTTGTCTGGGAAACTCCTTATTTTGCCTTCTATTTTAATTGAGAGCCTTGCTGGGTAGGGTAGTCTTGGTTGCAGGCCTTTGCTTTTCATTACTTGGGTTATTTCTTGCCATTCCCTTCTGGCCCATAGTGTTTCAGCTGAGAAACCACCTGCTAGCTTTGTCAGAGTCCCCTTGTGTGTTACTTCCTGTTTCTCCCTTGATGCCTTTAGGATTCTCTTTGTCTTTGAATTTTGACATTTTAATTATGATGTGTGTTGGAGTGGGCCTGCTTGTGTTCCTCTTGATTGGGACCCTCTGTGTTTCCTGGACCTGTGTAACTTTTTCCCTCATCAGATTAGGGAAGTTTTCTATCGTTACTTTCTCAAACAGGTTTTCTGTCCCTTGTTCCCTTTCTTCTTCCTGTATTCCTACAATCTGAATGTTGTTGTGCTTCATGTTGTCCTATAGTTCCCTTAAGTTATCTTCATATTCTGTGAGTCTTCTTTTGTGCAGCTGATTTACCTGGCTATTTCTGTCTACCTTGTCTTCCATCTCACTAATTTGGCCCTCTGCTTCATTCAGCCTGCTTGTAATTCCTTCCAATGGATTATGGGTGGAAATAAAGATGGAATGGATAAGAGTATTTTTTATTTCAGATATGGCATTCTTCATTTCTTACTGGTTCTTCTTTATAGTTTCTATTTCCTTTTTCATACTGTTATAGTTCTTACTTCCTTGTAGCCATCAGTGAACTCCTTGAGCATCCTTATAACCATTCTTTTGAATTCTATATCTGGTAGTTTACTTGCCTCCATTTCATTTAATCTTTTACTGGAGAACCTTCATTCCTTTTGGTTATGGGGTCTTTCTTTTTCTCCCCATTTTTGGTGACTCTTCTTGTTTGTTTCTGTGATTGAGGATGCTCTGTTTTGCCTGCTGTTCTTATACGGTGAATTTCTATGGTAAGGGTTCTGTGGGACTCAATGGTGTGGTTTCTTTGATCTCCTTGTCTGGATACTCTAGGGTTGCCCTTTCTTCCATTCATGCAAGCTCTCTTGTTGTACTTGGGCTTTACCTGTTGGTGGCTTCTTAGTTGGGTGGGTTTTCCCCTCCAGTGGGCTTACTGGAAGTCACAACTCCTACCTGGTCTTGTATGCTCTTGGACAGGTGTTGGCTGACCAAGCAGTGTTACCACACAACCAAACCTATGCCAGCAAAAAGAACCCCTCTACCACATCAGCAATCTCAACTGCAATTGAACTGAGACTAATAAAGGTGAAGAGAGATTGCATATATTATAAGGTATGCTAAAGGGAATATGAAATGACTAATGAGAGGAAAATGTTGTGTGCTAAGAGGGAGGAGAATCGATAACAGTTGGGATCGAACGAAGGTGAAGAAAGGGAGAGAACAAAATTTAAAACATAAGTGAAACGTGAATGGGTGATGGAAACATTGGGGTAAGAAAATGGAAGAGTATACTCTGAGGTTTGAAGTAAATTGAAAAGGTATTGGACCAATGGGAGCAAAACTACAGAAAAACCACAGCAGGGTCAATAGCAATGACAGCTGAATGAAGCTTAATAAGGATAGAATGGGAATAAGAATATTGTAGAAAAGTGAAAAGTGAATATGAGATATCTGCAGTAAAGAAAAGTGATTATGAGAAGATGGGGGAAGCAAAGTAATAAGAGTAAGGAGTAGAGCCCGGGTTTAGAGAGGGGAAATAAGGAAAGAAAAAAAAAAGAAAAAAAGAAAAAAAAAGGGAGAGAGAAAACAATGAAATAAAATTCCTTACTCAAGTGATCATGGGCAGCATGAAGGCTGAATGGAGTATGACAGTGGGAGAGTATTCTGGGATTTAAAGTACAAACAAGTAGTGAACAAATAGGAGTTCCTTTAGAGAAGTAGAGCAAGAACCATGATGTTTCACCCAACTGGCCACTGTTTACTAAAGGTGAAAAAGAAATAAGACTCTTATTAGAAGGGAAAAAGAATGTGGGCTGACTTAAGAATGAAGAGCACTTATGCTAGTTTAGGTGGAGGAGAAATAGTGTGAGAAAGGGATAGGAACACGGAAGAGCGTGAGATAAAATGAAGTTTAGCACAACAGTAATAAAGCTCAGGAAGATGGCAAAATGGATTAATACCAAGGAAGGATGCTGTGTGGGACTTGGAATAACAGTAATATGTTAAGAAATGTATAATCTGAATAAAAAGTGAAAGACCAAGAGTTGTGTGTTCTTTGGAGTACAAGTGAAGTAAAAGAAGAAAAATTAAAGTGAAATATGAAAGGGAGAATAAAACAATTCAAGCAATAAGAACAAACAAACAAACTAAATAAATGGAAGGAAGAGAAATTAAAAAATGCAACTTCTGAAAGACAGCAAAGTGAAATTTGCCTCAACTACTGGTGTTTTACCTTCTGACTTCTTTCCTGGGTCAGTCTCTGGTTTCCTGAGGGCTCCAGGTCTTATTGTCTTACTCTTGATGAAAAAAAAAAAGCCTCCTGCTGATTTTATGCCTGCCAAACCAGTTTTGCAGGTCTTTCAGACCCTGCAGGCATAGGGTAGATGGGCTCCTTTATTTTCCTTTGCTGTCATTCCGCAAGGATGGGGGC
Organism: Phyllostomus discolor; assembly: GCF_004126475.2. Taxonomy (NCBI): domain Eukaryota; kingdom Metazoa; phylum Chordata; class Mammalia; order Chiroptera; family Phyllostomidae; genus Phyllostomus; species Phyllostomus discolor. The sequence goes on along the minus strand of NC_040906.2, from coordinate 103,202,227 downwards.
TCAGTCTGGGCTACAATAAGTCAGGTGCCCAGTTTTTAGCCCGTGCCCTCAGAACACTGTGTGGCCAGCACTGTCCACTCTGTGCATTTGCGCCATGCCAGTGCCGAAAATCCACCTCATTTTGTGACCTGTTGATTAATCTGTGAGATGCACTGAGTAGGAGCAAATCACACCTTCCCTCCTCTCTCTTTTTATAGGCCTGGCCCCTGCGAGGTCCCTGCACAGAGGCTCAGTTCCACTATTAGAAGTCTCTCTGTGAGCCTCTGCCTCTCTGCTGCCTCCCTCAGCTCCCACTTTCATCAATCACCTTTGATCAATCCGTGAGGTGCCCTGAATGGGAGCAAGCCGCACCCCCACTCCTCTTGAGGCCTTTTCTTAACTAATATTTTTGTTTATTCACATGTTTGCTAATTTTTAAATTTTATATCGGGTTAGCCAAAAAGTTTGTTTGTTTTTTTTCTGTAAGATGGCTCTAGCAGCGCTTAGTTGTCTTTAACTTCATTCAAAACAGTTTTGTTAGGTTGTATATAACAGCTGTCATATTGGTGTGCATTTAAGAAAACCATCAAAATTGGTGAATTTTTGTGTAGCCATTTTGATATTGAAGATGGAAGAAAATACGCAACATTTTCAGCATATTATGCTTTACTATTTCAAGAAAGGTAAGAACACAACTGTAGGAGGGTGCATCCAGGGGGCCCCCAAAAGAAGGATTTGTAATGGGGTCCAGAACTCAGGGTGTCCAGGAAATATTAGAAAGATATATAGGATGTCCTTGCCCTCCACCACAGGTGTGAGTTGGGGGAAGGGACACATGGAGCAGGGCTATTGAGAGCTGTTTTGCATAGCAGCAGCTTTGCAGCTAACCTCTGGTGTGGTCATTTAACACATCTATAGCCCTTTAACTGGTTGCATAGGTATGTTAAATAGCTGTGGCCTTGCTCTGAGCCAGGGGGATGGAGAGAACTTCCCCCCAAGATGTAACTGGGAGGCAACTCCCCCTAGTTACAGTGCCTGTGTGAGAGCTTGGAGATGATTGGCTCCATGACATGGGGCCACCCCTGCCCAGACTTGTGATGGCAGCCCAGTAAAGCTGGAAGGATATGGGAGTGCTGGCAAGTGTAGCTGATTGTGGGAGGAGTCAGAAATGGGGCTGCAAAGGAAGATTGGCAAGGGGATTTAAACCCAGATGTGGCAGCCATTGAAGAGGGAGTCACGCAGCTTTGACAGTGGAGAGAGAAGCACGTGGCTGCAACCATGTAAGGAGAACCACACACTTTTGGCAGAGTGGGGACCTCCGCAGTCTTGGTGAGGGAGAACCACATGGCTTTGGCCAGAGTGGGGGGATACCCCACCCCCGGCAGCTGTGAGAAGAATCACCATGCAGTTTTAGCAGAGAACCACCAGGCCAGGCCGCTTTAGCTGGAGATCCAGGTGACACAGCTGATGGTGCTGGGAACCGAGGGAGGCCTCCCAAAAGAGCACGGATTACTGGGAAGAACCAGGGGCTGCCTGAGCCACGGACTTCTATTTCCTTTCCTGAGATGTGGTACCCCAGACTGGGCAAAGGGGGAAGGAAGGAGTGTGTGTGTTTGTGGGTGTTTGAAGGGACTTTGGGATTTTGATCAAGACATTAAGTCATTACTCTTAAGTCTGTATAACTTGAATAAATAATTCCTTTCCTTTACACCAATCTCTAACATGGAGAGCTATAATTCTCTGGTGAAGGGAAAGGTGAACCTAGTAAGGGGGACCCCAGGAGAAAGGGGGGTCAATTTGGTAGCATCGTGGGACCCTCTTCCCTGGTGGTGAATCAGGGAAAATCATGGAGACCACATGTGCAGTAGCTTTAAAATAACACAATTACTTCTACGTGCTCAGTAAAAGCCCACCAAAACTAGCCAGGAAGGATCTGCCCTATAAGAATAGAGTCCCTCCAACCCGTGAGGTCAATCTGTGCTTGGATTTGGCCTGCTCCCATGTTCTATGCTATAAACTCTGGGTGTTCGGTTCACTTCTTTGTCCCAATCACCAAAAACCTGGTTACCTGTGCACACTTGTGAAACAACTGCAATGCAAAAAAAGATTTGTGCAGTGTATGGAGAAGGTGCTGTGACTGATTGAATGTGTCAGAAGGGGTTTGCAAAGTTTCATGCTGGACATCAAATTTAGACATTAATTGAGAACAATCAATGTTCCACCATTTAGGATATGGCTGACATACTCAAAATATCCAAATCAATAAAGTTGTCACAGGTGGACACAGGTAACCAGGTTCCTGGTGTATGTGGGCAAGGAATTGAACCAAACACACAGGGTTTATAGCATAAAGAGGGAGAGTGGATTTATTAAGCAATAGTACACGCCACAGAACATGGGAGCAGGCCAACTTCGAGCAGAGATTGACCTTGGGGCTGGAGGGATTCTATTCTTACAGGGCAGATCCTTTCTGGCTAGTTTTGGCAGGGTTTTGTTGTGCATGGACAGGTAGTTGTATTACTTTAAAGCTATTGCACGTGTGGTCTCCCATGATTTTCCCTGATAGGCTACCAGAGAAGGGGGTTGCACAATGTTAATTTATTATGATGCTATTACAGTGAAGCAGGGATCATGTAGCATCTTCTGTGTAGGTGCATTCATGATTCACCATGATTCAGTGCTTTTCCAGAAGGTGGGAACAACTGGTCTTAGAAAAGGGTCTCTGTCCTTTATCAAAGTCCTTTATCTTAGCCCTAAAGCATCTCCAGAGTTTCCTCCTTCCTGACTATCTCCTGCCTCAAAGCTATTAGTGAAAATGAATGATGTGTCTAACTAAACAGACTGTTTGGCCAACCCAACACTTGGTGGTATGGATGATATGTTATAAAGACAAGATATTGCACTGTCATCCCTAAAGATTAAGGAATATTATTTAACAAGAAGATACTACTGGCTGATCACTTTGAAATCTAGAAGACTGGTTCTAGGTTCTGCTAGAGTGGGTCATTTCAGGTTTTTCCTAGTCCTAGGGTGAAGAACCCCTTAAATCTAGATTGTAATTTTTATTTCTAAAGTCTGGTGCTTTTAGGGTTTCAGTGGAAAGCCCAAAGTCTTTATCATGCTTCCCTAACTCATCTATCTCCTTTGTGGTAGGAAGTGGCTGAAATCTCTCCTTGGCTCTTTCAGCCTTCCAGATGTTTTACTCCTGGATTCTTTGAGAGATTTCCTTGTTTACCTGTAGGTTAGTGGTCAGCCAAGGTTTTAAGAAGAGTTGTCATCTAATTTTGTAATTTTGGTGTTTGTTCCTTTGCAGTTCCCTCATTTCTAGGATTTATCCCCCTTAATTTCCAGATACTCTGGCAGCCTATATAGCTCTAGCCACAGGAACTTATAAGACAGCAGCTTTCTGCTTGAGCTCCATCTGCCATGCATAGACTGAGGAGTGCCCTTAGAGAAAAGCTGTATAAATGTAAATCTTACCTAGATGCTTCCTTCCAGCAATGGTAAGACCCCCTGTAGTTACTTCTCTCTTTTGATCATTCCCCATTCACATCAACCTGTTGACACCTTTTTACAGATTTTATGTATTTATTTTTAGAGAGAGGGGAAGGGAAGGAGAAAGAGAGGGAAAGAAATATCAATGTGTACCAGTTGCCTCTCACACGCCCCCAGCTGGGGACCTGGCCCACCACCCAGGCTTGTGTCCTGACTGGGATTCAAACTGGTGACATTCCAGTTTGCAGGCCAGCACTCAGTCCAGTGAGCCACACCAGTGAGGGCCAAACTGTTGATTTTTAAATATATATTTCATTTTTATAGAACTTATAAGTATTATAAGTTTACAGTAGAGTTAGGTCAGTGCAGGCTATTCTCTTTGTTATATGTTCTCAGATATTTTTTCCCTCTTCTTTTTCCCTTTTATTTTTCCCTCTGTGGTAGACCAGTGTAGAATAGCAAATTGTAGAACTCTAAGGCTGGAGGAGCCCTTGGGGCATTGTTTAATGTCCATTCCATGCACCAAAATCCACTTATAACTCATCACCAATTGAATAATCTCAGGCCATTTTTTTCCCATTCCATTTTTTTAACACCTTATTTTTTTGAGGCTATTCTGTGTAAAAATTTTCCTAATTTCTTTTAGGTCAGATTCAGTCAAGAAACCAGACAAATGCAGTGAGCTAAGGAGCAGGGTTTAATAGTAGGAATAAGAGGGAAAGAGGAGCCAACCTAGGGAGGTTGGTGAGCCAACCAAGGGAGGTTAAAACTCACTTGGTTGTTCTTAGGGCAGGGCTTTTAAGTGCAAAAACCCACAAAGGGTAACTGGTTGGGGTGTCAGAGTCTGATTGGCTAGAGCTGGTTGCTGGGTGCTATTTCTGCTCACCATTGTTCTTGATACATCTCATCAGGCTCAAGTTAAAGCCACATCCTGTTATGCCGGATAGGCCGACCTCAGACCCCAGTCTTAACCAGGCCTCTGTTTGTCCTGGGTAGGGGCCTCAGGCAGTTTCCCAGGTAGCCATTTTCCCAGGCTAGTTTCCCACAGTACAGTTTTCCGACCTGGTGACTTCCCATTCCTCCTAGGCCTACCTAGGTCTGTCAATTTCTACTTCCATCTTCTGGTTTTAATTCTGTAAACTAGAGAAGCCTAACCACATAAGAAATCTCACTTAATCATCACAACAGTCAGGTGACATAGATACTCTTTTTCCTATTGTATCATGGAATGCTCATTGTTCCCTAGTAGTAGTTATCTCCACTTCCCATACTATTTCAGTTAGCTTATGCTTATTCATAGTTAAGGCTTCATTTCACAACCTCCCTTGAAGCTGATGTAGCCATGAGATTCTATGCATTGAAATGGGAGAGAAATCTCCTTTAACCAGAGGATCCTTTCTTAAATAGAGTTGAAGCCCTCTGGCCATCTTCTGTCATCACTTCTTCTCCTTCTTTTTTTAATCCCACCTGAACCCAAGTTTTTATTGATCTGAGAGAGAGAGAGAAAGAGACATCACTGTGAGAGAAAAATATCAATCGGTTGTCTCTCATACATGCCCTGATCCAAATCCAAACTGCAACATAAGTATTTGTCCTGACGAGGAATCGAACCTACATCCTTTTGGTGCATGGAATAATGCTCTAACCAACTGAACCACCCAGCCAGGGCTCATCACTTTTTCCATCTGATTCCTGAAATTATGTAGTGGCTGGAGCACAGCAACTGTTGTGGACCACAAAAATGTGGTCCATATCTTAAGAATAGCAGTGTTCAAAAAGGTCTGGACCTAAGTTTTTTATGGAGCAGGCTCTGCACCTTCTACCTCTGGATTTGAGGTAGGGTAAAATGTAGTTTACCTTTTAAAAGTCCCATATTTTTAGGTATCTGTTAATGGGAGCAGAACCTAATTCTAAGTGAAATCCCTAACTTCCAGAAGAAAGTACTAAGCTTTCGGGTGGTCAAATAACTTACATGAGCAGTGGAAAGCAGATCTTGGATTTACACCAGGATGGCCTGGCAGCTGCAAAGTGGATGTGGACCACTGGCCTGCAGACCACCCTATAACTATGAGTGCATTAGCTGTATACTTTTGTGGGTTTTTTATTTTTTTGCCTTTTTAGCCAATTTTCATGTATTGTCATCAGACCCGAGAACTAAGCTCAGCCCTTGTCCTTGAGTTACATGTATTTATTTATTTTTGTTTAGGTTTGGCCTCTGATTTTAGCTCATTTTAGATTCCATTGCTCTCAGATTATATTATAGGATATACTGTCAATCTTTCCAAGTTTTGTGATAGGTAAATATTAGTGAATGATGCATGTTTGGAAGTAGGAAAGGCTCAGGGTTATGATACAGCTGTTATAGCCACCAGTCTATCATGGCCATTTGCCCATGGGTCAACCAAAACAAACAAACAAACAAACAAACAAAAAAACAAACAAAGGTTTAAGCTATTATAAAGAACAAAAGGCATTTATATGAACAAAAAGATTGCAATCTGGGAGGTGCAGATTCTGGTTGCTACCTGAATTGCACTCCAGAAAGAACAAAGAAAAGTAGGGTTTACAAAGGCCAAATCCCCACAAGAGGTTTTTTCATTTAGATCATCCTTGGATTCTGGCTAGGTTAACAAGGATTGCTTAGTACAGCATGCACGTGAAGAATGCTGCTCTGTCAAGCAGATTGGTTCCTTGCAAATGGTCCAGTTGTCATGCTCGGGAGAAAGTGAAGTCCAGGAGGTGGTTTTATGGTAGTTTAAAAGTTCAAAAGTTCATCGGTAGGACAGGCAGAAGACAGACTTCCTTGTGACAACCTGGCTGCATTTTAGTTCCCTTGACACAAATGAGTCTCACCTAGCCACTAGTGATGAGCACTGAAACTGGTTCCCGTTGGTGGATAGCTAATAGCAGTTTTATGCTGAGCCAATGACAGCATAAAAAAGATACATATACCCCCTTCCACACATTCTTTCATTCTTTCTTTCTTTCTTTCTTTTATGCCTCCCTTTCTGCCTATCAATTTAACTGTTACACAGTTAAAATAAACACAGGGTTAAAAACTAAAAAAATTAACAAAAATTGGAGAACGCATATAATAAAAAGTGTATCTCTCTTATTCTGTTCCCTAGGCAATTCAGTTTTCCTCCCCAGAGGCAACATCTCCTCCCAGACATATTGTAGGCCTATTTCAGCATATGCATACATTTTCTCATTTTCTAAATACCAGAATATTATACGTGTACCTTTGCAACTTGATTTTGTTTACTTAAGTCCACTATATACACCCAGAGTATACACTATATACAACTATTTGTTTAGTTCCTTATTGACAAATGTTTTTATTTTTTTGTTATAAATAATGCCACATGAATCTTCTTGTACATTGCTTCTTTCATATACATATGGGTATATTAATACTATAAATCCCTAAAGTGGAATTTCTGGGTAGAATAGGTAGAAAAGAATTTGTTTAATTAGATTATTATCACAAACTTTGATATCACAAATACATATATATACATATATAAACTCTAAAGCATAGTTGTGTAACAATGAACATTGTTATTTTTATAACAGCTTTATTGCATACATATATGGTCCTAAACACTATATTGTTCAATTCTGCTTGTATTTATTTCCCTTTAGAACATTCATGTTTTAGGACATAACATTAATTTATTTTATTTTATTTTTTATTCTCACCTGAGCATATGCTTATTGACTTTAGAGAGATAGGAAGGGAGAGAGAGAAACACTGATGTGAGAGAGAAACATCCATGGGTTGCCTCCTATACACAACAGACTGGGGATCGAAACTGCAACCTAGGTATGTGCCCTGACCTGAGATCGAACCCTCAACCTTTCTGTGTGTGTGACAATGCTCCAACCAACTGAGCCACTCAGCCAGGGCAACATTACTTTTAATAGAGCTAAAACACATTGCACCTCTACATTAAGTAAGAAGGTAATTATTGCCATTCAATAAAATACTTTCACCAAATATTAAGTTCTCATAGTTAAACTTTAGATTCTCAATATGACAAGGTAAAATGTCAGAGGGTTCCTAAATGTCCTATTCTCTGCTGAAAATCTCCCAGTAACTCATCAACATTTAGATTGGGCTTCATTTATTTACAAAAGGTGAACATACTCTGAATTCCCAAATAGCTCATCTCTTTCTCTATCTCTCTATAGTTTTGCTTGTTTTTAAGAGTTATAAAAAGTATCTTACTTTATATAGTCTTCCCGGTCTTGTTTTTTGTCCCTCCACCTTGTATGTTTCTGGGATATTGATCCATATTGTTGCTTGCAGGTATAATCCATCCATTTTTACTGCTGAGGATATCTACAATTTAGTAATGTGTTTCCCTATGACTAAAGGGTATTTGGGTTGTTTTAGTTTTATGTGTCTATTTTTAATTTTGACAGGTATTTTGAAATTGTTCTTCTTTGAGAATGGACAAGTCCCCCCACCCCCCAATTTTAAATGAGAATTCACAGTAGCACTTTGATTGAAATTGGTTGGCATTTCTGAAGCAATATTCTAGATCTCAAAGCAGCTTTACAAACTCTTTCACAGATTATTAAAGAGATGGGAAAAGGGACCCCTGGTCCAGGGAGGACTCAGTTGGAGGCAGTGACTAGTCCAATACCACCCCTATCAAGCAGAGCCAAGTTGGGAGATTTGCACAGATCTGAGACATTTGTTACATAACCTGACAAGATACCCATAGCATGGCATTTGACCTTGGCTGGGTTTCTGAATTTGTTAGAGGGACAAATGAAAAGAGATCTGTCTGCCTCTGAAACAATTTATCTCCCCAGAGAGGGAGAACAAGTTGATACTGTGGTAAGAAGCAAGGGGAAGGTTGGGTCCCAAGAAGAAAACCTACCTGTGGTGAGCACAGGGGTATCAATCAGGGTGCCTGGGACAGCCCTCACACTGGCTTTGGGTTGGAAGGGAATTACATAGGAAGGCAGGGGGAAAAGACCAAGAAGATCAGAGTCCAGGTTTGTTATTGTTGTTCCTTGAAAGGACACTGTTTCTCAGAACCCACACCCTGTGGGTAGGGAATCCCCTGAAAGCAATTAGTTTTGCTTTCAGAACCCCAGGCTTGACCTTGAAGTAACCCTATGCTGGAAATCCCCGGCTCCACTGGGCAGTTTCTGGATTGCCATGTAGACTTGCAAGACTTGTACTGCAGTGGCACCGTTGAAAGAACACCCACAGCCCTGGGAGAGCATTCCTCATCTGTTTCTGCTGGAGGCTGTGACCTTCCTCCAGGCTCTGACACCAGCACTCACAACCTCTTTGTTCACCTCTGCTGAGTAGAGAAGTGTAGGGTGGTCCACCCAGGGATACTCCTGTCAATATACCGGCCCCGAAATTCTTGCTCTCACTTGTTCCAAGGCTCCTTACATCCTTTGCTTTTCTTTATCCATCTGTATGCTTTCCTCCAACTTGTACCTTTCATGTAACAAAAGGCATTCATGTGCATGCACTCCCTCTTTTTCTTTCCATTGAAGCACAATATAATAAGAAGACAAGGACTGTAGAAATACAGATTTGGATTTGAGCCCTTGCTTACCAGATACTATAACACAACTGTGAGTGAGTTAGCTTCTTGCTTATCAATAAATACTAACATTTACCTCATTAGAATACTAAAACAGTTAATGAAATTCCTGAAATACGCTAAATACTCTGTAGGTATTTTCCACTGTATTCACTTATTCATTTGTTCATTCATTCACTTAGTAAATAAAGATACAAATTATTTGAGACCTACTCATGACCCTCAAGATTTCTACTTTTACTGTGGGCAAAGCCTAAGTAAGCAGATGATTTTATTGCTGAAGAGATGTGCTCTGAAAGGTTTGTAGAGAGAGTGTGAGAGGACAGAAGATGGGCACATAACCCACAACAGGAAAGAGGAGAATTAGGGAAAGCTTCCTGGAGGAGATGCTGCTTACAACGCATATTCCTATAAATTCATGGTGTTGGAGGTGGTGTTGCAGGGAAAGGCATGCTCAACAACCTGGTGGCAGAGAGCTTGGCATGCTTGAGGATATGCAGGGGATTCAGGGAACTGTGTGTGGAAGCAGGTCAGGTCTGGGCTCTAAGGTGCAGACCTGAGGGGCATCAGTAGATGAATAACATTCCTGGGAACTGTTGTTCCTAGGCTCTGCCTCCTGGAGCTTCTGGCTAAGGTTCTCTACTTCCCCTGAGAATGAAAACATTGCTACTTCTGAGGGAAGAATGGCAAAGAAGAAAAAAATATGAGAAGAGAGTGATTTAATTTTAAGCAGCTTCAAACATTTACTCTCCTTGTTTCTTTTCCAGAACTGACGTGAAGATCTAAGAAGGTAATAGGTGCAAAGCAGTTTACTTAAGTCAGGGATTGTACTGCTTTCACTTTCTCTTTTTCCCCCGCCCATCCCCCATCTCTATCCTGCTGCAGGGCTTTCTCTTTCCCTGTCACTTTCATCTGATCTGACATTTCTGCCTGCTGCTGGTGATGTTTCAGAACACCTGAATCCCGGTGGACACTGGGTGCAAAGCAGTCTTTTTCTGGTGTGTAGAAGCCAAAGGTCACAATATTGGTCTCTAAACACAGGACACAGGAACCTGGAGAGATATTTGAAAGGAGACTAGCAGGGACCAAGGTTTCCTGCCTGTTCCATCAGGCACTCTTCTCCTTTCATACTCATCCTATGTGTCTAAAGAAATATGCCTAACCCCACAAAAAACTCATTTAAATATTTAGTTTTTCCAGTTTTATTAATTATCTAATAAGAGCTTCAAATAGAAGAACATGGTTCATGTTAAGCTCTTTGAAATGTCAGAATGAGCTCTTGGATTCCCATTTCTCTGTGTAGGCACTTCCCATAAACCCCAGTTCACCCAATGAAAAGCCCTGAAATAAAATGAGATCATTTGAGATCTAGCAGTGAATGAAGGTACAGGAAATGGCCACTGAAAGCACAGCAAACAAACATGATAACTTGGCATTTTTACAGGCTTCTTACTTAGAAAACTTCTGGAGCACTTTTAGTAAATGCTTCTTTTTCTTTTGTTTTCATTCTTTTTAACATTGATTTTGCAATTACAGTTGTCTCATTTTTTTCTCTCCCCTTTTTTCCCCTCCACCCTGTAACCCCCTGCTACAAGGACTCTCCCCCACCCCTTAGTTTGTGTCCATGGGTCGTACATTTAAGTTCTTGGGCTTCTGCATTTCCTATACTATTCTTAACCTCCCCCTGTGTATTTTGTAATTACCATTTCTGCTTCTTATTCGCTGTACCTTCTCCCCCAATCTTCCCCCTCTCAGTTTCCACTCATAACCCTCCATGTGATCTCCATTTCTATGATTCTGTTCGTGATCTAGTTGTTTGCTTAGTTTGTTTTTGTTTTTGTTACTTTGAAGGTTCAGTAGTTGATAGTTGTGAGTTTGTTTTGCTGTTCTGTTCATAGTTTTGATCATCTTCTTTTTCTTAGATTAGACCCGTCGACATTTCATATCGTAAGGGTCTGGTGATGAGGAACTCCTTTAACTTTATCTGGGAAACACTTTATCTGCCCTCCCATTCTGAATGATAGCTTTGCTGGATACAGTAATCTTGGAAGAAGGTCCTTCCTTGCCTTTCATGACTTGGAATACTTCTTTCCAGCCCCTTCTTGCCTGCAAGATTTCTTTTGAGAAATCAGCTGATAGTCTGATGGCAACTCCTTTATAGGTAACTGTCTCCTTTCCTCCTGCTGCTTTTAAGATTCTCTCCTTATCTTTGATCTTGGGCAATGTAATTATGATGTGCTTTGGTGTGTTCCTCCTTGGGTCCAACTTCTTTGGGACCCTCTGAGCTTCCTGGACTTCCTGGAAGTCTATTTCGTTTACCAGATTGGGGAAGTTCTCCTTCATTATGTGTTCAAATAACTTTTCCACTTGTTGATCTTCCTCTTCTCCTTCTGGTATCCCTATAATTTGGATGTTGGAATATTTAAAGTTGTCCCGGTTTCCCAGCCTCTCCTCATTGTTTTGAGTTCATGTTTATTCATTCAATTCTGGTTGAGTGTTACTTCTTCCTTCTGCTCCAAATCTTTGATTTGAGTTTCGGTTTCCTTCCCTTCATCATTGGTTCCCTGTATATTTTGCTTCATTTCACTTCACATAGCCTTCACTTCTTCCTCTAGTTTGCAACCATACTGAACTATTTCTGTGAGCCTCCTGACTACCAGTGTTTTGAACTCTGTATGTGATAGGTTGACTGTCTCTTCATTGCTTAGTTTTATTTTTGGAGCTTTGATCTCTTCTTTCGTTTGGGCCATATTTCTTTGTCTCAGTGCACCTGTTTTGTTCTAAGGGGCAGAGCCTTAGGAGTTCACCAGGATGGGGCAACCCACTCTCCTGAGTTGTGGTGCTGTATGTGGGGGAGGGGTCCAAAAGGGAACAATGCCACTTGCTCGGCTCTCTGGTTTTCCACCATTTCTGATGCTACCCACAAGCAAATTGGGCTCTCCCCAGTGAACTCTCCTGTGAGGCTGGGAGTTTCTCCCACTGCCACAATTCCCACAGATCTTTATAGCCAGAGGTTTTGAGGCTTTATTTCCCTGCATTGGAACTCTGGGTGGCTGCAGTCTGTCTCACTGTCCAGTTGTTCCTCCTGGTTTATCGGCACACTAATATGGATCTGCTGGGATCACCAGCAGCTGCCTCTCCCACCTGTTCCTCCAGCTGCCACCCTGCCTCCGGTCTTCTCTTCCCCGGCCGCCTATCTCTGCTTATCCTACCAGTCTAAATGAATGTTTCTTCTTTAACTCCTTGGTTGTCAGAATTCCATACAGTTTGATTTTCTGGCAGTTCTTGTTGTTTTTTATTTCTAATTTGTTGTTGTCCTTCCTTTGGTTGTGGAAGGAGGCAAAGTGTATGCACCTATTCCTCCATGTTGGCCAGAAGTCCTTTCTGTTTCCTTTTTTCAAATGTGTTTTGTGGCAATGTTCTGAAAGTTTGGGATAGTGGATTGATTAACTTGGAATGTTAGGAGGATCAGAGTGATTGAGTAAATTCCCTGAAGAGACACTGCTCATGCAGTCCTTTATGTCCAAATCCAAATTGCAAGAGCCAGTGAGTGAGCATCACCTTTAGCTATCTCTGAGATCACAGTAGTGAAGAGTGTCTAGGACTAAGTGTGGGGAAACGGAGGCACTGTGTTGTGAGGGTGGATGTGTGATTGTTTTAGCATGTGGAAGGTGGGAGTCAGCATTTGATTTTTGGCTTTGGATTGTTCTCATGTAGCTGCTTTGGTTTGGGACAGGTTTAGAGAGCTCAAGAAAGGACATTTTATAAAGACAGTTTTCTGAGCCTGCAAGACACTTGGGAAACCCCTTCGATTATCTCATTTGACAGACCAGAAAACCAATATCTAAGGAGGTGAACAGGTTTGCCCAAAGTAATATAGCAATTGGCCCCATGGGGCTGAGCCAGGGTTATTTATCCTATGTCTTCTCAGGGCATGCTTCACACATCCTGCCAGGACAGTCCGAATAGGCTGCTCATGGTCCAACCACTCCATACAAACTCTGATTGTCTTCTCCTGGGTGCATCAGGAAGAGACCATAAGTATTCAAGGTTTTTAGTCACTGAGGGCCCAGGGCTACAGACTGGACAGTCACAAGTGAAGGCTGGGAGTGGTGGGTTGTTGTTAATAGGGAAAAGTTCTCAACACAGAAGGACCATTCCGTATTTGGAACAAGGAGGGCACATGGATTGGGTGAGGGGAGAAGTGCTTGATCAGAAAGTATTCTTGTGTTTTGACTCAACCCAGCAAAAGTGAAAGAAAATTCATGAGATCATGTGAGAACAAAAGACACCGGAAAGCTAGGCAAACATGCAGGGGATTTCCAACTCAGCTGCTTATATAGAAGCTGGATGCAAAGTCCTCTTTCTGACTCCTGTTTCCTCAGTCTCTGGTTTCTGCTGCTCCCTTGATTGCAGAGATGGCTTCCACTGCTTCCTGCCTCCGTGTAAGCTGGGGTTTGATCATGGTGATGGGGACAGGGAAAGCACCTTCAAGAGATGGGGATCTTAGGAATGGATAGGGCACAGTGCTCAGGGAGATGGGGAGGCTGGGAAGGCTTCTTGAAGGGGATGACAGAAGCACCGATAGCTCCAGAATGTGAAGGCAGTTTCTATGAAGAAAAGCTGGTTATTTGGCTCCTGAGTTTTCTTTTGTGTCAGGCCTTGGACTGGCCACTGTGAAGGATAAATGTAAGAAGTGGGTTTGGGCTTTGTGCTCAATAGGGCTGGCAAAATTTGAAACTATGGAAATATTGCCTGAAGGCATTTTTCTCTTATCCTGTTTAGGTGTCCAGGACTCTTACAGTTAAACTTCCTTCTCCTCTCAAAAGAGAGTTTCACAAAACTCATTTATCCTAAGTTGTTAATGAACTGATACATTACCTTATGTAAGAATATGTACCCCATGAAGAGAACCTGAAATAAGGGCAATGCTTAGCACAGAAGAGACAGTACAGTGAAGAAATTCCTGTGATCTCTAAATAGGGAAGATATATATTTTTTTGAACAGAGCATGAGAGAGGTCCTCCCAAGCTTTCAAGAGACAGCACAGGGATTAGCTTCTGAAGACTCAGATGGTGTCCCTACCTTTTGTGAGTGAGGCCCTGTTTTAATTAAAGAATGAGATCATATTCTACAATGGGTAGGTATAAAAACACAGGAAACACAGATGAACAAATATACTCGAACATAGTGTCACTTTAATATGTGTCATTATTATAAAGCAATGAGACATTTAAAAAATGAAACTAAAGTACAGGGGCTTTTTTTCTACAGTAGTCATGGAGGGCAGCCCTGTGCATATCCAATTAGGCTGCCAAATCTCAGAAATTCTATTTGGGAGTTGTTTTAAGAGTCCGGTGTACACCTTTGGATGCTTTGTATTTCTATTTAGTTTTCAATATTTGACAAACTTTATCTGGCTAGGAAGTAGGTAAATGTGGTAGGAAATTATTAATGACAATTTTGGGATGGATAAGAAAGAAGTACAATGATAAGGAATAAGACTGATTTTTTTTGTTTGAGTTGTAACCTGAGAATTCCAAAAGAGAAGTTCCAAGAAAGGCTGAGCCACAGCTTGTTTTGAAGGAGCTGGAGGACCAGACAGACAATGAAGGGCAGGAGAAATTCAGGAGAGGGAACGAGGGGTGTAAAACTTGGCAGATACTCTTGGCAACTGTCTGTTGGCCTTCATTGTCCAGGTGAATGTTCATTCTGAGAAATGGGAACCAATGACCTTCACTGCCAACGTGGATGACAGAGTGAAGAAGATCAGTGAACATGTCCGATCTAAGACCAAGGTTCCTGTGCAGGATCAGGTCCTTCAGCTGGGCTCGAAGACCCTAAAGCCCCACAGGAAGCTATCATCTTATGGTATTGACAAGAAGACGACCATCCATCTCACCCTGAAGGTGGTGAAGCCCAGTGATGAGGAACTTCCCTTAGTTCTGGTGGAGTCAGGTGATGAGGGCCAGAGGCACCTCCTCCACGTGCGAAGGCATAGCTCCGTGGCCCAGGTGAAAGAGATGATTGAATCCAAGACTGGTGTAACTCCTGAGAAACAGATTGTGACTTGCAATGGAAAGAGACTAGAGGATGGGAACACCATGGCAAATTATAGCATCATAAGGGGCAGTTTACTCTTCTTGACATACCACTGCATTGGGGGATGACTATCCTGGGGACAGGGTGATAGTTGGAGCAAAAGAGCTTATTTTCTTTTATTTCTTACTCAACAACCACATCCTTTAATGAATTCTCAAAATTATTGAGAAAGAAATCAATAGAATGCTTAGATTTGGAGGTGGGTGTTGTTAAACTGTAGAATACTTTTTAACTCTATGATTCTTTGATTCTAACATAATTAAGCAGCAGGATTGTGTGTATTACTGAGAATAGAAAATAAGTTTTTAAGGCATATTAGACATACCATTCAAAGCCAGCTTGCCAATTAATGCTTTCTTGGTTCCTTCTGATTTATAGAAACACTCCCATTGCCTTTACGATCCAAAAACAGTAAGATTTAGGCTGGGATTAATGTTCTGCTAACTTCTGTGTTTCCATCTATGTGTAAGCCAGTGCTTCAGCTATCATATTACTAGATAATTGTTGAACCAAATTGAATTTCTATTTGTAGAGAACAGTGAAATGATTTATTACGAAGTGAGTTAGTCAATCTGACATGGTCACAATTTAGCTAATAAAGAATTTAGAAGTTAAATTAAACTATGATACTTCCCGTCTCCTTATTCAAAGCTGTTTGCTACAGAATGAAACCTGGCACCATGCTCCCTCTTACTCTCTCTGTCCCATACCCAATTAAAAACGGTCTTAATTTCTGGGGATTTTGGAGGGCATGGAAATATATTTTCCCTGATGATCTAGGGAGTTTTTGCCCTGTGGGGGTTGGTGCTTCTTGGTTACAGATGCTTCAGGAGGGAATGAACTTTCTAGAAGGTGGGGGGTTGTGGAGCAATGTCTGCCCTGCCTTAGGGCCTAGCAGGTCTTCTCTAGGTTAGAAGTATCGGTTTGGGTAAGGGGTCTAGAGGTTGACTAATCTCTGAATTGACTCCAACACTCTGCCCAGGTTCTGGCTAATAGAGCTTTTTCCTTTCTGGTTCCTTCACTACCAGGTTCTGTCTTGGGAAGTCATGTCCCTTTCTCCATCTTACTCCCTTCATTTATTCCTCTGTCCTACTGTCCTTCTCTCATGTTCCCTTACTGGCCACATGCATGTTTTTCTCATAACCTGAGACATGTCTACCTTCTTCCCCACCAGTCTAGTCCCTTCCTATCTTTAAATCTTGCTCAAGAACCACCTCCTTGAAGAAGAGTGTCTCACCTTAACCCCACTCAGCACAAACTACACTGATGGATGTTTCTCATCAAACATACGGGACAAGTGTTTTGTGGTGGGAATTTGTCACCTGGTTAGGTGGGCATTAGATTGGACTGGTTTCCCTATATGAGAGACCATGGGTGGGGTCTCCTGCAAGGTAGAGTCTACGATTTGTCATCAATTTGAAAGACTTCTGATGGCAGACACCAGGGAGTCTTCCATGGTGTCTTCCACCAGACAGGGAGCTAAAGCTAAGCATCATGTCACCCACGTCATCTTACCAGCATATGGATTCTTGAGAGGTGGTTACACTGTCTCCTCAGACTGGAAAGGTCTTCCCCAAATTACGCTTTCTCTTTTTATCAGCCAAGGTGAAAGCCTGAGGGCTGTTTCCCCATCTCTAAACCTGCATTTATAATAGAGAATATGGTTTTTTTTTTCTCAGTACATGAACGTTTTCTTAATAGGATGAAGGAATGTCCACTATTAACCTTAGACTTCCTGAGGACAAATCTTGCAGAATCTCATACAGAAATGAATAGCCTGAAGGGTAAACTAACTTTCCAGTGGGCATTCCCATCCTTGGGCCCTGGGCTAAAACTTTTTCCCATACCCCACTGATTCACTCACAGCCCAACCTGCTGTCTCCACAGATTGACTCCCCAGTAGCCTCCTTGATGCCACCCCCACCCCCCCACCCCCTGCCGCCAACTCCCTTATTTCTGAGGTCATAGGCAAGTAGGTTGAAGGCTGGTGTGACTACGTTGTATGAAAGCAAAACAAACCAACACAAAAAACACAAGCAAACAAACAGAACAAAAACTTGCCCCCCCCCCCCAGGGTCATAGCTGTATGTGGGTTACAGGTAGGTGCAGATGGCCAAGCTGGGTTGTCAGGTGGGAGCCCGCATGTGTCCCCTTCACCCCACACACCTCACGCTTTCCTCCAATTCCTGCGGGACCACATGCCCCACAGAGGATGGGCCACGGTGCCATATGAGTCCAGGATGACCACGGACAGCACTAGCGGGATGACCACACAGGTGGTAAATATCTAGTGCTCGCTGGTGTTTCAGCAGTCCAGCCCAAGCAGCGCAGGCAGCTCCCAGGTGAAGTTGTCCACCTGGCTGGGGCACACAGCGGTTGCACTCGCAGGAGCACGCTGTTTGAGCCCCAAGCTTGGTGAGGCCACCCAGCCAGCAGGCACCAGCCAGCTCGTGTGGCACACTTCAAGCGAGAAGAGCTGGGCCAACACACTGGGTGGCCACCTGAGGTTGAGCGGTTCAGGGCCTTCGAAGCCAGGACGACCAACAGCAAACAGCGCACAGTGGAGCGTGCACAGGCTGGCCAGCAGCCGTGGCCTCACGCTCACTGAGAAGCCTGCCTCTACCAGGGCCAGAGGCAGAGGAAGTAGTGCACCGGTGTGTGCCTGTGTGCAGAGGCAGGTCAGGAGGTAGCACAGGGAAGAGAATCGGCTGGGGGAGGGCATATCGCAGAAGTCCAGCAGGAAGAAGTGCTCTTCTGTGCTGTGGTTGACCTAAAGGATCAAAACTCCCAGAATGTTTGGAAGGACAAAATATAAAAGGGCAACATTATCCCTTACAAGCAAAAGAAAACCTGGGCACATGGGGCGAGGTGTGGAATGGGATGGAATTCGTACAATGCTTACATATGGATTATAATCGCACTTACAGATCTGAACCCTTAGTTTAGGAAGATAGACATTTATTAGTATAGTTTAGTTACTGTATTTACTAGATTCCAGGAGGGAGACAGAATGTCCATTTTACAGGTGAATAAACTTAGGCGCACAAAAGCTAAATTGTTCCAGCTAGCGAGTGGCTGTGTGGGGCTTTACTCAGGCCTGTCTGATTTCCATATCAGTTCTCTTTCAGCTGCTTCCCTGCTCCTGGTTGTACTCCTTGGGGCCAAAGCAGAAACCTAATCTTCCCACATGATAGCCCTTCAGGTATTGGAAGACAGCTTTCCCTCTGAGCTTCCCTACCCCTTCTTTGAAACTGTAGTGCTTACAAATAAATGCAATAAACCAGGCTGGGTACAATCAACACCTTCTTGTTTCAGGTGCTCTGTTCATATTAAGACAACCCAGCCTGTGGAGTTCTCATCCATGGTAAGTCTCTCTCCTAGGCTGCTCCCAATGCCCATGCCCTTCCTGTTTACAGTCGGGTGTGCTGATTATGATCAACAGAGACCAGAACGTGTGTACCAACCTTTAAATAGAGTCGTCTGAGTAGAGGAAAGAACACTAAACTAGAAGTCAGGAGAACTGGGTTCCATCTACCATAACTGCCTTGGGCCAGTTATTTGATATGGGGAAGGCACTTTATTTCCCTTCACCTTACTGTTTTCTTGTGTAAAAGAAGGACTTAGAACTAGGTGCCTTCTAAGCTTCCTGTCCTATCCTCCTGGCTCTGATTTCCATAAGTATTTTTCAAAGAAATGTTCTGAGAAGGGAACATAGAACATTTTAACTCTTGAGAGTGATGCTGAATCAAATATCCTTAATGGTACAAAAACCATAATGGTTAATGTGATGGATGAAAGTCATATACAAATCTGTCTACTGCATGTTTCCTGACAGGTATCACTACACAGATATATTCTTTTAAACATCATATTCACTATTCTTACTTTAAAAATTACAATCTCCTAATTTTCTATTTTTAAGGAAAAAACTCTTTTCCACCCAACAAAACATCATGTTTTTATAGTTCTGTCATTTTATCCTCTTTGGGCAGAAGAAGTTTTACCTGTTGTGATTAAGAACAAGGGTTTGAGAGCCAGACTGTCCAAGTCTGAGTCTTGACGCTGCCATTTTCTAGCTGAGCAGCCTTGGGCACATTGCTTAACCTCTTTGTGCCCAGTTTCCTCAAATTAAAATAGAATTGGTTAAGTGGGAAAAATACATAGAGCTCTTGGAAGAGTGCCTGGCATACAGTTGGTATTTAATAAATGTTAATTATTGTTATCCTTATTTCACAGATCAGGAAACAGATTTTTAGAGGGGTCCTGCACTAGATAATGACAGACTAACATGTAAATTTATGTCCCTTTTCATATTAACACCAAACTTTATTCACCTGAGAATTAAGCATTGTTCCCATTTTATAGAGGAAGACAGAAGGATAATTGAGGTTAAAGAACTTGCCCAAGGTCACACGTTTTGTAAATGCTTATCCGAATTTCAATCCAAATCTGATTAATTCCAAGATCCTTGCTTAAAAATAAAAATAAACCAGACTATTATTTTATTATACTAGGGACTGTGGAGGATTAAAGTACACGCAAAGGTGGACCTCCATTTTTAGATAATTTTATAGCATTGGGGTCATGTTGGAGATGAATAAAACACAAGAGGTTACATTCAGGCTCATGGCCCAATGGTGCTGGAGATGTTGAGTTATAAAAGTCAGATTTTCTAATTCTGTGATTACATAGATACATACCAATGGTTCGGCCAGGCAAGCTTTCAACTACTTCCTTCCAAACATGCCAAACCCTGAAAATAGGCACACAATAATAAAATCTCACAGAGAGCATCCTTACTACATGTATGCACAAATTCCCAGACACATAGCTCAGCACATGTGTATACATATACACTCTCCCATAATCTCCCTCAAGCATCCAGAAGGCAGATCTGCTTTAAAAAGTATTCTATAATGTGTCCCCACACCTCAGTTGGTGTTCCAGAATGTGACCTTTATTTGTAAGATCACTTTTTCCTGAGGGCAATGAAAGAAAAAGCCTACCTGTACGTCTTGTTCTCTGGCACTAATCTTTAGGCCTTCAGTTTCCAGATGATAAATTGGCCTCTTGCTTCTGCTGGGTTTGAAATGGCGGTGGGAATGGTGAAAGAAAGACAAAAACGTATGACTGTTGATTTCTGCAATAGCACCTGATTCAGAGACAGGGACCTCAGGAGGAAGATGTGGGGTGGGTCAGCAGAGGAATGAATAGAATGTCTTTGCATAAGAAGCCAGTCAAGCCTTGTGAAGCATCGAGACTCAGGCAGAGCTGGTAATGTCTGTTCCTGGAGAGCCCTGTATTGGGGTATAGACAGGACAAGACCTGGAGTTCTGTGGTGGTATGTCAGCATTGGCTGGTGGTGGTGACAGAAATATGCTTCCTGATTTAAAGCGCATGGCAGTTGTAGAGAAGGAGGAAGATGGTGATGAGTCCTCTTACAAGAGAGAAAGCTTTCCCTGTTATTTAGAAGAGTGGATGGAGCTGTGGGCAGCCCATTCCCATGATTAGGACTTTGTCTGGAGGTGTTTAAAGAGAAGTTCCCCAGGGTGAGGAAGGGGAAGTCTTGGCAGGAAAGGTCCTTTGGGGTGATGTGTCCCTGGCATATGTGAAGGTCAGAGACAGCATAATTCCTTCTCACTGTCATTTCTATTCCTAATTTCAGTGGTTTAAGATTTCAATCCCTGAGTGACTATTTATTCTTAATTATATTTTATTGATTATGCTATTACAGTTGTCTCATTCTTCCCCTCCACTTTATCACCCTCCACCCTGCACTCTGCCGTCCCTCCAGCATTCCCCCCTCCATTTGCTCATGTCCATGAGTCTCCATTTCTGTGATTCTGTTCCTGTTCTACTAGTTTGCTAAGTTTGATTTTGTTTTTCTTAGGTTCAGTTGTTGATAGTTGTGCTTGCTCTCATTTTAGTGCTCAAAGTTGTGACCTTCTTTTCTTTCTTAGATAAGTCCCTTTAACATTTCATACAATAAGGGCTTGGTGGTGATGAACTCCTTTAACTTGACCTTATCTTGGAATCACTGTATCTGCCTTCACATTCTAAATGATATCTGTGTCAGATAGAGTTATTTAGGTTGTAGGTCCTTGCTATTCATGACTTGGAATACTTCTTTCCAGCTCTTTCTTGCCTGCAAGATTTCTTTTGAGAAATCAGCTGATAGTCTATTGGCAACTCCTTTGTAGGTACTGTCTCCTTTCCCCTTGCTGCTTTTAAGATTCTCTCCTTATCTTTGATCTTGGGTAATGTACTTATGATGTGCCTTGGTGTGTTCCTCCTTGGTTCCAACTTCTTTGAGACCCTGTAAGCTTCCTGGACTTCCTGGAAGTCTATTTCCTTTGTCAGATTGGGGAAGTTCTCCTTCATTATTTGTTCAAATAACTTTTCCACTTGTTGATCTTCCTCTTCTCCTTCTCTTACCCCTATAATTTGGATATTGGAATATTTAAAGTTGTCCCAGAAGATCCTAAGCCTCTCCTCATTTTTTTTGGAATTCTTGTTTCTTCATTCTGTTCCGGTTGAATGTTTATTTCTTCCTCTGCTCCAAATTGTTGATTTGAGCCCAGGTTTCCTTCACTTCCCTGCTGGTTCCCCACATATTTTTCTTTTTATAGCCTTTACTTCTTCCTTTATTTTGCAGCTGTATTCAATCACTTCTGTGAGCCTCCTGATTACCAGTGTTTTGAACTCTGTGATAGGTTGGCTGTCTCCTCATTGCTTCTATTTTTGGAGTTTTGATCTCTTCTTTCATTTGGCCCATGTTTCTTTCTCTGTGTGCCTCTGTTGTGTTGTAAGGGGCAGAGCCTTAGGTATTTGCCAGGGTGGGGCAACCCACTGCTCTGTATTGTGGTGCTGTATGTTGGGGAGGGGTCAAAGAAGGAACAGTGCCACTTTCTCGGCTATCGCCCTGCTTTCAGTCACTTTCCCTGCTAGCCACAAGCAAACTGTGCCTTTCTGGTGCTGATTCCTGGGTGAGTGGGTTTGTGTACATTCTCAGACCCCAATGGGTCCCTCCAACAGATTCTCCTGTGAGACTGGGAGTTCTCCTGCAACCCTCACAGGTTTTTTACAGCCAGTGGTTTTGAGACTTTATTTCCCACCCCTGGATCCCTGGTTGTGTGGCCTTGCTCCCCTGTTGTTCCTCATGGATTATCTGCACATGAATGTGGGACTTCCCTAGCAACTACCTTGCCATGTGTCCTGTCCTCCCTGGCTGCACATATCTGCACCTCCCACCAGTCTTGATGAATGTTTCTTCTTGAACTCCTTGGTTGTTGGGCTTCTGTACAGTTCAACGTTCTGGTAGTTTGGGTTGTTTTTTGTTTTTAATTGGTGGTTGTCCTTCTTTTGGTTGTGCGAGCAAGCAAAGTATGTCTATCTTCACCTCCACCTTGGCTGGAGCTCCCTGAGTGAGAGACTTTAGCTAGCTGCTTAAACTTAGTGATTCTCAGTGTCATCCTGTATAAAACATGGAAAAACAACCCTCATTTCTGCAAGGTTGTAGAGAGGATGAAGTCAACCTCAGTGTGAATGCAGCTTTGACTTCATTTCAGCGTTCGCCACAGCTTTTGGCCCTCCTTGTTGCTGTCACCTGACTCCTCATCTCTTTTGCTCTGCTTTATTTCCTGAAGATTTTTGTTTCTGGCTCATTTTCAGTACTGCTACTGTCACAATTTGTTTTTTTAAAAATATATCGTATAGATTATGCTATTATAGTTGTCATGATTTTCCCCTCTTTGTGGCGTACCCCCATTCCCTCTGGAAATCCCCCCTCCTTAGTTCACATCCATGGGTATGCATATAAGTTCTTTGGCTACTCAATTTCCTACACTGTTCTTAACATTCCTCCCATCTATTCTATATCTACCAACTTGCACTTAATGCCTGCACATCTTCTCCTATTGTCCCCCTTCCTCATCCCAACTGATAACCCTCAAATGACTTTCATATCTATGATTCTGTTTCTGTTCTGCCTGTTTGCTTAGTCTGTTTTTTAGATTCAATCATCAATAATTTTGAATTTGTTGCCATTTTAATGTTCATAGTTTTTATCTCCTTCTTTTTCTGAAATAAGTCCCTTTACCATTTCATATAATAATGGCTTGGTGATGATGAACTCTTTTAGCTTTACCTTGTCTGTAAAGCACTTTATCTGCCCTTTGATTCTAAGTGATACCTTTGCTGGATAGAGCAATCTGGGTTGTAGGTCCTTGCTTTTCATCACTTTGAATACTTCTCGCCAGCCCCTTCTTGCCTGCAAAATTTCTTTTGAGGAGTCAGCTGACTGTCTTATGGGAACTCCTTTGTAGGTAACTCTTTGCTTTTCTCTTGTTGCTTTTAAGATTCTCCCTTTATCTTTCACCTTTTGTATTTTAATTATAATGTGTCTTGGTGTGGTGCTCTTTGTGTCCATCTGGTGTGGGACTCTCTGTGCTTCCTAGACTTGTATGCCTATTTCCTTCATCAAATTAAAGAAGTTTTCTTTCATTATTTTTTCAAATAAGTTTTGAATCTCTTGCTCTTCCTTTTCTCTTTCCAGCACCCCTATGATTGAAATACTATAATGTCTCATGTTGTCCCAGAGGTCCTTAGTTTATCCTCATTTTTTATGATCCTTTTTGTTCTTGCTGTTCTGATCAAATGTGTTTTTTCTTCCTTGTGTTACAAGTCATTGATTTATTTCTCAGCTTCATCCACTCCACTGTTGATTCCCTGTAAATTTTTTTTATTTTGCTTAGTGTAAACTGCATTTCTACCTGGGTCTTTTTTGTGCTGTTGAAGTACCCAGTGAGTTCCTTGAGCATCCTAGTAACCAGTGTTTTGAACTCTACACCTGATAAGTTGCTTCTCTCCATTTTGTCTTGGGTCCATCAGTGAGAAGTCTGTGTGCCAGCCCTTTAAGAGGTATGCCTGGGACTCCAGCGGCCGTAGGTCTCACTCAGCCAAAATCCAAGTTTGGTTTTATAGCCAGAAGTTACAGGGACTTCTCTTCCTACCCCTGAAAAACTCAGTTGGGGATCTGGAGTAGGTCTGGGTCCCCTCACTCCACAGCTGAGATACCTCCCCCAATCTTTATCTGCACACAAGGGTGTGGAACCAGCCCCATCCATGTGTTCTCTTGATGTGGCTTCTTCTTCACATCTGTATTTGTATGACTTCCACTTAGCTAGATTTCAGGCATTGCTCTGTAGTTTAGTTGAAATATTGATGTGGTTGTGGGAGGATGTGAGTAGCATGTTTATGTATGCTGCCACCTGTGCTACCATCTTCTCCATGTCTGGATTATTGTGAATAATGCTACAATGAATATGGAAATGCAGATACCTCATTGAGATAGTGATTTTATTTCTTTGGATATAACCAGAAGTGGAATTGCTGAGTCACATGGTAGCTCTATATGTAACTTTTTGAGAAACATCGACACTGTTTTCCATAATGGCTTCACCAATTTACATTGCCACAAACCATGCAGGATTCTCTACATCCTTGCCAGCACTTATTTGATAGTGGCCACTTTAATAAGAGTGAGGTGGTATCTCACCATGTTTTTGGTTTGCATTTTCCTGAAGATTAGTTATGTTGAATGACTTTGCATGTTCCTAGTAGCTGTTTCAATGTCTTTGAGAAAAAGTCTACTCAGGTCCTTTGTCCACTTTTTAATCAGATATTTTTCAGAAAACAAAGTCTCTACAGGTCCTCTGACAGTTTTGAAAATTGAGTTGTTTGCAATTAAAAATGGGCAAAGGACCTGAACAGACACTTCTCCAAGGGGGACATACAGAGGGTACAGACACATTTGAAAGGATGCTCAGCATCACTAACCATCAGAGAGATGCAAGTTGAAACCACAATGAGATACCACTTCACATTAGTCAGAATGGCCATCATAACCAAATCAGCAAACAAGAAGTGCTGGCAAGGTTGTGGAGAAGAGGGAACCCTTGCACACTGTTCGTGGGCATGCAGACTGGTGCAGCCACTGTGGGAAACAGTATGGAGTTTCCTCAGAGAACTAAAAATGGCACTGCATTTGACCCAGCAATTCTGCTGCTGGGATTATACCCTAAGAATCCTGAAACACCAATTCAAAATAACCTATGTGCCTCTATGTTCCTAGCAGCACAATTTAAAATAGCCAAGTGCTGGAAGCAACCTAAGTTCCCATCACTAAGTGAATGGATCAAAAAACTATGGCACATTTACACAATGGAATATTATACAGCAGAAAGGAGAGGGAGCTCCTACCCTCTACATGACAGCATGAATGGATCTGGAGAGCATTATGCTAAGTTAAATAAGCCAGGTGTTGAAAGACAAATACCATATGATCTCATCTATAAGTGGAACCTAATCAACAAAAGAAACAAGCAAGCAAAATATAACCAGAGACGCTGAAATAAAGAACAAACTGACAGTAACGAGAGGGGAGGTAGGAGGGGGTTTGAGGGGATATAAGAGGAAAAGGTGGGAAGGGTCATCCAGGAACATATATAAATGACACATGGACAAAGCCAAAGTGGGGTAGGCTCAAGGGTGGGAGGTGGGAGTTGCTGGAGTTGGGGGGAATGGGGAGGGGAAATGGAGACAACTGTTCTTGAATGACAACAACAGAGTTGGGTTGTTTGGGTTTTGTTGTTGTTGTTGTGTATGTACTTTATATATTTTGGATATTAACCCCTTATCAAATATATGGTTTGCAAATATTTTTTCCTTATATCATAAATTGCCTTTTTAATTTATTGATTGTTCTTTTGCCAGGTAAAATCTTTTACATTTTTAAAGTATGTTTATTTATTTTAGAGAGAAAGGAAGGGAGAGAGAGAAAGAAAAAAACATGGATGTAAGAGAGAGACATTGATAGGTTGCTCCCCATATGTTCCCCAGCCTAGGTATGTGCCCTAAGGAAGAACTGAACCCTCATAATTTTAGTGAACCTGACGATGCTCCAACTAACTGAGCCACACTGCCAGTGGCTGTGTTGAAGCCTTTTAATTTGATGTTGTCCCACTTGTTGATATTTGCTGCTTGTGTTGCTTGTGCGTTTTGGTATCATATCCCCCCCAAAAAATCACTTACCTAGACCAGTGTCAAGGAAATTTTGCCCCATGTTTTATTCTAGAAGTTAATTTTCATGGCTGGTGTGAGATGGAGTTCCAGTTAGATGTTTCTGTTACATCTGTTATTTCCATTTGATCTAAAATATAGTTCAAGTTTAATATTTCCTTATTGAATTTCCATCTGGATAGTCTATCCACTGTTGAAAGTGATCCTCTACACTTATTGTATTATTGTACATTCCTTCTTTCAGGTTAGAGTTTGGTAAGTATATTTAAAATTTGCGTGCATGGGTATTTAAATTGTTATATCCTCCCGACAGGTTCACTTCCTTATTATTATAATCACCTTCTTTGTCTCATTACAGTTTTTTATGTAAAGTCTGTTTTTGTCTGGTATAAGTATAGCTACCCCCGTCTCTGTTTTAGTATCCATTTGTATGTGTGTCTCCTGGAGGCTGAAGTGAGTCTCTTGTAGGCCACATATTCTTGGGTCTTGTTTTTTAATTATTTTTATTTTTTAAATTAAAGTGTAGTTGACATGCAATATTATATTACTTTCAGGTTTACAAGTGATTCTACATTTATATACTTCACAATGTCATCACCATGATATATCTAGTAACTATCTGTCACTGTCCACAGTTATTTCAATGCTATTAACTATGTTGCCTGTGCTGTACATTACATCCCGTGACTTATTTATTTTATGGCTGGAAGTTGGTATTCCTTATTCCTCTTTGCCTTTTCAACCAGTCTTCCACTTGTCTCTCCAAACTCACAACCATTACTTTGTTCTCTGTACCCTTAAATCTGTTTCTGTTTTGCTTTGTTTCTGTTGTTCTCTAGAGTCCAGATACAAGTGAAATTATACAGTATTTGTCTTTCTTTCTCTGACTTATTTCACTCAGCACAATACCCTTTAGGTCCTTCCATGTTGTTGCAGTTGGCAAGATTTTTTTGTTTTTTTTTTTTGTTTTTACTACTGAATAATATTTCCTTGAATACATATAGCACATTTTCTTTATCCATTTATCCATTGGGGGTGGTTCTTGTTTTTTTTTTTTTTTTTTTTTTTTTTTTTTTGATCCATTCATCCACTCTGTGTCTTTCAATTGGAGAATTTAACCCATTTACATTTAAAGTCACTATGGATAGGTAACTATTTACTATTGCCATCTTGTTAATTTTTTTCTGGATCATTCTTAGTTCCTTTATTCCTTTCATTCTGTCTTGCTGTCCTCTTTTGTGAATTGATCATTTATTGTGGTATGATTTGGTTCAATTCTCTTTATCTTCTCTGTACTTATTATAGGTCTTTGTTTCGCTTTATTCTGAGACTTCTTTGAAACTTCTTATAGACCTAACAGTCTATTTTAAGCCAATAACTTAACTTTGATTTCATACAAAACTGTCGCCCTTTTATGGTTTTGATATCACATTATTCATCTTTTTATATTGTATATTTCATTAGCAAAGTATTATAGCTATTGTTATTTTAATACTTTGTCCTTTAACCTTTATACTAGAGTTAAGTGGTTAACACACCACCATGTTAAAATGTTAGTGTATTCTAAATCTGACTATATTCTTGCCTTTACCTTTATATTTTTATATGTTGTCATGTTACTAGTGTCTTTTCATTTTAGCTTGAAGAAATCCTTTCAGCTTTTTTTGATAGGCATGCCTAATGGTGATAAAATCCCTCAGGTTTTGTTTGTTTGGGAAAGTCTTTACTTCACCTTTATTTCTGAAAGACAACTTTGCCTTCTAATTTATTCTTGGTTGGCAGTTTTTCTCTTTACATACTTTCAATATATCATTCCATTCTCTCCTGGCCTGCAACATTTCTACTGAGAAATGTGCTCGATAGCCTTATGGGTTTCTCTTGCATAAGAGTTTTTTTTCCTTTTTTTGCTTTAAAATTCTGTTTTTGTCTTTGGTTTTAGACAGTTTTATTATAATGTGTGTTGAAGAAGATTGTTTTGGATTGATATTGGGGGATATCTATTAGTTTGATGAACTGGCATGTCTAAATCTCTCCCTGGGTTTGGAAAGGTCTCAGTGTTTGTTTGGTTTTTCTCTTTAAATAAGCTTTTTGCTTTTTTTTCTCCATCTCTTTTGCTTCTGGAATACCAGTGATAACTACACTAGTGCCCCCTTATCCGTAGTTTTGCTTTAGGCAGTTTCAGTGACTTGTGGTCAACTCTACTCCAGAAATATTAAATGAAAAATTCTAGGATTTCTGGGCAAGTTGGAGGCATAGGTAGAAACTATTCACTACCTCACACAACCAAAAGAAGGATGACAATCAATCTAAAAGCAATAAACAACCAGAAGTGCCAGAAAATCAAACTGCACAGGACTCTGACAACCAAGGAGTTAAAAAAAAACATTCACCAAGACCAGTAGGTGGGCAGCCCAGCAGAAAGCACCCATGCGGCAAGGCAGCAGACTGAGTGGGCAAGGCAGGGCTGGCTGAAAGGCAAACTAAAGACTCTAGGATAGCTGTAAACTACTGTGTGTGTAACACACTGGAGAAATGCCAAGTCTCACATGAGAGAGTTCATTGGAAACTGGGGCTAGAGTGGGGTGAGCCAGCCACATTGTTCCCTCTCTGGCCCCTCCCCCACAGACAGCACCCCAAGGCAGCAAAGAGGGTTGCCTTGCCCAGGTGAACACCTAAGGCACTGCCCCCTTACAACATAACAGGTGCACCAAGACAAAGAAGTATGGCCCAAATAAAAAGAGCTAAGCAACGAGGAGAGAGCTGACCTATCTGATGCAGAGTTCAAAACACTGGTAATCAGGATGCTCACAGAACTGATTGAGCTCAGTCACAAAGTAAAGGAATAAATGAAGGCTACCCAAAGTGAAATAAAGCAAAATATACAAGAAACCAATAATGAAGGGAAGGAAACGGACTCAAACCAATGATTTGGAACCAAAGAAAGAAATACACATCCAACTCGAACAGAATGAAGAAACAAGAATTCAAAAAAAAATAATGGGGAGAGGCTGAGGAAACTCTGGGACAACTTTAAACACTCTAACATCAGAATTATACTGGTTCCAGAAGGAGAAGGAGAAGAGCAAAGAATTGAAAACTTCTTTGAACAAATAATGAAGGAAAACTTCCCTGATCTGGTGAAAGAAACAGACTTCCAGGAATCCAGGAAGCCCAGAGAGTCTTGAAGAAGATGAACCCAAAGAAGAACACAACAAGGCACATCATCATTAAGTTACCCAAGATTAAAGACAAAGAGAGAATCTTAAATGCAGCAACAGGACAGGACAGAGTTACCTACAAAGAAGTGCCCATAAGACTATCAGCTGGCTTCTCAAAAGAAACCTTACAGGCAAGAAGGGGGAAAACTTACAGAAAGAAGTATTTGAAGTCATGACAGGCAAGAACCTACATCCCAGGTTACTCTATCCAGCAAAGCTATCATTTAGAATGGAAGGGCAGATAAAGTGCTTCCCAAATAAGTTCAAGTTAAAGGAGTTCTCATCACCAAGCCATTATTATATGAAATGTTAAAGGGACTTATCTAAGAAAAAGAAGAAGGTCACAACTGTGAACAGTAAAATGACAGCAAACTCACAACTACCAACAACTGAACCTAAGAAAAACAAAGTCAAACTTAGCAAACAACTAGAACAGGAACAGAATTCTGTGATGTCCATCACAGAAATGGACATCATATGGAGGGTTTTCAGTGGACAGGAGAGGGATAAGAATGGGGTGGGGGTGGCACAGGGAATAAGAAGCATTGTTGGTAGGCACAAAATAGATGGGTAGAGGTAAAAATTGGTACAGGAAACAGAGAAGTCAAAGAACCTAAATATACAACCCATGGACATGAACTTAGGTGGGGAATGCTGGAGAGTTGAGGGCAGAGGAGGGATAAAGGGGGGAAATTGGGAAACCTGTAACAGCATAATCAGTATAACATACTTAAATATAAAATAAAATCAGCAGAATCACTGGAAAAGAATTCCATAGATAAACAATTCATAAATTTTAAATTGCAGTCCATTCTGATGGTAGTGTGATGAAATCTTATGCCATCTGGCTCTGTCCCACTTGGGAGTAAATCATCCCTTTGCTCCACATATCTGCGCTGTGTATGCTACCTGCCCACTAGTCGCCGAGTGGCCATCTCAGTTTCAAAATGGACTGTTGTGGTATTGCAGTGCTTGCATTTAACCCTTATTTTACTTAATAACAGCTCCAAAGCTATTCACATAACTTGTATTGCAGTATGTCATTATACCTGCTTTATTTTACTATTAACTATTGTTGTCAATCGCTTACTGCTTCTAATTTATAAATTAAACTTTATCAAAGATATGTATTCATAGAAAAAAGAATATATAGGGTTAGGTACTATCTGCAGTTTCAGGCATCCACTGGGGGTCTTGGAACAACATCCCCTTGTGTCTGTATGTTTTAGCTTTGCTGGTCTCTGAATGGGGTGAAACCAAAGTGGGTCCTTGGTGTAGTGCCCTGAAAGAGTCTGGGAAAGCCGATTATTCACCTGAGTCTCTTTTCCCAGCTGGGGAAACTCTTGCTAGGTTGGGAGTTTCCTCTTAGCACTGAGCAAGACTGGCTTGTGGGGTGGGATGATACAGGCGGAACGAGCTGTGTCTTCCTTCCCTTTTTGGACAGTTGCTCTCAGTTTTTTGTTTCATTGTGTTGCTGAAGTTTCTTAAGTGGACTCTGGAGCCCTCCCAGAGCTGTTTTTGTCTGTGGATAGCTGTCTAATTGCTGATGTTTGTGGAGGATGGAGGCTGAGGTCTCCTACACTGCTGTTTTGGTGACATCACCTTTTCATGATCACTAACTTTAGGCTGAGCTGCTAATGCTGTCCAACGTTCCTATTATATTTATTTAGTTCACTCATTGGCCCATTCTCCAAGATAACTAGTGGATACTTTCTCATCTCCTTCAATCCCTCATACTCTCTTTTCCTCAGATAATATCCTCTCTCTCAGCTAATAATTTACTTCATATTTCATCGAAGAAGTGTAAAGCAATCAGAAGAGAACTTTCACACACTGTCACCAGCACATCTGTTCACCTACTTCCATCTGTGTTTGTATACTCTACCTCTTCTGATACTACTAGGAATAAACTATTTGTGATGCCAATCCCTCCTTGTGTCTACCAGGTTCCATCCCTTTCTTCTAATCCAAAGATATTGCTCTAGTATTTCCTCCTCTCTCCTGTAGCGCCATTTTTCTGTTTAGTGGATCATTCCCATCAGCACATAAACTTGTCTGCATGCCTCTCACTAAAAATAATCTTCTCTTGACTGCACTCTCCTCTAGCTACCATCCCAGCTCTAACCAATCATTTATAGCACTTCTCTTCTCTCATTCTCTTTTGTGTTAACACACATAAGGCTCTAACACTAAAACAGCATTTATCAAAGGTCACAAATGACCTCCCCATTACTGAATCCAATAGTCAATTTTCAGTTTTCATCTTACTTGACTAAAGAGGGGTGTGTGATGGGCCAGATCTTTCTCTCATCTTTGAAACTCTTTTTTAGCTTGGCTTCTTAAGCAGCACACTCTTTCACCAGCTCCTTTTCAATATCCTTTGTCGTTTTCTCTTTATCTTCCTGTACTTCTTGGGTATCTTTATTCTTTAAACCTCTTCTATTTCTATTTTCACTGCACTTCCTAGCTTATCT